>NC_140992.1:41820638-42540129 GCF_052327205.1 Somniosus microcephalus | reverse complement strand
CGGGCGTGGGGGGTGGGGGTGGGTGCGAGTCTCGGGGGGGCCAACCTCTGGAGTTTCGGGGGGGTGGGGATCAGGGGGGCTCGGGAGTTTGGGGGGACGGGTGAATCAGGGGGCTCGTGGACTCTCCCCTCCCCTCCTCCCCTCCTCCCCTCCCTCCCTCCCCCTCCCCCTCCCCCTTCTTCCCCCCCCCTCCTCCTCCTCCTCCGCCCCCCCCTCCTCCCCCTCCCCCCTCCCTCCCCCCGCCCTCCGCCCTCACCCCTCCCCTCCCACACCCCTCCCTTCCCCGCCCCTCCCCCTCCCCCCCCCTCCCACCCCCCCTCCCCCCCCCCTCCCCCTCCCCCCCTCCTCCTCCTCCCCCCTTCCCCTCCCCTCCCCCTCTCCCCCCACCCTCCTCCCCTCCCTCCCCTCCCCTCCCCATCCCCTCCCACCTCACCCCTCCCTCCCCACCCCCCTCCCCTCCCCCACTACCCCCCTCCCCTCCCCCCTCCCCTCCCCACTCCCTCCCCCTCCCCCCCCCTCCCCTCCCCCCTCCCCTCCCTCTCTTCCCCTCACCTTCCCCTCCCCTCCCTCTCTCTTCCACCCAGTCGCTCTCGCTCTTCCTTCCCCCCAGTCCGCTCTCTTCTCTTCCCCCCCAGTCGATCTCTCTCTCTCTTCCAACAACAACATGCCCTCGAAAAAGCCTCGGCACCACCGAGCCGGGCACTTCAGCTAGTTAGTAATAATGGAAAAGACATAGGTTGGGTCTTCACTGGCCAAATTAAAGATACATTAACAAAGTCAAAACCACTAACTTAAAAACAACAGATAACTAGCCTGGCAGGACCATCCTATGGGCCCCCGTGTGGAATGTTTATGTTTCACCTAATCTAACTGATTAAAAAGACTGTCTCAAATTCTAATGCAAGCTTTCCAGGAAAACGAAAACTCATCATTTAAACACAGTATTTTTCGTGTAGCCATATACATTTTTAGGCACCCCTAGTTTCTAACAGAGGTTATGATGGATCTGTACAAAACGCTAGTTAGGCCACAGCTGGAATACTGTGTGCAGTTCTGGTCACCACACTATAGGAAGGATGTGATTGTATTAGAAAGGGTGCAGAGGAGATTCACCAGGATGTTACCTGGGCTGGAGCGTTTCAGCTATGAAGAGAGACTGGACAGGCTGGGGTTGTTTTCCTTAGAGCAGAGAAGGCTGAGGGGGGACCTGATTGAGGTGTACAATATTATGAGGGGCATAGATAGGGTAGATAGAAAGGAACTTTCCCCTTAGTAGAGGGGTCAGTAACCAGGGGGCATAGTTTCAAGGTAAGGGGCAGGAGGTTTAGAGGGGATTTGAGGAAAAACTTTTTCTCCCAGAGGGTGGTTGGAATCTGGAACTCACTGCCTGAAAGGGTGGTAGAGGCAGGAACCCTCACAACATTCAAGAAGCATTTAGATGAGCACTTGAAATGCCATAGCATACAAGGCTACGGACCAAGTGCTGGAAAATGGGATTAGAATAGATAGGGCTTGATGGCCAGTGCAGTCACGATGGGCCGAAGGGCCTCTTTCTGTGCTGTATAACTCTATGGGGGAAAATTCAGTTGGTTTGCGCCTCCCGTTAGTGCCTTAAGAGGGTGCTAATGGGGCGCAATGCAACTAGCGCCCAGGCGAGGCGATGTTAACGCCGCTCGCGAAATTAACTAGACATTTTGTGGCGGCGCTAAACACTACCGCCACGATCTCCTGCGCCGGCAGATCGTGACGTCAGTCGAGTGCGCAACGCCCTAGTAGCGCCCCGGACCGGATATTGAGTGGCGCCCCCCTGCCTTACCGCCTGCCGCTAGCAACGAGAGGTTGAGGGGAGCATTTTGCAGTCAGAAAGGGACTGGGGAACGCTATTTAAAGGCGACCGCTTCCTGCCTTTTTTTGTTGGTGACATTTTTGCACCACGCATTCTGAGAGAGAGAGAGAGAGAGATATTTCTGGAGAGATTCAATGCTGTGTGAAGGAGTTTTGGGTACTGAGCAGCAGTTTGCAGGTTCATTTTGATTTGATCTTCCTTGTATCGATTCAGAAGTGACTGTGGGAGCTGCTTTCTGAGCGCTTTCCCTGCGTCCCTCCATTGTTTTTTCCAGCAGATTTGATGTACAGGTCTCTCCAGGCCGAGACTCAAGGCTGCAATGAGCAGGATGTGGATGGAGAGCAAAATCAACCCTCCCCTTTAAGATAAAAACAGAAAATGCTGGAGAAACTCAGCAGGTCAAGCAGCATCTGTGAAGAGCGAAACAGAGTTAACGTTTCAGGTCGATGACCTTTCGTCAGAACTCCCCTTTAAGAACTGGCCAGCGCCAGTGTGTTTGTGTTCCATTGCTGACTGACATCACATGAGATTCGCAAACGCTCTGAGGTAGCGCCTCGCTCCTCGGCCTTTGCGCCTTAAGACAGGTGTGAAGCGCCTGATGTAGCGCACCAATCGCCTCAAGGGGCGATAAAAGCCACGTTTGCCGTCGGAGGCGATAATTAGCGCCAGGCGCTAAACTTTGCGCACGGCCGATAATGGGGCACCAACCGGGGCGATACTGAATTTTCCCCCTATGACTCTATGAGGCCCAATCTGCTCAACCTTTCCTCATAAGTCAACCCCCTCATCTCTGCAATTAACCTGGTGAATTATCTTTGAACTGCCTCCAATGCAAGTATATCCTTCCTTAAATAAGGAAACCAAAAATGCATGCTGTACTCAAGGTGTCGTCTCACCAATACCCTGTACAGTTGTAGCAGGACTTCCCTGCTTTTACATTCCAACCCCCTTGAAATAAAGGCCAACCTTCCATTCGCCTTTTTGATTATTTGCTGTACCTTCATGCTAACCTTTTGTATTTCATGCATAAGGACTCCCAGGTCCCTCTGAACTGTAGCATTTTGTAATCTCTCTCCGTTTAAATAATAATTTGCTTTTTTATTTTTCCTGCCAAAGTGGATAACCTTGCACTTTCCCACATTATACTCCATCTGCCAAATGTTTGCCCATTCACTTAGCCTGTCTATATCCCTTTGCAGATTCTTTGAGTCCTCTGCGCAACTTGCTTTCCCACCCATCTTTGTATCATCCACAAAATTGGCTACATTACACTCGGTCCCTTCATCCAAGTCATTAATGTAGATTGTAAATAGTTAAGGCCCCAGCAATGATCCCTGTGGCACCCGACTAGTTACCATTTGCCAACCGGAAAATTACCCATTTATCCCGACTCTTTGCTTTCTGTTAGTTAGCCAATTCTCTATCCATGCTAATATATTACCCCCAACTCCGTGAGTTCTTATCTTATGCAGTAACCTTTATGTGGCACCTTATCGAATGCCTTCTGGAAATCCAAATACACCACGTCCACTGGCTATCCTTTTTCCACCTTGCTCGCTACATCCTCAAAGAACTCCGGCAAATTTGTTAAACATGATTTCCCTTTCATAAAACCATGCTGACTCTGCTTGACTGCATTATGATTTTCCAAATGCCCTGCTACTGCTTCCTTAATGAAGGACTCCAGCATTTTCCCAACAACAGATGTTCGGCTAACTGGTCTATAGTTTCCTGCTTTCTGTCTCCCTTCTTTCTTAAATAGGGGTGTTACATTTGCGGTTTTCTAATTCTCTGGGGCCTCTCACAGTCCAGGGAATTTTGGTATATTGTAACCAATCTTCTCCTTCTTCTCCTTCTTAGGCAGTCCCTCGGGACCGAGGATGACTTGCTTCCACATTAAAAATGAGTTCGCAGGTGACTGATGAGTCCAATGCGGGACCTACAGTCTCTGTCACAGGTGGGGCAGACGGTGGTTGAAGGGGCGGGTGGGTGGGGTGCTTGGGCTGACATGCGCTTCTTGCGCTGCCTGCGCTTGGCTTCCGCTTGCTCCTGGCGAAGAGACTCGAGGTGTTTGGCGCCTTCCCGAATGCTTCTCCTCCACTTTGTGCGGTCTTGGGCCAGGGATTCCCAGGTGTCGGTGGGATGTTACACTTTTTCAAGGAGGCTTTGAGGGTGTCCTTGAAGCGTTTCATCTGCCCACCTGGGGCACTTTGCCGTGCCGGAGCTCCGAGTAGAGCGCTTGTTTTGGGAGTCTTGTATCGGGCATGCGGACAATGTGACCCGTCCATCGGAGCTGATCGAGCGTGGTCAAAGCTTCGATGCTGGGGATGTTGGCCTGAGCAAGAACACTGACATTGGTGCGCCTATCCTGCCAATGGATTTGCAGGATCTTGCGGAGGCAGCGTTGGTGGTACCTCTCCAGTACTTTGAGGTGCTTGCTGTACATGGTCCATGTCTCTGAGGCATACAGCAGGGCGGGTATCACTGCTGCTCTGTAGACCATGAGCTTAGTGCTGGGTTTGAGGTCCTGGTCTTCAAACACTCTCTTCCTCAGACGACTGAAGGCTGCACTGGCACACTGAAGACGGTGTTGGACTTTGTCGTCGACGTCTGCCCTTGTTGACAGTAGGCTCCCAAGGTACGGAAAGTGGTCCACGTTGTCCAAGGCCTTGTCATGGATTTTGATAATCGGGGCGGCAGTACTGTGTGGCAGGGGCAGGTTGGTAGAGGACCTTTGTCTTACAGATGTTTAGTGTAAGGCCTATGCTCTCGTATGCTTCGGTGAAGGTGTTTACGATGGTTTGGAGTTCGACCTCCGAGTGAGCGCAGACGCAAGCATCATCTGCATACTGTAATTCGACAACAGAGGATGGGACGACCTTGGATGTGGACTGGAGGCGATGGAGGTTGAACAGTTTCCCATTGGTTCTGTAAATTAGCTCCACTCCAGCGGGGAGCTTACTGAGGGTGAGAAGGAGCATTGCAGCAAGGAAGATCGAGAAGAGCGTTGGTGCCTTGCTTGACCCCAGTTTGTACATGAATTGGGTCTGTGGTGGAACCGTTGGTCAGGATCACGGCTTGCCTGTCGTCGTGAAGCAGGCGGAGGATGGTGACAAACTTTTAAGCCAGCCGAATTTGAGGAGGATACTCCATAATCCCTCACGGTTGACAGTGTCGAAGGCCTTTGGGAGATCAAAGAAGGCCATGTACAGCGGTTGGTGCTGTTTCCTGCATTTCTCTTATAATTGGTGTGCGGTGAAGATCATGTCCATTGTGCCCTTTACTGGGCGGAATCCGCATTGCGACTCTGTGAGGAGCTCTTTGGCCACTGGGAGAAGGCGATTGAGGAGGATTCTTGCGATGACTTTCCCTGTGGCAGACAGCAGGGAAACTCCTCTGTAATTACCACAATCAGACTTGTCACCTTTCTTGAAGATGGTCACAATTACGGCATCTCTGAGATCCCCTGGCATGCTCTCCTCCTTCCAGATAAGAGAAATGAGTTCATGAATTTGCGCCAGTAGTGCTTCTCCGCCATGCTTTACTGCTTCGGCGGGGATTCCATCTGCTCCTGAGGCCTTGTTGTTCTTCAGTTGTCGGATGGCCTTTTCAACCTCATGCCGGGCTGCGGTTGTGCTGAGATGGTGGCGGGTAGCATGCTGCGCGATGGAGTTGAGGACACTCGCGTCGAAGACAGAGTCGTGGTTAAGGAGAGCTTCGAAGTGCTCCTTCCAGCAGACACTGATTGCCTCTCTGTCCTTGATGAGTACCTCTCCGTTCTTGGCCCGCAGTGGGGTAGGGCCTTGGGTGCTTGGGCCGTAGATGGTCTTGACAGCGCTAAAGAATCCACGCTGGCCATGGTTGTCGGCTAGCTGCTGAATCTTCTCCACCCACCATCTGTTCTTTAGGTCGCAAGTTTTTTGTTGGACCTCGGCCTTCAGGCGTCTGTAGAGCTGCTTTCTTGCTCTCAAGTTCTGTTGCTGTTTCCAGATCAGGAAAGCCTTGCGCTTGCGGCTTATTAGCTCCTGGATCTCCTGGTCGTTCTCGTCAAACCAGTCTTGGTGTTTCCTGGTCGAGTGACCGAGCGTCTCTTCACAGGTGCTGATTACGGCCCCTCGCTCGGACGATGACGTAGTCCAGCAAGTGCCAGTGCTTGGAGCGAGGGTGCTGCCATGAAGCCTTGTAATTGTCTCTCTGACGGAACAAGGTGTTGGTTATGACAAGGCCATGTTCTAAGCATTTTGACAATGCATTCACTGTGACTACAGCCACTTCTTTTAAGATCCTGGGATGCAGGCCATCTGGTCCAGGGGACGTCATTTTTCAGTCCCATTATTTTACCAAGTACTATTTCCTTAGTGATAGTGATTGTCTTTTTATCCCTCCTCCATGTGGCCCCTTGATTATCCATTATTGGGATGTTGTTAGTGTCTTCTACCTTGAAGACAGATACAAAATATTTGTTCAGAGTCTCTGCCATTTGATGTGCCAAATAACTGCCTGAATCCATGAGGTTAAAGCTTAAAACTAAAGGCTTTTATTAAGTAAGAACATGGCATCAAGTTAACACAGGGCAACCATCATTCATCACCGACCCAGCCCTGTGTAGAACATTCCAGAAGAGGGGTGGGGCTAGGGAGGAGCATTAGTGGTTACACCGGTGGAACATTCCAGACATTAACAAGTGCAACAACAACAACAACAACAACAATACAAATGCCAGAACACAGAGTTATTTCATCACATTCACCCCCTGCTATAGATTCAGTCTGTCAGGAGGTCTGATAGTCCTCTGGGAATGACATAACTCTTGCTGAGGCTCCTCCCGGAGTACTAACTCCGGTTCATTCGAATTCCCAGAATCATCAGTATTTTCCACACTGAGGGTTTGTGTCTCTGAAGGTCCAATACCACGATTGAAAACTCTACTCTCAGAGTCGAACTCTTTTTGAGCTCCAGCAGGTGCAAGATCTTTAATAGAGACCGTAACCTCTCGCCCATCTGGATATTGAATATACGCATACTGGGGATTAGCATGGAGGAGTTGTACTTCCTCCACCAGTGGATCAGTCTTGTGGCCTCTCACATGTCTGCGCAACAACACAGGGCCCATGGTCGTCAACCATGTGGGTAACATTACTCCATTAGTAGCTTTTCTTGGAAAACTAAACATCCTTTCATGAGGGGTGGCATTCGTCGCTGTACACAAAAGAGACCTTATGGAATGCAGCACGTCTGGCAGGACATCCTGCCAGTGAGAGGTCGGCGGGCCTCGCGACTTCAGAGACACTACGATAGCCTTCCACACTGTCGCATTTTCTTTCTCAACCTGCCCATTACCACGAGGGTTATAGCTGGTAGTTCTACTCATTGCAATCCCTTTCAATAGCAAAAACTGTCGCAATTCTTTGCTCATAAAGGAAGAACCCTTATCACTATGTATATAGTTAGGCATGCCAAACAAGGAAAACAGTTGGCAGAGGCATTTAATTACAACAGCACCAGTCACATCCGGACAGGGGATAACAAAAGGGAACCGAGAGTACTCGTCTATAATATTAAGAAAATAGACATTACGGTCGCTCGATGGAAGGGGACATTTAAAATCGAGACTCAAACGCTCAAATGGTTGAGTTGCTTTAATAAGATGAGCTGGCTCGGATGGCTTATAGAAGCGGGGTTTGCATTCAGCACAAACATGACAGGTTCTGGTCATTGTCCGGACCTCCTCAATAGAGTAGGGTAGATTGTGGGACTTAATGAAGTGGTTCATTCTGGTAACCCCAGGGTGGCAGAGTGCGTCGTGGAGACTTTGAAGCTTATCTATACCTAGACTAGCACATACTCCTCGTGACAAAGCATCCGATGGCTCATTAAATACTCCAGGCCTGTACTGAATATCATAGTCATATGTTGACAGTTCTATTCGCCATCTTAAAATCTTATCATTTTTGATGTTGCCTCTCTGCTTAGTGTTGAACATAAAGGCCATGGATCGCTGGTCAGTAATGAGTGCAAAACGTTGGCCAGTGAGATAATGTCTCCAATACCTGACTGCTTCGATAATCGCCTGTGCCTCCTTTTCCACTGAAGAATGTCGAACTTCTGGTCCTTGCAATGTACGAGAGAAGAAAGCTACTGGTCTACCAGCTTGATTAAGAGTTGCTGCCAACGCAAAATCAGATGCATCACTTTCCACTTGAAAAGGGATCTTCTCATCCATGGCACATACCACTGCCTTCTTAATGTCCCGTTTGATATTAAGGAAAGCCTCCTGAGCTTCCGCCGATAGCGGAAAAGACGTCGACTTAATAAGAGGTCGGACTTTATCTGAGTAGTTAGCCACCCACTGGGCATAGTACAAGAAGAATCCCAGACACCTTCTTAAAGCCTTTACAGTGTGAGGTAAAGGTAATTCCTTAAGTGGGCATAATCTTTCATGATCTGGCCCGATTACCCCATTCTCCACAACGCAACCAAGAATACACAAACGTTTAGTATTGAAGGTACACTTGTTTTCGTTGTAGGTCAGGTTTAACCTCTTTGCAGTCTCTAGGAACTTCGCGAGATTTTGATCATGCTCCCGTTGGTCGCGCCCACAGATAGTAACATTGTCCAGGTACGGGAATGTTGCTTCCAACGCGTATTCATCCACCATACGATCCATCTCCCATTGGAAGGCGGATACCCCATTCGTCACTCCAAAGGGCACCCTAAGGAATTGGTACAGGCGCCCATTAGCTTCGAAGGCCGTATAAGGTCGGTCTTCTATTTTAATGGGGAGTTGATGGTAGGCAGACTTTAAATCAATGGTGGAGAACACGCGGTACTGAGCTATCTGGTTCACCATCTCAGAAATATGAGGCAAAGGATAGGCGTCTACTTGGGTGTACAATTTTATAGTCTGGCTATAATCGACCACAAGTCTTTTCTTTTCATTAGTTTTACCCACCACCACCTGGGCATGCCACGGGCTATTACTGTGTTCGATGATTCCCTCCCGTTGAAGCCTTTCCACTTCCTCTTTTATAAATGTTTTATCTTCTGAACTATACCGTCGACTCTTAGTCGCTATAGGTCTACAATTAGGAGCAAGGTTCACGAACAAAGAAGGCGGACTTACTTTTAAAGTAGAAAGGCCGCAGACTGTGAGTGGAGGCTGAGATCCACCATACTTAAGGGTAACGCTCTCATGCTGACACTGGAAGTCCAAGCCTAAAATTAAGTTCACACACAACTGAGGTAATATGAAGAGTTTAAAGTTCTTATACTCCGTATCCTTAACGGTCAATGTGACTTTACAATATCCAGTTACCTTCGAAGTAAGGGACTTGGACGCCATCACAATTTCACTTCGAGTAGGATACACCTTCAATGAACAGGAGTTAACAAGGTTGGGGTGTATAAAACTTTCAGTACTGCCACAGTCTATCAAACACCCAGTAGGATGACCATTAATCTTGATGTCCATCATAGATTTCGACAAGGAACATGGTATGGTCTGTTCAACCGTAACCGAAGCTAGAGTAAAACGATAGGCGGCAGCAGAGAAGACATCGGGTACAGGATTACCCTTACACACTTTACTAAAATGTCCCCGTTTCTTACATTTAAAACAGGTAGCCTCTCTGGCTGGGCATCTTTGCCTGGGGTGTTTAGATTGGCCACAAAAATAACACTTAGACCCATGGGGTACAGCCGCAACAATAGGATTAAGTGGAGGCTCCATTGGTGTTATGGATGCCTCCATACTCGGAACACACGAGGCTGAGAGAGACGCATGGGCTGATGCATACACTTCTAAATTCTTCTGGGCTACATCTAACGATCGAGCAGTAGCGACGACCGTTTTTAAAACTGACGAGTCGTTCTCGAGGAGTCTCTGTCTAATATAATTAGATCAGAGGCCAGATATGAAAGAATCGCGGATGGCTTCTTCCTGATACACTATGGCAGAGACAGCCTTGTAGTTGCAATCCTTAGCCTTAAGGTCCTGCAGGAAATCGTCCAGAGATTCATCGGGTAATTGCCTGCGAGTAGACAAAAGATACGTGGCGTATACTTCGTTAACTGACTTAAGGTACTGGGCCTTAAGGGCTGCGAGGGCCTCTTCATATGTAGTAATATCTTCAATTATCGAGTAAGTTTGATGATTTACCAAGTTGGTTAGAAGACCCAACTTGTTAACCATCGAATCGACCGATGCGATGAAGTGTTCAAAACATCGAAGCCAATGCGTAAATTTCTTCGATGCGTCTGCCGAATGGGGATCGATATCCAAACGCTTTGGTTTCAAAAAATCGATCCATCTTCCAAAAGTTGTTACTTAATAAAATTGATGTGCCAAATAACTGCCTGAATCCATGAGGTTAAAGCTTAAAACTAAAGGCTTTTATTAAGTAAGAACATGGCATCAAGTTAACACAGGGCAACCATCATTCATCACCGACCCAGCCCTGTGTAGAACGTTCCAGAAGAGGGGCAGGGCTAGGGAGGAGCATTAGTGGTTACACCGGTGGAACATTCCAGACATTAACAAGTACAACAACAACAATACAAATGCCAGAACACAGAGTTATTTCATCACACCATTTCCCTGTTCCCCATTATTAATTCCCCAGTCTCATCCTCTAAGGGACCAATGTTTACTTTAGCTACTCTCTTCCTTTTTATATACCTGTAGAAGCTCTTACTATCTGTTTTAATATTTCTTGCCAGCTTACTCTCATAATTCATCTTCTCTGTCTATTATTTTTTTAGTCAGACTTTGCTGGTTTTTAAAAATGTCCTAATCCTCTGGTCTCCCACCAATCTTGGCAACATTGCATGCCTTCGTTTTCAATTTGATACCATCCTTTACTTCCTTAGTTAGCCACGGATGGTGCTCCCTTCTCTTAAAATCTTTCTTTCTCATTGGAATATTTTTGTTCATAGTTATGAAATATCTCCTTAAATGTTTTTCCAGTCCACTTTAGTGTCTGAGTGGAAAGAAATGTGGAAAGAAGCTCCTCAAAGCTGTCAAATGCTGACAATCCATCTGTCAAAAATTTTTGAGAGATGAAACGTGATACCCTGACGTCCTCTGTCACCGGCTTTCCCTTAATTGGCGGGCTTAACCAGGTCAATCAAGGGAAAATAGTGTGGATTGGCCGGACATCATTGGGGGCGGGACTGAAACCCGACAACCAGCAGTCCCGCCCCCAATGCGTCCCCAATGACAAAATCCAGCCCTAAGAGTGCAACGTCACACCAGCTTTGAAAATAACTGCAAGTTTGGGATTTCCTCATGTGCTAAATTCCAAAGTTGCGATCTGTCAAGATCAGACTGCGCGTCGGCTTCACTACACGTTTCACCTACCCATTCAAATCAACGTATGGGCAAAAAGTTGGGCTAATTGCCCACCTACTGCACATTATTATGGGTTTGTGTTTTATAATCTTGGTTTGGGTATTAAATATTATTACAATGATCATAATTTATTAATAAAATAGCATTTCTGGCTGCTAAATTATTAAAAAGAATAGTGGGCAAATCAGCAATCTCTTCTGTTTCTGATTGGCAAGAGCCAGGAAGTGACAGGAGTCCTGCCCCACGTGATCCCAGGTTCACATATGCACAATGGTGCGCTCCTGGGATCCGTGGGCCTCTATGCTGCGCACAACTCTGCAGCGTTTGCAAGGAAGTTTTTGATGGAGTGTTTACACGAGGTAAGTGCGGATTTCATTTGGATGTTGGCGGCGTCCTCATTAGCTATGCTGCCGACCGCGAATTCAGGGCCAATGTTCCTGTCATTTATAATCAATGGGGGTGGGAACATTTTATTTCGGTGAGTGCAGTTGACAGAAGTCACGCCCAATAGTATCCATACATTTAGTAAGGTTTTATAATGCTGATTTTATATTTTAACGATAAACATCACTGATGATATTGCTGCTGAACGTAAAGAGGAATCTGACATTATACAGTGCATCATGATGTGTTGAAAAGATGTAATTTAGGTTGACAATGTACAGCCAAATGTCACTCAAGTTGAGCGGGGAGTAATTGGAATTTTTTCTCCAGATGTCGATGAATGCACAACCAACACATCAACCTGTCAACAAATCTGCAACAATACAATTGGAAACTACACCTGCAGTTGCCGTCCTGGCTTTAGCATCAACATGAACAACACTTCTCTTTGTGATGGTAGGAAATCTTCAAATGTACGGATTCTCTGCAATTGATGATTTGAAAATTATCCTCCAACTGAAGGGATAATTACTAGTCCTAGCCCCTTTAGGGCTACCCCGGATCAGGCGTATTTCTCAAGACGTTCACCTTCAACTAAAGTTTGATGTAGCCGAATCCTAAAGACACTTAATTGGGTCATAAGGTTCTATCTCTCCCTAAAGGAAAGGAACAACCCGAGAATGTTACCGTGCTCCAGATAGGACTTTTAATAAGTTTAGCAAGATTGTAAAATTCCGGATATTATGAGGGTCCGGGAAATTCCCTCGGAATTCTGCAACTCCTTACCAAAGAGTGTACAGAGATTGAGTTTGCGAGTTTTTGATACAGAAGTCTTATGTGAGACAGTTCTAAAAATATATAGATTTATTAAAGAACCGACATGTAATTTATAGTTGATGAGTCAATTGCAACAGCAACAGTTCCAAAAAGAGAAAACTTACAATCTTATTATCAGAAAATCTTACTTTTAACTCTTAACTTCACTACAGTATTACAGTTCTTAGGGGGAAAAATTCAGTTGGTTTGCGTCTCCCGTTAGCACCTTAAGAGGGCGCTAATGGGGCGCAAAGCAACCAGCGCCTGTGCGCAGCGATGTTTGCGCCACTCATGAAATTAACTAGACATTTTGCGGCGGCGCTAAACACTACCGCCACGATCTCCTGTGCCGGCAGATCGTGACATCAGTCGAGTGTGCAACGCCCCGGTAGTGCCCCGGACCGGATATTGAGTGGCGCCCCCACCTTACCGCCTGCCGCTAGCAACGACAGTTTGAGGGGAGCATTTTGCAGTCAGGAAGGGAGTGGGGGAGCACTATTTAAAGGCGAATGCTTCCTGCCTTTTTTTGTTGGTGACATTTTTGCACCACGCATTCTGAGAGAGAGAGAGAGAGACTTCTGGAGAGATTCAATGCTGTGTGAAGGAGTTTTGGGTACTGAGCAGCACTTTGCAGGTTCATTTTGATTTGCCCTTCCTTGTATCAATTTAGAAGAGACTGTGGGGGCTGCACTCTGAGCTCTTTCCCTGGTTCTCTCCATTGTTCTTTCCAGCAGTTTTGATGTACAGATCTCGCCAGGCCGAGATTCAAGGCTGCAATGAGCAGGATGTGGATGGAGAGCAAGATCAACCCTCCCCTTTAAGAACTGGCCGGCGCCATTATGTCTGTGTTCCATTGCTGACTGACATCACATGAGCTTCGCCAGCGCTCTGAGGTAACGCCTCGCTCCTCGGCTTTTGCGCCTTAAGACAGGTGTGAAGCGCCTGATTTAGCTCTCCAACCACCTCCAGGGGCGATAAAAGCCAAGTTTGCAGTCGGAGGTGATAATTAGCGCCAGGCGCTAATCTTTGCGCCCGGCCGATAATTGCGCCCCAAATGGGGCGATACTGAATTTCTCCCCCTTAGTGTTCTACAGGATATACACCAAAATCAAATACCTTTGATCCTGGAGGTGCAAAGAGCTGGAGACTTACAGAGCCGCCTCTGAAGCTGAGAATCGCTTTGCCCGATTAAAGCAAGTCTGTTATCCTATTTGAGAGCTCAATATTTGTACCCTTTTCCAGTGGTATTTCCTTTAAAGTTTTCTGCTGATGCAAGCTAATTATCTCTAGTCATTTTTCTGACGACCTCTGCAACTCTTACTGCCACCTCAGCCAGACTCGCTTTTCATCTCTAGGTGTTCTAATTTTACCCTATAAAAAACGGTGTGGCGGCAGGTGTTCCTTACTTTATGTGCTTCTTTACGAAGTGTAAATTAGAACACCTTATCTATGGTGAACCATTGTTTTTGTTCCCAAAGGTCAGCCTGTCAGAGCCCTTCACCTTCTGTTTCAATAAGGTTATTTATTCAGGGTCAACAACTGTCTTATCTCAATAGCCAGAATGCTTTCACAGCTATTTCATCGTTAGGTTTCTAAATTTCCAAACCCAGTTTGTCATGTTTTAATAAGGCCAGAATTCTTTCATAAGATAGTGTGGCGGAGCCACTAAAGGACTCAGATCGTTTGTATATAATTCCCTTTAACAACATGTTAGCTACAGCCTGAGTCTGTATCTTTATTTATACTGTTTACTTGTACAGAGCGTGATTACTTTAACAGCGTGGGTAAATGCGATGACATCATGCCATACATCACGTGATCCTCCACTGGCGGGAAGAACATCATGACGTCATGACGTCAACCACGGGACCAGCCAGCAGTCCTCGTGGAGCCTCCGAACTGAATAGACCTACACTCGATGTTGTCCTGCAGTTACTTGTTTAAACCTGTTAGTTTCCATTAAACTTCATTTTGTTCAAGCGCCTGAGTGGACCTCAGTCTTTGGATAGAAACTAGACATTCCTACATTGGTGACCCCGACTTTTGCGAACGGTTTTCGCAGAAAATAATCAGCATGGAAACGAATGCCTTAAAGCTGCCGCAGTTCTGTGAGCAACAACCAGCCGCGTGGTTCATCCAGGCTGAAGCCCAGTTCGCCATCAGGGACATCGTTGCGGATCAGACCCGTTATTATTACGTGGTCTCCACCCTCGACAGCGCCACAGCCTCGTGGATCGTCAGCCTACTCGGTAGTCCGCCTACTGATCGCAAGTATGACACCTTAAAGTCACGGTTGCTGCAGGTTTTTGGTCTCACGAAGTGGGAGCGTGCCCGGCGGCTGCTCGCTATGCCCGGCCTCGGGGACTCCAAGCCGTCCGAGCTCATGAGCCAGATGCTCACGCTCCTTGGGTCCGAGCCGGAATGCTTCCTCTTCAGGGAGCTGTTCCTCAGCCTACTCCTGGAGCAAGTTCAGGCTGCCCTAGCCAGGTCCGAAGTCACAGAGTGCGCGGAGCTTGCTGCCGAAGCGGACAAGATTTTCGTGGTGACTCAACAGAACTGCGCGGCCACGAGGCGCCCATCCCCCACAGATGCTGCTCCTGCTCCTCAATCAGTGGGGTTGTGCTTTTACCACGCCCGTTTTGGCGCGAAAGCAAGATGCTGCCGGCCTCCCTGCAGTTTTTCGCACAAAAAAAAGATACATCTACAGCCACCATGGCGAAGGAGGACCGGGTCTAACGAGCGCCCCGTGGCTGCGATGGCCATCGGAGATTCAGGGAAGCTCCTTTTCATCACCGACTCCCTATCTGGTCGATGTTTCTGTAGTGTATGTGCCTTTAAGTCAGAACTACTTTTACAGCTCCTGTATACTGTAGTACTGGCAGTGACCACAACGGTATATAAGCTTTGCGCATGCCTCTGTACCCCCAGTCTAGAGACTACCCTCCTCCAGTAAAGACCTGTTATTTGTTAATGTACAGCATCCGTGTGATTATTTAATAATAGCATATCCACTGAACCACGGATCCAACAGTGGCGACGAGTGTCGATTTGAATCTACCTGCAACATAAAAAAAATAAAAAATAGTCGAGGCCAGGAACACGGGCGTTGACCACGAGCAACCGCCCAGCAGTCAGGCAGAGATCCAACTTTGCAGGGGAGGCTGTGGAGAGCCGGGCTTGGTTCCCCAGCCACAACGAGCAGTAAGAGACCGACGACAGGTCCAGCGCAGACCCTTCCCAAGCAGCGGCGGCTGGAGCCGACCGACGGTGGAGAGAAAGCCTAGCAGCGTCGACGGGGTAAGACAGAGGGTGAAGAGCGCAGGGCGCAGCCGGGGGTTGAACACCGAGCGGCGTCGAGAAAAATAAAACAAACCAGAGAGAGAGAGGGTAAGAAACAGCCGGGTTCTAGACTGAGCGGCGTCGAAAAATATAAAAAGAAGAACGCGCAGAGCACAGCCAGTGCTCACGGGCTGAACAGGGTCCACGGGGCGAAGAAAGGGGAGACGCCATTGAGCCACGGAGAAGAAGGAAGAGCGCGGGAGGCACCATTTTTAGAAGCCGCAGTGGAGAAGAATGGTGAGCGCGGGAAGGAAGGAAAGCGCGGGAGACACCATTTTGTGCCAGCGGAGAAGAAGGGGAAGCGCGGGAGGCACCATTTGTGATAGTTAACGCACACCCAAGGATGCCGAAGAGTGGCAGTATCTCTACGTTCGACAATGAAGTCAAAGATTGGGCAACATATGTGGAATGTATTGAGGTGTACTGCAGGGCGAATGAAGTGCCAGATGCTAATAAAGCACTGGTTCTGTTAAATTCCATGGGTGCAAAAACTTATGGGTTACTGCGAAATCTAATAACCCCAGAGAAGCCGGTAAACAAGAATTTTGAAAGCATAGTAGAAATCCTACAGGACCACTTAAACCCCACACCGCTGCTGATAGCAGAACGATTTAAGTTCCATAAAAGGAACCAACACAAAGATGAAAGCAATGCTGAGTACCTAACGGAACTGCGCAAGCTATTGAAACACTGCCAGTTTGGAGCGGGATTAGCAGACACGTTAAGGGACAAGTTTGTGTGTGGGCTACAAAGTGAAGGAACCCAGAAATGGCTTCTATCAGAAAAGGACCTTACGCTGGACAAGGCTTTCAGTATGGCAGTATCACACGAAGCAGCCGCAAGGGGCGCTGCAGAGATACAACGGAGACCGCAAGAATATGGCACCAATGAAATGTCCTATGGAACAGGGAAGTGCTATCGCTGCGGCAGAACAACACATGACAAGAAAGATTGTTGGTTCAAGGACCAAGTGTGCAGACAGTGTGGGAAAGCAGGACACATAGCAAGAGTCTGCAGGTCTGGGAAGAAAGCCAAAAGTAAGAAATCTCCACAGGAGAAGTACAAAAAGGTACACCAGGTGATGGACAGTGGTTCAGATGAACAGAAAAGTGACACAGACTCCGGAAGCAAGGAGCTGGGTTGTCTGAAACTACATAAGGTAACCGAAATGGAGGATCACCAGACTATCTGGGTTACACTAAAGATAGACGGAGTCCAAGTGGAAATGGAATTGGACACAGGGTCAGCTCTAACAGTTATAAATCAAAGAGACTACAAGCGGCTATTTTCACACTTGAAAGCTACAGAGATTGTCTTGAAGACGTATATGGGGCAAAAAGTCTACCCCAAAGGAAAAATAAGGGTGAAAGTGACATATAAATGCCAGGAAATACCTAAAATGGATATATATGTATTGCCAAATGGAGGACCACCACTGCTAGGACGTGAATGGATCCGGAAGATACAATTAGATTGGCATTCCATACTGGCACTGAAGGTTGAGGCCAAAAAGGATGATGACGTCACACCTGGACGACTGTCAAAAATGCTCACTGGCGCAAAAGTAGTGTTCCAGGAGGGACTAGGAACACTAAAAGGAATAACATCAACGATTAAAGTAGAGGAAAATGCAAGCCCAAAGTTTCTGAAGGCCAGACCAGTGCCTTATGCGATCAGACCAGCTGTTGAAGCAGAGCTGGAAGGGTTGGAACGTTCAGGAGTACTGTCCAAAGTGGACTGGAGCAAGTGGGCTACACCCATCGTTCCTGTAATACGCCTGGGGAACCAAAGAAGGTCCGCATCTGTGGGGATTTTAAGGTGACAGTGAACCCAGTCCTTCACACGGTGCAATATCCACTTCCACGAATTGAAGATATTTTCACCTCGCTATCTGGAGGTAAACGCTTCACCAAAATTGATATTGCCCAGGCGTACTTGCAAATAGAAACATAGAAACATAGAAACATAGAAGATAGGAGCAGGAGTAGGCCATTCGGCCCTTCGAGCCTGCTCCGCCATTCAACGAGATCATGGCTAATCATCCAAACCCTAGCACCCGGTCCTTACACCAACAGCCATCCCACCCAAGCCCTATCCCCGTAACCCCATAACCCCACGTATCTAATCCCCCCTAACACTAAGGGCCAATTTTTATCATGGCCAACCAACCTAACCCGCACATCTTTGGACTGTGGGAGGAAACCGGAGCACCCGGAGGAAACCCATGCAAACACGGGGAGAATGTGCAAACTCCACACAGACAGTGGAAGTAGAAGAAGCTTCGAAACATTACCTTACGATCAACACTCATAAAGGTCTCTATCAATACAACCGGCTGGTGTTTGGAGTAGCCTCGGCTCCGGCTATCTGGCAAAGGGCGAACGATCAGGTCCTGCAAGGGATTCCAGGGACCCAGTGTTATTTGGATGACATCTTGGTCACGGGCGAAAATGACGGTGATCACCTCGCCAACTTGGAGAAGGTGCTCACCAGATTAAAGGAGGATGGGCTACGAGCTAATCGCCACAAGTGCGAGTTTTTCCAGAAACAGATCTCGTATTGTGGCCACGTCATCGATGAAGAGGGGTTACATAAGTCCCCTGACAAGATAGAGGCAGTAGTCAAGGCTCCAGCACCGGAAAATGTGTCACAACTGAGGTCGTTCCTCGGGCTGGTAAACTACTACCACAAGTTCTTACCAAATTTGTCTACGGTATTACACCCGCTGAACACCCTACTGCAAACAGGGGTACCATGGAAGTGGGATGACGAACATAGACGAGCTTTCCAGAAGTGTAAAGAATTGATCACATCAACAGAGGTGTTGGCCCATTTCAACCCAGTACTACCAATTCGTTTGGCATGTGATGCATCACCCTACGGTATTGGAGCGGTGCTGTCGCACAAATTCCCAGACGGGTTGGAGAGGACAGTAGCCTTTGCATCTCGGTCTCTAACCTCAGCTGAGCGCAACTACGCCCAGATTGACAGGGAGGCCCTCAGCCTAGTATGGGGAGTAAAAAAATTCAACCACTATCTGCATGGGCAGAAGTTCACCTTGCTGACTGACCACCAACCACTTGTCTCCATCTTTAATCCTAAGAAGGGCATTCCAGTGATGACTGCACAGTGGTTACAAAGATGGTCCCTGTTTCTTGGGGCGAATCAATATGAAATAGAATATAAAGTTATGAAACAGCATGGGAACGCTGATGGGCTATCGCGCCTGCCACTGCCTACTGTGGAGGAAGCACCAGCAGTGGACCCTATCGAGATATTTTATTCGTCAATAATTGAACGATTGCCAGTAACAAACGCGGATATAGAGAAGGAGACCCGCAATGATCCGACGCTGTCACGGGTATATGAATTGACGGTGAGGGGATGGCCAACACATGGCGACTCACTGTTGCCAGCATTCTCATCCAGAAGAGAACAGCTGTCAGTATGCCAGGGGACAGTGATGTGTGGATCCAGAGTGGTGATTCCACCCAAGTTAAGGGAGAGAGTGCTAAATGAGCTACATGAAGGTCATCTGGGGGGAGTGAAAATGAAAAGCCTGGCTAGGGCTTATGTGTGGTGGCCGGGAATCGATCAACAAATCGAAGACCTAACTAAGAGCTGCTTAGGATGCCAGAAGGTCCAAAATGCACCACCACATGCCCCTCTACACCCATGGGAGTGGCCCTCCTCTCCATGGCAACGGGTGCATATTGATTTTGCTGGGCCATTCATGGACTCAATGTTCTTAATAGCAGTGGATGCTCATTCAAAGTGGCCTGAGGTGATAAAAATGTCTTCAACCACTACAGAGAAAACGATTGCAGTCCTACGGACCATATTTGCCAGAAACGGTTTGCCAGAGCAGATTTGCTCTGATAATGGACCACAGTTTGTGTCCGACGAGTTCCAAAAATTCATGAAAAGGAATGGAGTAAGGCATTACACATCCGCCCCGTATCATCCAGCCTCAAATGGATTGGCTGAGAGGTTCGTACAAACCTTTAAGAAGGCGATAAAGGCCATGTGTGACGATGAAATTCCACTACAGCATAAGATGGACAATTTCTTATTAGCCTACCGAAACGCGACACATGCAGTTACCAACCAGACCCCGGCCATGATGTTCTTTAACCGAAGGTTGAGATCTCGTCTGGCCTTGCTCAGACCAAATGTGCGAAGAAATGTGGAGGACAAACAATTCCAGCACATCAATGAGAAGCCGACAAGGAGCTTCAATGTAGGGCAACCAGTCTTGGCCCGTGACTGTCGAACAGAGAAATGGCAACCCGGAACGATATGTACAAGGCAGGGGCCATTAATGTACACAGTGGATGTCGGGGAGAACATTGTGAGACGCCACGTCGATCAGATCTTAGCGTCACAGGAACGCGTCAACCCCATGTCTCGAGTACCTGGGGATGAACCCGACATACCGGTAGCATCTACTTCAGACCCAGTAGCAGTGGAACCCGATGAACTACCCGATGAAAAGGGGTCAGAATCGCCTCTGCACCAAGAACAAGAACCTCTGGAAAGGCACTATCCCGAAAGGGTCAGGAAGCCGCCCCAAAGACTGAATCTATAAATGGACTTTTGTTGTTTAATGTACATGTTGAAATGTTAATTGTTATTTGAATATTAGGGGTATTACTAATCTAAAAGGGGAGGAATTGTAGTGTATGTGCCTTTAAGTCAGAACTACTTTTACAGCTCCTGTATACTGTATAGTACCGGCAGTGACCACACCGGTATATAAGCTTTGCGCATGCCTCTGTACCCCCAGTCTAGAGACTACCCTCCTCCAGTAAAGACCTGTTATTTGTTAATGTACAGCATCCGTGTGATTATTTAATAATAGCATATCCACTGAACCACGGATCCAACAGTTTCCTTTGCGACACCGGGGCGCAGTGTAGCATCCTACCTGCATCAAATCTCGATATACTAGCTGGGGGCCACGGCCCTGCCCTCGCGGCGGTTAATGGTGTGGCTGTTTGGACCTTCGGAAGGCGGCGGGTCCAGGTGTGTTTCGGCGGCCAGCGTTTCCACTGGGAATTCATCACAGCCAAAGTCACGCAGGCCATCCTTGGGGCGGATTTTTTGTGCGCCAATGGCCTCCTGGTCGATGTCAGGCACCGCCGGTTGATCAATGCGGCCACGTTCCACTCCATCCCGTGCCACCGTGGTAACGCCGTGCCGCACACTGTCTTCTGTGCGTTCCCACCTCCAGACGACTTCACTCGGCTCCTCGGAGAGTTCCCCAATCTGACCAGGCCCACTTTCTCCTCCTCGGCTACAAAACATGGTGTGGAACATCACATCACCACCAGCGGTCCCCCGGTTTACGCACGGGCCTGACGACTCGAACCCGGCAAGCTCGCGGCTGTGAAAGCGGAGTTCGACACGTTGGAGCGGCTGGGGATTATTCGCTGGTCGAATAGTCCCTGGTCTTTGCCTCTCCACATTGTTCCAAAATCCGGCAGCGGATGGCGGCCATGCAGCGACTACCGACTCCTGAATGACACCACTCCTCCTGATCGGTACCTGATCCCGCATATCCAAGATTTCTCGGCCCATTTGGCGGGAAATACCTTTTTTTCAAAAGTCGACCTCGTCCGTGGTTACCACCAGGTCCCCATGCACCTGCAAGACGTCCCGAGAACCGCAGTCATCACCCCATTCGGCCTGTTCGAATTTCTGCGGTTCCATTTGGCTTGAAGAACGCTGCACAGGCTTTCCAGCGCTTGATGGACTCCATGCTTCGGGACCTAAAATTCCTCTTTGTCTACCTCGACGACATCCTCATCACCAGCCCTAGCAAAGAGGAGCACTTCTGCCATTTGCGCAACCTCTTCACACGCCTCAGTCAACACAGTTTGATTATCAACCCGGCCAAGTGCCAGTTTGGCCTGCAGCGGATTGATTTCTTGGGCCACCACATTACATCAGACGGCGCAATCCCCTTACAGACGAAGGTCGAGGTGGTTACATCTTTCCCGCGCCCGCAGGCCGTCAAGGCCCTACAGGAGTTCCTCGGGATGGTCAATTTTTATCACCGGTTCGTCCCTAAGGCGGCTCTGCTTATGCGGCCCTTGTACGAGGCCCTCAAGGCCAAGTCCAGTAAGGATCCGATCAGCTGGATGGCCGAGATGGACCGGGTGCTCGTCGACACCAAAGGCGCCTTGGCCAACGCAACCATGCTGGCGCACCCGCTTCCAAGTGCCACCATTGCCTTTACCACTGACGCGTCGGACTATGCAATCGGCGCAGTGCAGGAACAGTGGGTGAATGGGACATGGCAACCGCTGACGTTTTTCAGCCGTCAATTACGGTGCAATGAAAGAAAGTTCAGCACTTTCGACCGGGAGTTGCTGGCCCTTTTTCTAGCCATCCGCCATTTCCGGTTCTTACTTAAGGGACGTCCGTTCACGGCTTATGTGGACCACAAGCCACTAACGTACGCTATGGCCAAGACCGCTGAACCATGGTCAGCTCGGCAACAACGTCACCTGACGTTCATTTCAGAATTCACCACGGACATTCAGCATGTTTCCGGCAAAGACAACATGGTAGCGGATTGCCTCTCCCGCGCGACTGTGCACGCAGTCCAACTCGGAATCGACTATGCCCTCATGGCTGCAAATCAAGCCTCGGACCCAGAGGTCCAAGCATACAGGACCAGCCCCTCTAGCTTCCAAGCGGCCGATGTCAAATTCCATGCCGCAGGCACCACGCTACTTTGCGACGTCTCCATGGGAGTTCCCCGCCCTATCGTTCCAGTCGCCTGGCGCCGGAAAGTGTTCGACGCCATACACGGGTTGTCACACCCTGGCATGAGGGCCTCGCAAAGGCTGATGTCGTCAAAATTCGTCTGGAAGGGTATGCACCTGGATGTCCACGACTGGGCCAACACCTGCGTGGTCTGCCAAAAGGCCAATGTACAGCATCATGTAAAAGCTCCATTGGCCACCTTCGCTGTTCCAGAGCGCAGATTCGACCACGTGAATGTGGACCTCGTGGGGCCACTTCCACCTTCTCAAGGTTTTACACACATCCTCACAATGGTAGACCGCACCACTAGATGGCCAGAGGCAGTTCCTTTAGTTTCCACCATTTCGGCAGATGTGACCAGAGCCTTCATCTCCTCTTGGGTTGCTCGTTTCGGGGTACCGGCAGACATCTCTTCCGATCGTGGACCGCAGTTTTCCTCTGAGCTCTGGAACGCTGTGGCTCAGGGGCTCAGCACCAAACTACATCAAACCACCGCCTATCATCCACAGGCGAACGGCCTGTGCGAGCGATTCCACGGGCCAGTCTTCAAGGCGCGGGATGGGTGGACAGACTTCCCTGGGTCCTTTTGGGTCTTCGTACGGCGCCCAAAGAAGATTTACAATCGTCCTCGGCGGAACTCGTATATGGCCAGCCACTACGAGTACCAAGGGATTTCCTCCCGTCTCAAACAGAGCCATTGTCCGCATCCCAGCAACTCGTCAGCCGCCAGGAAGCGGCCAGACATTTCGCTCTAGTGCCTACGTCACATCACGGCTTACAGAGCTCCCACGTCCCAACTGAGCTGAAAAGTGCCGAGTACATGTTTATCCACCACGACGCTCACCGGGACCCGCTCAAACCTCCTTACACTGGTCCCTTCCGCGTCATAGAGCTGGGAGACAAAACCTTTTCGGTCGATATCGGAGGCAAACCGGACCACATATCGGTTGACCGGCTGAAGCCGGCACACTTAGACCTGGACCGCCCAGTCGAAATCGCTCAACCGCCAGAACGGGGCCGACCGCCCACAGTCGCCGTGCCAGATCCACCACAACCGCCCGCCAGTTCGACCACGGTCCATCAGCTTCCACTCCAGGGTTACAGAAGTTGCTTGGACAGGCTTGTAAGGCCTCCTCGCCGTCTCACTTTTGCTGTTAAAGACAATTCTGGGGGGGCGCATGTGGCGGAGCCACTAAAGGACTCAGATCGTTTGTATATAATTCCCTTTAACAACATGTTAGCTACAGCCTGAGTCTGTATCTTTATTTATACTGTTTACTTGTACAGAGCGTGATTACTTTAACAGCGCGGGTAAACGCGATGACGTCACGCCGTACATCACGTGATCCCCCACTGGCGGGAAGAACGTGATGATGTCATGACGTCAACCATGGGACCAGCCAGCAGCCCTCGTGGAGCCTCCGAACTGAATAGACCTACACTCGATGTTCTCCTGCAGTTACTTGTTTAAACCTGTTAGTTTCCATTAAACTTCATTTTGTTCAAGCGCCTGAGTGGACCTCAGTCTTTGGATAGGAACTAAACATTCTGACAATAGTGTATTTTTCTGAATAGGTTACATGGCTTATTCCTTCACACAACTAGCAATTCTCATTGCCCTGCACATTCCAGATGCTTTCAAGCAAAATATTTTTTTCTCCTTAAATACTAAGCAATCAGAGATTCATTACAATTTTCTGTATCCCTACTCAATCGGGATATATTGATTGCAGAATATGATAAAAGTATATTTTGTAAATCCATGAGTTACCATGAAATTTCAAGTACCTTTCACAGTTTCTAATCAATGGGCTGTGTTTTGCGGTTCTGGACTCGCCATTAGTCAATGGCCCCGAATCTGCGGTCGGTATGATGGTGTACTCTAAGAATGCATCGTCATACCGCCTTTGAAAATGACCGCAAGTTCGGGATTTCCGCATGTGTTCAATTCCGATGTTACGAACTGTCAAAAATTCGACTTCACGTCGGCTTCGCTGCATGTTTCACTTACTCATTCAAATCAACGTCCTGGTGAAAAGTTGGGCTAATTGTCCACCTACTGCGCTTTAATTACCCTGAAATTTTTTTTGTCTGGTGCAAAGAGGCACAGGAGCCTGTTGCACAGCGTCAGGGGAGGGGGTTCGGGGGGAGTTGAGAAAATGGCATTAGTTTATGCTACAGCTCATAACAATGAGGCAGTGGTTCATGTCTGAGCGGAAAGAAACTTTGAAAGAAACTTTCATTTGTTTGAGTTCGAAAACACAGCCTTTTTGTGTCACCGTCTTTGCTGCCTGAAACACTGTTGTAGTTTTGGTTTAATTCCCAACTTCTATATTGATAGGATTTAATTCACTTTCATGATTTCCTCACGTTATCAGACATTTCAATTCTCGGGGCTGGATTTTACTCACTGAGACGAATTGGGGGTGGGCCCTCTGCCTTCCGGGTTCTAGTCCCGCTCCCAGCGATGTCCGACGCACCGACGCTATTTTCCCCTGATTGGCCTTGTTAAGCCCGCCCTGCCAATTTGCAGGCCATTTAAGGGAAAGCCAGTGTCAGATGACATCAGTTGATGACGCTTCATCTGTCGGTTTTCTTAAAGGCACATGAACCATCTATGTTTGACAAATGATTTGACAGTGTTTGACAGCATTGAGGTGCTGTCAAACACTGACAATCACTGTGCAATGGGGGCGGGAACATTATCGGTTGGCGAGTGCAGCTAACGAAAGCCACGTCCAATAGTATCCATACATTTAGTAAGGTTTTACAATGCTGATTTTATATTTTAAAAATAAACAACACTAATGATATTGCTGCTGAGTGTAAGGAGGAATCTGACATTATACAGTGCATCATGATGTGTTGAAAACATGTGATTTAGGTTGACAATGTACAGCCAAATGTCACTCAAGCTGAGTGAGGAGTAATTGGAATTTTTTCTCCAGATATCGATGAATGCGTAACCAACACTTCAACCTGTGAACAAATCTGCAACAATACAATTGGAAACTACACCTGCAGTTGTCGTCCTGGTTTTAGCATCAACATGAACAACACTTCTCTTTGTGATGGTAGGAAATCTTCAAATATATGGATTCTCTGCAATTGATGATTTGAAAATTATCCTCCAACTACCAGGTCACATTGCCTTGCACATTCTAGAGGCTTTCAAGCAATATATTTTGTTCTCCTTAATTACTAAGCAAGCAGAGATTCACTGCAATTTTCTGTGTCCCTACGCAATAGGGCTACAGTATATTGATAGCAAAACATGTTAAATCTAATGTAGTAAATCAGTGAGTTACCGAGAAATGTCATGTACCTTTCACAGTTTCTAATCAATGGGCTGTGTTTGCAGTTCTGGACTCGCCATTGCTCATTGGCCCTGCATTTGCGGTTTAAATGATGGTTTACTCTAAGAGTGCGTCGTCATACCGGCTTTGAAAATAACTGCAAGTTCGAGATTTCCGCATGTGTTAAAATTCCAAAGTTACGAACTGTGAAATTCCGACTGCGCGTCGGCTGTACTGCATGTTTCAGCTACCCATTCAAATCAACGTACTGGTGAAAAGTTGGGCTACTTGCCCATCTACTGCGCATTAATTACCTTGAAAATATTTTTGTCTGGAGCAAACAGGCGCAGGAGCCTGTTGCCCAGCGCCAGGGGAGGGGGGTGGGTGGGGGGGGAGTTGAGAAAATTGCATTAGTTTATGCTACAGCCCATAACAATGAGGCATTGGTTCATGTCTGAGTGGAATGAAACTTTGAAAGAAACTTTCATTTGTTTGAGTTCGAAAACACATCCGTTTTGTGTCACCGTCTTTGTTGCCTGAAAGACTTTTGTCGTTTTGGTTTAATTCCCAGCTTCTATATTGATAGGATTTAATTCACTTTTATGATTTCCACATCTTATCAGACATTTAAACTCTCGGGGCTGGACTTTACCCACCGAGACAAATTGGGGACGGGACTTCTGCTTTCTGGGTTCTTGTCCCGCCCCCAGCGACGACCGACACACCAATGCTATTTTCCCCTGATTGGCCTTGTTAAGCCCGCCCTGCGGGCTTGCTGGCCAATTAAGGGAAAGCCGGTGTCAGATGACGTCAATTGATGATGCTTCATCTGCTATTTTTCTTAGGCACATGAACCATCTATGTTTGACAAATGATTCGACAGTGCTTGACGGCAGAAGTCTAAACATTGGAAAAAGCCTCTTAACTGCCTTTTAACTTCCTGTTAACTACCTGTTAACAGACAGTTAAATGGTTATAATCCTCTTCCCGCTGCTAGGAGTCGGGTCCCTGCGCAAATTGGGGGCCCGACTCCCAGCAAGATAGTTTGGAGGTGGGTTGGGAGTGGGTTCGGGACCTGCTCCCATTTTTTTTGATTTTCGCAGCAGTCCCGCCTCCAAACCCACCTCCTCAGGGCTGGTAAAATCCAGCCCTCGATTTTAGATTGTTTCAATTAAACAAAAGTTACTTAGTCTAATAGAGGAGAAACAAATTCGATAGGACTATAAGACTGTAATTATAGGTTTGTGTATTATAATCTTGGTTTGGGTATTAAATATTATTACAATTATCATAATTTATTAATGAAATAACATTTCTGGCTGCTAACGTATTAAAAAGAATTGTGGGCAAGTCAGCAATCTCCTCTGTTTCCTGATTGGCTAAGAGCCAGGAAGTGAAAGGAGCCCTGCCCCACGTGATCCCAGGTTCACATACGCACAATGGTGCGCCCCTGGGATCCATGGGCCTCTATGCTGCACACAACTCTGCAGCGTTTGCAAGTAAATTTTTGAAGGAGTGTTCGCACGAGGTAAGTGCGGATTTCATTCGGATGTTGGCGGCGTCCTCATTAGCTACGCCGCCGACCGCGAATTCAGGGCCAATGTTCCTGTCATTTATAATCAATGGGGGCGGGAACATTATAGTTTGGTGAGGGCAGGTGACGAAAGTCACACCCAATAGCATCCATACAATTGGTAAGATTTTATAATGCTGATTTTATATTTTAAAAATAAACAACACTAATGATATTGCTGCTGAATGTAAAGAGGAATCTGACATTATAGAGTGAATCATGATGTGTTGAAAACATGTGATTTACGTTGACAATGTACGGCCAAATGTCACTCAAGCTGAGCGAGGAGTAATTGGACTTTTTTCTCCAGATATCGATGAATGCGCAACCAACACATCAACCTGTCAACAAATCTGCAACAATACAATTGGAAACTACACCTGCAGTTGCGGTCCTGGCTTCAGCATCAACACGAACAACTCTTCTCTTTGTGATGGTAGGAAATCTTGAAATATACAGATTCTCTGCAATTGATGATTTGAAAATCATCCTCCAACTACCAGAACTCATTGACCTGCAAATTCTATATGGTTTCAAGGAATATCTTTTGATTTCCTTTATTACAAAGCAATCAGAGATTCACTACAATTTTCTGTGTCCCTACGTAATAGGGATATATTGATTGCTGAATATGTTAAAAATGTTGTAGCAAATCAGTTAGTTACCATGAAATTTCAAGTACCTTTCACAGTTTCTAATCAATGGGCTGTGTTTTGCAGTTCTGGACTCACCATGACTCATTGGCCCTGTATTTGTGGTCGGTATGATGGTGTACTCTAAGAGTGCATTGTCATACCGGCTTTGAAAATAACTGCAAGTTCGGGATTTCCACATGTGCTAAATTACGAAGTTGTGATCTGTCAAGTTCTGACTGCACGTCGACATCACTGCATGTTTCACCTACTCATTCCAATGAATGTACTAGCGAAAATTTGGGCTAATTGCCCACATACTGCGCATTAATTACCCTGAAAATGTTTTCGTCTGGTGGAAAGAGGCGCAGGAGCCTGTTTCACAGCGTAATGGGAGGGGGGTGGGGGCAGTTGAGAAAATTGCATTAGATTATTCTACAGCACATTAGAATGAGGCACTGGTTCATGTAAGCACATAAGAACATAAGAAATAGGCACAGGAATAGGCCACTTGGCTCCTCGAGCCTGCTCCACCATTCAATAAGATCATGGCTGTTCTTGGGCACAAAACCACTTCCCTCCCGCTCCCCATAACCCTTCACTCCCTTATCTTGCAAAAATCTGTCTATCTCCATCTTAAATGTATTTAATGACCCAGCCTCCTCAGCTCTCTGTGGCAGAGAATTCCGCAGATTTACGACCGTCTGAGAGAAGAAATTCCTCCTCATCTCATTTCTAAAAGGGCGACCCTTTATTCGGAAACTATGCCCCCGAGTTATAGGTTTCCCCACGAGAGGAAACATCCTCTATGCATCTACCTTGTCGAGCCCCCTCAGTATCTTATATGTTTTAATATGATCACCTCTCATTCTTCTAAATTCCAATGAGTATCGGCCCAACCTGCTCAACCTTTCCTCATAAGTCAACCCACTCATCTCTGGAATTAATCTAGTAAATCGTCTCTGAACTGCCTCCAATGCAAGTATATCCTTCCTTAAATAAGGAGACCAAAACTGTACACAGTACTGAAGATGTGGTCTCACCAATACCCTGTAGAGTTGTAGCAGGACTTCCCTGCTTTTATACTCCAGCCCCCTGAAATAAAGTCTAACATTCCATTTACCTTTTAGATTATTTGCTGTACCCGCATGCTAACTTTTTGTGTTTCATGCATAAGGACCCCCAGGTCCCTCTGAACTGTAGCATTTTGTAATCCTTCTCCATTTAAATAATAATTTACTTTTTTATTTTTCCTGCCAAAGTGGATAACCTCGCACTTTCCCGCATTATACTCCATCTGCCAACTGTTTGCCCACTCACTTAACTTGTCTATATCCCTTTGCAGATTCTTTGAGTCCTCTGCACAACTTGCTTTCCCACCCACCTTTGTATCATCCGCAAACTTGGCTCCCTTACACCCGGTCCCTTCCTCCAAGTCATTAATGTAGATTGTAAATAGTTGAGGCCCCAGCACCAATCCCTGTAGCATCCTACTAGTTACCGTTTGCCAACCGGAAAATGACCTATTTAACCCGAATCTCTGCTTTCTGTTAGTTAGCCAATTTTCTAACCATGCTAATATATTACCCCCAACTCTGTGAGCTCTTATCTTATGCATTAACCTTTTATGTGGCACCTTATCGAATGCCTTCCGGAAATCCAAATACACCACATCCACTGGCTCACCTTTGTCCACCCTGCTCGTTACATCCTCAAAGAACTCCAGCAAATTTGTAAACCTGATTTCCCTTTCATAAAACCATGCCTACTCTGCTTGACTGCATTATGATTTTCCAAATGCTCTGCTACTGCTTCCTTAATGAAGGACTCCAGCATTTTCGCAATGACAGATGTTAGCCTAACTGGTCCATAGTTTCCTGCTTTATGTCTCCCTTCTTTCTTAAATAGGGGTGTTACATTTGTGGTTTTCCAATTCGCTGGGATCTCTCCAGAGTCCAGGGAATTTTGGTATACTGCAACCAATGCATCCACTATCTCTGCAGCCACTTCTTTTAAGATCCTGGGATGCAGGCCATCTGGTCCAGGGGTCTTGTCGTCTTTTAGTCCCATTATTTTACCAAGTACTATTTCCTTAGTGATAGTGATTGTCTTTAGTTCCCCCCTTTCTGTGGTCCCTTGATTATCCATTATTGGGATGTTGTTAGTGTCTTTTACCGTGAAGACAGATACAAAATATTTGTTCAGAGTCTCTGCCATTTCCCCGTTCCCAATGACTAATTCCCCAGTCTAATCCTCTAAGGGAACAATGTTTACTTGAGCTACTCTCTTTCTTTTTATATACCTTTAGAAGCTCTTACTATCTGTTTTAATATTTCTTGCCAGTTTTCTCTCAAAATTCATCTTCTCTCTCTTTATTTTTTTTTAGTCAGCCTTTGCTGGTTTTTAAAAATTTCCCAATCCTCTGGTCTCCCACCAATCTTGGAAATATTGCATGCCTTCGTTTTCAATTTGATACCATCCTTTACTTCCTTAGTGAGCCACTGATGGTGTTCCCTTCTCTTAAAATCTTTCTGTCTCACTGGAATATATTTTTGTTGAGAGTTATGAAGTATCTTACTGCATTTCAACTGTCTTACCCTTTAATTTATTTTTCCAGTCCACTTTAATGTCTGAGTGGAAAGAAACGTTGAAAGAAACTTTCATTCGATTGAGCTTGAAAGCAAGGACTTTTTGTGTCACCGTCTTTGCTGCCTAAAAGACTTTTGTAGTTTCGGTTTAATTCCCAACTTCTATATTGATAGGATTTAATTCAGTTTCATGATTTCCTCATGTTTTCAGACATTTAAACTCTCGATCTTAGATTGTGTCAATTAATCAAAACTTACTTAGTCTAATAGAGGAGAAGCAAATTCGATAGGACTATAACACTGTAATTATAGGTTTGTTTATTGTAATCTTGGTTTGGATGTTAAATACTATTATAATGATCATAATTTATTAATAAAATAGCATTTCTGGCTGCTAAATTATTAAAATGAGTTGTGGGCAAATCAGCAATCTCCTCTGTTTCCTGATTGGTTAAGAGGCAGGAAGTGAAAGGAGCCCCTCGATCCACGTGATCCCAGGTTCACATACGCACAATGGTGCGCCCCTGGGATCCGTGGGCCTCTATGCTGCGCACAACTCTGCAGCGTTGGCAAGGAAATTTTTGAAGGGTGGTTCAGCCACAAAAGAGGCCCCAATGCCTGGTCACTAAACCGGCGTGCTCACTCCCTGGGATTCTGAGCAGCCATGAGATTCCTGTTTGAAGAATTGCACCTTCTTGCAGGCCCAGGTCACAAGCAGCAATGATCAGGGTGAGGCTGTGCAGCATGATTGAACCTCCCCTTTAAGTACTGGAAGGTGCCAGTCTGTCTGAGTACTAGGTAATTGACAGCACCTGAGCTTGAGTAGCGCTCTGAGGTAGCGCACCATTCCCCAATGTTACTGCCTTAACAGAAGTGTGTAGCACTTGATTTAGTGCTCCAATCACCTCCAGGGGAGCTGGAGACGAATTTTGTGGTCGCCAGCACTGGTTTGCGCCTCAGACCTACGTAGTTTGCTTTGTTTAGACATAAGGCCCTAGTTTTGGATTTAACTAAGTCACTTTCAAACTCATTATAAAATTCTATCATATTATGGTCACTCTTCCCTAAATTTAGTAAGGTATTATAATGCTGATTTTATATTTTAAAGAGAAACAACATGAATTATATTGCTGCTGAATGTCAAGAGGAATCTGACATTATACAGTGCATCACGATGTGTGAAAAACATGTGATTTAGGTTGACAAAGTACAGCCAAATGTCACTCAAACTCAGCGAGGAGTAATTGGACTTTTTTCTCCAGATATCGATGAATGCGCAACCAACACATCAGCCTGTCAACAAATCTGCAACAATACAATTGGAAACTACACCTGCAGTTGCCGTCCTGGCTTTAGCATCAACATGAACAACACTTCTCTTTGTGATGGTAGGAAATCTTCAAATATACGGATTCTCTGCAATTAATGATTTGAAAATCATCCTCCAACTACCAGATCTCATTGCCCTGCACATTCTAGATGGTTTCAAGCAATATCTTTTGATCTCCTTAATTACTAAGCAATCAGAGATTCACTACAATTTTCTGTGTCCCTACGCAATAGGGATATATCGATTGCAGAATGCATTAAAAATGTTGCAGCCAATCAGTTAGTTACCATGAAATTTCAAGTGCCTTTCACAGTTTCTAATCAATGGGCTGTGTTTTGCAGTTCTGGACTCGCCATTACTCAATGACCCTGATTCTGCGCTCGGTATGATGGTCCAGTCTAAGAGTGCGTCTTCATACCTGTAGTTTATGTACCTTTAAGAGAGAATGACTTTTACAGCTCCTGTATACTGTAGTACCGGCAGTGACCACACCTGTATATGAGCCCTGAGCAGGCATCTATACTGTTAGTTATTAGACTACCCTCATCCAGTAAACACCTGTTGATTGTTGATCTGCAGTCTCCGTCTATTTATTGAAGAACACCATACCTTAAGATTCACGGATTTAACAGTGGCGACGAGGTCGATTCGAACCTACCTGCAACTCTGCATTTCCTCCCAAGGATTCGCTCCTGGAAGATAGTGGAAGAAAGCCGAGGCCAGAAGCACGGGCGTCGACCACGAGCAACCGCCCAGTCATCCGGCAGAGAGTGAGCATCGCAGGGGAGGCTGTTGAGAGCTGGGCTTGGTTCTCCAACCACGACGATCCAGCAACAGGCTGGCAACAGGTACAGCGCAGACCCTTCCCGGACAGCAGCGGCTGGAGCCGACCGACGGCACAGAAAAGGCCGAGCAGTGTCGACGGTGTAAGAGAGAGGGTAAAGCACACAGGGCGCAGCCGGGGGTTGAAGACCGAGCGGCGTCGATGGAAAACAAAAAGAGAGAGAGGGTAAAGCACAGCCGGGGTTCAGGACCGAGCGGCGGCAACGAGAGAGGCGCACAGGAAAAAGCGCAGAGCGCAGCCAGGGCTCAAGGGCTGAGCAGCGTCCGCGGGGGAAGAAAGGAAGCGCGGGAGACGCCATTTGAGCCGCGGAGTAGAAGGGAGAGCGCGGGAGACGCCATTTTTGAAGCCGCAGCGGAGAAGAAGGGCGAGAGCGGAGAAGAAGGGAGAGCACGGGAGACGCCATTTTAGCTAGTCTAACCAAACCCAGGGATGCCGAAGAGTGGCAGTGTCACAGCATTCGACAATGAAGTCGAAGATTGGGCGACATATGTGGAACGCATTGAGGTGTACTGCAAGGCGAATGAAGTGCCAGATGCCAGGAAAGCACTGGTTTTGTTGAATTCCATGGGTGCAAAAACGTATGGCTTACTGCGAAACCTAATAACCCCAGAGAAGCCAGTGGATAAGGATTTCGAAAACATAGTGGAAATCCTACAGGACCACTTAAACCCCACACCGCTGCTGATAGCAGAAAGATTTAAGTTTCACAAAAGGAACCAGCATAAAGACGAAAGTAATGCTGAGTATTTAACGGAACTGCGCAAGCTATCGAAACACTGCCAGTTTGGAATGGGACTAGCAGATACGTTAAGGGACTAGTTTGTGTGTGGGCTTCAAAGTGAAGGAACCCAGAAACGGCTTCTATCAGAAAAGGATCTTACGCTGGACAAGGCTTTCAGCATGGCAGTATCACACAAAGCAGCCGCACGGGGTGCTGCAGAGATACAATGGAGACCGCAAGAATATGGCACCAATAAAATGTCATATGGAGTAGGGAAGTGTTATCGCTGCGGCAGAACAACACACGACCAGAAGGATTGTTGGTTCAAGGACCAAGTGTGCAGACAGTGTGGAAAAGCAGGACACATAGCAAGAGTCTACAGGTCGGGGAAGAAAACCAGCAGCAAGAAATCTCCACAAGAGAATTACAAAAAGGTACATAAGGTGACGGAGAGTAGTTCAGACGAACAGAAAAGTGATACAGACTCCGGAAGCAAGGAGCTGGGTTGTCTGAAACTAGATAATGTAATCAAAATGGAGGATCACCAGACTATCTGGGTCACGCTCAAGATAGACGGAGTCCAAGTGAAAATGGAATTGGACACAGGATCAGCCCTAACAGTCATAAACCGAAGGGACTACAAGCGGCTATTCTCACATATACCCTTGAGAGCTACAGAGATTGTCTTGAAGACGTACATGGGGCAAAAAGTCTACCCCAAAGGAAAAATAAGGGTGAACGTGATCTACAACGGCCAGGAAATACCAAAAATGGACCTATATGTATTGCCAGATGGAGGACCACTACTACTAGGACGTGAATGGATCCGGAAGATACAATTAGATTGGCATTCCATACAGGCACTGACGGTCGAGGCCAAAAAGGATGACGACGTCACACCTGGACGACTGTCAAAAATGCTAACTGACGCACAAGAAGTGTTCCAGGAGGGACTCGGAACACTAAAAGGCATAACAACGACGATTAAAATAGAGGAAAATGCAAGCCCAAAGTTTTTTAATGCCAGACCGATGCCTTATGCGATCCGCCCAGCCGTCGAAGCAGAGCTGGAAGGTTTGGAACGTTCAGGAGTACTGTCCAAAGTGGACTGGAGCGAGTGGGCCACACCCATCGTTCCTGTAATGAAGAGGTCGTTGAGTAATACGCCTGGGGAACCAAAGAAGGTTCGCATCTGTGGGGACTTTAAGGTGACAGTGAACCCAGTCCTTCACACGGTACAATATCCGCTTCCGCGGATTGAAGGTATTTTCGCCTCGCTATCTGGAGGAAAACGATTCACTAAGATTGATCTGGCCCAGGCGTACCTGCAAATGGAGGTAGAAGAAGCCTCGAAACAATACCTCACGATCAACACTCACAAAGGTCTCCACCAACACAACCGGCTGGTGTTCGGGGTAGCATCGGCTCTAGCTATTTGGCAAAGGGCAATGGATCAAGTCCTGCAAGGGATTCCAGGGACCCAGTGTTATTTGGACGACATCCTGGTCACGGACGAAAATGACAGTGATCACCTCACCAACCTGGAGCAGGTGCTCACTAGATTGAAGTGATATGGGCTACTGTTAGGTCCGTGGTTCAGTGGATAAATAATTGCACGGATGCTGTACATAAACAAATAACAGGTCTTTACTGGAGGAGGGTAATCTCTAGACTGGGGTACAGAGGCATGTGCACAGCTTATATACCGGTGTGGTCACTGCCGGTACTACAGTATACAGGAGCTGTAAAAAGTAGTTCTGACTTAAAGCACATACACTACAATTCCTCCCTTTTTAGATTAATAATACCCCCTTAATATTCAAATAACAATTACATTTTTACATGTACATTCACTAACAGAAGTCCATTTATAGATTCAGTCTTTGGGGCTGCGTCCTGACCCTTTCGGGATAGCGCCTTTCCGGAGGTTCTTGTTCTTGGTGCAGAGGCGATTCTGACCCCCTTTCATCGGGTAGTTCATCGGGTTCCACTGCTACTGGGTCTGAAGTAGATACTACCAGTATGTCGGGTTCATCCCCAGGTACTCGAGACATGGGGTTGACGCATTCCTGTGATGCTAAGGTCTGATCGACGTGGCGTCTCACAATGTTCTCCCCGACATCCACTGTGTACATTAATGGCCCCTGCCTTGTACATATCGTTCCGGGTTGCCACTTCTCTGTTCGATAGTCCCGGGCCAAGACTGGTTGCCCTACATTGAAGCTCCTTGTCGGCTTCTCGTTGATGTGCTGGAATTGTTTGTCCTCAACATTTCTTCGCACATTTGGTCTGAGCAAGTCCAGACGAGATCTCAACCTTCGGTAAAAGAACATCATGGCCGGGGTCTGGTTGGCAACTGCATGTGTCGCGTTTTGGTAGGCTAATAAGAAATTGTCCATCTTATGCTGTAATGGAATTTCCTCGTCGCACATGGCCTTTATTGCCTTCTTAAAGGTTTGTACGAACCTCTCAGCCAATACATTGGTGGCTGGATGATACGGGGCGGATGTGTAATGCCTTACCCCATTCCTTTTCATGAATTTTTGGAACTCGTCGGACACAAACTGTGGTCCATTATCAGAGCAGATCTGCTCTGGCAACCCGTTTCTGGCAAATATGGTCCGTAGGACTGCAATCGTTTTCTCTGTAGTGGTTGAAGACATCTTTATCACCTCAGGCCACTTTGAATGAGCATCCACTGCTATTAAGAACATTGAGTCCATGAATGGACCAGCGAAATCAATGTGCACCCGTTGCCATGGAGAGGAGGGCCAGTCCCATGGGTGTAGAGGGGCATGTGGTGGTGCATTTTGAACCTTCTGGCATCCTAAGCAGCTCTTAGTTAGGTCTTCGATTTGTTGATCGATTCCCGGCCACCACACATAAGCCCGAGATAGGCTTTTCATTTTCACTCCCCCCAGATGACCTTCATATAGCTCATTTAGCACTCTCTCCCTTAACTTGGGTGGAATCACCACTCTGGATCCACACATCACTGTCCCCTGGCATACTGATAGCTGTTCTCTTCTGGATGAGAATGCTGGCAACAGTGAGTCACCATGTGCTGGCCATCCCCTCACCGTCAATTCATATACTGTACCTGTGACAGCGTCGGATCATTGCGGGTCTCCTTCTCTATATCCGCGTTTGTTACTGGCAATCGTTCAATTATCGATGAATAAAACATCTCGATAGGGTCCACTGCTGGTGCTTCCTCCACAGTAGGCAGTGGCAGGCGCGATAGCCCATCAACGTTCCCAAGCTGTCTCGTGCCTTTATATTCTATTTCATATTGATTCACCCCTAGAAACAGGGACCATCTTTGTAACCGCTGTGCAGTCATTACTGGCACGCCCTTCTTAGGATTAAAGATGGAGACAAGTGGTTGGTGGTCAGTCAGCAAGGTGAACTTCTGTCCATGCAGATAGTGGTTGAATTTTTTTACTCCCCATACTAGGCTGAGGGCCTCCCTGTCAATCTGGGTGTAGTTGCGCTCGGCTGAGGTTAGTGACCGAGATGCAAAGGCTACTGGCCTCTCCAACCCGTCTGGGAATTTGTGCGACAGCACCGCTCCAATGCCGTAGGGTGATGCATCACATGCCAAACGAATTGGTAGTGCTGGGTTGAAATGGGCCAACACCTCTTTTGACGTGATCAATTCTTTACACTTCTGGAAAGCTCGTCTATGTTCGTCATCCCACTTCCATGGTACCCCTGTTTGCAGTAGGTTGTTCAGCGGGTGTAATACCGTAGACAAATTTGGTAAGAACTTGTGGTAATAGTTTACCAGCCCGAGGAACGACCTCAGTTGTGACACATTTTCCGGTGCTGGAGCCTTGACTACTGCCTCTATCTTGTCAGGGGACTTATGTAACCCCTCTTCATCGATGATGTGGCCACAATACGAGATCTGTTTCTGGAAAAACTCGCACTTGTGGCGATTAGCTCGTAGCCCATATTCCTTTAATCTGGCGAGCACCTTCTCCAAGCTAGCGAGGTGATCACCGTCATTTTCGCCCGTGACCAAGATGTCATCCAAATAACATTGGGTCCCTGGAATCCCTTGCAGGACCTGATCCATCGCCCTTTGCCAGATAGCCGGAGCCGAGGCTACTCCAAACACCAGCCGGTTGTATTGATAGAGACCTTTATGTGTGTTGATCGTAAGGTAATGTTTTGAAGCTTCTTCTACCTCCATTTGCAAGTATGCCTGGGCTAGATCAATTTTAGTGAATCGTTTACCACCAGATAGCGAGGCGAAAATATCCTCAATTCGTGGAAGCGGATATTGCACCGTGTGAAGGATTGGGTTCACTGTCACCTTAAAATCCCCACAGATGCGGACCTTCTTTGGTTCCCCAGGCGTATTACTCAACGACCTCTTCATTACAGGAACGATGGGTGTAGCCCACTCGCTCCAGTCCACTTTGGACAGTACTCCTGAATGTTCCAACCCTTCCAGCTCTGCTTCAACCGCTGGTCTGATCGCATAAGGCACTGGTCTGGCCTTCAGAAACTTTGGGCTTGCATTATCCTCTATTTTAATTGTTGCTGTTATTGCTTTTAGTGTTCCTAGTCCCTCCTGGAACACTTCTTTTGCGTCAGTTAGCATTTTTGACAGTCGTCCAGGTGTGACGTCATCATCCTTTTTGGCCTCCACCTGCAGTGCCTGTATGGAATGCCAATCTAAATGTATCTTCCAGATCCATTCACGTCCTAGCAGTGGTGGTCCTCCATTTGGCAATACATATATATCCATTTTAGGTATTTCCTGACCTTTATATGTCACTTTCACCCTTATTTTTCCTTTGGGGTAGACTTTTTGCCCCGTATACGTCTTCAAGACAATCTCTGTAGCTTTCAAGGGTATGTGTGAAAATAGCCGCTTGTAGTCTCTTTGATTTATGACTGTTAGAGCTGACCCTGTGTCCAATTCCATTTCCACTTGGACTCCGTCTATCTTGATTGTAACCCAGATAGTCTGGTGATCCTCCATTTCGGTTACATTATGTAGTTTCAGACAACCCAGCTCCTTGCTTCCGGAGTCTGTGTCACTTTTCTGTTCATCTGAACCACTGTCCATCACCTGGTGTACCTTTTTGTACTTCTCCTGTGGAGATTTCTTACTGTTGGTTTTCTTCCCAGACCTGCAGACTCTTGCTTTGTGTCCTGCTTTCCCACACTGTCTGCACACTTGGTCCTTGAACCAACAATCTTTCTGGTCATGTGTTGTTCTGCCACAGCGATTGCACTTCCCTGTTCCATAGGTCATTTCGTTGGTGCCATATTCTTGCGGTCTCCGTTGTATCTCTGCAGCGCCCCTTGTGGCTGATTCGCGTGATACTGCCATACTGAAAGCTTTGTCCAGCGTAAGGTCCTTTTCTGATAGAAGCCGTTTCTGGGTTCCTTCACTTTGTAGCCCACACACAAACTTGTCCCTTAACATGTCTGCTAGTCCCGCTCCAAACTGGCAGTATTTCGATAGCTTGCGCAGTTCCGTTAGGTACTCAGCATTGCTTTCGTCTTTGTGTTGGTTCCTTTTATGGAACTTAAATCGCTCTGCTATCAGCAGCAGTGTGGGGTTTAAGTGCTCCTGTAGGATTTCTACTATGCTTTCAAAATTCTTGTTTATCGGCTTCTCTGGGGTTATTAGATTTCGCAGTAACCCATAAGTTTTTGCACCCATGGAATTTAACAGCACCAGTGCTTTATTAGCATCTGGCACTTCATTCGCCCTGCAGTACACCTGAATACGTTCCACATATGTCGCCCAATCTTCGACTTCATTGTCGAATGTAGAGATACTGCCACTCTTCGGCATCCTTGGTTGTGCGTTAACTATCACCACTGGCGCCTCCCGCGCTTCCCCTTCTTCTCCGCTGGCACAAAATGGCATCTCCCGCGCTTTCCTTCCTTCCCGCGCTCGTCCGTCTTCTCCGTTGCGGCTTCGCAAAATGGCGTCTCCCGCGCTCTTCCTTCTTCTCCACGGCTCAATGACGCCTCCCGCGCTCTCCCTGCTTCTCCGCGGCTCAATGGTGCCTCCCGCGCTCTCCCTGCTTCTCCGCGGCTCAATGGCGTCTCCCGCGCTCTCCCTGCTTCTCCGCGGCTCAATGGCGTCTCCCCTTGCTTCGCCCCGCGGACCCTGATCAGCCCGTGATCCCTGGCTGTGCTCTGCGCGTTCTTCTCTTGATATTTGTCGACGCCGCTCAGTCTAGAACCCGGCTGTTCTTACCCTCTCTCTCTCCGGTTTGCAGTATTTTTCCCTGTTCCCCATTATTAATTCCCCATTCTCATCCTCTAAGGGACCAATGTTTACTTGAGCTACTCTCTTCCCTTTTATATACCTGTAGAAGCTCTTACTATTTGTTTTAATATTTCCTGCCAGTTTACTCTCATAACTCATCTTCTCTCTCTTTATTATTTCCCAATCTTCTGGTCTCCCACCAATCTTGGAAACATTGCATGCCATCATTTTCAATTTGATACCATCCTTTACTTCCTTAGTGAGCAAAGGATAGTGCTTCCTTCTCTTAAAATCTTTCTTTCTCACTGGAATATATTTTTGTTGAGAGTTATGAAATATCTCCTTAAATGTCCGCCACTGCATTTCAACTGTCATACCTTTTAATTTATTTTTCCAGTCCACTTTAGTATCTGAGTGGAAAGAAACGTTGAAAGAAACTTTCATTCGATTGAGCTTGAAAACAAGGACTTTTTGTGTCACCGTCTTTGCTGCCTAAAAGACTTTTGTAGTTTCGGTTTAATTCCCAACTTCTATATTGATAGGATTTAATTCAGTTTCATGATTTCCTCATGTTGCACAATGGTGCGCCCCTGGGATCCGTGGGCCTCTATGCTGCGCACAACTCTGCAGCGTTTGCAAGGAAGTTTTTGAAGGATGGTTCGCACGAGGTAAGTGCGGATTTCATTCGCATGTTGGCGGCGACCACATTAGCTACACCGCCGACCGCGGATTCAGGGCAAATGTTACTGTCATTTATAATCAATGGGGGCGGGAGCATTATATTTTGGTGAGGGCAGGTGACGAAAATCACACCTAATAGTATCCATACATTTAGTAATGTTTTATAATGCTGAATTTATATTTTAACAATAAACAACACTAATGATATTGCTGCTGAATGTAAAGAGGAATCTGACATTATACAGTGCATCATGATGTGTTGAAAACATGTGATTTAGGTTGACAATGTATGGCCAAATGTCACTCAAGCTGAGCGAGGAGTAATTGGACTTTTTTCTCCAGATATCGATGAATGCGCAACCAACACATCAACCTGTCAACAAATCTGCAACAATACAATTGGAAACTACACCTGCAGTTGCGGTCCTGGCTTTAGCATCAACATGAACAACACTTCTCTTTGTGATGGTAGGAACTCTTCAAATATACGGATTCTCTGCAACAGATGAGTTGAAAATTACCCACCAACTACCAGATCTCATTGCCCCGCATATTCTAGATGGTTTCAAGCAAAATATTTTTTCCCCCTTAATTACAAAGCAATCAGAGATTCAGTAGAATTTTCTGTGTCCCTACGCAATAACGATATATTGATTGCAGAATATGTTAAACGTATTGTAGTAAATCAGTGGGTTACCATGAAATTTCAAGTACCTTTCACAGTTTCTAATCAATGGGCTCTGTTATGCCATTCTGGGCTCGCCATTGCTCAATGGCCCTGATTCTGCAGTCGGTATGATGGTGTACTCTAAGGGGGTGATTTTAGCTCAGGTGCGGGCTGTTGTACAAAGAAGGTTCACTCGGTTAATCCCGGGGATGAGGGGATGGACATATGAGGAGAGGTTGAGTAGATTGGGACTCTACTCATTGGAGTTCAGAAGAATGAGAGGCGATCTTATTGAAACATATAGGCCTAGAAATTGAGTGGGCTTAGCGCCCATTTTGCGGCGCTAGAGGGCATTGCGCTGGACTTGCAGCCGGTTTTGAAATTGACTAGGGCCCAACATCGGCGTTACACCGGTAGCGCTGCGCCGGCACCGATGACGTCATCGGTGTGCGCAGCGTCCCGGTTGCCGTGGTGACGGGCCCCAGCGCCGAAATTCAGTTGCGGCCGCCTCGCCCGTGGCAGCCGCAACTAAGACTCTGGCAACAGAGTCTTACACGACTTTGCGCCGGCGCATAAAGGTGGAGCGGCGGCCGGCCGCTTTCCCGCCGGCCGCCTGCCCGCACCTCCCTCCCCGGACTCCCCCACCCCCCCCCGCGGAACAGATGCTTCTCGGCTGCGAGCCCGGCACTTCCCCGAGGTGCTGGGCTCATTTTTGTGGCGAGTTAACCGGCCAGCGGGCGGGTGCAGGCAGCTCCTCCTTAACTGAAGGAGGAGGCCTGCACTTCCCGAGCCTGCCGCACCACATCGGGCGCCGCAGCGCCGGAATAGCGCCGCAATGCGGTGCGTAGCGCCAGTTTTCAGGCGCAAACAGCCTTCAGTAGCGCCGGCAGCCGTTTGGGCGCGGCGCTACTGAATTTTTGGCGCGTGCAGCGCGACTTAGCACCGGCGCTAAATTTCTGGCGTTAAGCCCCGGCGCAGCGCAAACTCAATTTCTAGGCCATAGGATTGTGAAGGGGTTGGATCGGGTGGATGCAGGGAAGATGTTCCCGATGATGGGTGAAACTAGAACTAGGGGGCATAGTCTTAGAATAAGGGGCTGCTCTTTCAAAACTGAGATGAGGAGGAACTACTTCACTCAGAGGGTGGTAGGTCCATGGAATATGCTGCCCCAAAAAGCTGTAGAAGCTACATCATTACATAAATTTAAAACAGAAATAGACAGTTTCCGAGAAGTAAAGGGAATTAAGGGTTACGGGGAGCGGGCAGGAATTTGGACATGAGTCTAGATTCGGATCGGTCATGGCCCTGTGGGTAGCGGAGCGGGCCCAGGGGCCGTGTAGCCTGATCCTGCTCCTATTTCGTGTGTCTAATTCTGTTAGATGCAGGAGATAGTTCTGTGATAGTGGATTGGCAGTTAGGATCAGATCAGCCATGATCTTATTGAATGGCGGAGCAGGCTCGAGGGGCCGATTGGCCTACTCCTGCTCCTATTTCTTATGTTCTTATGTTCTTATGTTGTCGTGTTATCCGAATTTCGTGTTTCCCACACGAATCTAAATGGATGTGGGAGATTGATGCAATTTTAACTCAATTGGCCAATTGATTTCCAACATGTGGGAAGCCTTTGCAAGGGAGTTTTTCATGACTGAAAGTCCCCTCCGATGACGTCATCATTGCTGCTGCATTTAAGGTCCACAGCAAGCCTGGCTTCTTCTACAGGCTTCCGAGCTTCCTCCATTTGGTGTCAGAGGGACCTGCAGGAGAGATGACAAGCGGGAGGGCAAGAGCAGCTCCTCGCTTTGATGAGGCGGCACTGCAGGCATTGGTGGATGGGGCTAGGGCCAACAGGGAGGTCCTGTTCCCTTCATCAAAGAGGAAGAGGCCTTCCACTCAGACCAAGGCAGTGTGGATGCAGGTGGCTGAGGAGGTCAACTCCTTGGGAGTCACCCGCAGAACCTGGATACAGTGCAGGAAAAGATTTCATGACCTTCAGCGCACTGGAAAAGTGAGTATGAATTTCCCATCACCCTCAATCTGATCCCCATTGCCTTTCCTCACCAGCACTCGGCTTCAGCAATCTCTTCCTCCACATCCCATTTGACACTGACATCCATGCACCCTTACCCATTCCCTCTCTCTCTATGCTCACATTCACCTAACTATTCCACCATGCAGCCCTCACACTCCCTCTCACTCTGATGCTTTGAACACAACTGACAACAGACAGGGAGGGCCCTTGGTCTTGCAACCTCACTCCATCATTGTCTCCTTCTAAGTATCTATGCTATGCAATCTCTACACTCAGTCCTTCATTCTCACTCAACCTCCACTTGTCTCCCTCATTGCAGGAAAAGAGAGCTCACAACAAAAGAGAGCGAGCCAGGAGAGGAGGAGGGACAGCCTCAATAGCCCACCTGACCCCCTGGGAGGAGGCCATCCTGGAAATCATTGGCAATGAGGATGATTCGCACATGGGGGACGGACAGACGGGTGCAACACAGCAAGCTGGTGACAGAAAAGTTTCCCATCTCTCTCTTTGACATTACATGAGTCGCTGATAATGATTGTCAAGCTGCGACAGATGGACTTATGAGCATCTGCAAAAAGCTATATGCATGTAGCCTTGGCATCACATCTGTAACTCTTTCCTTTACTCCCCCACAGGACCATCACAAGCATCCGTCCCCCCTAGCCAGGAAGAAGAGGCTGAGCAGCCAGACTCCTCAGAGGAAGCTGCAACCTTTGAGGGTGCAGCGTCAGCACCTCGGTGGGACTTTCGGGACATAGAGTAGTGTTGTCACCTGGTGTATCACAGCTCACTAGTGAGCACCAGCTGATTGTGGAGACAGGGACAGCAGTGGAGAGTCCTAGTCAGAGGGCGCAGGACTCTGCCAGCTCGGCTCAGCAGCATGTCGACCCTCTGCCTCTGGGTCCATCCATGAGATTAGTGGTGATGGAACTCCAGGCACAGATGCAGGAGTCTCTGGCAGGTTTTGTCTCTAGGGTCGCTGCGAGTGTGGAGTGAATGGAGGAGTCCATAGCGAACATGAGCAGAGCCTTTGTGGAGTCATTGGCGCATGAACGCATCAACACGGAAAGGATGGCTACCTCCGTGTTACGGCTGGCTACCGTGTAGGAGAGCATGGCTTCAGTAGAGGAGAGGAGGGCTACGGCCATGGAGGAGCTTAGTCGCCAGGGTATGGAAAACATGGTCATTGTTCAGAATAGAATGACATCTCTTGAGGAGCAATGGGCCTCTATTGAACAGAGAAACCAGACCTTCATGGAAGTCCTTCTGAGTAAGACTGCCATTGCAGATACGGGTCCCCATGGCCCCCTTGATGTGCAGCAGGGTGCTCTCCAGCCACTTGCTGAGGGGGACCTGACCCATGAGAGGGAGGTTGGTGGCAGAGCTCAATGAAGTGGGGGCCCCTCTCCAAGCGCTCACACTTCCATGCCACTGCAGAGCCCTCGGTCAGAGCCCCACCGGAGTCCACACCCAAGCGAGATAGACGTCTCAACCCCTGCACAGCCGCAGGAGCAGCAGACTGTTGATGAGCCCTCACAGCCCGCCAAAGATGTCAAGACAGGAGCAGCAGGAAAGTGAGCAAGGGGCCTCCACATCTGCTGAAGCCACAGGGAAAGCACTACGTAGGAGCACGCGTAAGAGGAAAATTCTGCACAAGTAGTCACAAGGGTAGTCACTTGGGTGAAATGTTGTGTTTATTGTAAAAATGCCATCAGCTGGTTCTTGTACATAAAAATTCTGATGGCAACTGTTGCAGTTGTGGCGTGTGTCATTTCGCGAATGAGACTTTCACATTGAGGGCTTAGGATTATTTGCAGTTGTCAGTATGCTGGTCAGATAGCTAGGAATCCGCAGGGTCTTGGCCACTGTCGATGCTCAGGTAAGAAGCTGCGAAGCAAACGTGTTTGATTGACTAGGCTAAGCAAATCTGGCTAGGATGAGTGCGTTCCTTGCATCCCGGGCAGCAGTGTTCTCGTGTAAAGCTGCCGCTGGTTGATGGGCCTCTGCAAGATGTTCGTTTTCGCTCTCCTCCTCCTCCTCATCTGAGGAGGATATGTGAGGGGCCACTTGGTCCTCAGTAATCTGCAAGCCACGACGCTGTGCCATGTTGTGAAGTACACAGTAAACCACGATGATTCTGGAGACCCTGGCTGCTGAGTACTGTAGGGCTCCACCTGATCTATCCAGGCACCTGAAGCGCATCTTCAGCAAACCGATGGTTTGCTCGATAATGGATCTGGTGGAAATGTGGCTGGAGTTGTAGCGCTCCTCAGCTTCTTTGGCTGGCCTCCTCAACGGCATCATTAGCCACATCCTCAGGGGATAGCCCTTGTCTCCAAGTAGCCATCCGTTAAGTTGGTTTGGCGGACTGAATAGCGGAGGCACACTAGACTGGCGCAGTATGAAGGAGTCATGGCAACTGCCAGGGTACATGGCACAAACATGCAAAATTTGCTTCTTGTGGTCACACACCAGCTGAACGTTGAGGGATTGGAAGCCCTTGCAGTTGACAAAAACAACTGGATTGCGATGGGATGCCCTGAGGGCCACATGTGTGCAGTCAACGATGCCCTGCACCCTTGGAAAGCCTGCCAGATGAGCTAATCTAACCGCTCGCGTCGTGACACTTGCTCGATCCTTGGTGAAATGGATGTGATTGTGCACGAGGGCAAAGAGGGCATCGGTTACCTGCATGATGCAAATGTGTGCGGCCGCCTGGGAGATGCCGCTTTTGTCTGCTGCTGATCCCTGGAATGAGCCTGAGGCAAAAAAGTTGATTGTGGTGGTGACTTTGATGGCCACTGGTAATAGTTGTCCACCTGGTCCTCTGGGCTGCAGGTCTTGCTGTAGCATTGCGCAGATGTCAGTAACTACCTCTCGCGAAAGTCGGAGCTGCCTTTGGCACTGCTGCTCAGACATGTTGAGGTAGCTGACCCTGCGTCTGTACACCCTGTTTGGGGGTTATCTCCTGCGCTGACGGGCTTCCAAGCGCTGGCCCCTTCTGGCCTGTGCAGCTTCAGGTGGGTGAGCAGCAGCCTGGCGCTCCTGCTGCTGCTGGTGCTGCTGTTGTTCCTGGTTCTGCTGGTGCCGTGGTTGGTGCTCGAGCTCCGCTAATGCCCAGATGGGAAGGAAATAAATGGCTCCGATGCTTCTGGTATATGCCTCCGTTGAGGAAGCGCTGAGTGAAAGTGGCTAGAGGGGTTTCCCAGGAAGTCACAATGGAGATGGGTGTGAGGCACCAACCTTCCACAGGTGTGGGTAAGCCTTCTAAAAGTTGACCCAGACCTGAGACCACTAAGTCCTGACACCTGCAAATCATGGCTGATCAAATCTCCTCTTTAATGGTTGACCTGCAGTTGAAAGTCACCAATGCAATAATGCTCCCGCCAGGTTTCACATTTGTGATTCCCACCAGGCGTGTTTTACGTGGGAAAAGGGTTAAAGTTGCAAGGGCCTGTTAAAATAGGATTATGGAGGCCATTTAGTGGTAATTCAGGGCCTTAAAGACCAATCCCACCTGTTGGATGCGGGACGGAGTCGGGACCATCAGACACGCCTGAGTTAAAATTGCTCGGAGTCAGGAATCACGCGGGGGCGGGGGGGGGGGGGGGGGGTGGTCCCGCCGGCCAGTTTTTGCGATTTTTAAACCTCCGCCCACCTCCAAACCCGACTCCACGGCTCAATGAAAATCCAGCCCTAAGAGTGCATCGTCAGACCACTTTTGAAAATGACCGCAAGTTCATGATTTCCGCATGTGTTAAATTACAAAGTTACGAACTGTGAAGTTCCGACTGCGCATCGGCTTCACTGTACATTTCACCTCCCATTCAAATCAATGTACTGGCAAAAAGTTGGGCTAATTGCTCACCTACTGCGCATTATTATAGGTTTGTTTAATATAATCCTGGTTTGGGTGTTAAATACTATTACAATGATCGTAAATTATTAATAAAATAGAATTTCTGGCTGCTAAATTATTAAAATGAGTTGTGGGCAAATCAGCAATCTCCTCTGTTTCCTGATTGGCTATGAGCCAGGAAGTGAAAGGAGCCCCGCACCACGTGATCCCAGGTTCACATACGCACAATGGTGCGCCCCTGGGATCCGTGGGCCTCTATGCTGCGCACAACTCTGCAGCATTTGCAAGGACATTTCTGAAGGATGGTTCGCCCGAGGTAAGTGCGGATTTCATTCGGATGTTGGCGGCGTCCTCATTAGCTACGCCGCCGATCGCGAATTCAGGGCCAATGTTCCTGTCATTTATAATCAATGGGGGCGGGAACATTATAGTTTGGTGAGGGCAGGTGAAGAAAGTCACACCTAATTGTATCAATACATTTAGTAAGGTTTTATAATGCTGATTTTATATTTTAACGATAAACAACACTAATGATATTGCTGCTGAATGTAATGAGGAATCTGACATTATACAGTGCATCATGATGTGATGATGTGTTGAAGACATGTGATTTAGGTTGACAATGTACAGCCAAATGTCACTCAAGCTGAGCGATGAGTAATTGGACTTTTTTCTCCAGATATCGATGAATGTGCAACCAACACATCAACCTGTCAACAAATCTGCAACAATACAATTGGAAACTACACCTGCAGTTGCCATCCTGGCTTTAGCATCAACATGAACAACACTTCTCTTTGTGATGGTAGGAAATCTTCAAATATACAGATTCTCCGCAATTGATGATTTGAAAATTATCCTCCAACTATCAGATGTCATTGCCTCGCATATTCTAGATGGTTTCAAGCAAAATCTTTTCTTTCCTTAATTACTAAGCAATCAGAGATCCACTACAGTTTTCTGTCTCCCGAAGCAATAACGATATATTGATTGCAGAATATGATAAACGACTTGTAGTAAATCGGTGAGTTACCATGAAATTTCAAGTGCATTTCACAGTTTCTAATCAATGGGCTCTGTTATGCCGTTCTGGACTCGCCATTGCTCAATGGCCCTGATTCTGTGGTTGGTATGATGGTGTACTCTAAGAGTGCATCGTTTTACCACTTTTGAAAATAACTGCAAGTTCGTGATTTCTGCATGTGTTAAATTCCAAAGTAACGAACTGTGAAATACCGACTGCACGTCGGCTGCACTGCACGTTTCACCTACCCATTCAAATCAACGTACTGGCGAAAAGTTGGGCTACTTGCCCACCTGCTGCGCATTAATTACCCTGAAAGTATTTTTTGTCTGGAGCAAACAGGTGCAGGAGCCTGTTGCACAGCGTCAGGGGAGGGGGTTGGCGGGGCCGGGGTGGTGTTGAGGAAATTCTACAGCCCATAACAATGAGGCATTGGTTCATGTCTGAGTGGAATGAAACTTTGAAAGAAACTTTCATTTGTTTGAGTTCGAAAACACAGCCGTTTTGTGTCACTGTCTTTGCTGCCTGACAGACTTTTGTAGTTTTGGTTTAATTCCCAGCTTCTATATTGATAGGACTTAATTCACTTTCATGATTTCCTCATGTTAGCAGACATTTAAACTCTCGGGGCTGGATTTTACTCACCGAGACGAATTGAGGGCGGGACTTCTGCTTTCCGGGTTCTTGTCCCACCCCCAGCGATGACTGAAGCTATTTTCCCCTGATTGGCCTTGTTAAGTCCGCCCTGCCGGCTTGCTGGACATTTAAGGGAAAGCCGGTGTCAGATGACATCAGTTGGTGATGCTTCATCTGTCGGTTTTCTTAAAGGCACATGAACCATCTACGTTTGACAAATGATTCGACAGTGTTTGACAGCATTGAGGTGCTGTCAAACACTGACAATCACTGTACAAAGTTGCGAGCTTGCACCCAGGCTCTCCAGTGACTCTCTGCTTAGGATGAAACAGATGGCAGCTGCAGGTGAGGGTACAGAAGCAATCTGTCACTTCTCCCATTGAGGTGAGGCCACACAAACACTTCAAAGCTTGCCACCTACAGAAAAATCTAAACACATTAGAAATGACCTTCCCAACATTTCCTTACCTCTGATACTCACCAGTGTCCCATTGCATCCTTCACACCACTCCTGCAGCTGTCATCTATACACAAACATTACAACAGACCCACAGCACCTCTCATTTACCCGGGTAGGATTTTCCAACGTAGAGAAGCTGGCAGCAGAAGTCTAATAATTGGATAAAGCCTCTTAACTGCCTGTTAACTTTCTGTTAACTACCTGTTAACAGGCAGTTAAGTGGCTATAATCCTCTTCCCGCTGCTAGGAGTCAGATCCCTGTGCAAATCGGGGACCCAACTCCCAGCAAGATAGTTTGGAGGTGGGTTGGGAGCGGGTTCGGAACCTGCTCCCATTTAAAAAACATTTTCACAGCAGTCCCGCCTGCAAACCTGCCTCCTCAGGGCTGGTAAAATCCAGCCCTCGATTTTAGATTGTTTCATTTAAACAAAAGTTACTTAGTCTAATAGAGGAGAAACAATTTCGCTAGGACTATAAGACTGTAATTATAGGTTTGTGTATTATAATCTTGGTTTGGGTATTAAATCAGCAAGCTCCTCTGTTTCCTGATTGGCTAAGAGCCAGGAAGTGAAAGTAGCCCCGCCCCACGTGATCCCAGGTTCACATACACACAATGGTGCGCCCCTAGGATCCGTGGGCCTCTATGCTGCGCACAACTCTGCAGCGTTTGCAAGGAAATTTTTGAAGGAGTGTTCGCACGAGGTAAGTGCGGATTTCATTTGGATGTTGGCGACGTACTCATTAGTTACACCGCCAACCGCGAATTCAGAGTCAATGTTCCTGTCATTTATAATCAATGGGGTGGGAACATTTTATTTTGGTGAGTGCAGTTGACAAAAGTCACGCCTAATAGTATCCATACATTTATTAAGGTTTTATAATGCTGATTTTATATTTTAATGATAAACATCACTGATGATATTGCTGCTGGATGTAAAGGGGTATCGTACAATATACAGTGCATCATGATGTGTTGAAAACATGTGATTTAAGTTGACAATGTAGAGCCAAATGTCATTCAAACGGAGCGAGGAGTAATTGGACTTTTTTCTCCAGATATCGATGAATGCGCAACCAATACATCAACCTGTCAACAAATCTGCAACAATACAATTGGAAACTACACCTGCAGTTGCCGTCCTGGCTTTAGCATCAACATGAACAACACTTCTCTTTGTGATGGTAGGAAAGCTTCAAGTATACGAATTCTCTGCAATTGGTGATTTGAAAATTATCCTCCAACTGAAGGGATAATTACTAGTCCTAGCCCCTTTAGGGCTATCCCGGATCAGGCGTATTTCTCAAGACGTTCACCTTCAACTAAAGTTTGAGGTAACCGAATCCTAAAGACACTTATTTGGGTCTAAAGGTTCTATCTCTCCCTAAAGGAAGGGAACAACCTGAGAATGTTACCGTCCTCCAGATAGCACTTTTAATAAGTTTAGCAAGATTAGATACATAGATACATAGAAGATAGGAGCAGGAGTAGGCCATTCGGCCCTTCGTGCCTGCTCCGCCATTTAATGAGATCATGGCTGATCCTTTAATTCAGTATCCCGTCCCCGCCTTCTCTCCGTAACCCTTAACCCCTTTTGCCCGTAGAAATATATCTAATTCCCTCTTAAATATATTTAATGAGCTGGCGTACACTGCCCTCTGTGGCAATGAGTTCCACAGGTTCACCACTCTCTGAGTGAAGAAATTCCCCCTCATCTCTGTCCTAAATGGTTTAGCCCTTATCCTTAAATTATGTCCTCTAGTTCTGTTCTCACCCGCCAAGGGAAACATTCCTTCTGCATCCAGTCTGTCTAGACCTGTCAGAATTTTATACACTTCTATGAGGTCCCCTCTCAATCTTCTAAACTCCAGTGTGTACATCCCTAAACTACATAGTCTCTCCTCATAGGTCATTCCCGCCATTCCTGGTATCAGCCTGGTGAATCGCCGCTGCACCCCCTCCATGGCAAGAACATCCTTCCTCAGATGAGGCGACCAAAACTGTACACAGTACTCGAGGTGTGGTCTCACCAGTGCCCTGTACAGCTGCAGCAAGGTATCCCTGTTCCTGTATTCTAACCCTTTTGCTATGAAGGCCAGCATACCGTTTGCCTTCTTGACCGCCTGTTGCACCTGCATGCTCGCCTTCAGTGACTGGTGTACAAGAACACCCAGGTCTCTCTGTACTTCCCCCTCTCCCAATCTATTGCCATTTAAATAATAATTTGCCCTCCCGTTCCTGCACCCAAGGTGGATAACTTCGCACTTGTCCACATTATAGTGCATCTGCCATTTATCCGCCCAATCGCCCAGTCTGTCCAAATCGCTCTGGAGCTTCCTGGTCTCTTCCTCTGAGCCCACCCCACCTCCTAGTTTAGTGTCGTCTGCAAATTTGGAAATGCTGCATCCGACTCCCTGATCCAGGTCATTAATGTAAATTGTGAACAGCTGGGGGCCCAGGACAGATCCCTGTGGTACCCCACTTGTTACTGCCTGCCATTCAGAAAATGAGCCGTTTATTCCAACTCTCTGTTTTCTATCTGACAGCCAGTTCCCTATCCACGCCAAAACTTTCCCCTTTATCCCATGAGCCTCAATTTTCCATGCTAATCTTTTATGTGGGACCTTATCGAAGGCCTTTTGGAAGTCCAGGTACACCACATCTACTGGCTCTCCCCCATCTATTCTACCAGTTACTCCCTCAAAAAATTCCAATAGATTAGTCAAGCACGATTTACCCTTTGTAAATCCATGTTGACTCTGTCCTATCCTGTCCCCATTTGCTAAGTGCTCCGCTATTTCATCCTTAATGATGGACTCCAGCATTTTGCCCACAACTGATGTAAGGCTTACAGGTCTGTAATTACCTGCTTTTTCCCTACCCCCCTTTTTGAATAGTGGGGTAACGTTAGCTACCCTCCAATCCATCGGCACTGTTCCCGAGTCTAATGAATTCTGAAAAATCATCCTTAGTGCATCCGCTATCTCTAGGGCCACCTCCTTCAGTACCCTAGGATGCATGTTATCAGGCCCTGGGGATTTGTCCACCTTCAATCCCTTTAGCTTCCTTAACACCATATCCTTAGAGATATTGATTTGCGTCAGTTCCTCCTTTGCCAATGTCCCTATTTTTCCCGATATCCCAGGGAGGTTTTTTGTGTCTTCCTTCGTAAAGACTGACCCAAAGTATGCATTTAGTTGATCTGCCATTTCCTTATTTCCCATTATATATTCCCCCGTATCTGACTGCAATGGACCAACTTTGGTTTTCACCAGTCTTTTCCTTTTGATATACTTATAAAAGCTTTTGGAGTTAGTTTTTATATTTTCCGCCAGCTTGTTTTCGTAAGCTATTTTGCCCCTCTTGATTATGCCCTTTGCCCTCCTTTGCTCTATCTTAAACTGTTCCCAATCTTCCGCTCTGGCGCTTTTTTTGGCTATTTTATACGCCCTATCTTTGGATTTTATGCTGTCTCTAATTTCCCCTGTTATCCACGGTTGAGTCACCTTTTTAGATTTCCTTTTATGCCAGATTGGTATAAACAATTTTTGCAATTTTGTCATTCTATCTTTAAATGTTTGCCATTGTTTATCTACCTCCAGTCCTCCCAGGAACGTTGTCCAATCAGACCTACTCAGTTCCCGTCTCATGGCATCATAATTCCCCTTGTTTAAATTCAGGACCTTAGTCTCTGAGTCAATTTCTTCGCTCTCCATTTCGAGTGAGAAATCGATCATGTTATGATCGCTCTGACCCAAGGGTCCCCGTACAACAAGATTACTGATTAGTCCCTTCTCATTGCACAGTACCCAGTCCAATATAGCCTGTTCCCGAGTTGGTTCCTCGACATATTGATCCAGATAACCATCCCTCAAACACTCAAGGAATTCCTCCTCCTCATTATTTTTACTGATTAGGCTAGTCCAATCTATATGTAAGTTAAAGTCACCTATGATGACAGCTGTGCTCTTATTGCACGCTTCTCTAATTTCCCTCGTGATGCCCTCCCTAACCTCTATTTTACTATTTGGAGGCCTATATACCACTCCTATTAATGTTTTTCGCCCCTCGCTATTTCTTAGCTCCACCCATATAGATTCTGTATTAACTGAGTTAATATCCTTCCTTTCAATTGCATTTATCCCCTCTTTTACTAGCAATGCTACCCCTCCTCCCTTTCTTTTTTGTCGATCCTTCCTAAATACTGAATACCCCTGTATGTTAAGCTCCCAGCCCTGCTCACCCTGCAACCATGTTTCCGTAATCCCAATTAGGTCATAATTATTAACCTCTATTTCCACAGCTAATTCATCTACCTTGTTCCTGATGCTTCTCGCATTAAGGTATAAAACCCTCAGGCTTTTTTTATGCTCACATTTTTTATGAATTAGTTTGGCCCTTTGTTTTTTGTTCCTCACCCTTTTATCATTTATTTCTGTCTGCCTTTCACTTTCCTCTATTTCACTACATAGGTTTCTAGCCCCCTGCCATACTAGTTTAAATGCTCCCGAACTGCTTTATCAAAAATTACCCCGAGAACATCAGTTCCATCTCTGCACAGGTGTAGACCGTCCCTTTTGTATAGGTCACACCTACCACAAAACTGGTTCCAATGCCTCAAAAATTTAAAACCCTCCCTCTTACACCACTGCTCAAGCCACGTATTTAGCCTAACTATCCTGTTCTCTGTACTCTTACTAGCACGTGGCACTGGTAGTAATCCAGAGATTACTACCTTCGAGGTCCTACTTTTTAGCTTGGCTCCTAACTCCCTAAATTCTACTTGTAGGACCTCTTCCCTTTTTTTAGCTACGTCGTTGGTACCAACATGTATCACGACAACTGGCTGTTCCCCCTCCCCCTCCAGAATGTTCTGCACCCGCGCCGAGACATCCTTGACCCTTGCACCAGGGAGGCAACATACCATCCTGGAGTCTCGGTCGCGACCACAGAAACCCCTATCTATTCCCCTTACAATCGAATCCCCTATTACTATAGCCCTGCCACTCTTTTTCCCTCCCTTCTTTGCAACAGAGCCAGTCATGGTGCCATGAGCCTGGCTGCTGGTGCCTTCCCCCGATGCGTCACCCCCCCCGACAACAGTACCTAAGACGGTGAACCTGTTGCTAAGGGAGACCACCCCAGGGGATTTCTGCACTACCTTCCTGCCCTTGCTCTGCCTTTTGGTCACCCATGTACTGTCTACGCTGGCCTTAACCTGCGGTGTGACCAACTCACTAAATGTGCTATCCACACCCCTCTCAGAATCGTGGATGCTCCAAAGTGAGTCCATCTGCAGCTCAAGGGCCGTCATGCGGTCCCACATGAGCTGCAGCTGGACACACTTCCCGCACACATAGTCGTCAGGGACACAGGAAGCGTCCCTGATTTCCCACATGTTACAGGAGGAGCATGACACAGGTCCGAGCTCTACTGCCATGACTTAACCCTTATATTACTTTTTAATTTTCTCGTTTTAGTTTATTTATCGACTTTTGTTTTCCCGAAGCTTACTTAGACCAATGTATACTGTACTCCTCTTATTCCTTTTTAAACTAACCAAATCCCACTAGTTTTGATTTTACTTTCTAGGAAGGTTTGAGGAAAGTACTTACCAGTTAGTCTTACCTCCCTGGTAACATTCCGGATATTATGAGGGTCCGGGAAACTCCCTCAGAATTCTACAACTCCTCACCAAAGAGTGTACAGAGATTAAGTTTGCGAGTTTTTGATACAGAAGTCTTATATGAGACAATTCTAAAAATATATAGATTTATTATAGAACTGACATGTAATTTACAGTTGATGAGTCAATTGCAACAGTAACAGTTACAAAAAGAGAAAACTTACAATCTTATTATCAGAAAATCTTACTTTTAACTCTTAACTTTACTACAGTATTACAGTTCTTGGGGGGAAAAATTCAGTTGGTTTGTGCCTCCCGTTAGTGCCTTAAGAGGGCTCTGATGGGGCACAAAGCAACCAGTGTGCGTGCGCGGCGATGTTTGCGCCGCGCACGAAATTAACTAGACATTTTGCGGCGGCACTAAACACTACCGCCACGATCTCCTGCGCTGGCAGATCGTGATGTCAGTTGAGTGTGCAGCGCCCCGGTTGCACCCCGGACCAGATATTGAGTGGCGCCCCCTGCCTTACCGCCTGCCACTAGCAATGACAGGTTGAGGGGAGCGATTTGCAGTCAGGAAGGGACAGGAGGAGCACTATTTAAAGGCGAACGCTTGCTGCCTTTTTTTGTTGGTGACATTTTTGCACCACGCATTCTGAGAGAGAGGGAGAGAGACTTCTGGAGAGATTCAACGATGTGTGAAGGAGTTTTGGGTACTGAGCAGCACTTTGCAGTTTCATTTTGATTTGCCCTTCCTTGTATTGATTTACAAGAGACTGTGGGGGCTGCACTCTGAGCTCTTTCCCTGGTTCTCTCCATTGTTCTTTCCAGCAGTTTTGAGGTACAGGTCTCTCCAGGCCGAGATTCAAGGCTGCAATGAGCAGGATGTGGATGGAGAGCAAGATCAACCCACCCCTTTAAGAACTGGCCGGTGCCATTGTGTCTGTGTTCCATTGCTGACTGACATCACATGAGCTTCGCCAGCGCTCTGAGGTAGCGCCTTGCTCCTCGGCTTTTGCGCCTTAAGACAGGTGTGAAGCGCCTGATTTAGCGCTTCAATCACCTCCAGGGGCGATAAAAATTATTTCTCAAGACATTCACCTTCAACTAAAGTTTGAGGTAGCCGAATCCTAAAGATGCTTAATTGTGTTTGAAGGACAAGGCTATTTCTCCCTAAAGGAAAGGAGCAACACCTAGCATCAACATGAACAATACTTCTCTTTGTGATGGTAGGAAATCTTCAAATATACGGATTCTCTGCAATTGATGATTGGAAAATCATCCTCCAACAACCAGATCTCATTGCCCTGCACATTCTAGATGGTTTCAAGCAAAAATCTTTTGATCTCCTCAATTACTAAGCCATCAGAGATTCACTACATTTTTCTGTGTCTCTTCGCAATAGGGATATATTGATTGCAGAATATGTTAAAACTATTGTCGTGAATCAGTGAGTTAACATGAAATTTCAAGTACCTGTCACAGTTTCTAATCAATGGGCTGTGTTTTGCAGTTCTGGACTCGCTATTACTCAATGGCCCTTTATCATGGTGTACTCTAAGAGTGCGTCGTCATATCGGCTTTGAAAATTACTGCAAGTTCGGAATTTCCGCATGCGCTAAATTCTGAAGTTGTGATCTGTCAAGTTCTGACTGTGCGTTGACTTCACTGCATGTTTCACCTACCCATTCAAATCAATGTACTGGCAAAATGGTGCGCTATTCTACTGCGCATTAATTACCCTGAAAATATTTTCATCTGGTGGAAAGAGGCGCAGGAGCCGGTTTCACAGCGTAAGGGGAGGGGGAAGGGTGGGAGTTGAGAGAATTGCAGTAGATTATTCTACAGCCGATAACAATGAGGCACTGGTTCGTGTAAGAACATAAGAAATAGGCACAGTAATAGGCCACTTGGCCCCTCGGGCCTGCTTCACCATTCAATAAGATTATGGCTGATTCTGGGCTCAAAACCACTTCCCTGCATGCTCCCCATTACCCTTCACTCCCTTATCTTGCAAAAATCTGTCTGTCTCCACCTTAAATGTATTTAATGACCCAACTGCCACAGCTCTCTGCGGCAGAGAATTGCACAGGTTTACGACCCTCTGAGAAGAAATTCCTCCTCATATCAGTTCTAAAAGGGCGGCCCTTTATTCTAAAACTATGCCCCCGAGTTATAGATTTCCCCACAAGGGGAAACATCCTCTCTGCATCTACCTTGTCATGCCCCCTCAGTATCTTATATGTTTCAATATGATCACCTCTCATTCTTCTAAATTTCAATGAGTATGGGCAGGGGGATATAGAAGCACAGATGTGTAGGCAAACCTCAGTGAAGTGTAGAAATAATAGGGTAATAATAGTAGGGGATTTCAACTTCCCCAATATTAACTGGGAAAGTCAGAATGTGAAAGGCTTAGATGGTGCGGAATTCTTAAAGTGCATCCGGGAGAGCTTTTTGAGCCAGCATGTAGAATGTCCTACAAGAGAGAGGGCGGTACTGGACCTAATTCTAGGGAATGTAGCCGGGCAAGTGGTAGAAGTGTCAGTAGGAGAGCATTTTGGTGACAGTGACTATAATTTGGTGAGATTTAAGGTAATCATGGAAATGGTCAACGATGGACCGGAAATAAAGGTTCTAAATTGGGGGAATGCCGATTTTAATATGATGAGGCAGGATCTGGCCAAAGGGGACTGGGATCAGCTACTTGTAGGAAAATCCACATCAGAGCAGTGGGAGTCATTCAGAAAGGAAATCGAGAGAGTAAAGCGCCAACATGTTCCCGTAAAGGTCAAGGTTGGGACCAACAAGTCCAGGGAACACTGGATGTCAAGGGATATACAAGAATGGATTAGGAAAAAAAGGGAGGCTTTTGGCAGATACAAAGGACTACAAACAGTGGAAGCCCTAGAGGAGTATTGAAAGTGCAGGGGGTTATTAAAAAAGAAATTAGGAGCGCGAAGAGGGGGGCATGAAAAAACACTGGTGGGCAAAATAAAGGAAAATCCCATGGTGTTTTATAAGTATATTAAGGGCAAGAGGATAACCAGGGAAAGAGTAGGGCCCATTAGGGACCAAAGTGGCAATCTGTGTGTAGAGCCGGAAGATGTAGGTGAGGTTTTAAATGACTATTTTGCGTCTGTGTTCACTATGAAGAAGGACGACGTAGGCATAAAAATCAGGCAGGGGGATTGTGATATACTTGAACAAATCAGCATTGAGAGGGAGGAGGTACGAGCAGTTTTAGCGGGCTTAAAAGTGGATAAACCCCCAGGCCCAGACGAGATGCATCCCAGGCTGCTGTGTGAGGCAAGGGAGGAGATCGCAGGGGCTCTGACACAAATTTTCAGAACCTCTCTGGCCACAGGGGAGGTGCCAGAGTACTGGACGACAGCTAATGTAGTATTATTATTCAAGAAGGGTAGTAGGGATAAACCAGGGAATTACAGGCCAGTGAGCCTAACATCAGTGGTAGGGAAATTATTGGAAAAAATTCTGAGGGACAGAATTAGTCTCCACTTGGAGAGGCAAGGATTAATCAAGAATAGTCAGCATGGCTTTGTCAGGGGGAGATCATGTCTAACCAATTCGATTGAATTTTTCGAGGGGGTGACTAGGTGTGTGGATGAAGATAGTGCAGTTGATGTAGGCTACATGGACTTCAGTAAGGCTTTTGACAAAGTCCCGCGTGGGAGACTGGTCAAGAAGGTAAGAGCCCATGGGATCCAGGGCAATTTGGCACATTGGATCCAAAATTGGCTTAGTGGCAGGAGGCAGAGGGTGATGGTCGAAGGTTGTTTTTGTGACTGGAAGCCTGTGTCCACTGGTGTATCGCAGGGATCGGTGCTGGGTCCCTTGCTGTTTGTAGTGTACATTAATGATTTAGATATGAATGTAGGAGATATGATCAATAAGTTCGCAGATGACATGGAAATTGGTGGAGTGGTAAATAGCGAGGAGGGAAGCCTCAGGCTACAGGACAATAAAGACGGGTTGGTCAGATGGGCAGAACAGTGGCAAATGGAATTTAACCCTGAAAAGTGTGAGGTGATGCATTTTGGGAGGACTAACAAGGCAAGGGAATACAATGAATGGTAGGACCCTAGGAAGGACAGAGGATCAGAGGGACCTTGGAGTGCATGTACACAGGTCCCTGAAGGCAGCAGGACAGGTAAATAAGGTGGTTAAGAAGGCATGTGGGATACTTGGCTTCATTAGCTGAGGCATAGAATATAAGAGCAGGGAGGTTATGCTGGATCTGTACAAAACGCTAGTTAGGCCACAGCTGGAATACTGTGTGCAGTTCTGGTCACCACACTATAGGAAGGATGTGATTGCATTAGAGAGGGTGCAGAGGAGATTCACTGGGATGTTACCTGGGCTGGAGCGCTTCAGCTATGAAGAGAGACTGGACAGGCTGGGGTTGTTTTCCTTAGAGCAGAGAAGGCTGAGGGGGGACCTGATTGAGGTGTACACTATTATGAGGGGCATAGATAGGGTAGATAGAAAGGAACTTTCCCCTTAGTAGAGGGGTCAGTAACCAGGGGGCATAGTTTCAAGGTAAGGGGCAGGAGGTTTAGAGGGGATTTGAGGAAAAACTTTTTCTCTCAGAGGGTGGTTGGAATCTGGAACTCACTGCCTGAAAGGGTGGTAGAAGCAGGAACCCTCACAACATTTAAGAAGCATTTGGATGAGCACTTGAAATGCCATAGCATACAAGGCTACGGACCAAGTGTTGGAAAATGCGATTAGAATAGATAGGGCTTAATGGCCGGCGCAGACACGATGGGCCGAAGGGCCTCTTTCTGTGCTGTATAACTCTATGGGGGAAAATTCAGTTGGTTTGCGCCTCCCGTTAGCGCCTTAAGAGGGCGCTAATGGGGCGCAAAGCAACTAGCGCCCAGGCGCGGCGATGCTAACGCCGCTCGCGAAATTAATTAGACATTTTCTGCGGCACTAAACACTACCGCCACGATCTCCTGCACTGGCAGATCGTGACATCAGTCGAGTGCGCAACATCCCAGTAGTGCCCCGGACCGGATATTGAGTGGTGCCCCCTGCATTACCGCCTGCCGCTAGCAACAACAGGTGGAGGGGAGCATTTTGCAGTCAGAAAGGGACTGGCGGAGCGCTATTTAAAGGCGACCGCTTCCTGCCTTTTTTTGTTGGTGACATTTTTGCACCACACATTCTGAGAGAGAGAGAGAGAGAGAGAGACTTCTGGAGAGTTTCAACGCTGTGTGAAGGAGTTTTGGATACTGAGCAGCACTTTGCAGGTTCATTTTGATTTGCCCTTCCTTGTATCGATTTAGAAGAGACTGTGGGGGCTGCACTCTGAGCTCTTTCCCTGGGCCTCTCCATTGTTCTTTCCAGCAGATTTGATGTGCAGGTCTCTCCAGGCCGAGATTCAAGGCTGTAATGAGCAGGATGTGGATGGAGAGCAAAATCAACCCTCCCCTTTAAGATAAAAACAGAAAATGCTGGAGAAACTCAGCAGGTCAAGCAGCATCTGTGAAGAGCGAAACAGAGTTGATGTCCTTTCGTCAGAACTCCCCTTTAAGAACTGGCCGGTGCCAGTGTGTCTGTGTTCCATTGCTGACTGACATCACTTGAGCTTCGCAAGCGCTCTGAGGTAGCGCCTTGTTCCTCGGCCTTTACGCCTTAAGACAGGTGTGAAGCGCCTGATTTAGTGCTCCAATCACCTCCAGGGGCGATAAAAGCCACGTTTGCCATCGGAGGCGTTAATTAGCGCCAGGCGCTAAACTTTGCGCCCGGCCGATAATGGCGCCCCGAACGGGGCGATACTGAATTTTCCCCCTGTGACTCTATGAGGCCCAACCTGCTCAACCTTTCCTCATAAGTCAACCCCGTCATCTCTGGAATTAACCTGGTGAATCGTCTCTGAACTGCCTCCAATGCAAGTATATCCTTTTTTAAATAAGGAAACCAAAAATGCACGCTGTACTCAAGGTGTGGTCTCACCAATACCCTGTAGAGTTGTAGCAGGACTTCTCTGCTTTTATACTCCAACCCCCTTGAAATAAAGGCCAGCATTCCATTTGCCTTTGTGATTATTTGCTCTACCTGCATGCTAACTTTTTGTATTTAATGCATAAGGACCTCCAGGTCCCCCTGAACTGTAGCATTTTGTAAACTCTCTCCATTTAAATAATAATTTACTTTTTTATTTTTCCTGCCAAAGTGGATAACCTCGCAATTTTCCACATTATACTCCATCTGCCAAATGTTTGCCCACTCACTTAGCCTGTCTATATCCCTTTGCAGTTTCTTTGAGTCCTCTGCACAACTTGCTTTCCCACCCATCTTTGTATCATCTGCAAACTTGGCTCCCTTACACCCGGTCCCTTCATCCAAGACATTAATGTAGATTGTAAATAGTTGAGGCCCCAGCACCGATCCCTGTAGCACCCCACTAGTTATCGTTTGCCAACCGGAAAATTACCCATTTATCCCAACTCTCTGCTTTCTGTTAGTTAGCCAATTCTCTATCCATGCTAATATATTACTCCCAACTCCGTGAGCTCTTATCTTATGCAGTAACCTTTTATGTGGCACCTTATCGAATGCCTTCTGGAAATCCAAATACACCACATCCACTGGTTCACCTTTGTCCACCCTGCTCATTACATCCTCAAAGAACTGCAGCAAATTTGTTAAACATGAATTCCCTTTCATAAAACCATGCTGACTCTACTTGACTGCATTATGATTTTCCAAATGCCCTGCTACTGCTTCCTTAATGAAGGACTCCAGCATTTTCCCAACGACTGATGTTAGGCTAACTGGTCTATAGTTTCCTGCTTTCTGTTTCCCTTCGTTCTTAAATAGGGATGTTACATTTGTGGTTTTCCAATTCACTGGAACCTCTCCAGAGTCCAGTGAATTTTGTATATTGCATCCAATGCATCCACTATCTCTGCAGCCGCTTCTTTTAAGACGCTGGGATGCAGGCCATCTGGTCCAGGGGACATGTCGTCTTTTAGTCCCATTATTTTACCAAGTACTATTTTCTTAGTGTTAATGATTGTCTTTAGTTCCCCCCTTTCTGTGGCCCCTTGATTATCCGTTATTGGGATGTTGTTAGCTTAGTCTACTGTGAAGACAGATACAAAATATTATTTCAGAGTCTCTGCCATTTCCCCGTTCCCCATTGTTAATTCCCCAGTCTCATCCTCTAAGGGACCAATGTTTACTTTAGCAACTCTCTTCCTTTTTATATACCTGTAGAAGCTCTTACTATCTGTTTTAATATTTCTTGCCAGTTTACTCTAATAATTCATCTTCTCTCTCTTTATTATTTTTTTCGTCAGCCTTTGCTGGTTTTTAAAAATTTCCCAATCCTCTGGTCTCCCACCAATCTTGGAAACATTGCATGCCTTCATTTTCAATTTGATACCATCCTTTACTTCCTTAGCTAGCCACGGATGGTGCTCCCTTCTCTTAAAATCTTTCTTTCTCACTGGAATATATTTTTGTTGAGAGTTATGAAAAATCTCCTTAAATGTCCGCCACTGCATTTCAACTGTCTTACCCTTTAATTTATTTTTCCAGTCCACTTTAGTATCTGAGTGGAAAGAAACGTTGAAAGAAACTTTCATTCGATTGAGCTTGAAAACAAGGGCCTAGAAATTGAGTTTGCGCTGCGCCAGGGCTTTAGCGCCGGAAGTTAGCGCCGGCGCTAAGTCCCTTTGCGCGCGCCAAAAATTCAGTCGCGCTGCGCCCAAACGGCTGCCGGCGCTACTGAAGGGTTTTAGCGCCTGAAAACTGGCGCAACGCGCCACATTGCGGCGCTATTCCGGCGCTGCGGCGCCCGCTGCGGTGCGGCAGGCTCGGGAAGTGCAGGCCTCCTCCTTCCGTTAAGGAGGAGCTGCCTGCACCCGGCCGCGGCCCGCGCAAATCTCTTCAAAAATGAGCCCGGCACCTCGGACAAGTGCCGGGCTTGCATCTGTTCCGGGGGGGGGGGGGGGAGAAGTCCGGGGAGGGAGCTGCGGGCAGGCGGCTGGCGGGAAAGCGGCCGGCCGCCGCGCCTCCTTAAAGCGCCGGCGCAGACTCCGGCAACACTCGTTTGCCGGAGTCTTAGTTGCGGCTGCCACTGGCGAGGCGGCCGCAACTGAATTTCGGCTTGGGGCCGGGTTACCACGGCAACCGGGACGCTGCGCACACCGATGACGTCATCGGTGCCGGCGCAGCGCTACCGGTCTACCGCCGCGGAAGGGCCCCAGGCAATTTAGGAACCGGCGCCAATTGCAGCGCTAGGCCCTCTAGCGCCGCAAAATCGGTGCTAAGGGCACTGAATTTCTAGGCCAAGGACTTTTTGTGTCACCGTCTTTGCTGCCAAAAAGACTTTTGTACTTTCGGTTCAATTCCCTAATTCTATATTGATAGGACTTAATTCAGTTTCATGATTTCCTCATGTTATCAGACATTTAAACTCATTTAAACAGGTAGTTAACAGGCAGTTAAGAAGCTTATCCCCATTTTACCCACACAAGTGCGGGCTTCGCGACGGCTGCGAACCTCGCCAGGGTCAGCGAGGTGAGCAGTGTATCTGCGGGGGTGAGAGGGATCAAAAAGTCTGCTGTGGAGGTGAGTGATGGGTGCAAGTCTGGTGAGGTAAGTATGAGAGGTGAGTGTAAAGTGTTAGAAAAAGTTTACTTACCGTTGCTTCTTCCTGCAGGCTTAAAACCTTGGGGATCCGGAGGCTCCTCATCTCAACGGCAGAGATGACAGAATGGTTGCTGCAGTCTCCGAAGCAGCAGCCAAATGATTTCTGCTAAGGAAAGAGGTTTGGAGAGTCTTCAGTACAAGGACTCACCATGGAACAGAGATTGTCAAATGCTGACAATACATCTGTCAAAAAGTTTGAGAGATGAAACGTGGTACCCTGACGTCCTCTGTCACTGGCTTTCCCTTAATTGGCGGGTTTAACAAGGTCAATCAAGGGAAAATAGCGTTGTTTTGGCCGGACGTCGTTGGGGCGGGACTGAAACCCGACAACCAGCAGTCCCGCCCCCAACGCGTCCCCATTGACAAAATCCAGCCCTAAGAGTGCAACATCACACCGGCTTTGAAAATGACTGCAAGTTCGAGATTTCCTCATGTGCTAAATTCCAAAGTTGCGATCTGTCAAGATCAGACTGTGCGACGGCTTCACTGCACGTTTCACATACCCATTCAAATCAATGTACGGGCGAAAAGTTGGGCTAATTGCCCACCTACTGCACATTATTATAGGTTTGTGTATTATAATCTTTGTTTGGGTATTAGATATTATTACAATGATCATAATTTATTAATGAAATATAATTTCTGGCTGCTAACTTATGAAAAAGAATTGTTGGGAAATCAGCAATCTCCTCTGTTTCCTGATTGGCTAAGAGCCAGGAAGTGAAAGGAGCCCCGCCCCATGTGATCCCAGGTTCACATACGTACAATGGTGCGCCCCTGGGATCCGTGGGCCTCTATGCTGCGCACAACTCTGCAGCGTTTGCAAGGACATTTTGAAGGGGGGGTTCAACCACAACCAGAGCCTCCAATGCCTGGTCACTAAACTGGTGTGCTCTCTCCCTGGGCCTTTGAGCAGCCATGAGATTCCAGGTTGAAGAATTGCACCTTCTTGCAGGCCCAGGTCACAAGCAGCAATGATGAGGGTGAGGCTGTGCAGCATAATTGCCCCTCCCCTTTAAGAACTGGAAGGTGCCAGTCTCTCTGGGTGCTATTTAATTGACAGCACCTGAGCTTGAGGTGCGCTCTGAGATAGCGCACCATTCCCCAATGTTAGTGCCTTAAGAGACGTGTGTAGCGCTTGATTTAGCGCTCCAATCACCTCTGGGGAGCTGGAGACGAATTTCGCGGTCGCCGGTGCTAATTTGCGCCTCAGACTTACATAGTTTGCTTTGGTTAGATTTAAGGCCCTAGTTTCGGATTTAACTAAGTCACTTTCAAACTCAATATAAAATTCTACCATAGTATGGTCATTCTTCCCTAAATTTAGTAAGGTTTTATAATGCTGATTTTAAATTTTAAAGAGAAATAACATGAATTATATTGCTGCTAAATGTAAAGAGGAATCTGACATTATACAGTGCATCATGATATGTTAAAAAAATGTGATTTAGGTTGACAATGTATGGCCAAATGTCACTGAAACTGAGCGAGGAGTAATTGGACTTTTTTCTCCAGATATCGATGAATGCACAACCAACACATCAACCTGTCAACAAATCTGCAACAATACAATTGGAAACTACACCTGCAGTTGCCGTCCTGGCTTTAGCATCAACATGAACAACACTTCTCTTTGTGATGGTAGGAAATCTTCAAGTATACGAATTCTCTGCAATTGATGATTTGAAAATCATCCTCCAACTATAGATCTCTTTGCCCTGCACATTCTAGATGGTTTCAAGCAATATCTTTTGATCTCCTTAATTACTAAGCAATCAAAGATTCATTACAATTTTCTGTGTCCCTACACAATAGGGATATACTGATTGCAGAATATGTTAAAAATATTGTAGCAAATCAGTTAGTTACCATGAAATTTCAAGTACCTTTCACAGTTTCTAATCAATGGGCTTGCCATTACTCATTGGCCCTGAATCTGCGGTCGGTATGATGGTGTACTCTAAGAGTACTTCGTCATACCGGCTTTGAAATTAATTGCAAGTTCGGGATTTCCGCATGTGCTGAATTCCGAAGTTGTGGTCTGTCAAGTTCTGATTGCTCGTCGACATCACTGCACGTTTCACCTACTCATTCCAATGAATGTACTGGCGAAAAGTTGGGCTAATTGTCCACCTACTGCGCATTAATTACCCTGAAAATGTTTTCGTCTGGTGGAAAGAGGCACAGGAGCCTGTTTCACAGCGTAAGTGGAGTGGGGTGGGGGGAGTTGAGAAAATTGCATTAGATTATTCTACAGCCCATTACAATGAGGCACTGGTTCATGTAAGAACATAAGAATATAAGAAATAGGCACAGGAATAGGCCACTTGGCCCCTCGAGCCTGCTCCGCCATTCAATAAGATCATGGCTGATCTTGGGCTCAAAACCACTTCCCTGCCTGCTCCCCATAACCCTTCACTCCCTTATCTTGCAAAAATCTGTCTATCTCCACCTTAAATGTATTTAATGACCCAGCCTCCACAGCTCTCTGCGGCAGAGATTTCCACAGATTTACAACCCTCTGAGAGAAGAAATTCTTCCTCATCACAGTTCTAAAAGGGCGACCCTTTATTCTGAAACGATGCCCCGAGTTATACATTTCCCCACGAGGGGAAACATCCTCTCTGCATCTACCTTGTTGAGCCCCCTCAGCATCTTATATGTTTCAATAAGATCACCTCTAATTCTTCTAAATTCCAATGTGTATTGGCCCAACCTGCTCAACCTTTCCAGTGCATTTGGATAAACATAATTTAATGGGACAGAGTCAGCATGGTTTTACGAAGGGGAAGTCATGTTTGACAAATTTGCTCGAATTCTTTGAGGATGTAACATACAGGGTGGATAAAGGGGAACCAGTGGATGTAGTGTATTTGGACTTCCAAAAGGCATTTGACAAGGTTCCACACAAAAGATTACTGATCAAGATAAAAAATCACGGGATTGGGGGTAATATACTGGCATGGGTGGAAGATTGGCTATCTAACAGAAAACAAAGAGTTGGGATAAATGGTTCGTTCTCGGGCTGGCAATCAGTAACTAGTGGTGTCCCACAGGGATCAGTGCTGGGACTCCAACTCTTTACAATCTATATTAACGATTTGGAGGAAGGGACCGAGTGCAACATATCCAAGTTTGCCGACGATACAAAGATGGGAGGGAAAGCAGTGAGTGAGGAGGACATAAAAAACCTGCAAAAGGACATAGACAGGCTAAGTGAGTGGGCAGAGATTTGGCAGATGCAATATAATGTTGGAAAGTGTGAGGTTATGCACTTTGGCAGAAAAAATCAAAGAGCAAGTTATTATCTAAATGGAGAGAAACTGCAAAATGCTACAGTACAAAGGGATCTGGGGGTCCTGGTGCATGAAACACAAAAAGTTAGTATGCAGGTGCAGCAGGTGATCAAGAAGGCCAATGGAATCTTGGCTTTTATTGCAAGGGGGATGGAGTATAAAAACAGGGAAGTCTTGCTGCTGTTATACAGGGTATTGGTGAGGCCACACCTGGAATACTGCGTGCAGTTTTGGTTTCCATATTTAAGAAAAGATATACTTGCTCTCGAGCCGGTTCAGAGAAGGTTCACTCGGTTGATTCCGGAGATGAGGGGGTTGACGTATGAGGAAATGTTGAATAGGTTGGGACTCTACTCATTGGAGTTCAGAAGAATGAGAGGCGATCTTATCGAAACATGTAAGATTGTGAGGGGGCTTGATCGGGTGGATGCGGTGAGGATGTTTCCACTGATGGGTGAGACTAGTGTGATGAAATATTCCATTCATCACTCATCAGTATTTCTCTGCCTGTGACTGTGGTTGGTTTCAGTTTCATTTCCATTGTATTGTACTGTGTGTAGGGCTCCGCCCATACCTGGCTCCTATGTAAGCTGGCCCAGCCTGCAGCACATCCAGTACGGCAGACCTCTGGATGGAAGATACATTCTCCTCTGTGTGTTACCTTCTAATCAATAAAAGCCTTGTTTTGTTTCGCTAACATCGAGTCTCAGATTTATTGAGGCACATCAACTAGAACTAGGGGGCATAATCTTAGAATAAGGGGCTGCCCTTTCAAAACTGAGATGAGGAGAAACTTCTTCACTCAGAGAGTAGTAAATCTATGGAATTTGCTACCTCAGAGAGCTGTGGAAGCTGCAACATTAAATAAATTTAAAATGGAGCTAGACAGTTTCCTAGCAGATAAGGGAATTAGGGGTTACGGGGAGAGGGCAGGGAAGTGGACGTGAGTCTAGATTCAGATCAGCCATGATCCTATTGAATGGCGGAGCAGGCCCGAGGGGCCGTATGGCCTACTCCTGCTCCTATTTCTTATGTTCTTATGTTCTTATGTTCATGTCAACCCCCTCATCTCTGGAATTAACCTAGTGAATCATCTCTGAACTGCCTCCAATGGAAGTATATCCTTCTTTAAATAAGGAGACCAAAATTGTATGCAGTACTAAAGGTCTGGCCTCACCAATACCCTGTACAGTTGTAGCAGGACTTCCCTGCTTTTACATTCCAACCCCATTGAAATAAAGGCCAACATTCCATTTTCCTTTTAGATTATTTGCTGTACCTGCATGCTAACTTTTTGTGTTTCATGCATAAGGACCCCCAGGTACCTCTGAACTGTAGCATTTTGTAATCTCTCTCCATTTTGGAAATCACGTGGGCCATGGAGAGCCAATGGTAGCAGGGAATGCTTCATTCATAAGTTTGACAGGAAGAGCTGTCAAACCTATAAATACTATAAGCCCCAAAACATCACTAAAACTTCAAATAATTATTTTTTTTTAAATCACATTTTTAAAATAACTATAATTTACATGAAATAACTATCTTAAACAATAATTTAAATTTTTGAAATAATTAATTACATTTTCTAACGGGGCTAAAAATAAACTTACCTTTCTTTAAAGTATTTAAAAATAAAAAACCTGTGGAAAATATGTTTTAATTTTAATTAATTCACCAATTACCTTGTTAAAAGCAGGCCTTGTGCCTGTTTTTTAAACGTGTAACTGCTGGAGTCTTACCCGCCCGGAGAAACCTGCAAAAAAAATGTAAGTTCAATGCGCACGCGCTGCCTCTCTGGCGCACGCATTCCACCTCTCAACCCCCTTTTTCAGGGGAACGGAAGTGCCGGTTTCCCGCGCATGCGCAGTGCATGCATGAAACCGGCACTTTTGTTGGGCCGACGTGTGAGTACCCCATGCGTACTGAGGAATTGGGACCCGAATTTCTGGGCCATTAATTTACTATTTTATTTTTCCTGCCAAAGTGGGTAACCTCGCAATTTTCCATATTATACTCCATCTGCCAAATGTTTGCCCACTCACTTAGCCTGTCTATATCCCTTTGCAGTTTCTTTGAGTCCTCTGCACAACTTGCTTTCCCACCCATCTTTGTATCATCTGCAAACTTAGCTACATTACACTCGGTCCCTTCATCCAAGTCATTAATGTAGATTGTAAATAGTTGAGACCCCAGCACCGATCCCTGTGGCACCCACTAGTTACCGTTTGCCAACCGGAAAATTACCCATTTAACCCGACTCTCTGCTTTCTGTTAGTTCGCTAATTCGCTAACCATGCTAATATATTATCCCCAACTCCATGAGCTCTTATCTTATGTAGTAACCTTTTATATGGCACCTTATCGAATGCCTTCTGGAAATCCAAATACACAACACCCTCTGGCTCATCTTTGTCCACCCTACTCGTTACATCCTCAAAGAACTCCAGCAAATTTGTTAAACATGATTTCCCTTTCATAAAACCATGCTGACTCTGCTTGACTGCATTATGATTTTCCAAATGCCCTGCTACTGCTTCCTTAATGGAGGACTCCAGCATTTTCCCAATGACAGATGTTAAGCTAACTGATCCATAGTTACCTGCTTTTTGTCTCCCTCATTTCTTATATAGGGGTGTTACATTTGCGGTTTTCCAATTGGCTGGGACCTCTCCAGAGTCCCGGGAATTTTGGTATATTGCAACCAATGCATCCATTATCTCTGTAGCCACTTCTTTTAAGACCCTGGGTGCAGGCCATCTGGTCCAGGGGTCTTATCATCTTTTCATCCCATTATTTTACCAAGTACTATTTCGCTAGTGATAGTGATTGTCTTTAGTTCCCCTCTCCCTGTGACCCCTTGATTATCCATTATTGGGACGTTGTTGGTGTCTTCTACCGTGAAGACAGATATAAAATATTTGTTCAGAGTCTTTGCCATTTCCCTGTTCCCCATTATTAATTCCCCAGTCTCATCCTCTAAGGGACCAACGTTTACTTTAGCTACTCTCTTTCTTTTTATATACCTGTCGAAGCTCTTACTATCTGTTTTAATATTTCTTGCCAGTTTACTCTAATAATTCATCTTCTCTCTCTTTATTATTTTTTAGTCAGCCTTTGCTGGTTTTTAAAAATTTCCCAATCCTCTGGTCTCCCACCAATCTTGGAAACATTGCATGCCTTCATTTTCAATTTGATACCATCCTTTACTTCCTTAGTTAGCAACGGATGGTGTTCCTTTCTCTTAACAGGCAGCACGGTGGCATAGTGGTTAGCACTGTTGCCTCACAGCGCCAGAGACCCGGGTTCGAATCCGGCCTCGGGCGACTGTCTGTGTGGAGTTTGCACATTCTCCCCGTGTTTGCGTGGGTTTTCTCTGGGTGCTCCGGTTTCCTCCCACAGTCCAAAGATGTGCGGGTTAGGTTGATTGGCTATGATAAATTGACCCTTAGTGTTAGGGGGATTAAATAGGTGGGGTTACAGGGATAGGGTGGGATATGAGTTGGGGTTACTGGGATCGGGTGGGATATGTGTCGGTGCAGGCTCGATGGGCCGAAATGGCCTCTATCTGCACTGTGGGGTTTCTGTGATCTGTGAAAATCTTTCTTTTTCACTGGAATATATTTTTGTTGAGAGTTATGAAATATCTCCTTAAATGTCCGCCAATGCATTTCAACTGTCTTACCCTTTAATTTATTTTTCCAGTCCACTTTAATGTCTGAATGGAAAGAAACGTTGAAAGAAACTTTTATTCGTTTGAGCTTGAAAACAAGGGGGGAGAAATTCGGTTGGTTGCGCCACCGATTAACGCCTAAAGAGGCCGAGAAGTGGGGCGCTAGCCAATTTCCGGGCGGGCGCAGGGTGCCTAGCGCCTCGCCCCATATTGAGCATGCATTTAGCGCCCGCTCACGGGCGCAGGCTGATTATGACGTCATTTGAGTGTGCAACGCCTTTTGGGCGCCCCGGACCGGAAATTCAGTGGCGCCCCCCTCCGTAGCGCCTGGTGCTAATAGTGACAGCTTATCTGGAACCTTACCAAGTCGCTCTTGGGCTGGAGGAGCGTTATTTAAAGGGGACTGGTGTGGCTTAAAAGCGGCAGCCATTTTTGGAGCACAACTTCCTCGGAGCTACAAAGAGTTGCTGAGCTGTACACTGAGAGCCATTTGACCACTGAGCCAGTGCAGGCAGACGATCTTCAGCCTTCTGACCATCACCTTGCTGTTGGTGAGCCTTGACAATGGGGAACCTTCCTGTGGGCACTTATTATGGGGGCTGCATTGGAGGGGAAGGTCCTGCTGCTGAATCATCTGGAAAGGGCACTGAGACGCTGGGAGAGGGGGGCGGGAATGGCCAGATGGAGGAGGGCCAACAGACATCGCCACAGCAGACCTTACGCTGGCAGGGTTTTCCGACAGCAGTTTTCCTACATGAACATGCCAGAGGAGCAGTGTGTCAGAAGGCTGTGATTTAGAAAGGAGGTGGTGACTGAGCTGTGCCAGCTGCTTCAGCCAGATCTGCAGCCTCAGATAAGGTGCAGGACATCTCTGTCGGTGGCTGAGAAGATGCCTGCTGGCCTGAACTTCTACGCGAGCGGCTCTTCTCAGGCTGCACGTCAGAGGCTGATCAGAAGTAGCTTCTAGGCCCCTCTCACGGAATGCTTGCTGCCATTCCAAGAACAGGAATGGAACCGGTCTGATACCCCCAAGCCTGTGAAGGGCAAGATGCATGTAAATAGCAGGCATGGCCATTGTAAATGAAGAAAGTGTTTCATTACACAAAATGTGGTTCCTTCAAACATGAGAAAGCTATGGCAACAGAAAGCAAAACTAATACACTGACACATAACTGACTCTCACACCCGGGAGACTGTCCAAAACATAAATCACATTCCGACCATCTTCCTTGGCCTTGATTCCACTGCGCCAACCAAAGCATCCAATGCCCCATCAGTGAGGCGTTCCGCCCACTGCCTCACCCTTTCCATGTCTTGCTAGGCTGGTGCGCCACAGGTAGGCTCCCACCGCTTTGAAGGCCTACAAGGCAGTGAGTGTGTCTGGTGATGCCAATTGACCTGCCCCTTTAAGAGCTGGCCAGTGCCAGTGTGTCTCAGGGTAAGTGTTTATTGACAGCACCTTCGCTGCGCCCTGCTGCGGCGAAATTGGGTTGCGCTGCCGGGTTAGCGCCTTAAGAGTAGCGTGCAGCGCCTGATTTAGCGCCGCAATCACCTTTAGGGGCGCTGCAACCCAATATCACGCTAGGTGGCGCTAAATTGCGCCTGGTGCTAAACTTTGCGCATCGCCAGGACTAGCGCCCCAAACGCGGCTATACCGAACTTCTAGGCCAAGGACTTTTTGTGTCACCGTCTTTGCTGCCTAAAAGACTTTTGTAGTTTTGGTTTAATTCCCAACTTCTATATTGATAGGATTTAATTCACTTTCATGATTTCCTCATGTTATCGGACATTTAAACTCTTGATTTTAGATTGTGCCAATTAATCAAAAGTTACTTAGTCTAATAGAGGAGAAACAAAATTGCTAGGGCTATAAGAGTGTAATTATAGGTTTGTGTATTATAATCTTGGTTTGGGTATTAAATACTGTTACAAGGATCGTACTTTATTAATAAAATAGCCTTTCTGGCTGCTAAATTATTAAAATGATTTGTGGGCAAAGCAGCAACCTCCTTTGTTTCCTGATTGGCTAAGAGCCAGGAAGTGAAGGGAGCCCCCCCTCCCCACGTGATCCCAGGTTCACATACGCACAATGGTGCGCCCCTGGGATCCGTGGGCCTCTATGCTGTGCACAACTCCAGCGTTTGCAAGGACCATGGGGCCAGAAATTCGGGTCGGAGGCTTCCCGCGGGCGCAAGCCCCCGACCTGCACTTACATAGCGCGCCTGCCATTGTGCTGTGGGCCCGCATGGGATTCAGATCCTCGGCCTCCACCAGCTGCCGGTTTGCAGTTCTCCCGTATCCCAGGGGCGCAGTTAGTTCGCAGCATCCCCTGGGATCACGTGGGCCATGGGGAGCCAATCGAAGTAGGGAATCTCCATTCATAGATTTGACAGGAATACCTGTCAAATCTATGAATAGAGATCAGCCCCAAAACATAAGTGAAACTTCAAATTAATTTTAAAAAAATCATATTTTTAAAATAACTATAAATTACATAAATTAACTATTTTAAACAAAAATTTAAATTTATGAACAAATTAATTAAAATTTTTAACAGGGCTAAGAATAAACTTACCTTTCTTTGAAGTATTTTTAAATGATAAACCTGTGGAAAAAATATTTTAATTATACTTAATTAACCTCTTACCTTGTTAAAAGCAAGCCATGCGCCTGCTTTTTCCATGCGCAGCTGCTGGGGACTTACCCGCACGGAGAAACCTATGAGAAAAACGGAAGTTCCAGGTCTACGCGCTGCCTCTCCGGTGCACGCGTTTGACCTCTGTACCCCTTCCTTCAAGGGAACGGAAGTTCAGGTTTACAATGCATGCGCAGTGCATGCGCGAAACTGGCACTTCCGTTTGCCTTGCGGGTGAGTACACAGCGTATAAACAACACTAATGATATTGCTGCTGAATGTAAAGAGGAATCTGACATTATACAGTGCATCATGTTGTGTTGAAAACATGTGATTTAGGTTGACAATGTACAGCCAAATGTCACTCAAGCTGAACGAGGAGTAATTGGACTTTTCTCTCCAGATATCGATGAATGCGCAACCAACACATCAAGCTGTCAACAAATCTGCAACAATACAATTGGAAACTACACCTGCAGTTGCCATCCTGGCTTTAGCATCAACATGAACAACACTTCTCTTTGTGATGGTAGGAAATCTTCAAATATACGGATTCTCTGCAATTGATGATTTGAAAATCACCCTCCAACTACCAGATCTCAATCCCCTGCACATTCTAGATGGTTTCAAGCAAAATCTTTTATTCTCCTTAATTACTAAACAATCAGAGATTCACTGCAATTTTCTGTGTCCCTACGCAACAACGATATATTGATTGCAGAATATGATAAAAGTACTGTGGTAAATCAATGAGTTACCATGAAATTTCACGTACCTTTCACAATTTCTAATCAGTGGGCTGTGTTTTGCAGTTCTGGACTCGCCATTACTCAATGGCACTGGATTTGCGGTCGGTATGATGGTGTATTCTAAGAGTGCATCGTCATACCTCCTTTGAAAATGACCACAAGTTCGGGATTTCCGCATTCGCTAAATTCCAGAGTTGTGATCTGTCAAGCTCCGACTTCGCGTTGACTTCACTGCATGTTTCACCTACCCGTTGAAATCAACGTACTTGTGAAAAGTTGGGCTAATTGCCCACCTACTGCGCATTAGTTACACTGAAAATATTTTTGTCTGGTGCAAACATGTACAGGAGGCTGTTGCACAGCATCAGGGGAGGATGCTGGGAGGCGGGTGTTGTGAAAATTGCATTAGTTTATGCTACATCCCATAATAATGAGGCACTGGTTCATGTCTGAGTGGAAAGAAACTTTGAAAAAAACTTTCATTTGTTTGTGTTCGAAAACAAGGCCTTTTTGTGTCATCGTCTTTGCTGCCTGAAAGACTTTTGTCGTTTTGGTTTAATTCCCATCTTCTACATTGATAGGATTTAATTCACTTTCATGATGTCCTCACGTTATCAGACATTTAAACTCTCGGGGCTGGGTTTTACTCACCGAGACGAGTTGGGGCCGGGACTTCTGCTTTCCGGGTTCTAGTCCCACCCCCAGCGACGTCCGATGCACCGACGCTCTTTTCCCCTGATTGGCCTTGTTAAGCCTGCCCTGTGGGCTTGCTGGTCAATTAAGGGAAAGTCAGTGTCAGATGACGTCAGTTGATGTCACTTCATCGGCCAGATTTCTTAAAGGCACATGAACCATCTATGTTTGACAGATGATTTGACAGTGCTTGACAACATTGAGGCGCTGTCAAACACTGACAGTCACTGTACAAAGGTGAGCCCTTGCACCCTGGCTCTCCAGTGACTGTCTCCTTAGAATGATACAGATGGCAGCTACAGGTGAGGATACAGAAGCGATCTGTCACTGCTCCCATTGAGGTGAGGCCACACAAACACTTCAAAACTGGTCACCTACAGAAAAATCTAAACACATTAAAAATGACTTTCCCAACATTTCCTTGCCTCTGATACTCACCAGTGTCCCATTGCATCCTTAACACCACGTCTGCAGCTGTCATCTATACACAAACATTACAACAGACCCACAGCACCCCTCATTTACACGGGTGGGGTTTCCCGATGTCGAGAAGCTGGCAGCAGAAGTATAAAAATTGGAAAAAGCCTCTTAACTGCCTGTTACCTATCTGTTAACTATCTGTTAACAGGCAGTTAAGTGGTTATAATCCCCTTCCCGCCGCTAGGAGTCGGGTCCCTGTGCAAATCGCGAACCGGACTCCCGGGAACATTCGTTGGAGGCGACTGCTCCCATTTTTTTTGATTTTCCCAGCAGTCCCGCCTCCAAACACGCCTCCTCAGGGCTGGTAAAATCCAGCTCTCGATTTTAGATTGTTTCAATTAATCAAAAGTTACTTAGTCTAATAGAGGAGAAACAAATTCGATAGGACTATAAGACTGTAGTTATAGGTTTGTGTATTATAATCTTGGTTTGGGCGTTAAATACTAATACAATGATCGGAATTTATTAATAAAATAGCATTTTTGCCTGCTAAATTATTAAAATGAGTTGTGGGCAAATCCACAATCACCTCTCTTTCCTGATTGGCTAAGAGCCAGGAAGTGAAAGGAGCCCCGCCCCACGTGATCCCAGGTTAACATACGCACAATGGTGCGCCCCTGGGATCCGTGGGCCTCCATGCTGCGCACAACTCTGCAGCGTTTGCAAGGAAATTTTTGAAGGAGTGTTCGCACGAGGTAAGTGAGGATATCAATCGGATGTTGGCGTAGTACTCATAAGCTACGCCACTGACCGCGAATTCAGGGCCAATGTTCCTGTCCTTTATAATCAATGGTGGCGGGAACATTATAGTTTGGTGAGGTCAGGTGACGAAAGTCACACCCAATAGTATCCATACATTTAGTAAGGTTTTATAATGCTGATTTTATATTTTAACGATAAACAACACTAATGATATTGCTGCTGAATGTAAAGAGGAATCTGACATTATACAGTGCATCATGATGTTCAGAAAACATGTGATTTAGGTTGACAATGTACGGCCAAATGTCACTTAAACTGAGCGAGGTGTAATTGGACTTTTTTATCCAGATATTGATGAATGCGCAACCAACACATCAACCTGTCAACAAATCTGCAACAATACAATTGGAAACTACACCTGCAGTTGCCGTCCTGGCTTCAGCATCAACATGAACAACACTTCTCTTTGTGATGGTAGGAAATCTTCAAATATACGGATTCTCTGCAATTGATGATTTGGAAATTATCCTCCAACTATCAGATCTCATTGCCCTGCACATTCGAGATTGTTTCAAGCAAAATCTTTCGTTCTCCTTAATTGCTAAGCAATCAGAGATTCACTACAATTTTCTGTGTCCCTGCGCAATAGAGATCTATTGATTGCAGAATATGTTAAAACTATTGCAGTAAATCAGTGAGTTACCATGAAGTTTCATGTACCTTTCACAGTCTCTAAACAATGGGCTGTGTTTTGTAGTTCTGGACTCGCCATTACTCAATGGCCCTGAATCTGCGGTCGGTATGATGGTCTTGTGGGATTTTTCTCTATCCCAAAGCAGATGGAGACGAGCGTGTACTGGTTCCAAGCGATCTTTATTCAAGCACGTGCAGAGAAAGGCCCTCTCAGTCTGAACTGAGACGCGAGTCTAATTTTTACATTCAAGCAGTTGGCTTATACACAATCTTACATCTTGTTTCCTGCACATCTTCGGGACTTGGCCAATGAATTGTCCAAGTCACGAACACTTAATCACATCTCCACAAAGCACATCTTGTTTATCTCATTTGCCCTGTTTCCACATCTGCCATTGTTCTACGCTTTAGCTCTTATCCAATTTCATGCACTTAACCACATCTTCGCAAATCACATTGTCAGCCCATTGTTCAATGTATGGCCTCCTTGTCTTCTTTCACTCCGCCAATCATCATGTAATATGCTTGTTCCAACTTTCTTTGTTTTGCCCGACCTCACCTTTATTACATCAGCCAGCTAGTCAGTTAAGCCGCTAATCTAACTGTTAACCCCTGCAATGGTGTACTTTAAGAGTGCGTTGTCATACCAGCTTTGAAAATGACTGCAAGTTCAGGATTTCCTCATGTGCTAAAAACAGAAGTTGTAATCTGTAAAGATCTGACTGTGCGTCGGCTTCGCTGCACGTTTCACCTACCCATTCATATCAACATATGGGCGAAAAGTTGGGCTAATTGTCCACCTACTGTGCATTAATTACCCTGAATTTTTTTTCGTTTGGTGCAAAGAGGCGCTGGAGCCTGTTGTACAGCATAAGGGGTGGGGGATGGGGGTATTTGAGAAAATTGCTTTAATTTATGCTACAGCCCATAACAATGAGGCACTGGTTCATGTCTGAGTGGAAAGAAACATTGAAAGAAACGTTTATATGTTTGAGCTTGAAAACAAGGACTTCTTGTGTCACCGTTTTTGCTGCCTAAAAGACTTTTGTCGTTTCGGTTTAAGTCCCGAATTCTATATTGATAGGATTTAATTCACTTTCATGATTTCCTCATGTTATCAGACATTTAGGCCTCGATTTTCATTGGGCCGTGAGGCGGGCTTTGAGGTGGGTGGGGGGTTAAAATCGCAAAACCTGGGGGTCGGGACCCCCCCCGCCTTGTTCCCGCCTCCACGCCATTTTAACCTAGGTGTGTCTGAGTGACCCGAATCAGTCCCGCCTGCAACAGGCGGGACTGGTCTTTAGGGCCCTTGAACAGCACTAATTGGCCTTTATAATCCCATTTTAACAGGCGCTTGCCTGTTTAACCCTTTTCCCACGTAAAACGCGCCTGGTGGGGATGACGCCTGTGAAACCTGGCTTGCTGACTATCAGCTGCAGGTCCAACATAAAAGAGGATATTTGATCAGTCATCATTTGCAGTTGGCAGGACTTTGTTGTCTCAGGTCTGGGGCAACTTTTACCAGGCCTAACCACACCTGTGGAAGGTTGGAGCCTCACACACATCTCCAGTGTGACCTCCTGGGAAACCCCACTCGCCACCTTCACTCAGTGCTTCCTCAATGAGTCATACACCAGAAGCATGGGAGCCATTTATTTCCTTCCCTTCTGGGCATTAGATGAGCTCGAACACCAGCTGCGGCACCAGCAGAACCAGAAACAACAGCAGCAGCAACAGGAGCACCAGGCTGCTGCTCACCCACCTGAAGCTGCACAGGCCAGAAGGGGCCAGCGCTTGGAAGTGGCTTGAGAGCATCTTGATGCACAGCAGGGGGCCATGGGGACCCGTATCTACACTGGCAGTCCTACTCAGAAGGACATCCATGAAGGTCTGGTTTCTCTGTTCAATAGATGCCCATCGCTCCTCAAGAGATGTCATTCTACTATGAGCACTCACCATGTTTTCCATACCCTGGCGACTTATCTCCTCCATGGAGGTTGCCATCCTTTTCATGGTGATGTGTTCAGGAGCCAGCTCCACAAAGTCTCTGCTCATGGTCGCTATGGACTCCTCCATTCGCTCCACACTCACATCGACCCTGGAGACAAAATCTGCCAGAGACTCCTGCATCTGTTCCTGGAGTTCCAGCCCCGCTGATCTTATGGATGGACCCAGAGGCAGAGGGTCGACATGCAGCTGAGCCGAGCTGGCAGAGTCCTGCACTCTCCAATTAGGACTCTCCACTGCTGTCCCTGTCTCCACAATCTGCTGATGTTCACTTGTGAGCTGTGATACACCAGGTGACAACACTACTCTATGTCCCGAAGGTCCCATCGAGGTGTGAGTGTCTGCGCTGGTGCTGGGTGCGCTGAATCCTGATGACGCTGCACCCTCAGAGGTTGCAGATTCCTCTGAGGAGTCTGGAAGCTCAGGCTCTTCCTCCTGGACAGTGGGGATGGGGGCTCTCGATGGTCCTGTGGGGGAGTGAAGGAAAGAGTTGGAGATGTGAGGTCAAGGTTACATGCAGATTGCATATTGCAGATGATCATAGGTCCATCTGTTATAGCTTCAGAATCATTATCAGTGACTCATGCAATGTCAGAGAGAGAGATGGAAAACTATTCTGCCACCAGCTTGCTGTGATGCACCCGTCTGTCTGTCCCACACTTGCGCCTCATCCTCCAGTCCTACGATCTCCAGGATTGCCTCCTCCCAGGAGGTGAGCTGGGCTACTGATGGTGTCCCTCCTCCTGTCCTCCTTGTTCTCTTTTATTGTGAGCTCTCTTTTCCTGCACTGCAACCACGTTCTTCGTGTGAGCCCCAAGGAGTTGACTTGAACTGCCACCTCTAGCCACACAGCCTTGGTCTGACTGGGAGGCCTCTTCCTCCCTGAAGAAGGGAACAGGGCCTCCCTGTGGGCCCTAGCACCATCCAGTAATGCCTGGAGTGAAGCCTCATCAAATTTGGGGGCAGATCTGGCCCTCCCGCTGGCCGTTGCTCCTGCAGGCTCCTGTGCCATCCTAATGGTGAAGTTTGGGAGCCTACAGAGGAAGCAAGGCTGGCTGTGGACCTTAGAAGCAGCAGCAATGATGACATCATATTCTGTGACTTTCTGACTGGAAATACTCAATTGCCAATGCTTCCCACACGCTGGAAATCAATTGGCCAATTGAGTTAAAATTGCATCAATCTCACAGACCCATTTACAATCGTGTCGGAATCACTAAATTCGGGGAACCCGCCAATTCCCCGCACCTGAACTTAAATCGACACCTTAATCTCCCGATTTTAGATTGTGTCAATTAATCAAAAGTTGGTTAGTGTAATAGAGAAGAAACAAATTCGCTAGGACTATAAGACTGTAATTATAGGTTTATTGTATTATAATCGTGGTTTAGGTATTAAATACTATTACAATGATCATAATTTATTAATAAAGTAGCATTTCTGGCTGCTAAATTATTAAAATGAGTTGTTGACATATTAGTGATCTCCTCTGTTTCCTGATTGGCTAAGAGCCAGGACGTAAAAGGAGTCTCGCCCCATGTGATCCCAGGTTCCCATACGCACAATGGTGCGCCCCTGGGATCCGTGGGCCTCTATGCTGTGCACAACCCTGCATCATTTGCAAGGACATTTTGAAGGGGGGTTCAGCCACAAAAGAGCCTCCAATGCCTGGTCACTGAACCGCTCTCTCCCTGGGCCTCTGAGCAGCCATGAGATTCCTGGTTGAAGAATTGCACCTTCTTGCAGGCCCAGGTCACAAGCAGCAATGATCAGGGTGAGGCTGTGCAGCATAATTGAACCTTCCCTTTAAGAACTGGAAGGTGCCAGTCTGTCTGAGTGCTAGGTAATTGACAGCGCCTGAGCTTGAGTAGCATTCTGAGGTAGCGCACCATTCCCCAATGTTAGTGCCTTAAGAGACGTGTGTAGCACTTGATTTAGCACTCCAATCACCTCCAGGGGAGCTGGAGACGAATTTTGCGCTCGCCAGCGCGAATTTTGCACTCGCCAGCGCTAATTTGCGCCTCAGACTTATGTAGTTTGCTTTGTTTAGATTTAACACCCTAGTTTCGGATTTAACTAAGTCACTTTCAAACTCAATACAAAATTCTATCATAATATGGTCACTCTTCCCTAAATTTAGTAAGGTTTTATAATGCTAATTTTAAAAGAAACAACATGAATTATATTGCTACTGAATGTAAAAAGGAATCTGACTTGATAAAGTCCATCATGATGTGTTGAAAACATGTGATTTAGGTTGACAATGTAAGGCCAAATGTCACTGAAACTGAGCGAGGAGTAATTGGATTTTGGATTGTTTTTCTCCAGATATCGATGAATGCGCAACCAACACATCAACCTGTCAACAAATCTGCAACAATACAATTGGAAACTACACCTGCAGTTGCAGTCCTGGCTTCAGCATCAACATGAACAACACATCTCTTTGTGATGGTAGGGAGTCTTCAAATATACAGATTCTCTGTAAATGATAACTTGAAAATAATCCTTCAACTAGCATTTCCCGTTGCCCTGCACATTCTAGATATATTCAAGCAATGTCTTTTGTTCTCCTTATTAATTAAATAATGAGAGACTCACGACAATTATCTGTGTCCCTACACAATAGGCATATATTGATTGCAGAATATGTTAAAACTATTGTAGAAAATCAGTGAGTTACCATAAAATTTCAAGTACCTTCCACAGTTTCTAATCAATGGGCTGTGTTTTGCAGGTCTTGACTCGCCATTGCTCAATGGCCCTGAATCTGTGGTCGGTATGACCGTGTACTCTAAGAGTGCGTTGTCAGACCGACTTTGAAAATGACTGCAAGTTCGGGATTTCCACATGTGCTAAATTCCGAAGTTGCGATCTGTGAAGTTCCGACTGCGTGTCGGCTTCAGACATTTAGGGCTGGATTTTACCATGCCCAAGGAGTCGGGAATGGAGGCGTGTGGGGTGTTAAAATTGAAGAAATGGCGGGCGGGCCCGACACCGCCTCCATCCGCCTCCAAGCAATTTTCCCAAATGTGTGGTTTCTAATCCTGTCTCTGTCCCGCCTCCAAGAGGCGAGATAGGCCCTTCACAACCACTAAATTGACTCTATAATCACATTTTGAGAGGCCCTTCCAATTTTAACACGTTTCCCACGTGATTCACGTCTCGCCTGAAACACGACGGTGAAACCTGGCGGGAGCACAATTGGATTGCTGACTATCAGCTGCAGCTCCACCATTAAATAGGAGATTTGATCAGTCATCATTTGGAGGTGACAGGACTTTATTAACTCAGGTCTGGGGGAACTTTTAGCAGGCATAACCATAGCTGTGGAAGTTTGGAGCCTGACACCCATCTCCAGTGTGACCTCCTGGAAAACCCCTCTCGCCACCTTGACTCAGTGCTTCCTCAACTGAGGCATCTACCAGAAGCATGGGAACCATTTATTTCCTTTCTTCCTGGACATCAGATTCAGACGAAGACCAGCCGCGGCAGCAGCAGAACCATGAACAACAACAGCAGCGGCAACAACAGGAGCACCAAGCTGCTGCTCACCCACCTGAAGCTGCACAGGCCAGAAGGCACCAGCCATGGAAGCCCGTCGGTGCAGGAGATACCCCCCAAATAGGGTCTACAGACAGAGGATCAGCTACCTCAACATGAGTGAGCAGCAGTGCCAAAGGCGGCTCCGACTTTTGCGAGAGGTAGTGGGTGACATCTGCGCAATGGTGCAGCAAGACCTGGAGCCCAGAGGAGCAGGTGGACACCCCTTACCAGTGGCCATCAAAGTCACCACCGCCCTCAACTTTTTTGCTTCAGGCTCATTCCAGGGATCAGTAGCAGACATCAGCGGCATCTCCCAGGCGGCCGCACACACTTGCATCACGCAGGTAACCAATGCCCTCTTGGCAATCACATCCATTTCTCCAAGGATCAAGCAAGTGTCACGGCACGTGTGGTTGGATTAGTTAATCTGGCAGGCTTTCCAAGGGTGCAGGGCGTCATTGACTGCACACATGTGGCCCTTAAGGCACCCCATCGTAATCCAAGTATTTTTGTCAACCGCAAGGGCTTCCACTCCCTCAACGTGCAGCTGGTGTGTGACTACAAGAAAGAAATTTTGCATGTATGTGCCAAGTACCCTGGCAGTTGCCATGACTCCTTCATACTGCGCCAGTCTAGTGTGCCTCTGCTCTTCAGTCCACCAGACCAACTTAACGGATGGCTACTTGGAGACAAGGGCTATCCCCTGAAGACATGGCTAATGATGCCGTTGAGGAGCCCATCCAACGAAGCTGAGGAGAGCTACAACTACAGCCACATTTCCACCAGATCCATAATCAAGCAAACCATCGGCATGCTGAAGATGCGCTTCAGATGCCTGGATAGATCAGGTGGAGCCCTGCAGTACTCAGCAGCCAGGGTCTCCAGAATCGTCGTGGTTTGCTGTGCACTTCACAACATGGCACAGCGTCGTGGCTTGGAGATTCCTGAGGACCAAGTGGCTCCTCACATATCCTCCTCAGATGAGGAGGAGGAGGAGGAGGAGAGCGAAAACGAACATCTTACAGAGGCCCATCAACCAGCGGCAGCAGTATGCGAGAACATTGCTGCCCGGGATGCAAGGAATGCACTTATCTTGGCCACATTTGCTTAGCCTAGCCAATCAAGCACTTTTGCCTCGCAGCTTCTTACCAGAGCATCAACAATGGCCAAGAACCAGCGGATTCCTAGCACTCTGACCACCATACTGACAATTGCAAGTAATCCTAAGCCCTCAATGTGGAAGTCCCATTTGCAAAATGACACACGCCACAACTGCAACAGTTGCCATCAGAATTTTTATTTACAATAACCAACAGATGGCATTTAAAAAATAAACACAACATTTCACCCAAGTGACTACCCTTGTGACTATTTGTGCAGTATCTTTCTCTTACGCGTGCTCCTACGTGGTGCTTCCCCTGTGGCTTCAGCAGATGTGGAGGCCCCTTGCTCACTTTCTTGCTGCTCCTGTCTCGAAACCTTTGGCGGGCATCCTCTGGGGTTGCGAACCTGTGAGGGCTCATCAGCAGTCTGCTGCTCCTGCAGCTGTGCAGGAGTTGAGACGTCTATCTCAGTTGGGTGTGGACTCCGGCGGGGCTCTGACCGAGGGCTCTGCAGTGCAATGGAAGTGTGAGCGCTTGGAGAGGAGCCCCCACTTCCTTGAGGTCTGCCACCAACCTCCCTCTCATGGGTCAGGTCCACCTCAGTGCTTGCAAGTGGCTTGAGAGCACCTTGTTGCACATCAGGGGGGCCATGGGGACCCGTATCTGCACTGGCAGTCCTACTCAGAAGGACTTCCATGAAGGTCTGGTTTCTCTCTTCAATAGCTGACCATCGCTCCTCCAGAGATGACAGTCTATTCTGAACACTCATCATGTTTTCTACACTCTGGCGACTTAGCTCCTCCATGGCCGTAGCCATTCTCTCATCTACTATAGCCATTCTTTCCATGGAGGTTGCCATCCTTTCCGTGGTGCTACGTTCATGCGCCAATGACTCCACAAAGGCTCTGCTGATGTTTGCGATGGACTCCTCCATTTGCTCCACACTCACAGCGACCTTGGAGACAAAACCTGCCAGAGACTCCTGCACCTGTTCCTGGAGTTCCAGCACCGCCGTTCTTCTGGATGGACCCAGAGGCAGAGGGTCGACATGCAGCTGAGCCAAGCTGGGAGAGTCCTGCGCCCTCCGACTAGCACTCTCCACTGCTGTCCCTGTCTCCACAATCTGCTGATGCTCACTTGTGAGCTGTGATACACCAGGTGTCAACAGTACTCTATCTCACGATGGTCCCACCGAGGCGTGAGTGTCTGCGCTGGTGCTGGGTTGGCTGAATTCTGCTGATGCTGCACCCTCAGAGGTTGCAGCTTCTTCTGAGGTGTCTGGAGACTCAGGCTGTTCCTTCTGGGTAGTGGGGATGGGTGCTTGCGATGGTCCTGTGGGGGAGTAAAGGAAAGAGTCAGAGATGCGAGGCCAAGTTTACATGCACATTGCATCTTGCAGATGATCATAAGTCCATCTGTTAGAGCTTCAGAATCATTATCAGTGACTCATGCAATGTCAATGAGAGAGATGAAAAACTATTCTGTCACCAGCTTTCTGTGATGCACCCATCTGTCCGTCGCCCACTTGAGCATTCTCCTCGAGTCCCACAATCTTCAGGACTGCCTCGTCCCAAGAGGTGAGGTGAGTTACTGAGTGTGGCCCTGCTCCTGTCCTCGCTCTTTCCCTCTTATTGTGCGCTCTCTTTTCCTGCAATGAGGGAGACAAGTGGAGTTTGAGTGAGAATGAAGGAGTGAGTGTAGAGAATCCATAGCATAGATGCTTAGAAGGAGACAAAGATGGATTGAGATGGCAAGACCAAGGGCACTCCCTGTGTTTTGTAAGTTGTTTTCATAGCATCACAGTGATAGGGAGTGTGAGGGCTGCAGTCGAATATTTAGTTGAATGTGACCATAGAGAGAGAGGGAATGGGTAAGGGTGCAGGGTTGTCAGTGTCAAGTGGGATGTGGAGGAAGAGGTTGCTAAAGCTGAGTGCTGGTGAGGAGAGGCAATGGGGATCAGATTGAAGGTGATGGCAAATCATACTCACTTTTCCGGCACGCAGAAGGTCATGAAACCTTTTCATGCACTGAAGCCAGCTTCTGCGGATGAGCGACAACGAGTTGACCTCCTGGGCCACCTGGAGCCACACAGCCTTCGTCTGCTGGGGAGGCTTCTTCCTCCCTGAAGAAGGGAAGAGCACCTCCTTACTAACTATTGCTCCCTCCACCAAAGCTTGCAGGGCGACGTCATCATATCTGCGAGCAGACTTAGGTCTCCCACTGCTCATTCTGCCTCCAGGTCCCTCTCACTGCAAAGGCCAAAAGTTTAGCAGTCTGCAGAAGAAGCAAGGCTTCTTGCAGACCTTAAATGCAGCAGCAATGATGATGCCATCGGAGGCGAGTTTCAGACTGAAAAAACTAATTGGGCCATGGGTTCCCACAAGCTGGAACTCAATTGCCCAATTATGTGAAAATTGCATCAATCTCCCACATCGATTTGGAATCGGGTGGATAACACGAAAGGCAGATGACATGACCCCAGCCCACCCCAATGACACTATCCAGCCCTTAAACTCTCGATTTTAGATTGTCTGAATTAATCAAAAGTCTAATAGAGGAGAAACAAATTTGCTAGGACTATAAGACTGTAATTATAGGTTTGTGCATTATAATCTTGGACTGTGTATTATATACTATTACAGTGTTCATAAACTATTAATAAAATAGAATTTCTGTCTGCTAAATTATTAAAATTAGTTGTGAGCAAATCAGCAATCTCCTCTCTTTCCTGATTGGCTAAGAGCCAGGAAGTGAAAGGAGCCCCGCCCCACGTGATCCCAGGTTAACATACGCACAATGGTGCGCCCCTGGGATCCGTGGGCCTCTATGCTGCGCACCACTCTGCAGCATTTGCAAGGAAATTTTTGACGAAGGGTTCGGATGAGGAAAGTGCGGATTTCATTCCGAAATTGACGGCGTCCTCATTAGCTACGCTGCTGATTGCAAATTCAGGGCCAATGTTCCAGTCATTTATAATCAATGGGGGCGGGAACATTATAGTTTGGTGAGGGCGGGTGACGAAAGTCACGCCCAAATGTATCCATACATTTAGTAAGATTTTATAATGCTGAATTTATATTTTAAAGAGAAACAACACAAATGATATTGCTGTTGACTGTAAAGATGAATCTGACATTATACAGTGAACCATGATGTTCAGAAAACATGTGATTTAGGTTGACAATGTACAGCCAAATGTCACTCAAGCTGAGCGAGGAGTAATTAGACTTTTTTCTCCAGATATCGATGAATGCGCAACCAACACATCAACCTGTCAACAAATCTGCAACAATACAATTGGAAACTACACCTGCAGTTGCCGTCCTGGCTTTAGCATCAACATGAACAACACTTCTCTTTGTGATGGTAGGAAATCTTCAAACATATGGATTCTCTGCAATTGATGATTTGAAAATTATCCTCCAACTACCAGATCTCATTGCCCTGAACATTCTAGGTGGTTTCAAGCAAAATCTTTTGTTCTCCTTAATTACTAAGCAATCAGAGATTCACTATAATTTTCTGTGTCCCTACGCAATAGGGATGTATTAATTGCAGAATATGATAAAATTATTGTAGAAAATAAGTGATTTACCATAAAATTTCAAGTACCTTCCACAGTTTCTAATCAATGGGCTGTGTTTTGCAGTTCTGGACTCACCATTGCTCAATGGCCCTCAATCAGTATGATGGTGTACTCTAAGAGTGCGTCGTCATACCGGCTTTGAATATGACTGCAAGTTCGGGATTTTCACATGTGCTAAATTCCAAAGTTGCAATCTGTCAAGATCTGACTGTGCGTCGACTTCACGGCACATTTCACCTACCCATTCTAATCAACGTACGGGTGAAAAGTTGGGCTAATTGTTCACCTACTGCGCATTAATTACCCGGAAATGTTTTCATCTGGTGCAAATAGGTGCAGGAGCCTGTTGCACAGCGTCAGGGGAAGTGGATGGGGGGCAGTTGAGAAAATTGCATTAGTTTATGCTGCAGCTCATAACAATGAGGCACTGGTTCATGACTGAGTGGAAAGAAACGTTGATAGAAACTTTCATTTGTTTGAGCTTGAAAACAAGGACTTTTTGTGTTACCGTCATTGCTGCCTAAAAGACTTTTGTCATTTCAGTTTAATTCCCTCATTCTAGTAGGGGGTGGCGTGTGCCCAGTCAGCTCTGCCCCTGAGTGTCTCTGAGCAGTTCGAATCGCTCCCACACCCCTGGGTTCTAGACACTGGACTTAGGTACAGGCGGCGATACAGAAAATCGAGTAGACAAGTGGTTTGGTGCAAGAAAACCGCAAATTTTATTAAAGGCACAATAACACAATCTTACTGAGAATTACTGATATAGTTACAGGCATAAACAATTACACTTATATGGGAATGGGGAACACACGGCACATCGAGGGAAACAAATACATTAAAATCCCATTATCCTTACCCCACCCCAATACCTAACTAGATTAAGCTATGAGGGGCCAGGAATTCATGCTCACCAATTCGAAACCTGTTGATTTAACTGGTAGTGAGTTTTGAGGTTCACTCTTGTTGTCCTTTGGGGTTCGTCATCGTCACGTGGTCACAGGGCGCGGCGATGGAGTTGTTTGTGCGGAGCAACCTCCTCCGTTAACGTCTTCATTGATTCGCGATGGTTGGTCTTCTTCTTCCTCGGGCGGTTTGGTTGCCGACGGTTTTTGCGACGGTTGGGGCTCGGTTGGCAGTTTATAATGTTGATATGCTTTTACTACCCATGCTTTGAACGCTAGTTTATTCAACAAACGCCAGCTTATAACTAGGCCGTTTGTCCCCCAACATGTCTTTCCGCTGCCCTTCTCTGCCTTTACCGGTTTACCGTTTTCTTCATCTCGTCTCGTCTCGTCCCGTCTCATCTGCCCGTTTGTGGCCCCGTATGTCCTGTGCTTGTTTGAATTGGGTCTCCTTCTCCTCCCGCATTCGGCCCTCGGTGTAGTAATGGGCGTCTTTGGTGTTGAGCGGTGCGGGGAACGAGAAGGGAGCCTGCCGCGAGGTCAGGGCACGAGAGTCAAGCAAGAAGCAAGCCAGAGAGGCAAGAGACCTTGGCTACCAGTGGGCCGACAATTATACCCAGTTCTTCACCCCTTATCTGCGCGCCAAATCAGGTCAGTTCTTTGTCTAACTTTTGGCGGGCTCGTCTAAAATGAGTATAGTCATTTACTTTAACGACTTCTGGGGTGGTTGTCTCCTTGTTCTAATGGTTTCGATATCCTGGCTGTTTGTTATTTATGAAATTCAAACGACTTTCCTGGCTTGGTAGCTACCTGTGAGCTGTTACCGATTATGTCTGCAAAAAGTTGATGGCCTCAAGATTAGGTCCATCCTGGCTTGATCTGTTCCAAGATGAAGAATGCATATTCTTTGTTTACCTAGCCGTCTGGCTTTACAAAGTCTTTCACAGAGGTTTCGTTTCAGGGCCTGCCTTTTGCAGGGCCTTGCTTTTAAAATCCTGTCGGTTTTGGTCACGAGGTTTCAGAAGCCATTTTGGGTACCCTTTTTAATAACTTGTCCATACAGGGTCCCTTTATCCATAACGTTTGGGGAATGTGGGAATTTTGAGAACCCTACATTCTATATTGATAGGAATTATTTCACTTTCATGATTTCCTCATGTTATCAGACATTTAACTCATTTAAACAGGTAGTTAACAGGCAGTTTAGAAGCTTATCCCCATATAACCCACACAAGTACGGGCTTCACGACGGATGCAAACCTCGCCAGCTGTCAAACGCTGACAATACATCTGTCAAAAATTTTTGAGAGATGAAACGTGATATCCTGACGTCCTCTGTCACCGGCTTTCCCTTAATTGGCAGGATTAAGCAGGTCATTCAAGGGAAAATAGCATGGATTGGCCGGACACTGTTGGGGGCGGGACTCAAACCCGACAACCAGCAGTGCTGCCCCCAACGCGTCCCCATTGACAAAATCCAGCCCTAAGAGTGCAACGTCATACCAGCTTTGAAAATGTCTGGAAGTTCGGGAATTCCGCATGTGCTAAATTCCGAAGTTGCGATCTGTCAAGATCCGACTGTGCGTCGACTTCACTGCACGTTTCACCTACCCATTCAAATCAACATACTGGTGAAAAATTGGGCTAATTACCTAACTACTGCACATTAATTACCCTGAAAATATTTTTCTCTCGTGCAAACAGGCGCAGGAGCCTGTTGCACAGCGTCATGGGAGGATGGTGGCGGGGGATGGTGTTGTGAAAATTGCATTAGTTTATGTTACATCCCAAAACAATGAGGCACTGGTTCATGTCTGAGTGGAAAGAAACTTTGAAAGAAACTTTCATTTGTTTGTGTTTGAAAACAAAGCCTTTTTGTGTCACCATCTTTGCTGCCTGAAAGACTGTTGTAGTTTTGGTTTAATTCCCATCTTCTATATTGATAGGATTTAATTCACTTTCATGATTTCCTCATGTTATCAGACATTTAAACTCTCGGGGCTGGATTTTACTCAATGAGATGAGTTGGGGGTGGGACTGCTGCCTTTCGGGTTCTAATCCCGCCCCCAGCGACGTCCAAAGCAAAGACTCTATTATCCCCACGATTGGCCTTGTTTAGCCCATGCTGCGGGCTTGCTGGCCAATTAAGGGAATGCCTGAAGGGATAATTACAAGTCCTAGCCCTTTAGGGCTATCCCAGATCAGACGTATTCCCCAGACGTTCACCCTCAACTTAAGTTAGAGATAGCCGAATTCCATAAGACGCTTAAATGGGTCTAAAGTTTCAGGCTATCTCTCCCTAAAGGAAAGGAATGACTGAAGATGTTACCATCCTCCAGATAGTACTTTTAATATGTTGAACTAGACTGTAACCTTCTGGATATTATGAGGATCCGGAATACTCCCCCAGAATTCTGCAACTCCTTACAAAAGAGTGTACAGAATTTGGGTTCTCGAGTTTATACAGAATTACTCTTTGAGACAATTCTAAAAATATATCGTTTTATTTAAGAGCCAACATTCATTTAACATCTGCTGAATCAGTCGCAACATTAACAATTCAAAATACAGATAGCTTATATTTCTTATTTCTCAGTGATCCTTATTTTCAAATCTTTACTTCGTTACATTTCTTATTTCTTACTTATTTCTAAATCCAGAACATCCACCAAAATCAATTACTTTGACTGCCCGAGACTCATAGTTAAAAACTTACAGAGCTGCCTCTGAAAAGTTGAGCAACGCTTTGCCCGTTCAGCGAGTTCTGACTTTCTGTTAAAAATATCTTGGCCTAGAAATTCATTAAGGCGCCGGCAGCTTTGCGGCCAGTTACCGCCTAAAGAGGGCTTCTGCGCCAATACAGGAGTTTGCGCTGATATTCAGCGCAGCGGTAATGGCGGCGGTCGCCGTTAGCGCTGCGCCGGCACCGATGACGTCATCGGTGTGCGCAGTGCCCCGGTTCCGCCCCGATACCGGCCCGATCCCCATATTTAGTTGCGGCCGCCTCTTCCGCAGCGGCCGCAAACAGCGACCAGAAAACGGGGCCGTACTGTAGCCTTAGTGGGGCGCTTTAAGGTGGAGGTGCGGCCGGCCGCTTTTTCAGCGGCCGCCTGCCCGCACCTCCTTCCCCGGCCTCCTCCACCCCGCCCCCCGCGGCATTGCCGGCTGCTTTCTGCGAACCCGGCACTTCTCCGTGATGCCGGGCTCATTTGCCAGCACTTTCCAGTGGCGATCTCCCCCTGGCAGGCACCTCCCCGTTAAGAGGAGGAGGCCTGCAGTACCGCAGCCTGCCGCTCCGCAGCGGGTGGCGCAGCGGCGCCTAGAGCGCTGAAATTCAGTTTCAGCACCCCAAGCGGGGGCGGGCACACCCTGGAATAGCGCCCGGTTCCGACTTGGGGCGCAAAAACTGAATATCTGACGGTCGCAACTGGCTCCGCGCCCAGCACTAACTTTTGGGCGCTAGCCAGCTGGCTGGGCCATAGTGAATTTCTAGGCCCTTATTTTTATACCCTTTTGGCAGTGGTTTCTTCTTTGAAGTTCTCTGCTGATATCAGCTAATTGTCTTATTCATTCTCTCTGTTTGAATGCTTTCTATCTTACTATCAATTCAACTATTGCATGCATAATTATGTCTCTACCTTTAGGTGTTCCAAAAACCAACATAACAACAATGACAGCTATGGTTTCTGTTTGATGCCATTCTTACAAAATGCTTTCATTCAATTCTTAATATTGGCTTTACTGGTTTTTAACCGACGCCAAGTCTCCTTACTGCTCCAAGTTCAATACAAACACAATGCAATTGCTTGGTGTCTCTATTGAAGCCATATCTTCAAAGTCTTCTTGTTGGTATGGTTTTTACTATATATAAATCAAAACCACTTTAACTGAATGTTTCATGCATCTCCAGCTATCTCAGTTGGTTGCATATTTAATCGTGTTTCCTGTATTCCAAGTTTAACATAAAACTATTTGACCAGCAGGTGTTTCTTTACTTGATGTCATCTTTTCAAAGGCACATGGTTCTTTTAATGTTTGTGTTTCTGTTTAACGTGTTAATTTGTAACACCTTAAACTGGGCATTCTCATTGTGTTGGTTGCAAACTGTAGACCTTTCGGAAGCGCCAATGGTTTGCTTCAATCTTTCATTGTTTTAATATATTTAACTAATTCCCATTTCAAAGCTTGTTTACAACTTTGTTTAACAACTGATCTTTATCTCAGAAGCTTGTTCTCTGTTTACAGCCTGTGTCTCCGAGGCTTTAGGTCTTTAAATCCAGTATATCATGTATTAATAATATCAGTATTCTGTTCATATTATGGTGTGTCTGTCTGAAACATGGCATATTCCCTCACAAGCCAGTGTCAGATGACGTCATTTGATGACGTCATTTGATGACGTTTCATCTGCCGGTTTTCTTAAAGGCACATGAACCATCTATGTTTGACAGATGATTTGACAGTGTTTGACAGCATTGAGATACTGTCAAACATTGACAATCACTGTGTAAAGTTGAGCCCTTGCACCCTGGCTCTCTAGTGACTGTCTCCTTAGGATGAAACAGATGGCAGCTACAGGTGAGGGTACAGAATCGACCTGTCACTTCTCCCATTGAGGTGAGGCCACAGAAACACTTCAAAACTTGTCACCTACAGAAAAATCTAAACACATTAAAAATGACTTTCCCAACATTGCCTTACCTCTGATAGTCACCAGTGTCCCATTGCATCCTTCACACCACTTCTGCAGCAGTCATCTATACACAAACATTACAACAGACCCACAGCACCCCTCATTTATCCGGGCGGGGTTTCCCGACATCGAGAAGCCGGCAGCAGAAGTCTAAATATTGGAAAAAGCCACTTAACTGCCTGTTAACTACCTGTTAACAGGCAGTTAAATAGCTATAATCATATTCCCGCCGCGAGGAGTCAGGTCCCTGTGCAATTCGGGGACCAGACTCCCGGGAAGATTGGTTGGAGGCGGGTTGGGAGCGGGTTCAGGACCCACTCCCATTCTTTTTGGTTTTCCCAGCAGTCCCGCCTCCAAACCCGCCTCCCCAGGGCTGGTAAAATCCAGCCCTCGATTTTAGATTGTTTCAATTAATCAAAAGTTACTTAGCCTAACAGAGGAGAAACAAATTCGATTGGACTATAAGACTTTAATTATAGGTTTGTGTATTATAATCTTGGTTTGGGTGTTAAATACTAATACAATGATCGGAATTTGTTAATAAAATAGCATTTCTGGCTGCTAAATTAGTAAAATGAGTTGTGGGCAAATCAGCAATCTCCTCTGTTTCCTGCTTGGCTAAGAGCCAGGAAGTGAAAGGAGCCCCGCCCCACGTGATCCCAGGTTCACATACGCACAATGGTGCGCCCCTGTGATCCGTGGGCCTCTATGCTGCGCAAAACTCTGCAGCGTTTGCAAGGACATTTTTGAAGGAGTGTTCGCACGAGCTAAGTGCGGATTTCATTCGAATGTTGAGGGCGTTCTCATGAGCTATGCCGCCGATCGTGAATTCAGGGCCATTGTTCCTGTCATTTATAATCAATGGGGGCGGAAACATTACAGTTTGGTGAGGGCAGGTGACGAAAGTCACGCCCAACAGTATCCATACATTTAGTAAGATTTTATAATGCTGATTTTATATTTTAAAGAGAAACAACACTAATGATATTGCTGCTGGCTGTAAAGAGGAATCTGACATTATACAGTGCATCATGATGTTCAGAAAACATGTGATCTAGGTTGACAATGTACAGCCAAATGTCACTCAAGCTGAACAAGGAGTAATTGGACTTTTTCTCCAGATATCGATGTATGCGCAACCAACACATCAACCTGTCAACAAATCTGCAACAATACAATTGGAAACTACACCTGCAGTTGCCGTCCTGGTTTTAGCATCAACATGAACAACACTTCTCTTTGTGATGGTAGGAAATCTTCAAATATACAGATTGTCTGCAATTGATGATTTGAAAATTATCCTCCAACTACCAGTTCTCATGCCCTGCACATTCTAGATGACTTCAAGCAATATCTTTCGATTTCCTTAATTACTTAGCAATCAGAGATTCACTACACTTTTCTGTGTCCCTACACAATAGGGATATATTGATTGCAGAATATGATAAAACTATTGTAGTAAATCAGTGAGTTACCATGAAATTTCAAGTATCTTTCACAGTTTCCCTCAATGGGCTGTGTTTTGCCGTTCTGGCCTCGCCATTGCTCAATGGCCCTGGATCTGCGGTCGGTACGATGGTGTACTCTAAGAGTGCGTCGTCATACTGGCTTTGAATATGGCCGCAAGTTCGGGATTTCACATGTGCTAAATTCCAAAGTTGCAATCTGTCATGATCCGACTGCGTCGACTTCACGGCACATTTCACTTACCCATTCAAATCAACATACGGGCAAAAAGTTGGGCTAATTGCTCTCCTACTGCGCATTAATTACCCAGAAATCTTTTTCGTCTGGTGCAAAGAGGCGCAGGAGCCTGTTGCACAGCGTCAGGGGAAGGGGATGGGGGCAGCTGAGAAAATTGCATTAGTTTATGCGGCAGCCCATAACAATGAGGCACTGGTTCGTGTCTGAGTGGAAAGAAACATTAAAAGAAACTTTCATTTGTTTGAGCTTGAAAACAAGGACTATTTGTGTCACCGTCTTTGCTGCCTAAAAGACTTTTGTCATTTCAGTTTAATTCCCTAATTCTATATTGATAGGATTTAATTCATAGAAACATAGAAGATAGGTGCAGGAGTAGGCCATTCGGCCCTTCGAGCCTGCTCCGCCATTCAATGAGATCATGGCTGATCATCCAAACTCTGTACCCTGTCCCTGCCTTCTCCCCATATCCCTTGATCCCTTTAGCCTTAAGAAATATACCTAACTCCTTCTTGAATATATTTAATGAATTGGCCTCAACTGCCTTCTGTGGTAGAGAATTCCACAGGTTCACCACTCTCTGGGTGAAGAACTTTCTCCTCATCTCTGTCCTAAATGGCTTACCCCTCATCTTTAGACTCTGAACCCTGGTTCTGGACTCCCCCGCCATCGGGAACATCCTTCCTGCATCTAGTCTGTCCAGTGCTGTTAGAATTTTATAACTTTCAATGAGATCCTCTCTCATTCTTCTAAACCCCAGCGAGTACAAGCCCAATCGACCCAATCTCTCCTCATACGTCATTCCTGCCATCCCAGGTATCAGTCTGGTGAATCTTCGCTGCACTCCCTCCATGGCAAGAACATCCTTCCTCAGATAAGGCGACCAAAACTGCACACAATACTCAAGGTGTGGTCTCACCAAGGCTCTGTACAACTGCAGCAAGACATCCTTGTTCCTGTACTCGAATCCTCTCGCTACGAAGGCCAACATACCATTTGCCTTCCTAACCGCCTGTTGCACCTGCATGCTTACCTTCAGCGACTGGCGCACAAGAACACCCAGGTCTCGTTGCACTTCCTCTTCTCCCAATCTAGTGCCGTTCAGATAATAATCTGCCTTCCTGTTTTTGCCACCAAAGTGGATAACCTCGCATTTATCCACATTATACTGCATCTACCATGCATCTGCCCAATCACCCAACCTGTCCAAATCATACTGGAGTTTCTCGGCATCCTCCTCACAGCACACATGCCCACCCAGCTTTGTGTCATCTGCAAACTTGGAGATATTACATCTAGTTCCCTCGTCTAGATCATCATTAATATATATTATGATGAATAGCTGGGTTCCTAGCACAGATCCCTGCGGTACCCCACTAGTCACTGCCTGCCACTCGGAAAAAGACCCGTTTATTCCAGCTCTTTGCTTCCTGTCTGCCAACCAGTTCTCTATCCAAGTCAGTACCTTGCCCCCAATCCCTTGTGGTTTAACTTTACACGCTAATCTCTTATGCGGGACCTTATCGAAAGCCTTCTAAAAGTCCAAATACACCACATCCACTGGTTCTCCCTTATCTATTCTACCAGTTACATCCTCAAAAAATTCCAGTAGATTAGTCAAGCACGATTTACCTTTTGTAAATCCATGTTGACTTTGTCCGATCCTGTCACTGTTTTCCAAGTGCTCTGCTATTACATCTTTTATAGTGGACTCTAGCATTTTCCCCAGTACCGATGTCAGGCTTACCAGTTTATTATTCCCCATTTTCTCTCTACTACCTTTTTTGAATAGTGGGGTAACATTAGCTACCCTCCAATCCATGGGAACTGTTCCAGAGTCTGTAGAATTTTGGAAGATGACCAGCAATGCATCTACTATTTCTAGGGCTACTTCCTCAAGTACCCTAGGATGTAGATTATCCGGCCCTGGGCATTTATCGGCCTTCAATCCCGTCAATTTCCCTAACACCATTTCCCTACAAATACTGATTTCATTCAGTTCCTCCCTCATTAGACCCTATGTTCCCCGACATCTCTGGGAGGTTATTTGTGTCCTCCTTTGTGAAGACAGAACCAAAGTATGTATTTAATTGGTGACGTAATAAAACTCACTACGCACTTGGTTTGAGTGTAAAGCAAGGCTTTAATCAACTTGTTTCAGAACATGGAGGTCTAGTTGTACTTCACTAGTTCCTGTCTTACAAAATGTCCCTGGGAAAGCTGGGCCCACACCCGAGTATTTATACTCCTTGGACGGCGCCACCAGCTGGCCGTCCAGTGTTATTTCACAAGTAGTTTCTTTATGATAATGAGATTTATAACATTCTTCCTGCCTAAAAGATTTGGAAGTCTAACGACTTCCTCCTAACGGATTAGGCGGACCACGAATAGCCGCAGTCTTTTAGATCTTTGTTTATGGCTGGAAGGCACATCTCCCCGGACCGTGTCTTGGTCCCTGGGCTGCTTGATCCGTACTGGTAGATCAACAGGGCCCGTGTTGCCTTGATCAACCTGAGGGAGACTGGTGAGATCGTGACTCCGGGTGCGGGTCCCCACAGGCACAGAGCTGGCTTCATCTTGTTCGATAGGCGGGGATTGACTGGCGTCCTGGCTTCAGGTGGCCATCCCACGGGGAGCGCTCGACTCCCTGAGTGGATCCGGTGGTGTAGCCGGCAGATCTCTCGATGTCCCAGGTAGGGCGTCATGTTCAAGGGAGCGCAGAGTGTCGGCATCATTACCGTGGGTCCCTCTATCAGTTGGGCCCGTGGGACCGGCCGGACAGGGAGCCAGGTCTCGGAGCGAAACGGTGGACTCCCGGCCATTAGGGTACCGCACGTGCACGTACGTGGGATTAACGTCCATGAGTTCCACCTCGTCGATGAGGGGATCGTTTTTAGAAGATCGGACGAATCTTCGGAGCAGCACGGGGCCGGGAGCTGCCAACCATGATGGTAGGGACGTCCCATGACTGGAGCGATGCTGGAACCTGAAGAATCGCTCATGAGGCGTGACATTGGTGGACGTAGAAAGAAGAGACCTGATGGAATGCAACGCGTCAGGGAGCATAGTTTCCCACTGCTGGTCTGGTAGGTTGTGTGACCTTAGTGCAAGACGAACAGCGTTCCAAATGATAGCGTTGTATCTCTCAACCTGTCCGTTACCGATGAGATGGTGCGGTGTCGTTTTACTTGTGGCGATTCCCCGTTGGGAAAGATAACTTTTGAGTTCACTTGACATGAAGGAGGGACCCCGATCAGCATGGATGAAATTGGCCGTACCGCAAAGGGAAAAGACTTGATCAAGGCATTTGATCACTGCGGAAGTAAGCATATTGGGACAGGGGAAAGCAAAGGGAAAGCATGAATATTCGTCCACCATAGTAAGTAAGTAGGTGTTTCGCGTTGAGGAAGGCAATGGCCCTTTAAAGTTAATGCTGAGTCGCTGCATAGGCTGCATAGCGAGTATGAGCGCGCCATCCGATGGACGGAAGAATTGCGGTTTTAATTCCGCACAAATTCTATAGGAGGAGCATGTTCTTTTCACATCTTCCGTGGAAAAAGGGAGATTTTTAGATCGCACAAAGTGCAACATACGGGTAACGCCAGGATGGCATACGTCAGCATGAAGATCCACAAGAGTCGAAGTTGACAAAGAAGAGCAGAATGCCCGCGTGAGGGTATCCGGGGCCACATTCTCTTTGCCGGGTCGATAATGTATGGTGTATCCAAAGGCGGCCAATTCCATCCTCCAGAGTTGTATTTTGTTATTCTTGATCTTAGTGCGTTTCCGGTTATCCAGCATAAAGGCTATGGAGCGCTGATCGGTTATCTGTGTGAAATGGTGCCGAGCGAGAAAATGACTCCATTTACGTACAGCTTCGATGATGGCCATAGCCTCCTTCTTGACAGGAGAATAATGGAGCTCGCTACCCTGCAAAGTCCTGGACAGAAATGCAATGGGTCGACCACCTTGATTCAAGGTAGCAGAGATTGCCACATCCGATGCATCGCACTCGACCACGAAAGGAAGATTTTCATCAATGGAACGAAGCATGGCTTTTTCCAGCTGTCGCTTGAGTAGGTTGAAAGCCGAAATAGCCGTTGCCTCCAATGGAAATGACTGCGTGAAGCAGGGGCTGGATCTTGTCGGAGAAGTGGGGTATCCATTTCGCATAATAGGCGAACATGCCAAGTGCCCGTAACTTATTAGGACCATTCTCACCACACTCTTCAAGGAAGTTGCTAAAGGTACAATACCAGTGTTTCTATACCTTAGCAGCTGTAATTGAATTCGGGTCCAGGTCGAGACGGGCGGGTCTGAGTAGTTTCTCCATGATGGATCGATTACTTGTCTGAGTTCCCTTCTACAGTTCGAGTCGTAGCTGGCTGTTCCCGAAATCACCCAAAGCGTGGAGTCGATATCAAGTTGATTAAATTGATGTAATAAAACTCACTACGCACTTGGTTTGAGTATAAAGCAAGGCTTTAATCAACTTGTTTCCAAACATGGAGGTCTAGTTGTACTTCACTAGTTCCTGTCTTACAAAATGTCCCTGGGCAAGCTGGGCCCACGCCCGAGTATTTATACTCCTTGGACGGCACCACCAACTGGCCATCCAGTGTTATTTCACGAGTAGTTTCTTTATGATGATGAGATTTATAACAATTGGTGAGCCATTTCTTTGTTCCCCATTATAAATTCCCCTGATTCTGACTGCAAGGGACCTACGCTTGACTTCACCAATCTTTTTTTCTTCACATATCTATAGAAGCTTTTACAGTCAGTTTTTATGTTCCCTGAAAGCTTACTCTCATACTCTATTTACCCCCTCTTAATTAATCCCTTTATCTTCCTCTGCTGAATCCTAAACTGCTCCCAATCCTCAGGTTTGCTGCTTTTTCTGGCCAATTTATATGTCCTCTCCTTGGATCTTATGCTATCCCTAATTTCCCTTGTTAGCCACGGTTGAGTCACCTTTTTGGTTTTATTTTTATGCCAAACTGGGATGAACCAATTCTGTAGTTCATCCATGCGATCTTTAAATGTTTGCCATTGCCTATCCACCGTCAACCCTTTGAGTAACATTCCCCAGTCAATCCTACCCAACTCGCGCCTCATACCATCGTAGTGTCCTTTATTTAAATTCAGGACCCTAGTCTCTGAGTCAAATACTTCACCCTCCATCTTAATGAAGAATTCTATCATATTATGATCGCTCCACCCCAAGGGGCCTCTCACAATAAGATTGCTAATTAATCCTTTCTCATTACATAATACCCAGTCTAAGATGGCCTGATCTCTAGTTGGTTCCTCGACACACTCCAGGAATTCCTCCTCCACAGTATTGTTACTAATTTGGATAGCCCAATCTATATGTAGATTAAAGTCACCCATGATTCACTTTCATGATTTCCTCATGTTATCAGACATTTAAACAGGTAGTTAACAGGCAGTTAAGAAGCTTATGCCCATTTTACCCACACAAGTACAGGCTTCGCGACTCCTGCAAACCTCGCCAGGGTCAGCGTGGTGAGCAGTGTGTCTGCGGGGGTGAGAGGGATCAAAAAGTCCGCTGTGGAGGTGAGTGATGGTTGCAAGTGGGGAGAGGTAAGTATGAGAGGTGAGTGTAAAGTGTTAGAAAAAGTTTACTTATCTTTGCTTCTTCCTGCAGGCTTCAAATGTTGGGGATCCGGAGGCTCCTCATCTCAACGGCAGAGATGACAGAATGGTTGCTGCATTCTCCGAAGCAGCAGCCATCTGATTTCTGCTGAGGAAAGAGGTTTGCTGAGTCTTCAGTACAAGGACTCACCATAGAACAGAGATTGTCAGCATTTGACACCTTCTCATAGCTGTCAAACGCTGAAAATACATCTGTCAAAAATTTTTGAGAGATGAAACGTGATATCCTGACGTCCTCTGTCACCGGCTTTCCCTTAATTGGTGGGTTTAACAAGGTCAGTCAAGGGAATATAGTGTGGATTGGCCGTACGTCGTTGGGGGCGGGACTGAAACCCGACAACCAGCAGTCCCGCCCCCAACGCGCCCCCATTGACAAAATCCAGCCCTAAGAGTGCAGCGTCACACCGGCTTTGTAAATGACTGCAATTTCGGGATTACCACATGTGCTAAATTCCGAAGTTGCGATCTGTCAAGACCCGACTGTGTGACGGCTTCACTACACGTTTCACCTACCCATTCAAATCAATGTACTGGTGAAAAGTTGGGCTAATTGCCCAGCTACTGCGCATTATTATAGGTTTGTTTATTATAATCTTGGTTTGGGTGTTAAATACTATTACAATTATCGTAATTTATTAATAAAATAACATTTCTGGCAGCTATCTTATTAAAAAGAATTGTGGGCACATCAGCCCTGATTCCTGATTGGCTAAGAGCCAGGAAGTGAAAGGAGCCCCGCCCTTCGTGATCCCAGGTTCACCTATGCACAATGGTGCGCCCCTGGGATCCGTGGACCTCTATGCTGCACACAACTCTGCAGCGTTTACAAGGACATTTTTGAAGGAGTGTTCACACGAGTTAAGTGCGGATTTCATTAGAATGTCGAGTGCGTCCTCATTAGCTACGCCGCCGACTGCAAATTCAGAGCCAATGTTCCTGTCATTTTTAATCAATGGGGGCGGGAACATTATAGTTTGGTGAGGGCAGGTGACGAAATTCACACCCAATAGTATCCATACATTTAGTAAGGTTGTATAATGCTGATTTTATATTTTAAAGGTAAACAACACTAATGATATTGCTGCTGAATGTAAAGAGGAATCTGACATTGTACAGTGCATCATGATGTGTTGAAAACATGTGGGCCCAGTAATTCCGGGCACAACGCGTGAGTACGGATGGGGTACTCACGCGTGTGCCCGGAGGAATTGCCGGTTTTCAGCATGCACAGCGCATGCGCTGAAAACTGGCATTTCCTGTCCTCTGACCCAAGGGGTTAAGAGGCAGAACGCGCGCGACTGCACAGGCAGCGCGTGCGCAGTAAAATTCCTTTTTTTTTTCAGAGTTGCGCGCGTGTAAATGCCTCCGGTCTTTACGCGTGGAAAAACAAGACGTAAGTATTTAGTTTTTCAGGTAAGTGGGCTTTTAGTACAATGTAGAATTTTTTTTTCCACGGGTTTGTTATTTTTAAAGAATTTACAGGATGGTAAGTTTAGTTTTAGACCCTATTTTTAAAAAAATTATTTTTTTCAAAAAATTGATTAATTGTTTAAAACATTTTTTTAACTTATTTATAGTTAATATAATCAGTGGGATGTTTTTTAAAATTTTATTTAAAGTTAAAGTAGTGTTTTGGCAGCCCATACTTTTCATGAGTTTGACAGCTCTTACTGTCAAACTCATGAATGAGTTTCCCCTCCCCTGATTGGCTGCACAGTGCTCACCTGATCCCAGCCGGCACATCGCACTAACTACGCCGCTGGATCAGGTAAGCACATCGCGCCGACAGCTGAACCGGGCCTGTGACAGGAAATGCAAGCAGGCCCGGGCTTCAGATGTCGGCGCACAGGGTGAGTGCAGATCGGGGACTTGCACGCACGGCAAGCCCCCGATCCTAATTTCAGGGCCGTGATTTAGGTTGACAATGTACAGCTTAATGTCACTCAAGCTGAGCAAGGAGTAATTGGACATTTTTCTCCAGATATCGATGAATGCGCAACCAACACATCAACCTGTCAACAAATCTGCACCAATACAATTGGAAACTACACCTGCAGTTGCCGTCCTGGCTTTAGCATCAACATGAACAACACTTCTCTTTGTGATGGTAGGAAATCTTCAAACATACGGATTCTCTTCAATTGATTTTTGAAAGTTACCCTCCAACTTCCAGTTCTCATTGCCCTGCACCTTCTAGATTGTTTGAAGCAAAATCTTTTGATCTCCTTAATTACTAAGCAATCAGAGATTCACTACAATTATCTGTGTCCCTACGCAATAGGGATATATTGATTGCAGAATATGCTAAATGTATTGTAGTAAATCAGTGAGTTACTATGAAATTACAAGTACCTTTCACATTTTCTAATCAATGGGCTCTGCTTTGCAATTCTGGACTTGCCTTTACTCAATGGCCCTGAAGCTGTGGTTGGTATGATGGGGTACTCTAAGAGTGCGTTGTCACACCTCTTTTGAAAATGACTGCAAGTTTGGGATTTCCACATGTGCTAAATTCCGAAGTTGCGATCTGTGAAGTTCCGACTGTGCGCTGGCTTCGCTGCACGTTTTACCTACCCATTCAAATCAGTGTACTGGCGAAAAGTTGGGCTAATTTCCCACCTACTGTGCATTAATTACCCTGACTTTTTTTTGTCTGGTGCAAACAGGCGCAGGAGCCTGTTGCACAGCGTCAGGGGAGGATGGTGGTGGGGGGTGGTGTTGTGAAAATTGCATTAGTTTATGTTACATCCCAAAACAATGAGGCACTGGTTCATGTTTGAGTGGAAAGAAACTTTGAAAGAAACTTTCATTTGTTTGTGTTCGAATACAAAGCCTTTTTGTGTCACCGTCTTTGCTGCCTGAAAGACTGTTGTAGTTTTGGTTTAATTCCCATTTTCTATATTGATAGGATTTAATTCAATTCATGATTTCCTCATGTTATCAGACATTTAAACTCTCGGGCTGGATTTTACTTAACGAGACAAGTTGGGGGCGGGACTGCTGCCTTTCGGGTTCTAATCCCACCCCCAGCGACGTCCAAAGCAAAGACTCTATTTTACCACGATTGGCCTTGTTTAGTCCACCCTGCGGGCTTGCTGGCCAATTAAGGGAAAGCCGGTGTCAGATGATGTCAGTTGAGGATGCTTCATCTGCCAGCTTTAAAGGCACATGAACCATCTATGTTTGACAGATGATTTGACAGTGTTTTTCAGCATTGAGGTGCTGTCAAACACTGACAATCACTCTACAAAGGTGAGCCCTTGCACTCTGGTCCTCTAGTGACTGTCTCCTTAGGATGAAACAGATGGCAGCTACAGGTGAGGGTACAGAATCGATCTGTCACTGCTCCCATTGAGGTGAGGCCACACAAACACTTCAAAACTTGTCACCTACAGAAAAATCTAAACACATTAAAAATGACTTTCCCAACATTTCCTTACCTCTGATACTCACCAGTGTCCCATTACATCCTTCACACCACTTCTGCAGCAGTCATCTATACACAAACATTACAACAGACCCACAGCACCCCTCATTTACCCGGGTGGGGTTTCCTGACATCGAGTAGCTGGCAGCAGAAGTCTAAAAATTGGAAAAAGCCTCTTAGCTGCCTGTTAACTATCTGTTAACAGGCAGTTAAGTTGCTATAATCCTCTTCCCGCCACTAGGAGTCGGGTCCCTGTGCAAATCGGGGACCAGACTCCCAGGAAGATTGGTTGGAGGTGGGTTGGGAGCGGGTTCGGGACCCGCTCCCATTCTTTTTGATTTTCCCAGCAGTCCCACCTCCAAACCCACCTCCTCAGGGCTGGTAAAATCCAGCCCTCGATTTTAGATTGTTTCAATTAATCAAAAGTTACTTAGTCTGATAGAGGAGAAACAAATTCAATAGGACTATAAGGGCTGGATTTTGCCAGGCCCGAGGAAGTGGGAATGGAGGCGTGTGGGGTGTTAAAATTGCAAAAAGTGGCGGGCGGGCCTGAGCCCGCCTCCAAGCAATTTTCCCAAATGTCTGGTATCTGATCCCGTCTCCGTCCCACCTCCAAGAGGTGGAATAGGCCCTTAAGGCACTTAACAACCACTAAATTGCCTCTATAATCCCATTTTGAGAGGCCTTTCCGATTTTAACACGTTTCCCACGTGATTCACGTCTCCTCTGAAACACGACGGTGAAACCTGGTGGAAGCACAATTGGATTGCTGACTATCAGCTGCAGCTCCACCATTAAAAAGGAGATTTGATCAGTCATCATTTGCAGGTGGCAGGACTTTGTTGTCTCAAGTCTGGGGTAACTTTTAGCAGGCATAACCATAGCTGTGAAAGTTTGGAGCCTGACACCCATCTCCAGTGTGACCTCCTGGGAAACCCCTCTCGCCACCTTGACTGAGCGCTTCCTCAACTGAGGCATATACCAGAAGCATGAGAACCATTTATTTCCTTTCCTCCTGGACATCAGATTCGGATGAAAACCAGCCGTGGCAGCAGCAGAACCATGAACAACAGCACCACCAACAGTGGCAGCAACAACAGGAGCGCCAAGCTGCTGCTCACCCACCTGGAGCTGCACAGGCCAGAAGGTGCCAGCGCGCTACCACTTTGCTGCCCGTGATGCAAGGAACGCACTCATCTTGGCCAGATTTGCTTAGCCTAGCCAATCAAGCACTTTTGCCTCGCAGCTTCTTACCAGAGCATCGATAATGGCCAAGAACCAGTGGATTCCTAGCACTCTGCCCACCATACTGACAATTGCAAGTAATCCTAAGCCCTCAATGTGGAAGTCCCATTTGTGAAATGACATACGCCACAACTGCAACAGTTGCCATCAGAATTTTTATTTACAATAACCATCTGATGGCATTTTAAAAAGCAGCACAACGTTTCACCCAAGTGACTACCTTTGTGACTATTTGTGCAGTACCTTTCTTTTAGGCGTGCTCCTACGTGGTGCTTCCCCTGTGGCTTCAGCAGATGTGGAGGCCCCTTGCTCACTTTCTTGCTGCTCCTGTCTCGACAGCTTTGGCGGACGTCCTCTGGGGTTGCGAACCTGTGAGGGCGCAGCAACATTCTGCTGCTCCTGCGGCTGTGCAGGGGTTGAGACGCCGATCTCAGTTGGGTGGGGACTTTGGTGGGGCTCTGACCGAGGGCTCTGCAGTGGCATGGAAGTGTGAGTGCTTGGAGAGGAGCACCCACTTCCTTAATGTCTGCCACCAACTTCCCTCTCATGGGTCAGGTCCCCCTCAGCGCTTGCAAGTGGCTTGAGACACCTTGCTGCACATCAGGGGGCCATGGAGACCCGTATCTGCACCGGCAGTCCTACTCAGAAGGGTTTCCATGAAACTCTGGTTTCTCTGTTCAATAGCTGAACATCGCTCCTCCAGAGATGTCAGTCTATTCTGAACACTCACCATGTTTTCCTCACTCCGGTGACTTACTGCCTCCATGGCCGTAGCCAGCCTTTCCACGGAAGTTGCCATCCTTTCCGTGGTGCTGCGTTCCTGCGGCAATGACTCCACAAAGGCTCTGCTCATGTTTGCGATGGACTCCTCCATTCGCTCCACACTTGCAGTGACCCTGGAGACAAAACCTACCAGAGACTCCTGCACCTGTTCCTGGAGTTCCAGCACCTCTGTTCTTCTGGATGGACCCAGAGGCAGAGGGTGGACATGCAGCTGAGCCGAGCTGGGAGAGTCCTGCGCCCTCCGACTAGGACTCTCCACCGCTGTCCCTGTCTCCACAATCTGCTGATGCTCACTTGTGAACTGTGATACACCAGGTGACAACACTACTCTATGTCCCGAAGGTCCCACCGAGGTGTGAGTGTCTGTGCTGGTGGTGGGTGTGCTGAATTCTGCTGACGCTGCGCCCTCAGAGGTTGCAGCTTCCTCTGAGGAGTCTGGAGACTCGGGCTGTTCCTCCTGGATAGTGGGGACGGGTGCTTGCGATGGCCCTGTGGGGGAGTAAAGGAAAGAGTCGGAGATGCAAGGCCAAGGTTACATGCACATTGCACCTTGCAGATGATCATAAGTCCATCTGTTAGAGCGTCAGAATCATTATCAGCGACTCATGCAATGTCAATGAGAGAGATGAAAAACTATTCTGTCACCAGCTTTCTCTGATGCACCCGTCTGTCCGTTCCCCACTTGCGCATCATCCTCGAGTCCCACGATCTCCAGGACCGCATCCTCCCAGGGGGTGAGGTGGGCTAATGAGGGTGGCCCTCCTCCTGTCCTCACTCTTTCCCTCTCATTGTGATCTCTCTTTTCCTGCAATGAGGGAGACAAGTGGAGTTTGAGTGAGAATGAAGGAGTGAGTGTAGAGAATCCATAGCTGCTTAGAAGGAGATAAAGATGGAGTGAGGTGGCAAGACCAAGGGCCCTCCCTGTGTTTTGTAAGTTGCTTTCATAGCATCACAGTGATAGGGAGTGTGAGGGCTGCATGGTCGAATAGTTAGGTGAATGTGACCATAGAGAGAGAGGGAATGGGTAAGGGTACAGGGATGTCAGTGTCAAGTGGGATGTGGAGGAAGAGATTGCTAAAGCTGAGTGCTGGTGAGGAGAGGCAATGGGGATCAGATTGAGGGTGATGGCAAAGTCACACTCACTTTTCCAGTGCACAGAAGGTCATGAAACCTCTTCCTGAACTGAAGCCAGGTTCTGCAGATGAGGGACAACGAGTTGACCTTCTGGGCCACCTGGACCCACACAGCCTTGGTCTGGTGGGGAGGCTTCTTCCTCCCTGAAGAAGGGAAGAGCACCTCCTTACTAGCTCTTGCTCCCTCCACCAAAGCTTGCAGGGCGACATCATCAAATCTGGAAGCAGACTTAGGTCTCCCGCTGCTCATTCTGCCTCCAGGTCCCTCTCACTGCAAAGGCCAAAAGGTTGGCAGTCTGCAGAAGCAGCAAGGCCTCTTGCAGACCTTAAATGCAGCAGCAAGGATGACGTCATTGGAGGCGAGTTTCAGACTGAAAAAACTAATTGGGCCATGGGTTCCCACACATTGGAACTCAATTGCCCAAATATGTGAAAATCACATCAATCTCCCACATCGATTTGGAATCGGGTGGATAACACGAAAAGCGGATGACTCGATCCCAGCCCGCCCCATGACAAAATCCAGCCCTAAGACTGTAATTATAGGTTATATACAATGATCGGAATTTGTTAATAAAATAGCATTTCTGGCTGCAAAATAGTAAAATGAGTTGTGGGCAAATCAGCAATCTCCTCTGTTTCCTGATTGGCTAAGAGCCAGGAAGTGAAAGGAGCCCCGCCCCTCGTGATCCCAGGTTCACATACACACAATGGTGCGCCCCTGGGATCCGTGGGCCTCTATGCTGCGCACAACTCTGCAGCGTTTGCAAGGACATTTTTGAAGGAGTGTTCGCATGAGCTAAATGCGGATTTCATTTGGATGTTGGCAGCGTCCTCAGTAGCTAGGCCGCTGACCGCGAATTCAGAGCCAATGTTCCTGTCATTTATAATCAATGGGGGCGGGAACATTATAGTTTGGTGAGGGCAGGTGACGAAAGTCACGCCCAATAGTATCCATACATTTAGTAAGGTTTTATAATGCTGATTTTATATTTTAATGGGAAACAACACGAATGATATTGCTGCTGATGTAAAGAGAAATCTGACATTATACAGTGCTTCCTGATCTGTTGAAAACATATGATTTAGGTTGACAATGTACGGCCAAATGTCACTCAAACTGAGCGAGGAGTAATTGGACTTTTTTCTCCAGATATCGATGAATGCGCAACCAACACATCAACCTGTCAACAAATCTGCAACAATACAATTGGAAACTACACCTGCAGTTGCCGTCCTGGCTTTAGCATCAACATGAACAACACTTCTCTTTGTGATGGTAGGAAATCTTCAAATATACGGATTCTCTGCAATTGATGATTTGAAAATTATCCTCCAACTAGCATTTCAAATTGCCCTAAACATTGCAGAATATGATAAAGTTATTGCAGAAAATCAGTGACTTACCATAAAATTTCAAGTACCTTCCACAGTTTCTAATCAATGGGCTGTGTTTTGCCGTTCTGCACTCGCCATTGCTCAATGGCCCTGAATCTGCGCTCTGTACGATGGTGTACTCTAAGAGTGCGTCGTCATACCGGCTTTGAATATGACTGCAAGTTCGGGATTTCACATGTGCTAAATTCCAAAGTTGCAATCTGTCAAGATCCAACTGCGCGTCGACTTCACGGCACATTTCACCTATCCATTCAAATCAACGTACGGGCGAAATGTTGGGCTAATTGCTCACATACTGCGCATTAATTACCCAGAAATGTTTTTCGTCTGGTGCAGGAGCCTGTTGCACAGCGTCAGGAGAGGGAGGTGGGGGGCAGTTGAGAAAATTGCATTCGTTTATGCTGCAGCCCATAACAATGAGGCTCTGGTTCGTGTCTGAGTGGAAAGAAACGTTGAAAGAAACTTTCATTTGTTTGAGCTTGAAAACAAGGACTTTTTGTGTTCTATATTGATAAGATTTAATTCACTTTCATGATTTCCTCATGTTATCAGACATTTAAACTCCCAATTTTAGATTGTGTCAATTAATCAAAAGTTGGTTAGTGTAATAGAGAAGAAACTAATTCGCTAGGACTATAATACTGTAATTATAGGTTTGTGTATTATAATCTTGGTTTAGGTATTAAATACTATTACAATGATTGTAATTTATTAATAAAATAGCATTTCTGGCTGGTAAATTATTAAAATGAGTTGTCGGAAAATCAGCAATCTCCTCTGTTTCCTGATTGGCTAAGAGCCAGGAAGTAAAGGGAGCCTCGCACCATGTGATCCCAGGTTCACATACGCACAATAGTGCGCCCCTGGGATCTGTGGGCCTCCATGTTGTGCACAACTCTGTGCACAACTCTGCATCATTTGCAAGGACATTTTTGAAGGGGGGTTCTGCCACAACCAGAGCCTCCAATGCCTGGTCACTGAACCGGTGCAGCCATGAGAATCCTGGTTGAAGAATTGCACCTTCTTGCAGGTCCACCTCACAAGCAGCAATGATCAGGATGAGGCTGTGCAGCATAATTGAACCTCCCGTTTAAGAACTGGAACGTGCCAGTCTGTCTGACTGCTAGGTAATTGACAGCACCTGAGCTTGAGTAGCACTCTGAGGTAGTGCACCATTCCCCAATGTATGTGCCTTAAGAGATGTGTGTAGTGCTTGATTTAGCGCTCCAATTACCTCCAGGGGAGCTGGAGATGAATTTTGCGGTCGCCGGTGCTAATTTACGCCTCAGACTTACGTAGTTTGCTTTGTTTAGATTTAAGGCCCTAGTTTTGGATTTAACTAAGTCACTTTCAAACATTTCCCATTGCCCTGCACATTCTAGATGTATTCAAGCAAAGTCTTTTCTTCTCCTTAATAATGAAACAATGAGAGACTCATGACAACTATCTGTGTCCCTACACAATAGGGAGATATCGATTGCAGAATATGTTAAAACTATTGTAGTAAATCAGTGAGTTACCATGAAATTTCAAGTACCATTAACAGTTTCTAATCAATGGGCTGTGTTTTGCAGTTCTGGACTCGCCATTGTTCAATGGCCCTGAATCTGCAGTCGGTATGATGGTGTACTGTAAGAGTGCATCGTCATACCGGCTTTGAATATGACTGTAAGTTCGGGATTTCTGCATGTGCTAAATTCCAAATTTGCAATCTGTCAAGATCCAAATGTGCGTCGACTTCACGGTACATTTCACCTACCCATTCAAATCAACGTATGGGCGAAAAGTTGGGCTAATTGCGCATTTATTTCACTGAAATGTTTTTTGTCTGGTGCAAACAGGCAAAGGAGCCTGTTGCACAGCGTCAGGGGTGGGGGGTGGGGCGGAGTTGAGAAAATTGCATTAGTTTATGCTGCAGCCCATAACAATGAGGCACTGGTTCATATCTGAGTGGAAAGAAACTTTGAAAGAAACTTTCATTTGTTTGAGTTCAAAAACATAGCCTTTTTGTGTCACTCTTTGCTGCCTGAAAGACTATTGTAGTAGTGGTTTAATTCCCAACTTCTATATTGATAGGATTTAGTTCACTTTCATGATTTCCTCATGTTATCAGACATTTAATCTCTCGGGGCTGGATTACTCACCGAGACCCGTTCACACCCACTTCTTGATCAAAAGATGAGCTCATAACATCAGTGCAGAGTTCGGTCAATGATACTCATGAGGTTACAATATCATATTAAGTTTACGAGATGGACGATCATGTGCTACGTGAAAATTCCTTTGAAGTCATCCTAGGACAATGTTTTGTCTTATTTTAAATTGTACACAATTTAAAAGGATGTTAAGTACCTAGTCATGCAATTAGCAAAACAACAATGTCTTTAGAATGTCCAATCAGCAGATGAACGTTCCGTAGAGATGAGTTATTCATATGAGTCAAGACGACGTCAGTTGAAACTAGTTGAAGCTTGACACACTGTTCCTTCAATCCGGCGTGTGTACAGATGCGTGTTGTCGTTAAGGCCCTACCAGGCACTTAGTTTATTCCTTCTTTTGTCTGTGGTGTTGTCCTCCTTCGCTGAAGTAACTCGTTGATCTTTCCTTGTTTCGGTTGTTGCTTTTCGCAAATCCAATTCCTGATGTGTTGCCAAGCAACGTGTAGAAGTGTTGGTGACACCTTCTGACTTCCCGTCATCACTAATTCGATCGCATCCATTTCCTGTGTCGTACTCCAAGCTGGGTCTTTAAAGACAAGTGTGCGACTGCACCTTGTATTGTTTCTCCTTTTCGGTATCCCGCAGGACATCTTTTGATATTGTCTATGGAGACATTGTTAAAAATATACTTGCCATTCGGCTGCTTAGTATGTATTTGAACTGTTCTTTCATTAATAACAGACTGTATTTGAACAGGTTTTTCCACTTCAGTCTTAAACCAGGTTTCTGCTCAAACTTCTTTTCCTGTACCCATTCTCTTACTATGGGTTGCCATACTTTATTTGTCAATTTTTTCTGCCTATTTGCTTCCCTTATCCTCTGATCATTTCGATGAATCTCCTTTGTTACTTTTTTTTTAACGGTCGCTGTCGGGTCAAGGACTCAGAGTGTGTAGAGGCAATAAAAGAACTATGGGTAAGCAGTGTATGCATCTCAACCCCATACATCAGATAATATGGAGTTTCTTAGGGGACACTGTCCCTGATGCAGATGTGGGCACATTATTGAGTGCTAGCTGTACTTCCAGAATGATGGTGGTCCACTTTTTTCCCTGATTCTCAACAGTTTGACCAATAACTTTATTACTTCCCGATTTTTTACATTCCACCAGCCGCGCTGATTGCGGATGACGTGGCGTGCGGTGCTCTAACCCAATCCCCCTTTGTTTACAATCGTCTTTGAAGACCTTAGAGACAAAGGCTCTGCCTTAATCGGGGTGTAAGATTCTGGGTGCACGAGCTACAGTAATTATATCAGAAATAGCCCTGGCGAGTGCGTTTTCCAAAACAGTTTGTGGGGACCAGCCAGAGAAGGAAGTGCATCCATCCATACAAACAAGAACATGTCTATATCCCAAAAATGGGGGAAGTGGTCAAATAAAGTCAATAAAGAATTTTCCCATTTGCTCATCAGCTTTCACAGGAGCCAATGGTGGTGGCTTAATTTAGTGATGACTTATTGGTTGAATAGCATGGCTCACAATTTGCCACGTGTGTTTTACAGGTTTTAAGCATGCCTGGCCACCAATATAAGGGTCAATTTGCAGAATGTTATTCTGGCACTACAATATGATTGACTTATGCCCTTGTGAGCTTCTTTTACAAGTTGTTCTCGTTTGTGGCTCGGGGGTACTTCTCGGTTTCCTTTGGTCAACTTAACTAGTACAATACCCGTAGGGGTTTCCGAGTAAAAGTATCTTGGTAGACATTCTGGTGGATTCTCTGTTATTGGGTCGAATAGCTGAATCAGTTCCTCATCCTGATTAGCTGCCCGTTCTGCCCTAGTGATTACACTAACATTGGCAGGCCCCTCTCGAGGGGGTGTCATGCAGACTGAACGTTTCGCTTGTTCGTCTGCAAGGTTGTTTCCTTTTGAGTGTACTGTTCCAGTGGTATGCCTGTTTATATGAATCACCTGACACTTCTTTTTCTCCATTCTCGAATGGAGAATATCTTCCCACAGTGTGGGTTTAATAAAGTCTGCTTTCTTTAAAACATACCATAATGCTGCAGCTTCAGCGTATTGCGCTGTCTTATGGCCAAGGGGTTTAAACAGTAAGGCCTAGAAATTCGGTGGCGCCCCAATTGGGGCGCCAGTCTCGCCAGGGCGCTGGAAACACCGCCCCAGAAGGAGTCAGGAGCGCCCACCGGAAATTCAGTTTGAGCGCCCCAAACGGAAGCGCGGCGCTACTTGAGGCACCCCGCATCGTCTTGTGGCGCTGCAACTGAAAATCACAGCACAACGTGCCGCAGCACCACATGCTGCGGCATGGCGCGCTGCGGTACTGCAGGCCTTCCTCCCCTTCTTAAAGGGGAGGGGCCTGCTGCAGCGTGATCTGAGATCGCCATTGCCGGCAAAAGAGCCCGGCACCGAGGAGAAGTGCCGGGCTCTTGGGAGACAGCCGGCACAACGCGGGTGGGGGGGAGGCTCAGGAGGCCGGGGACGGCTGCGCGAAGAGGTGCTGGCAGGCGGCCAGCAAAAAAAATGGCCGCCCCGCACCTCAGCATCTCTACCGCCGCAGGTAGTCCCCCATGAACCGGTTGCAAATTGCGACCGGCGTTACAGCGGGGGGCGCTACCAAATTTGGCAATCGGGGTGCTGCGCACACCGATGACGTCATCGGTGGCGGCGCAGCGCTACCGGCTAACGCCGCCAATAACGCCCCGTGGGAGGCGTGGCCAGTGGCGCTAAACCCACTAAGTGCCCTCTTTGGGCGCTAACTGGTGGCACAGCCCACCGAATTTCTAGGCCTAATTCTTCTGGATCTAAAGAATAGGAATCTCGAAGATTGTTGTCATTTATTTCATCATGAGTTTGCCACCTTAACCAGAATCCATGGCCCCCAGGAGCATAGGCTGCTCTGGGTCCTGCTATTCTGCCATGGTTGCCACCACCTTGTTGGGCACCGTTCATTAGGCCTCCCAATTGTGCAGGTGTGCACCTTATCATTAAGGAATTTAGTGGATTTGGAGTATTCGTTTGATTATCCTACATGATATTCCGTATCCCATGGATCTGGGGATCAACAGTAATCGTGCCATGAGTTCTAACGGCTCCTTCGGCATCAAAGCCTTCTATTTCAAAAATTATCACTTGGTTTTGTGGAGGTACAAGGATAGGATTATTTCCCCTAATAAAGCAACCATTTGAATTTTCTAATAATAAAACGTGGCCAATTCTGACAGGATTTGTCATTTTTTCAAGACGTAACCTCGGTTACGGTTTAATATGAACTTTATAAGAAGCTTCTAGACCTCATGGTATTTTGCAGGAGTTCGGATTTAAGCTCTACAAGGCCTGATCAGGGTCTTGTCATCCCATGAGACTTAAATGTGGGTCTTAGAACCACTGTCAGAAAACACTCCTTCTATACTTAACAATCTACAACATGGTAATAGATATAAATATTTGTATAGGTTCTGTATCAACTCGTTAACACAGTCGTTGGTCACCATCTGAAGGGATAATTACAAGTCCTAGCCCTTTTGGGCTACCCCAGATCAGGCGTATTCCCCACACGTTAACCCTCAACTTAAGTTAGAGATAACCGAATTCCATAAGATGCTTAAATGGGTCTATAGGTTCAGGCTATCTCTCCCTAAAGGAAAGGAACGACTGAAGATGTTACCGTCCTCCAGATAGTACTTTTAATAAGTTGAACTAGACTGTAACCTTCTGGATATTATGAGGGTCCGGAATACTCCCCCAGAATTCTGCAACTCCTTACAAAAGAGTGTACAGAATTTGGGTTCGCGAGTTTATACAGAATTACTCTTTGAGACAATTCTAAAAATATATTGTTTTATTTAAGAGCCGACATTCATTTAACATCTGCTGAATCAGTCGCAACATTAACAATTCAAAATACAGATAGCTTATATTTCTTATTTCTCAGAGATCCTTATTTTCAAATCTTTACTTTGTTTCATTCCTTATTTCTTACTTATTTCTAAATCCAAAACATCCACCAAAATCAATTACGTTGACCATCCGAGACTCATAGTTAAAAACTTACAGAGCTGCCTCTGAAGAGTTGAGAAATGCTTTGCCCGTTCAGCGAGTTCTGACTTTCTGTTAAAAAGGGCTTATTTTTATACCCTTTTGGCAGTGGTTTCTTCTTTGAAGTTCTCTGCTGATGTCAGCTAATTGTCTTATTCATTCTCTCTGTTTGAATGCTTTCTATCTTACTATCAGTTCAACTATTGCATGCATAATTATGTCTCTACCTTTAGGTGTTCCAAAAACCATCATAACAACAATGAAAGCTATGGTTTCTGTTTGATGCCATTCTTACAAAATGCTTTCATTCAATTCTTAATATTGGCTTTACTGGTTTTTAGCAGACGCCGAGTCTTCTTACTGCTCCAAGTTCAATACAAACACAATGCAATTTCTTGGTGTCTCTATAGAAGCCATATCTTCAAAGTCTTCTTGTTGGTATGGTTCATACTATATATAAATCAAAACCACTTTAACTGAATGTTTCATGCATTTCTAGCTATCACAATTGGTTGCAAATTTAATCATGTTTCCTGTCTTCCAAGTTTAACATAAAGCTATTTGACCAGCAGGTGTTTGTTCACTTGATGTCATCTTTTCAATGGTACATGGTTCTTTTAATGTTTGTGTTTGTGTTTTACGTGTTAGGTTGTAACACCTTAAAATCGGCATTCTCATAATGTTGGTTGCAAACCGTAGACCTTTCGGAAGCACCAATGGTTTGCTTCAACCTTTCATTGTTTTAGTATATTTAACTAATTCCCATTTCAAAGCTTGTTTACAACTTTGTTTAACAACTGATCTTTATCTCAGAAGCATGTTCTCTGTTTACAGCCTGTGTCTCTGAGGCTTTAGATCTTTAAACCCAGTATATCATGTATTAATAATATCAGTATTCTGTTCATATTATGGTGTATTTGTCTGAAACATGGCGTATTCCCACACAAGCCGGTGTCAGATGCCGTCAGTTGATGGCGCTTCATCTGCCGATTTTCTTAAAGGCACATGAACCATCTATGTTTGACAGGTGATTTGACAGTGTTTGACAACATTGAGATGCTGTCAAACACTGACAATCACTGAACAAAGGTGAGCCCTTGCACCCTGGCTCTCCAGTGACTGTCACCTTAGGATGAAACAGATGGCAGCTACAGGTGATGGTTCAGAGTCGATCTGTTAATTCTCCCATTGAGGTGAGGCCACACAAACACTTCAAAACTTGTCACCTACAGAAAAATCTAAACATATTAAAAATGACTTTCCCAACATTTCCTTACCTCTGATACTCACCAGTGTCTCATTTGATCCTTCACACCACTTCAGCAGCGGTCACCTGTACACAAACATTACAACAGACCCACAGCTCCCCTCATTTACCCGGGTGGGGTTTCTTGACGTCGAGAAGCCGGCAGCAGAAGTCTAAAAAATGGAAAAAGCCTCTTAACTTCCTGTTAACTGGCAGTTAAGTGGCTATAATCCTCTTCCCGCTGCTAGCAGTCACGTCCCTGTGCAAACCGAGGACCAGACTCCCGTGAAGATTGGTTGGAGGCGGGTTGGGAGCGGGTTCAGGACCCGCTCCCATTCTTTTTGATTTTCCCAGCAGCCCCGCCTCCAAACACGCCTCCCCAGGGCTGGTAAAATCCAGCCCTCGATTTTAGATTGTTTCAATTAATGAAAAGTTACTTAGTCTAATAGAGGAGAAACAAATTCGATAGGACTATAAGACTGCAATTATAGGTTTGTGTATTATAATCTTGGTTTGGGTATTAAATACTAATACAATGATTGGAGTTTGTCAATAAAATAGCCTTTCTGGCTGCTAAATTAGTAAAATGAGTTGTGGGCAAATCAGTAATCTCCTCTGTTTCCTGATTGGCTAAGAGCCAGGAAGTGAAAGGAGCCCCGCCCCACGTGATCCCAGGTTCACATACATACAATGGTGCACCCCTGGGATCCATGGGCCTCTATGCTGTGCACAACCCTGCATCATTTACAAAATTTTAAAGAGCTAATTTGTGCCTCAGACATACGTAGTTTGCTTTGTTTATAATTAAGACCCTAGTTTCAGATTTAACTAAGTCACTTTCAAACTCAATACAAAATTCTATCATATTATGGTCACTCTTCCCTAAATTTTAAATTTTAAAGAGAAACAACATGAATTATATTGCTGCTGAATGTAAAAAGGAATCTGACTTGATAAAGTTCATCAAGATGTGTTAAAAACATGTGATGTACGTTGACAATGTAAGGCCAAATGTCACTCAAACTGAGTGAGGAGTAATTGGATTGTTTTTCTCCAGATATCGATGAATGCGCAACCAACACATCAAACTGTCAACAAATCTGCAACAATACAATTGGAAACTACACCTGCAGTTGTGGTCCTGGCTTCAGCATCAACATGAACAACACTTCTCTTTGTGATGGTAGGAAATCTTCAAATATACAGATTCTCTGTAAATAATCATTTGAAAATGATCCTTCAACTAGCATTTCCCATTGCCCTGCACATTCTAGATGTATTCAAGCAAAGTCTTTTGTTCTCCTTAATAATTAAATAATGAGAGACTCACAACAATTATCTGTGTCCCTACACAATAGGGATATATTGATTGCAGAATATGTTAAAACTATTGTAGTAAATCAGGGAGTTTCCATGAAATTTCAAGTACCTTTCACAGTTTCTAATCAATTGGCTGTGTTTTGCAACCCTGGACTCGCCATTACTCAATGGCCCTGAATCTGTGGTCGGTATTATGGTGTGCTCTAAGAGTGCGTTGTCAGACCGACTTTGAAAATGACTGCAAGTTCGGGATTTCCACATGTGCTATGTTCCGAAGTTGTGATCTGTGAAGTTCCGACTGTGCGAGGAGGGTACAGAAGCGATCTGTCACTTCTCCCACTGAATTGAGGCCACACAAACACTTCAAAGCTTACCACCTACAGAAAAATCTAAACATATTAATAATGACTTATCCAACATTTCCTTACCTCTGATACTCACCAGTGTCCCATTGCATCCTTCACACCACTTCTGCAGCTGTCATCTATACACAAACATTACAACAGACCCACAGCACCCTTCATTTACCCGGGCGGGTTTTCCCGACATCAAGAAGCCGGCAGGAGAAGTCTAATAATTGGAAAAAGCCTCTTAACTGCCTGTTAACTATCTGTGAACAGGCAGTTAAGTGGCTATAATCCCCTTCCCGCTGCTAGATGTCGGGTCCCTGCGTAAATCAGGGACCCGACTCCCAGCAAGATTGGTTGGAGGCAGGTTGGGAGTGGGTTCAGGACCCGTTCCCATTCTTTTTGATTTTCCCAGCAGTCACGCCTCCAAACCCACCTCCTCAGAGCTGGTAAAATCCAGACCTCGATTTTAGATTGTTTCAATTAATCAAAAGTTATGTAGTCTAATAGAGGAGAAACAAATTCGCTGCAACTATAAGACTGTAGTTATAGATTTGTGTATTATAATCTTGGTTTGGGTATTAAATACTATTACAATCATTGTAATTTATTAATAAAATAGCATTTCTGGCTGCTAAATTATTAAAAAGAATTGTGGGCAAATCAGCAATCTCCTCTGTTTCCTGATTGGCTAAGAGCCAGGAAGTGAAAGGAGCTCCGCCCCTCGTGATCCCAGGTTCACATGCGCACAATGGTGTGCCCCTGGGATCCATGGGCCTCTATGCTGCACACAACTCTGCAGCGTTTGCAAGGACATTTTTGAAGGAGGGTTCGCACGCGGTAAGTGCGGATTTCATTCGGATGTCGAGTGTGTCCTCATTAGCTACGCCACCGACCGCGAATTCAGAGCCAATGTTCCTGTCATTTATAATCAATGGGGGTGGGAACATTATAGTTTGGTGAGGGCAGGTGACGAAAGTCACACCCAAAAGTATCCATACATTTAGTAAGGTTTTATAATGCTGATTTTATATTTTAACAATAAACAACAGTAATGATATTGCTGCTGACTGTAAAGAGGAATCTGACATTAGACAGTGAATCATGATGTGTTGAAAACATGTGATTTAGGTTGATAATGTACAGCCAAATGTCACACAAACTGAGCGAGGAGTAATTGGACTTTTTTCTCCAGATATCGATGAATGCGCAACCAACACATCAACCTGTCAACAAATCTGCAACAATACAATTGGAAACTACACCTGCAGTTGCCGTCCTGGCTTTAGCATCAACATGAACAACACTTCTCTTTGTGATGGTAGGAAATCTTCAAATATACAGATTCTCTGCAATTGATGATTTGAAAATTATCATCCAACTATCAGATCTCATTGCGCTGCACATTCCAGATTATTTCAAGCAAAATCTTTTGTTCTCCTTAATTACTATGCAATCAGAGATTCACTACAATTTTCTGTGTCCCTACGCAATAGGGATCTATTGATTGCAGAATATGATAGAACTGTTGCAGTAAATCAGTGAGTTACCATGACATTTCAAGTACCTTTCACAGTTTCTAATCAATGGGCTGTGTTTTGCAGTGCTGGACTCGCCATTACTCAACGTGCCTGAATCTGCGGTCGGTATGATGGTGTACTCTTAAGAGTGCGTCGTCATACCGGCTTTGAATATGACTTCAAGTTCGGGATTTCCGCATGTGCTAAATTCCAAAGTTGCAATCTGTCAAGATCCGACTGTGCATCGGCTTCACGGCACATTTCACCTACCCATTCAAATCAATGTATGGGTGAAAAGTTGGGCTAATGCTCACCTGCTGCGCATTAATTACCCTGAAATGTTTTTCGCCTGGTGCAAAGAGGCGCAGGAGCATGTTGCACAGCGTCAGTGGAGGGGGGTCAGGGGGCAGTTGAGAGAATTGCATTAGTTTATGCTGCAGCCCATAACAATGAGGCACTGGTTCGTGTCTGAGTGGAAAGAAACGTTGAAAGAAACTTTCATTTGTTTGAGCTTGAAAACAAGGACTTTTTGTGTCACTGTCTTTGCTTCCTAAAAGAATTTTGTCATTTTGGTTTAATTCCCTAATTCTATATTGATAGGATTTAATTCACTTTCAAGATTTCCTCATGTTATCAGATATTTAAACTCCCGATTTTAGATTGTGTCAATTAATCAAAAGTTGGTTAGTCTAATAGAGAAGAAACAAATTCGCTAGGACAATAAGACTGTAATTATACGTTTGTGTATTATAATCTTGGTTTAGGTATTAAATGCTATTACAATGTTTGTAATTCATTAATAAAATCGCATTTCTGGCTGCTAAATTATTAAAATGAGTTGTGGGCAAATCAGCAATCTCCTCTGTTTCCTGATTGGCTAAGAGCCAGGAAGTAAAAGCAGCCTCGCCCCATGTGATTCCAGGTTCACATACGCACAATGGTGCACCCCTGGGATCCATGGGCCTCTATGCTGTGCACAACTCTGCATCATTTACAAGGATATTTTTGAAGGAGTTTTCAGCCACAAAAGAGGCTCCAATGCCTGGTCACTGAACCGGTGCGCTCTCTCCCTGGGCCTCTGAGCAGCCATGAGCTTCCTGGTTGAAGAATTGCACCTTCTTGCAGGTCCAGCTCACAAGCAGTAATGATCAGGATGAAGCTGTGCAGCATGATTGAACCTCCCCTTTAAGAAATAGAAGGTGCCTGAGCTTGAGTAGCATTCTGAGGTAGTGCACCATTCCCCAATGTTAGTGCCTTAAGAGACGTGTGTCGCACTTGATTTAGCGCTCCAATCACCTCCAGGGCAGCTGGCGATGAATTTTGCAGTCGCCAGCGCTAATTTGTGCCTCAGACATACGTAGTTTGCTTTGTTTATAATTAAGACCCTAGTTTCAGATTTAACTAAGTCACTTTCAAACTCAATACAAAATTCTATCATATTATGGTCACTCTTCCCTAAATTTTAAATTGTAAAGAGAAACAACATGAATTATATTGCCGCTGAATGTAAAAAGGAATCTGACTTGATAAAGTTCATCAAGATGTGTTAAAAACATGTGATGTACGTTGACAATGTAAGGCCAAATGTCACTCAAACTGAGTGAGGAGTAATTGGATTGTTTTTCTCCAGATATCGATGAATGCGCAACCAACACATCAAACTGTCAACAAATCTGCAACAATACAATTGGAAACTACACCTGCAGTTGTGGTCCTGGCTTCAGCATCAACATGAACAACACTTCTCTTTGTGATGGTAGGAAATCTTCAAATATACAGATTCTCTGTAAATGATCATTTGAAAATGATCCTTCAACTAGCATTTCCCATTGCCCTGCACATTCTAGATGTATTCAAGCAAAGTCTTTTGTTCTCCTTAATAATTAAATAATGAGAGACTCACAACAATTATCTGTGTCCCTACACAATAGGGATATATTGATTGCAGAATATGTTAAAACTATTGTAGTAAATCAGGGAGTTTCCATGAAATTTCAAGTACCTTTCACAGTTTCTAATCAATTGGCTGTGTTTTGCAACCCTGGACTCGCCATTACTCAATGGCCCTGAATCTGTGGTCGGTATTATGGTGTGCTCTAAGAGTGCGTTGTCAGACCGACTTTGAAAATGACTGCAAGTTCGGGATTTCCACATGTGCTATGTTCCGAAGTTGTGATCTGTGAAGTTCCGACTGTGCGAGGAGGGTACAGAAGCGATCTGTCACTTCTCCCACTGAATTGAGGCCACACAAACACTTCAAAGCTTACCACCTACAGAAAAATCTAAACATATTAATAATGACTTATCCAACATTTCCTTACCTCTGATACTCACCAGTGTCCCATTGCATCCTTCACACCACTTCTGCAGCTGTCATCTATACACAAACATTACAACAGACCCACAGCACCCTTCATTTACCCGGGCGGGTTTTCCCGACATCAAGAAGCCGGCAGGAGAAGTCTAATAATTGGAAAAAGCCTCTTAACTGCCTGTTAACTATCTGTGAACAGGCAGTTAAGTGGCTATAATCCCCTTCCCGCTGCTAGATGTCGGGTCCCTGCGTAAATCAGGGACCCGACTCCCAGCAAGATTGGTTGGAGGCAGGTTGGGAGTGGGTTCAGGACCCGTTCCCATTCTTTTTGATTTTCCCAGCAGTCACGCCTCCAAACCCACCTCCTCAGGGCTGGTAAAATCCAGACCTCGATTTTAGATTGTTTCAATTAATCAAAGGTTATGTAGTCTAATAGAGGAGAAACAAATTCGCTGCAACTATAAGACTGTAGTTATAGATTTGTGTATTATAATCTTGGTTTGGGTATTAAATACTATTACAATCATTGTAATTTATTAATAAAATAGCATTTCTGGCTGCTAAATTATTAAAAAGAATTGTGGGAAAATCAGCAATCTCCTCTGTTTCCTGATTGGCTAAGAGCCAGGAAGTGAAAGGAGCCCCGCCCCTCGTAATCCCAGGTTCACATGCGCACAATGGTGTGCCCCTGGGATCCGTGGGCCTCTATGCTGCACACAACTCTGCAGCGTTTGCAAGGACATTTTTGAAGGAGGGTTCGCACGAGGTAAGTGCGGATTTCATTCGGATGTCGAGTGTGTCCTCATTAGCTACACCACCGACCGCGAATTCAGAGCCAATGTTCCTGTCATTTATAATCAATGGGGGTGGGAACATTATAGTTTGGTGAGGGCAGGTGACGAAAGTCACACCCAAAAGTATCCATACATTTAAAAAGGTTTTATAATGCTGATTTTATATTTTAACAATAAACAACAGTAATGATATTGCTGCTGACTGTAAAGAGGAATCTGACATTAGACAGTGAATCATGATGTGTTGAAAACATGTGATTTAGGTTGATAATGTACAGCCAAATGTCACACAAACTGAGCGAGGAGTAATTGGACTTTTTTCTCCAGATATCGATGAATGCGCAACCAACACATCAACCTGTCAACAAATCTGCAACAATACAATTGGAAACTACGCCTGCAGTTGCCGTCCTGGCTTTAGCATCAACATGAACAACACTTCTCTTTGTGATGGTAGGAAATCTTCAAATATACAGATTCTCTGCAATTGATGATTTGAAAATTATCATCCAACTATCAGATCTCATTGCGCTGCACATTCCAGATTATTTCAAGCAAAATCTTTTGTTCTCCTTAATTACTATGCAATCAGAGATTCACTACAATTTTCTGTGTCCCTACGCAATAGGGATCTATTGATTGCAGAATATGATAGAACTGTTGCAGTAAATCAGTGAGTTACCATGAAATTTCAATACCTTTCACAGTTTCTAATCAATGGGCTGTGTTTTGCAGTGCTGGACTCGCCATTACTCAGCGGGCCTGAATCTGTGGTCGGTATGATGGTGTACTCTTAAGAGTGCGTCGTCATACCGGCTTTGAATATGAGTTCAAGTTCGGGATTTCCGCATGTGCTAAATTCCAAAGTTGCAATCTGTCAAGATCCAACTGTGCATCGGCTTCACGGCACATTTCACCTACCCATTCAAATCAATGTATGGGTGAAAAGTTGGGCTAATGCTCACCTGCTGCGCATTAATTACCCTGAAATGTTTTTCGCCTGGTGCAAAGAGGCGCAGGAGCATGTTGCACAGCGTCAGTGGAGGGGGGTCAGGGGGCAGTTGAGAGAATTGCATTAGTTTATGCTGCAGCCCATAACAATGAGGCACTGGTTCGTGTCTGAGTGGAAAGAAACGTTGAAAGAAACTTTCATTTGTTTGAGCTTGAAAACAAGGACTTTTTGTGTCACTGTCTTTGCTTCCTAAAAGAATTTTGTCATTTTGGTTTAATTCCCTAATTCTATATTGATAGGATTTAATTCACTTTCAAGATTTCCTCATGTTATCAGATATTTAAACTCCCGATTTTACATTGTGTCAATTAATCAAAAGTTGGTTAGTCTAATAGAGAAGAAACAAATTCGCTAGGACAATAAGACTGTAATTATACGTTTGTGTATTATAATCTTGGTTTAGGTATTAAATGCTATTACAATGTTTGTAATTCATTAATAAAATAGCATTTCTGGCTGCTAAATTATTAAAATGAGTTGTGGGCAAATCAGCAATCTCCTCTGTTTCCTGATTGGCTAAGAGCCAGGAAGTGAAAGGAGCCCCGCCCCTCGTGATCCCAGGTTCACATGTGCACAATGGTGTGCCCCTGGGATCCGTGGGCCTCTATGCTGCACACAACTCTGCAGCGTTTGCAAGGACATTTTTGAAGGGGGGTTCGCACGAGGTAAGTGCGGTTTTCATTCGGATGTCGAGTGTGTCCTCATTAGCTGCACCACCGACCGCGAATTCAGAGCCAATGTTCCTGTCATTCATAATCAATGGGGGTGGGAACATTATAGTTTGGTGAGGGCAGGTGACGAAAGTCACACCCAAAAGTATCCATACATTTAGTAAGGTTTTATAATGCTGATTTTATATTTTAACAATAAACAACAGTAATGATATTGCTGCTGACTGTAAAGAGGAATCTGACATTAGACAGTGAATCATGATGTGTTGAAAACATGTGATTTAGGTTGATAATGTACAGCCAAATGTCACACAAACTGAGCGAGGAGTAATTGGACTTTTTTCTCCAGATATCGATGAATGCGCAACCAACACATCAACCTGTCAACAAATCTGCAACAATACAATTGGAAACTACACCTGCAGTTGTCGTCCTGGCTTTAGCATCAACATGAACAACACTTCTCTTTGTCATGGTAGGAAATCTTCAAATATACAGATTCTCTGCAATTGATGATTTGAAAATTATCATCCAACTATCAGATCTCATTGCGCTGCACATTCCAGATTATTTCAAGCAAAATCTTTTGTTCTCCTTAATTACTATGCAATCAGAGATTCACTACAATTTTCTGTGTCCCTACGCAATAGGGATCTATTGATTGCAGAATATGATAGAACTGTTGCAGTAAATCAGTGAGATCCATGAAATTTCAAGTACCTTTCACAGTTTCTAATCAATGGGCTGTGTTTTGCAGTGCTGGACTCGCCATTACTCAACGGGCCTGAATCTGTGGTCGGTATGATGGTGTACTCTTAAGAGTGCGTCGTCATACCGGCTTTGAATATGACGTCAAGTTCGGGATTTCCGCATGTGCTAAATTCCAAAGTTGCAATCTGTCAAGATCCAACTGTGCATCGGCTTCACGGCACATTTCACCTACCCATTCAAATCAATGTATGGGTGAAAAGTTGGGCTAATGCTCACCTGCTGCGCATTAATTACCCTGAAATGTTTTTCGCCTGGTGCAAAGAGGCGCAGGAGCATGTTGCACAGCGTCAGTGGAGGGGGGTCAGGGGGCAGTTGAGAGAATTGCATTAGTTTATGCTGCAGCCCATAACAATGAGGCACTGGTTCGTGTCTGAGTGGAAAGAAACGTTGAAAGAAACTTTCATTTGTTTGAGCTTGAAAACAAGGACTTTTTGTGTCACTGTCTTTGCTTCCTAAAAGAATTTTGTCATTTTGGTTTAATTCCCTAATTCTATATTGATAGGATTTAATTCACTTTCAAGATTTCCTCATGTTATCAGATATTTAAACTCCCGATTTTAGATTGTGTCAATTAATCAAAAGTTGGTTAGTCTAATAGAGAAGAAACAAATTCGCTAGGACAATAAGACTGTAATTATCGGTTTGTGTATTATAATCTTGGTTTAGGTATTAAATGCTATTACAATGTTTGTAATTCATTAATAAAATAGCATTTCTGGCTGCTAAATTATTAAAATGAGTTGTGGGCAAATCAGCAATCTCCTCTGTTTCCTGATTGGCTAAGAGCCAGGAAGTAAAAGCAACCTCGCCCCATGTGATTCTAGGTTCACATACGCACAATGGTGCACCCCTGGGATCCATGGGCCTCTATGCTGTGCACAACTCTGCATCATTTACAAGGATATTTTTGAAGGAGGTTTCAGCCACAAAAGAGGCTCCAATGCCTGGTCACTGAACCGGTGCGCTCTCTCCCTGGGCCTCTGAGCAGCCATGAGCTTCCTGGTTGAAGAATTGCACCTTCTTGCAGGTCCAGCTCACAAGCAGTAATGATCAGGATGAAGCTGTGCAGCATGATTGAACCTCCCCTTTAAGAAATAGAAGGTGCCTGAGCTTGAGTAGCATTCTGAGGTAGTGCACCATTCCCCAATGTTAGTGCCTTAAGAGACGTGTGTCGCGCTTGATTTAGCGCTCCAATCACCTCCAGGGCAGCTGGCGATGAATTTTGCAGTCGCCAGCGCTAATTTGTGCCTCAGACATACGTAGTTTGCTTTGTTTATAATTAAGACCCTAGTTTCAGATTTAACTAAGTCACTTTCAAACTCAATACAAAATTCTATCATATTATGGTCACTCTTCCCTAAATTTTAAATTGTAAAGAGAAACAACATGAATTATATTGCCGCTGAATGTAAAAAGGAATCTGACTTGATAAAGTTCATCAAGATGTGTTAAAAACATGTGATGTACGTTGACAATGTAAGGCCAAATGTCACTCAAACTGAGTGAGGAGTAATTGGATTGTTTTTCTCCAGATATCGATGAATGCGCAACCAACACATCAAACTGTCAACAAATCTGCAACAATACAATTGGAAACTACACCTGCAGTTGTGGTCCTGGCTTCAGCATCAACATGAACAACACTTCTCTTTGTGATGGTAGGAAATCTTCAAATATACAGATTCTCTGTAAATGATCATTTGAAAATGATCCTTCAACTAGCATTTCCCATTGCCCTGCACATTCTAGATGTATTCAAGCAAAGTCTTTTGTTCTCCTTAATAATTAAATAATGAGAGACTCACAACAATTATCTGTGTCCCTACACAATAGGGATATATTGATTGCAGAATATGTTAAAACTATTGTAGTAAATCAGGGAGTTTCCATGAAATTTCAAGTACCTTTCACAGTTTCTAATCAATTGGCTGTGTTTTGCAACCCTGGACTCACCATTACTCAATGGCCCTGAATCTGTGGTCGGTATTATGGTGTGCTCTAAGAGTGCGTTGTCAGACCGACTTTGAAAATGACTGCAAGTTCGGGATTTCCACATGTGCTATGTTCCGAAGTTGTGATCTGTGAAGTTCCGACTGTGCGAGGAGGGTACAGAAGCGATCTGTCACTTCTCCCACTGAATTGATGCCACACAAACACTTCAAAGCTTACCACCTACAGAAAAATCTAAACATATTAATAATGACTTATCCAACATTTCCTTACCTCTGATACTCACCAGTGTCCCATTGCATCCTTCACACCACTTCTGCAGCTGTCATCTATACACAAACATTACAACAGACCCACAGCACCCTTCATTTACCCGGGCGGGTTTTCCCGACATCAAGAAGCCGGCAGGAGAAGTCTAATAATTGGAAAAAGCCTCTTAACTGCCTGTTAACTATCTGTGAACAGGCAGTTAAGTGGCTATAATCCCCTTCCCGCTGCTAGATGTCGGGTCCCTGCGTAAATCAGGGACCCGACTCCCAGCAAGATTGGTTGGAGGCAGGTTGGGAGTGGGTTCAGGAACGTTCCCATTCTTTTTGATTTTCCCAGCAGTCACGCCTCCAAACCCACCTCCTCAGGGCTGGTAAAATCCAGACCTCGATTTTAGATTGTTTCAATTAATCAAAAGTTATGTAGTCTAATAGAGGAGAAACAAATTCGCTGCAACTATAAGACTGTAGTTATAGATTTGTGTATTATAATCTTGGTTTGGGTATTAAATACTATTACAATCATTGTAATTTATTAATAAAACAGCATTTCTGGCTGCTAAATTATTAAAAAGAATTGTGGGCAAATCAGCAATCTCCTCTGTTTCCTGATTGGCTAAGAGCCAGGAAGTGAAAGGAGCCCCGCCCCTCGTGATCCCAGGTTCACATGCGCACAATGGTGTGCCCCTGGGATCCGTGGGCCTCTATGCTGCACACAACTCTGCAGCGTTTGCAAGGACATTTTTGAAGGAGGGTTCGCACGAGGTAAGTGCGGATTTCATTCGGATGTCGAGTGTGTCCTCATTAGCTACACCACCGACCGCGAATTCAGAGCCAATGTTCCTGTCATTTATAATCAATGGGGGTGGGAACATTATAGTTTGGTGAGGGCAGGTGACGAAAGTCACACCCAAAAGTATCCATACATTTAATAAGGTTTTATAATGCTGATTTTATATTTTAACAATAAACAACAGTAATGATATTGCTGCTGACTGTAAAGAGGAATCTGACATTAGACAGTGAATCATGATGTGTTGAAAACATGTGATTTAGGTTGATAATGTACAGCCAAATGTCACACAAACTGAGCGAGGAGTAATTGGACTTTTTTCTCCAGATATCGATGAATGCGCAACCAACACATCAACCTGTCAACAAATCTGCAACAATACAATTGGAAACTACACCTGCAGTTGTCGTCCTGGCTTTAGCATCAACATGAACAACACTTCTCTTTGTGATGGTAGGAAATCTTCAAATATACAGATTCTCTGCAATTGATGATTTGAAAATTATCATCCAACTATCAGATCTCATTGCGCTGCACATTCCAGATTATTTCAAGCAAAATCTTTTGTTCTCCTTAATTACTATGCAATCAGAGATTCACTACAATTTTCTGTGTCCCTACGCAATAGGGATCTATTGATTGCACAATATGATAGAACTGTTGCAGTAAATCAGTGAGTTACCATGAAATTTCAAGTACCTTTCACAGTTTCTAATCAATGGGCTGTGTTTTGCAGTGCTGGACTCGCCATTACTCAACGGGCCTGAATCTGCGGTCGGTATGATGGTGTACTCTTAAGAGTGCGTCGTCATACCGGCTTTGAATATGACTTCAAGTTCGTGATTTCCGCATGTGCTAAATTCCAAAGTTGCAATCTGTCAAGATCCAACTGTGCATCGGCTTCACGGCACATTTCACCTACCCATTCAAATCAATGTATGGGTGAAAAGTTGGGCTAATGCTCACCTGCTGCGCATTAATTACCCTGAAATGTTTTTCGCCTGGTGCAAAGAGGCGCAGGAGCATGTTGCACAGCGTCAGTGGAGGGGGGTCAGGGGGCAGTTGAGAGAATTGCATTAGTTTATGCTGCAGCCCATAACAAAGAGGCACTGGTTTGTGTCTGAGTGGAAAGAAACGTTGAAAGAAACTTTCATTTGTTTGAGCTTGAAAACAAGGACTTTTTGTGTCACTGTCTTTGCTTCCTAAAAGAATTTTGTCATTTTGGTTTAATTCCCTAATTCTATATTGATACGATTTAATTCACTTTCAAGATTTCCTCATGTTATCAGATATTTAAACTCCCGATTTTAGATTGTGTCAATTAATCAAAAGTGGGTTAGTCTAATAGAGAAGAAACAAATTCGCTAGGACAATAAGACTGTAATTATCGGTTTGTGTATTATAATCTTGGTTTAGGTATTAAATGCTATTACAATGTTTGTAATTCATTAATAAAATAGCATTTCTGGCTGCTAAATTATTAAAATGAGTTGTGGGCAAATCAGCAATCTCCTCTGTTTCCTGATTGGCTAAGAGCCAGGAAGTAAAAGCAGCCTCGCCCCATGTGATTCCAGGTTCACATACGCACAATGGTGCACCCCTGGGATCCATGGGCCTCTATGCTGTGCACAACTCTGCATCATTTACAAGGATATTTTTGAAGGAGGTTTCAGCCACAAAAGAGGCTCCAATGCCTGGTCACTGAACCGGTGCGCTCTCTCCCTGGGCCTCTGAGCAGCCATGAGCTTCCTGGTTGAAGAATTGCACCTTCTTGCAGGTCCAGCTCACAAGCAGTAATGATCAGGATGAAGCTGTGCAGCATGATTGAACCTCCCCTTTAAGAAATAGAAGGTGCCTGAGCTTGAGTAGCATTCTGAGGTAGTGCACCATTCCCCAATGTTAGTGCCTTAAGAGACGTGTGTCGCGCTTGATTTAGCGCTCCAATCACCTCCAGGGCAGCTGGCGATGAATTTTGCAGTCGCCAGCGCTAATTTGTGCCTCAGACATACGTAGTTTGCTTTGTTTATAATTAAGACCCTAGTTTCAGATTTAACTGAGTCACTTTCAAACTCTATACAAAATTCTATCATATTATGGTCACTCTTCCCTAAATTTTAAATTGTAAAGAGAAACAACATGTATTATATTGCCGCTGAATGTAAAAAGGAATCTGACTTGATAAAGTTCATCAAGATGTGTTAAAAACATGTGATGTACGTTGACAATGTAAGGCCAAATGTCACTCAAACTGAGTGAGGAGTAATTGGATTGTTTTTCTCCAGATATCGATGAATGCGCAACCAACACATCAAACTGTCAACAAATCTGCAACAATACAATTGGAAACTACACCTGCAGTTGTGGTCCTGGCTTCAGCATCAACATGAACAACACTTCTCTTTGTGATGGTAGGAAATCTTCAAATATACAGATTCTCTGTAAATGATCATTTGAAAATGATCCTTCAACTAGCATTTCCCATTGCCCTGCTCATTCTAGATGTATTCAAGCAAAGTCTTTTGTTCTCCTTAATAATTAAATAATGAGAGACTCACAACAATTATCTGTGTCCCTACACAATAGGGATATATTGATTGCAGAGTATGTTAAAACTATTGTAGTAAATCAGGGAGTTTCCATGAAATTTCAAGTACCTTTCACAGTTTCTAATCAATTGGCTGTGTTTTGCAACCCTGGACTCGCCATTACTCAATGGCCCTGAATCTGTGGTCGGTATTATGGTGTGCTCTAAGAGTGCGTTGTCAGACCGACTTTGAAAATGACTGCAAGTTCGGGATTTCCACATGTGCTAAGTTCCGAAGTTGTGATCTGTGAAGTTCCGACTGTGCGAGGAGGGTACAGAAGCGATCTGTCACTTCTCCCATTGAGTTGAGGCCACACAAACACTTCAAAGCTTACCACCTACAGAAAAATCTAAACATATTAATAATGACTTACCCAACATTTCCTTACCTCTGATACTCACCAGTGTCCCATTGCATCCTTCACACCACTTCTGCAGCTGTCATCTATACACAAACATTACAACAGACCCACAGCACCCTTCATTTACCCGGGTGGGTTTTCCCGACATCAAGAAGCCGGCAGGAGAAGTCTAATAATTGGAAAAAGCCTCTTAACTGCCTGTTAACTATCTGTGAACAGGCAGTTAAGTGGCTATAATCCCCTTCCCGCTGCTAGATGTCGGGTCCCTGCGTAAATCAGGGACCCGACTCCCAGCAAGATTGGTTGGAGGCAGGTTGGGAGTGGGTTCAGGACCCGTTCCCATTCTTTTTGATTTTCCCAGCAGTCACGCCTCCAAACCCACCTCCTCAGGGCTGGTAAAATCCAGACCTCGATTTTAGATTGTTTCAATTAATCAAAAGTTATGTAGTCTAATAGAGGAGAAACAAATTCGCTGCAACTATAAGACTGTAGTTGTAGATTTGTGTATTATAATCTTGGTTTGGGTATTAAATACTATTACAATCATTGTAATTTATTAATAAAATAGCATTTCTGGCTGCTAAATTATTAAAAAGAATTGTGGGCAAATCAGCAATCTCCTCTGTTTCCTGATTGGCTAAGAGCCAGGAAGTGAAAGGAGCCCCGCCCCTCGTGATCCCAGGTTCACATGCGCACAATGGTGTGCCCCTGGGATCCGTGGGCCTCTATGCTGCACACAACTCTGCAGCGTTTGAAAGGACATTTATGAAGGAGGGTTCGCACGAGGTAAGTGCGGATTTCATTCGGATGTCGAGTGTGTCCTCATTAGCTACACCACCGACCGCGAATTCAGAGCCAATGTTCCTGTCATTTATAATCAATGGGGGTGGGAACATTATAGTTTGGTGAGGGCAGGTGACGAAAGTCACACCCAAAAGTATCCATACATTTAGTAAGGTTTTATAATGCTGATTTTATATTTTAACAATAAACAACAGTAATGATATTGCTGCTGACTGTAAAGAGGAATCTGACATTAGACAGTGAATCATGATGTGTTGAAAACATGTGATTTAGGTTGATAATGTACAGCCAAATGTCACACAAACTGAGCGAGGAGTAATTGGACTTTTTTCTCCAGATATCGATGAATGCGCAACCAACACATCAACCTGTCAACAAATCTGCAACAATACAATTGGAAACTACACCTGCAGTTGCCGTCCTGGCTTTAGCATCAACATGAACAACACTTCTCTTTGTGATGGTAGGAAATCTTCAAATATACAGATTCTCTGCAATTGATGATTTGAAAATTATCATCCAACTATCAGATCTCATTGCGCTGCACATTCCAGATTATTTCAAGCAAAATCTTTTGTTCTCCTTAATTACTATGCAATCAGAGATTCACTACAATTTTCTGTGTCCCTACGCAATAGGGATCTATTGATTGCACAATATGATAGAACTGTTGCAGTAAATCAGTGAGTTACCATGAAATTTCAAGTACCTTTCACAGTTTCTAATCAATGGGCTATGTTTTGCAGTGCTGGACTCGCCATTACTCAACGGGCCTGAATCTGTGGTCGGTATGATGGTGTACTCTTAAGAGTGCGTCGTCATACCGGCTTTGAATATGACTTCAAGTTCGGGATTTCCGCATGTGCTAAATTCCAAAGTTGCAATCTGTCAAGATCCAACTGTGCATCGGCTTCACGGCACATTTCACCTACCCATTCAAATCAATGTATGGGTGAAAAGTTGGGCTAATGCTCACCTGCTGCGCATTAGTTACCCTGAAATGTTTTTCGCCTGGTGCAAAGAGGCGCAGGAGCATGTTGCACAGCGTCAGTGGAGGGGGGTCAGGGGGCAGTTGAGAGAATTGCATTAGTTTATGCTGCAGCCCATAACAAAGAGGCACTGGTTCGTGTTTGAGTGGAAAGAAACGTTGAAAGAAACTTTCATTTGTTTGAGCTTGAAAACAAGGACTTTTTGTGTCACTGTCTTTGCTTCCTAAAAGAATTTTGTCATTTTGGTTTAATTCCCGAATTCTATATTGATACGATTTAATTCACTTTCAAGATTTCCTCATGTTATCAGATATTTAAACTCCCGATTTTAGATTGTGTCAATTAATCAAAAGTTGGTTAGTCTAATAGAGAAGAAACAAATTCGCTAGGACAATAAGACTGTAATTATAGGTTTCTGTATTATAATCATGGTTTAGGTATTAAATGCTATTACAATGTTTGTAATTCATTAATAAAATAGCATTTCTGGCTGCTAAATTATTAAAATGAGTTGTGGGCAAATCAGCAATCTCCTCTGTTTCCTGATTGGCTAAGAGCCAGGAAGTAAAAGCAGCCTCGCCCCATGTGATTCCAGGTTCACATACGCACAATGGTGCACCCCTGGGATCCATGGGCCTCTATGCTGTGCACAACTCTGCATCATTTACAAGGATATTTTTGAAGGAGGTTTCAGCAACAAAAGAGCCTCCAATGCCTGGTCACTGAACCGGTGCGCTCTCTCCCTGGGCCTCTGAGCAGCCATGAGCTTCCTGGTTGAAGAATTGCACCTTCTTGCAGGTCCAGCTCACAAGCAGTAATGATCAGGATGAAGCTGTGCAGCATGATTGAACCTCCCCTTTAAGAAATAGAAGGTGCCTGAGCTTGAGTAGCATTCTGAGGTAGTGCACCATTCCCCAATGTTAGTGCCTTAAGAGACGTGTGTCGCGCTTGATTTAGCGCTCCAATCACCTCCAGGGCAGCTGGCGATGAATTTTGCAGTCGCCAGTGCTAATTTGTGCCTCAGACATACGTAGTTTGCTTTGTTTATAATTAAGACCCTAGTTTCAGATTTAACTAAGTCACTTTCAAACTCAATACAAAATTCTATCATATTATGGTCACTCTTCCCTAAATTTTAAATTTTAAAGAGAAACAACATGAATTATATTGCTGCTGAATGTAAAAAGGAATCTGACTTGATAAAGTTCATCAAGATGTGTTAAAAACATGTGATGTACGTTGACAATGTAAGGCCAAATGTCACTCAAACTGAGTGAGGAGTAATTGGATTGTTTTTCTCCAGATATCGATGAATGCGCAACCAACACATCAAACTGTCAACAAATCTGCAACAATACAATTGGAAACTACACCTGCAGTTGTGGTCCTGGCTTCAGCATCAACATGAACAACACTTCTCTTTGTGATGGTAGGAAATCTTCAAATATACAGATTCTCTGTAAATGATCATTTGAAAATGATCCTTCAACCAGCATTTCCCATTGCCCTGCACATTCTAGATGTATTCAAGCAAAGTCTTTTGTTCTCCTTAATAATTAAATAATGAGAGACTCACAACAATTATCTGTGTCCCTACACAATAGGGATATATTGATTGCAGAATATGTTAAAACTATTGTAGTAAATCAGGGAGTTTCCATGAAATTTCAAGTACCTTTCACAGTTTCTAATCAATTGGCTGTGTTTTGCAACCCTGGACTCGCCATTACTCAATGGCCCTGAATCTGTGGTCGGTATTATGGTGTGCTCTAAGAGTGCGTTGTCAGACCGACTTTGAAAATGACTGCAAGTTCGGGATTTCCACATGTGCTAAGTTCCGAAGTTGTGATCTGTGAAGTTCCGACTGTGCGAGGAGGGTACAGAAGCGATCTGTCACTTCTCCCATTGAGTTGAGGCCACACAAACACTTCAAAGCTTACCACCTACAGAAAAATCTAAACATATTAATAATGACTTACCCAACATTTCCTTACCTCTGATACTCACCAGTGTCCCATTGCATCCTTCACAAGACTTCTGCAGCTGTCATCTATACACAAACATTACAACAGACCCACAGCACCCTTCATTTACCCGGGTGGGTTTTCCCGACATCAAGAAGCCGGCAGGAGAAGTCTAATAATTGGAAAAAGCCTCTTAACTGCCTGTTAACTATCTGTGAACAGGCAGTTAAGTGGCTATAATCCCCTTCCCGCTGCTAGATGTCGGGTCCCTGCGTAAATCAGGGACCCGACTCCCAGCAAGATTGGTTGGAGGCAGGTTGGGAGTGGGTTCAGGACCCGTTCCCATTCTTTTTGATTTTCCCAGCAGTCACGCCTCCAAACCCACCTCCTCAGGGCTGGTAAAATCCAGACCTCGATTTTAGATTGTTTCAATTAATCAAAAGTTATGTAGTCTAATAGAGGAGAAACAAATTCGCTGCAACTATAAGACTGTAGTTATAGATTTGTGTATTATAATCTTGGTTTGGGTATTAAATACTATTACAATCATTGTAATTTATTAATAAAATAGCATTTCTGGCTGCTAAATTATTAAAAAGAATTGTGGGCAAATCAGCAATCTCCTCTGTTTCCTGATTGGCTAAGAGCCAGGAAGTGAAAGGAGCCCCGCCCCTCGTGATCCCAGGTTCACATGCGCACAATGGTGTGCCCCTGGGATCCGTGGGCCTCTATGCTGCACACAACTCTGCAGCGTTTGAAAGGACATTTTTGAAGGAGGGTTCGCACGAGGTAAGTGCGGATTTCATTCGGATGTCGAGTGTGCCCTCATTAGCTACACCACCGACCGCGAATTCAGAGCCAATGTTCCTGTCATTTATAATCAATGGGGGTGGGAACATTATAGTTTGGTGAGGGCAGGTGACGAAAGTCACACCCAAAAGTATCCATACATTTAGTAAGGTTTTATAATGCTGATTTTATATTTTAACAATAAACAACAGTAATGATATTGCTGCTGACTGTAAAGAGGAATCTGACATTAGACAGTGAATCATGATGTGTTGAAAACATGTGATTTAGGTTGATAATGTACAGCCAAATGTCACACAAACTGAGCGAGGAGTAATTGGACTTTTTTCTCCAGATATCGATGAATGCGCAACCAACACATCAACCTGTCAACAAATCTGCAACAATACAATTGGAAACTACACCTGCAGTTGCCGTCCTGGCTTTAGCATCAACATGAACAACACTTCTCTTTGTGATGGTAGGAAATCTTCAAATATACAGATTCTCTGCAATTGATGATTTGAAAATTATCATCCAACTATCAGATCTCATTGCGCTGCACATTCCAGATTATTTCAAGCAAAATCTTTTGTTCTCCTTAATTACTATGCAATCAGAGATTCACTACAATTTTCTGTGTCCCTTCGCAATAGGGATCTATTGATTGCACAATATGATAGAACTGTTGCAGTAAATCAGTGAGTTACCATGAAATTTCAAGTACCTTTCACAGTTTCTAATCAATGGGCTATGTTTTGCAGTGCTGGACTCGCCATTGCTCAACGGGCCTGAATCTGTGGTCGGTATGATGGTGTACTCTTAAGAGTGCGTCGTCATACCGGCTTTGAATATGACTTCAAGTTCGGGATTTCCGCAAGTGCTAAATTCCAAAGTTGCAATCTGTCAAGATCCAACTGTGCATCGGCTTCACGGCACATTTCACCTACCCATTCAAATCAATGTATGGGTGAAAAGTTGGGCTAATGCTCACCTGCTGCGCATTAATTACCCTGAAATGTTTTTCGCCTGGTGCAAAGAGGCACAGGAGCATGTTGCACAGCGTCAGTGGAGGGGGGTCAGGGGGCAGTTGAGAGAATTGCATTAGTTTATGCTGCAGCCCATAACAAAGAGGCACTGGTTCGTGTCTGAGTGGAAAGAAACATTGAAAGAAACTTTCATTTGTTTGAGCTTGAAAACAAGGACTTTTTGTGTCACTGTCTTTGCTTCCTAAAAGAATTTTGTCATTTTGGTTTAATTCCCTAATTCTTTATTGATAGGATTTAATTCACTTTCAAGATTTCCTCATGTTATCAGATATTTAAACTCCCGATTTTAGATTGTGTCAATTAATCAAAAGTTGGTTAGTCTAATAGAGAAGAAACAAATTCGCTAGGACAATAAGACTGTAATTATCGGTTTGTGTATTATAATCTTGGTTTAGGTATTAAATGCTATTACAATGTTTGTAATTCATTAATAAAATAGCATTTCTGGCTGCTAAATTATTAAAATGAGTTGTGGGCAAATCAGCAATCTCCTCTGTTTCCTGATTGGCTAAGAGCCAGGAAGTAAAAGCAGCCTCGCCCCATGTGATTCCAGGTTCACATACGCACAATGGTGCACCCCTGGGATCCATGGGCCTCTATGCTGTGCACAACTCTGCATCATTTACAAGGATATTTTTGAAGGAGGTTTCAGCCACAAAAGAGCCTCCAATGCCTGGTCACTGAACCGGTGCGCTCTCTCCCTGGGCCTCTGAGCAGCCATGAGCTTCCTGGTTGAAGAATTGCACCTTCTTGCAGGTCCAGCTCACAAGCAGTAATGATCAGGATGAAGCTGTGCAGCATGATTGAACCTCCCCTTTAAGAAATAGAAGGTGCCTGAGCTTGAGTAGCATTCTGAGGTAGTGCACCATTCCCCAATGTTAGTGCCTTAAGAGACGTGTGTCGCACTTGATTTAGCGCTCCAATCACCTCCAGGGCAGCTGGCGATGAATTTTGCAGTCGCCAGCGCTAATTTGTGCCTCAGACATACGTAGTTTGCTTTGTTTATAATTAAGACCCTAGTTTCAGATTTAACTAAGTCACTTTCAAACTCAATACAAAATTCTATCATATTATGGTCACTCTTCCCTAAATTTTAAATTTTAAAGAGAAACAACATGAATTATATTGCTGCTGAATGTAAACAGGAATCTGACTTGATAAAGTTCATCAAGATGTGTTAAAAACATGTGATGTACGTTGACAATGTAAGGCCAAATGTCACTCAAACTGAGTGAGGAGTAATTGGATTGTTTTTCTCCAGATATCGATGAATGCGCAACCAACACATCAAACTGTCAACAAATCTGCAACAATACAATTGGAAACTACACCTGCAGTTGTGGTCCTGGCTTCAGCATCAACATGAACAACACTTCTCTTTGTGATGGTAGGAAATCTTCAAATATACAGATTCTCTGTAAATGATCATTTGAAAATGATCCTTCAACTAGCATTTCCCATTGCCCTGCACATTCTAGATGTATTCAAGCAAAGTCTTTTGTTCTCCTTAATAATTAAATAATGAGAGACTCACAACAATTATCTGTGTCCCTACACAATAGGGATATATTGATTGCAGAATATGTTAAAACTATTGTAGTAAATCAGGGAGTTTCCATGAAATTTCAAGTACCTTTCACAGTTTCTAATCAATTGGCTGTGTTTTGCAACCCTGGACTCGCCATTACTCAATGGCCCTGAATCTGTGGTCGGTATTATGGTGTGCTCTAAGAGTGCGTTGTCAGACCGACTTTGAAAATGACTGCAAGTTCGGGATTTCCACATGTGCTAAGTTCCGAAGTTGTGATCTGTGAAGTTCCGACTGTGCGAGGAGGGTACAGAAGCCATCTGTCACTTCTCCCATTGAGTTGAGGCCACACAAACACTTCAAAGCTTACCACCTACAGAAAAATCTAAACATATTAATAATGACTTACCCAACATTTCCTTACCTCTGATACTCACCAGTGTCCCATTGCATCCTTCACACCACTTCTGCAGCTGTCATCTATACACAAACATTACAACAAACCCACAGCACCCTTCATTTACCCGGGCGGGTTTTCCCGACATCAAGAAGCCGGCAGGAGAAGTCTAATAATTGGAAAAAGCCTCTTAACTGCCTGTTAACTATCTGTGAACAGGCAGTTAAGTGGCTATAATCCCCTTCCCGCTGCTAGATGTCGGGTCCCTGCGTAAATCAGGGACCCGACTCCCAGCAAGATTGGTTGGAGGCAGGTTGGGAGTGGGTTCAGGACCCGTTCCCATTCTTTTTGATTTTCCCAGCAGTCACACCTCCAAACCCACCTCCTCAGGGCTGGTAAAATCCAGACCTCGATTTTAGATTGTTTCAATTAATCAAAAGTTATGTAGTCTAATAGAGGAGAAACAAATTCGCTGCAACTATAAGACTGTAGTTATAGATTTGTGTATTATAATCTTGGTTTGGGTATTAAATACTATTACAATCATTGTAATTTATTAATAAAATAGCATTTCTGGCTGCTAAATTATTAAAAAGAATTGTGGGCAAATCAGCAATCTCTCTGTTTCCTGATTGGCTAAGAGCCAGGAAGTGAAAGGAGCCCCGCCCCTCGTGATCCCAGGTTCACATGCGCACAATGGTGTGCCCCTGGGATCCGTGGGCCTCTATGCTGCACACAACTCTGCAGCGTTTGAAAGGACATTTTTGAAGGAGGGTTCGCACGAGGTAAGTGCGGATTTCATTCGTGTCCTCATTAGCTACACCACCGACCGCGAATTCAGAGCCAATGTTCCTGTCATTTATAATCAATGGGGGTGGGAACATTATAGTTTGGTGAGGGCAGGTGACGAAAGTCACACCCAAAAGTATCCATACATTTAGTAAGGTTTTATAATGCTGATTTTATATTTTAACAATAAACAACAGTAATGATATTGCTGCTGACTGTAAAGAGGAATCTGACATTAGACAGTGAATCATGATGTGTTGAAAACATGTGATTTAGGTTGATAATGTACAGCCAAATGTCACACAAACTGAGCGAGGAGTAATTGGACTTTTTCTCCAGATATCGATGAATGCGCAACCAACACATCAACCTGTCAACAAATCTGCAACAATACAATTGGAAACTACACCTGCAGTTGCCGTCCTGGCTTTAGCATCAACATGAACAACACTTCTCTTTGTGATGGTAGGAAATCTTCAAATATACAGATTCTCTGCAATTGATGATTTGAAAATTATCATCCAACTATCAGATCTCATTGCGCTGCACATTCCAGATTATTTCAAGCAAAATCTTTTGTTCTCCTTAATTACTATGCAATCAGAGATTCACTACAATTTTCTGTGTCCCTTCGCAATAGGGATCTATTGATTGCACAATATGATAGAACTGTTGCAGTAAATCAGTGAGTTACCATGAAATTTCAAGTACCTTTCACAGTTTCTAATCAATGGGCTATGTTTTGCAGTGCTGGACTCGCCATTGCTCAACGGGCCTGAATCTGTGGTCGGTATGATGGTGTACTCTTAAGAGTGCGTCGTCATACCGGCTTTGAATATGACTTCAAGTTCGGGATTTCCGCATGTGCTAAATTCCAAAGTTGCAATCTGTCAAGATCCAACTGTGCATCGGCTTCACGGCACATTTCACCTACCCATTCAAATCAATGTATGGGTGAAAAGTTGGGCTAATGCTCACCTGCTGCGCATTAATTACCCTGAAATGTTTTTCGCCTGGTGCAAAGAGGCACAGGAGCATGTTGCACAGCGTCAGTGGAGGGGGGTCAGGGGGCAGTTGAGAGAATTGCATTAGTTTATGCTGCAGCCCATAACAAAGAGGCACTGGTTTGTGTCTGAGTGGAAAGAAACGTTGAAAGAAACTTTCATTTGTTTGAGCTTGAAAACAAGGACTTTTTGTGTCACTGTCTTTGCTTCCTAAAAGAATTTTGTCATTTTGGTTTAATTCCCTAATTCTATATTGATAGGATTTAATTCACTTTCAAGATTTCCTCATGTTATCAGATATTTAAACTCCCGATTTTAGATTGTGTCAATTAATCAAAAGTTGGTTAGTCTAATAGGGAAGAAACAAATTCGCTAGGACAATAAGACTGTAATTATCGGTTTGTGTATTATAATCTTGGTTTAGGTATTAAATGCTATTACAATGTTTGTAATTCATTAATAAAATAGCATTTCTGGCTGCTAAATTATTAAAATGAGTTGTGGGCAAATCAGCAATCTCCTCTGTTTCCTGATTGGCTAAGAGCTAGGAAGTAAAAGCAGCCTCGCCCCATGTGATTCCAGGTTCACATACGCACAATGGTGCACCCCTGGGATCCATGGGCCTCTATGCTGTGTACAACTCTGCATCATTTACAAGGATATTTTTGAAGGAGGTTTCAGCCACAAAAGAGCCTCCAATGCCTGGTCACTGAACCGGTGCGCTCTCTCCCTGGGCCTCTGAGCAGCCATGAGCTTCCTGGTTGAAGAATTGCACCTTCTTGCAGGTCCAGCTCACAAGCAGTAATGATCAGGATGAAGCTGTGCAGCATGATTGAACCTCCCCTTTAAGAAATAGAAGGTGCCTGAGCTTGAGTAGCATTCTGAGGTAGTGCACCATTCCCCAATGTTAGTGCCTTAAGAGACGTGTGTCGCGCTTGATTTAGCGCTCCAATCACCTCCAGGGCAGCTGGCGATGAATTTTGCAGTCGCCAGCGCTAATTTGTGCCTCAGACATACGTAGTTTGCTTTGTTTATAATTAAGACCCTAGTTTCAGATTTAACTAAGTCACTTTCAAACTCAATACAAAATTCTATCATATTATGGTCACTCTTCCCTAAATTTTAAATTTTAAAGAGAAACAACATGAATTATATTGCTGCTGAATGTAAACAGGAATCTGACTTGATAAAGTTCATCAAGATGTGTTAAAAACATGTGATGTACGTTGACAATGTAAGGCCAAATGTCACTCAAACTGAGTGAGGAGTAATTGGATTGTTTTTCTCCAGATATCGATGAATGCGCAACCAACACATCAAACTGTCAACAAATCTGCAACAATACAATTGGAAACTACACCTGCAGTTGTGGTCCTGGCTTCAGCATCAACATGAACAACACTTCTCTTTGTGATGGTAGGAAATCTTCAAATATACAGATTCTCTGTAAATGATCATTTGAAAATGATCCTTCAACTAGCATTTCCCATTGCCCTGCACATTCTAGATGTATTCAAGCAAAGTCTTTTGTTCTCCTTAATAATTAAATAATGAGAGACTCACAACAATTATCTGTGTCCCTACACAATAGGGATATATTGATTGCAGAATATGTTAAAACTATTGTAGTAAATCAGGGAGTTTCCATGAAATTTCAAGTACCTTTCACAGTTTCTAATCAATTGGCTGTGTTTTGCAACCCTGGACTCGCCATTACTCAATGGCCCTGAATCTGTGGTCGGTATTATGGTGTGCTCTAAGAGTGCATTGTCAGACCGACTTTGAAAATGACTGCAAGTTCGGGATTTCCACATGTGCTAAGTTCCGAAGTTGTGATCTGTGAAGTTCCGACTGTGCGAGGAGGGTACAGAAGCGATCTGTCACTTCTCCCATTGAGTTGAGGCCACACAAACACTTCAAAGCTTACCACCTACAGAAAAATCTAAACATATTAATAATGACTTACCCAACATTTCCTTACCTCTGATACTCACGAGTGTCCCATTGCATCCTTCACACCACTTCTGCAGCTGTCATCTATACACAAACATTACAACAGACCCACACCACCCTTCATTTACCCGGGCGGGTTTTCCCGACATCAAGAAGCCGGCAGGAGAAGTCTAATAATTGGAAAAAGCCTCTTAACTGCCTGTTAACTATCTGTGAACAGGCAGTTAAGTGGCTATAATCCCCTTCCCGCTGCTAGATGTCGGGTCCCTGCGTAAATCAGGGACCCGACTCTCAGCAAGATTGGTTGGAGGCAGGTTGGGAGTGGGTTCAGGACCCGTTCCCATTCTTTTTGATTTTCCCAGCAGTCACGCCTCCAAACCCACCTCCTCAGGGCTGGTAAAATCCAGACCTCGATTTTAGATTGTTTCAATTAATCAAAAGTTATGTAGTCTAATAGAGGAGAAACAAATTCGCTGCAACTATAAGACTGTAGTTATAGATTTGTGTATTATAATCTTGGTTTGGGTATTAAATACTATTACAATCATTGTAATTTATTAATAAAATAGCATTTCTGGCTGCTAAATTATTAAAAAGAATTGTGGGCAAATCAGCAATCTCCTCTGTTTCCTGATTGGCTAAGAGCCAGGAAGTGGAAGGAGCCCCGCCCCTCGTGATCCCAGGTTCACATGCGCACAATGGTGTGCCCCTGGGATCCGTGGGCCTCTATGCTGCACACAACTCTGCAGCGTTTGCAAGGACATTTTTGAAGGAGGGTTCGCACGAGGTAAGTGCGGATTTCATTCGGATGTCGAGTGTGTCCTCATTAGCTACACCACCGACCGCGAATTCAGAGCCAATGTTCCTGTCATTTATAATCAATGGGGGTGGGAACATTATAGTTTGGTGAGGGCAGGTGACGAAAGTCACACCCAAAAGTATCCATACATTTAGTAAGGTTTTATAATGCTGATTTTATATTTTAACAATAAACAACAGTAATGATATTGCTGCTGACTGTAAAGAGGAATCTGACATTAGACAGTGAATCATGATGTGTTGAAAACATGTGATTTAGGTTGATAATGTACAGCCAAATGTCACACAAACTGAGCGAGGAGTAATTGGACATTTTTCTCCAGATATCGATGAATGCGCAACCAACACATCAACCTGTCAACAAATCTGCAACAATACAATTGGAAACTACACCTGCAGTTGCCGTCCTGGCTTTAGCATCAACATGAACAACACTTCTCTTTGTGATGGTAGGAAATCTTCAAATATACAGATTCTCTGCAATTGATGATTTGAAAATTATCATCCAACTATCAGATCTCATTGCGCTGCACATTCCAGATTATTTCAAGCAAAATCTTTTGTTCTCCTTAATTACTATGCAATCAGAGATTCACTACAATTTTCTGTGTCCCTTCGCAATAGGGATCTATTGATTGCACAATATGATAGAACTGTTGCAGTAAATCAGTGAGTTACCATGAAATTTCAAGTACCTTTCACAGTTTCTAATCAATGGGCTATGTTTTGCAGTGCTGGACTCGCCATTGCTCAACGGGCCTGAATCTGTGGTCGGTATGATGGTGTACTCTTAAGAGTGCGTCGTCATACCGGCTTTGAATATGACTTCAAGTTCGGGATTTCCGCATGTGCTAAATTCCAAAGTTGCAATCTGTCAAGATCCAACTGTGCATCGGCTTCACGGCACATTTCACCTACCCATTCAAATCAATGTATGGGTGAAAAGTTGGGCTAATGCTCACCTGCTGCGCATTAATTACCCTGAAATGTTTTTCGCCTGGTGCAAAGAGGCACAGGAGCATGTTGCACAGCGTCAGTGGAGGGGGGTCAGGGGGCAGTTGAGAGAATTGCATTAGTTTATGCTGCAGCCCATAACAAAGAGGCACTGGTTTGTGTCTGAGTGGAAAGAAACGTTGAAAGAAACTTTCATTTGTTTGAGCTTGAAAACAAGGACTTTTTGTGTCACTGTCTTTGCTTCCTAAAAGAATTTTGTCATTTTGGTTTAATTCCCTAATTCTATATTGATAGGATTTAATTCACTTTCAAGATTTCCTCATGTTATCAGATATTTAAACTCCCGATTTTAGATTGTGTCAATTAATCAAAAGTTGGTTAGTCTAATAGGGAAGAAACAAATTCGCTAGGACAATAAGACTGTAATTATCGGTTTGTGTATTATAATCTTGGTTTAGGTATTAAATGCTATTACAATGTTTGTAATTCATTAATAAAATAGCATTTCTGGCTGCTAAATTATTAAAATGAGTTGTGGGCAAATCAGCAATCTCCTCTGTTTCCTGATTGGCTAAGAGCCAGGAAGTAAAAGCAGCCTCGCCCCATGTGATTCCAGGTTCACATACGCACAATGGTGCACCCCTGGGATCCATGGGCCTCTATGCTGTGTACAACTCTGCATCATTTACAAGGATATTTTTGAAGGAGGTTTCAGCCACAAAAGAGCCTCCAATGCCTGGTCACTGAACCGGTGCGCTCTCTCCCTGGGCCTCTGAGCAGCCATGAGCTTCCTGGTTGAAGAATTGCACCTTCTTGCAGGTCCAGCTCACAAGCAGTAATGATCAGGATGAAGCTGTGCAGCATGATTGAACCTCCCCTTTAAGAAATAGAAGGTGCCTGAGCTTGAGTAGCATTCTGAGGTAGTGCACCATTCCCCAATGTTAGTGCCTTAAGAGACGTGTGTCGCGCTTGATTTAGCGCTCCAATCACCTCCAGGGCAGCTGGCGATGAATTTTGCAGTCGCCAGCGCTAATTTGTGCCTCAGACATACGTAGTTTGCTTTGTTTATAATTAAGACCCTAGTTTCAGATTTAACTAAGTCACTTTCAAACTCAATACAAAATTCTATCATATTATGGTCACTCTTCCCTAAATTTTAAATTTTAAAGAGAAACAACATGAATTATATTGCTGCTGAATGTAAACAGGAATCTGACTTGATAAAGTTCATCAAGATGTGTTAAAAACATGTGATGTACGTTGACAATGTAAGGCCAAATGTCACTCAAACTGAGTGAGGAGTAATTGGATTGTTTTTCTCCAGATATCGATGAATGCGCAACCAACACATCAAACTGTCAACAAATCTGCAACAATACAATTGGAAACTACACCTGCAGTTGTGGTCCTGGCTTCAGCATCAACATGAACAACACTTCTCTTTGTGATGGTAGGAAATCTTCAAATATACAGATTCTCTGTAAATGATCATTTGAAAATGATCCTTCAACTAGCATTTCCCATTGCCCTGCACATTCTAGATGTATTCAAGCAAAGTCTTTTGTTCTCCTTAATAATTAAATAATGAGAGACTCACAACAATTATCTGTGTCCCTACACAATAGGGATATATTGATTGCAGAATATGTTAAAACTATTGTAGTAAATCAGGGAGTTTCCATGAAATTTCAAGTACCTTTCACAGTTTCTAATCAATTGGCTGTGTTTTGCAACCCTGGACTCGCCATTACTCAATGGCCCTGAATCTGTGGTCGGTATTATGGTGTGCTCTAAGAGTGCATTGTCAGACCGACTTTGAAAATGACTGCAAGTTCGGGATTTCCACATGTGCTAAGTTCCGAAGTTGTGATCTGTGAAGTTCCGACTGTGCGAGGAGGGTACAGAAGCGATCTGTCACTTCTCCCATTGAGTTGAGGCCACACAAACACTTCAAAGCTTACCACCTACAGAAAAATCTAAACATATTAATAATGACTTACCCAACATTTCCTTACCTCTGATACTCACGAGTGTCCCATTGCATCCTTCACACCACTTCTGCAGCTGTCATCTATACACAAACATTACAACAGACCCACAGCACCCTTCATTTACCCGGGTGGGTTTTCCCGACATCAAGATGCCGGCAGGAGAAGTCTAATAATTGGAAAAAGCGTCTTAACTGCCTGTTAACTATCTGTGAATAGGCAGTTAAGTGGCTATAATCCCCTTCCCGCTGCTAGATGTCGGGTCCCTGCGTAAATCAGGGACCCGACTCCCAGCAAGATTGGTTGGAGGCAGGTTGGGAGTGGGTTCAGGACCCGTTCCCATTCTTTTTGATTTTCCCAGCAGTCACGCCTCCAAACCCACCTCCTCAGGGCTGGTAAAATCCAGACCTCGATTTTAGATTGTTTCAATTAATCAAAAGTTATGTAGTCTAATAGAGGAGAAACAAATTCGCTGCAACTATAAGACTGTAGTTATAGATTTGTGTATTATAATCTTGGTTTGGGTATTAAATACTATTACAATCATTGTAATTTATTAATAAAATAGCATTTCTGGCTGCTAAATTATTAAAAAGAATTGTGGGCAAATCAGCAATCTCCTCTGTTTCCTGATTGGCTAAGAGCCAGGAAGTGAAAGGAGCCCCGCCCCTCGTGATCCCAGGTTCACATGCGCACAATAGTGTGCCCCTGGAATCCGTGGGCCTCTATGCTGCACACAACTCTGCAGCGTTTGCAAGGACATTTTTGAAGGAGGGTTCGCACGAGGTAAGTGCGGATTTCATTCGGATGTCGAGTGTGTCCTCATTAGCTACACCACCGACCGCGAATTCAGAGCCAATGTTCCTGTCATTTATAATCAATGGGGGTGGGAACATTATAGTTTGGTGAGGGCAGGTGACGAAAGTCACACCCAAAAGTATCCATACATTTAGTAAGGTTTTATAATGCTGATTTTATATTTTAACAATAAACAACAGTAATGATATTGCTGCTGACTGTAAAGAGGAATCTGACATTAGACAGTGAATCATGATGTGTTGAAAACATGTGATTTAGGTCGATAATGTACAGCCAAATGTCACACAAACTGAGCGAGGAGTAATTGGACTTTTTTCTCCAGATATCGATGAATGCGCAACCAACACATCAACCTGTCAACAAATCTGCAACAATACAATTGGAAACTACACCTGCAGTTGCCGTCCTGGCTTTAGCATCAACATGAACAACACTTCTCTTTGTGATGGTAGGAAATCTTCAAATATACAGATTCTCTGCAATTGATGATTTGAAAATTATCATCCAACTATCAGATCTCATTGCGCTGCACATTCCAGATTATTTCAAGCAAAATCTTTTGTTCTCCTTAATTACTATGCAATCAGAGATTCACTACAATTTTCTGTGTCCCTACGCAATAGGGATCTATTGATTGCACAATATGATAGAACTGTTGCAGTAAATCGGTGAGTTACCATGAAATTTCAAGTACCTTTCACAGTTTCTAATCAATGGGCTGTGTTTTGCAGTGCTGGACTCGCCATTACTCAACGGGCCTGAATCTGTGGTCGGTATGATGGTGTACTCTTAAGAGTGCGTCGTCATACGGCTTTGAATATGACTTCAAGTTCGGGATTTCCGCATGTGCTAAATTCCAAAGTTGCAATCTGTCAAGATCCAACTGTGCATCGGCTTCACGGCACATTTCACCTACCCATTCAAATCAATGTATGGGTGAAAAGTTGGGCTAATGCTCACCTGCTGCGCATTAATTACCCTGAAATGTTTTTCGCCTGGTGCAAAGAGGCGCAGGAGCATGTTGCACAGCGTCAGTGGAGGGGGGTCAGGGGGCAGTTGAGAGAATTGCATTAGTTTATGCTGCAGCCCATAACAAAGAGGCACTGGTTCGTGTCTGAGTGGAAAGAAACGTTGAAAGAAACTTTCATTTGTTTGAGCTTGAAAACAAGGACTTTTTGTGTCACTGTCTTTGCTTCCTAAAAGAATGTTGTCATTTTGGTTTAATTCCCTAATTCTATATTGATAGGATTTAATTCACTTTCAAGATTTCCTCATGTTATCAGATATTTAAACTCCCGATTTTAGATTGTGTCAATTAATCAAAAGTTGGTTAGTCTAATAGAGAAGAAACAAATTCGCTAGGACAATAAGACTGTAATTATAGGTTTGTGTATTATAATCTTGGTTTAGGTATTAAATGCTATTACAATGTTTGTAATTCATTAATAAAATAGCATTTCTGGCTGCTAAATTATTAAAATGAGTTGTGGGCAAATCAGCAATCTCCTCTGTTTCCTGATTGGCTAAGAGCCAGGAAGTAAAAGCAGCCTCGCCCCATGTGATTCCAGGTTCACATACGCACAATGGTGCACCCCTGGGATCCATGGGCCTCTATGCTGTGCACAACTCTGCATCATTTACAAGGATATTTTTGAAGGAGGTTTCAGCCACAAAAGAGGCTCCAATGCCTGGTCACTGAACCGGTGCGTTCTCTCCCTGGGCCTCTGAGCAGCCATGAGCTTCCTGGTTGAAGAATTGCACCTTCTTGCAGGTCCAGCTCACAAGCAGTAATGATCAGGATGAAGCTGTGCAGCATGATTGAACCTCCCCTTTAAGAAATAGAAGGTGCCTGAGCTTGAGTAGCATTCTGAGGTAGTGCACCATTCCCCAATGTTAGTGCCTTAAGAGACATGTGTTGCGCTTGATTTAGCGCTCCAATCACCTCCAGGGCAGCTGGCGATGAATTTTGCAGTCGCCAGCGCTAATTTGTGCCTCAGGCATACGTAGTTTGCTTTGTTTATAATTAAGACCCTAGTTTCAGATTTAACTAAGTCACTTTCAAACTCAATACAAAATTCTATCATATTATGGTCACTCTTCCCTAAATTTTAAATTTTAAAGAGAAACAACATGAATTATATTGCTGCTGAATGTAAACAGGAATCTGACTTGATAAAGTTCATCAAGATGTGTTAAAAACATGTGATGTACGTTGACAATGTAAGGCCAAATGTCACTCAAACTGAGTGAGGAGTAATTGGATTGTTTTTCTCCAGATATCGATGAATGCGCAACCAACACATCAAACTGTCAACAAATCTGCAACAATACAATTGGAAACTACACCTGCAGTTGTGGTCCTGGCTTCAGCATCAACATGAACAACACTTCTCTTTGTGATGGTAGGAAATCTTCAAATATATAGATTCTCTGTAAATGATCATTTGAAAATGATCCTTCAACTAGCATTTCCCATTGCCCTGCACATTCTAGATGTATTCAAGCAAAGTCTTTTGTTCTCCTTAATAATTAAATAATGAGAGACTCACAACAATTATCTGTGTCCCTACACAATAGGGATATATTGATTGCAGAATATGTTAAAACTATTGTAGTAAATCAGGGAGTTTCCATGAAATTTCAAGTACCTTTCACAGTTTCTAATCAATTGGCTGTGTTTTGCAACCCTGGACTCGCCATTACTCAATGGCCCTGAATCTGTGGTCGGTATTATGGTGTGCTCTAAGAGTGCGTTGTCAGACCGACTTTGAAAATGACTGCAAGTTCGGGATTTCCACATGTGCTAAGTTCCGAAGTTGTGATCTGTGAAGTTCCGACTGTGCGAGGAGGGTACAGAAGCGATCTGTCACTTCCCCCATTGAGTTGAGGCCACACAAACACTTCAAAGCTTACCACCTACAGAAAAATCTAAACATATTAATAATGACTTACCCAACATTTCCTTACCTCTGATACTCACCAGTGTCCCATTGCATCCTTCACACCACTTCTGCAGCTGTCATCTATACACAAACATTACAACAGACCCACAGCACCCTTCATTTACCCGGGTGGGTTTTCCCGACATCAAGATGCCGGCAGGAGAAGTCTAATAATTGGAAAAAGCGTCTTAACTGCCTGTTAACTATCTGTGAACAGGCAGTTAAGTGGCTATAATCCCCTTCCCGCTGCTAGATGTCGGGTCCCTGCGTAAATCAGGGACCCGACTCCCAGCAAGATTGGTTGGAGGCAGGTTGGGAGTGGGTTCAGGACCCGTTCCCATTCTTTTTGATTTTCCCAGCAGTCACGCCTCCAAACCCACCTCCTCAGGGCTGGTAAAATCCAGACCTCGATTTTAGATTGTTTCAATTAATCAAAAGTTATGTAGTCTAATAGAGGAGAAACAAATTCGCTGCAACTATAAGATTGTAGTTATAGATTTGTGTATTATAATCTTGGTTTGGGTATTAAATACTATTACAATCACTTTAATTTATTAATAAAATAGCATTTCTGGCTGCTAAATTATTAAAAAGAATTGTGGGCAAATCAGCAATCTCCTCTGTTTCCTGATTGGCTAAGAGCCAGGAAGTGGAAGGAGCCCCGCCCCTCGTGATCCCAGGTTCACATGCGCACAATGGTGTGCCCCTGGGATCCGTGGGCCTCTATGCTGCACACAACTCTGCAGCGTTTGCAAGGACATTTTTGAAGGAGGGTTCGCACGAGGTAAGTGCGGATTTCATTCGGATGTCGAGTGTGTCCTCATTAGCTACACCACCGACCGCGAATTCAGAGCCAATGTTCCTGTCATTTATAATCAATGGGGGTGGGAACATTATAGTTTGGTGAGGGCAGGTGACGAAAGTCACACCCAAAAGTATCCATACATTTAGTAAGGTTTTATAATGCTGATTTTATATTTTAACAATAAACAACAGTAATGATATTGCTGCTGACTGTAAAGAGGAATCTGACACTAGACAGTGAATCATGATGTGTTGAAAACATGTGATTTAGGTTGATAATGTACAGCCAAATGTCACACAAACTGAGCGAGGAGTAATTGGACTTTTTTCTCCAGATATCGATGAATGCGCAACCAACACATCAACCTGTCAACAAATCTGCAACAATACAATTGGAAACTACACCTGCAGTTGCCGTCCTGGCTTTAGCATCAACATGAACAACACTTCTCTTTGTGATGGTAGGAAATCTTCAAATATACAGATTCTCTGCAATTGATGATTTGAAAATTATCATCCAACTATCAGATCTCATTGCGCTGCACATTCCAGATTATTTCAAGCAAAATCTTTTGTTCTCCTTAATTACTATGCAATCAGAGATTCACTACAATTTTCTGTGTCCCTACGCAATAGGGATCTATTGATTGCAGAATATGATAGAACTGTTGCAGTAAATCAATGAGTTACCATGAAATTTCAAGTACCTTTCACAGTTTCTAATCAATGGGCTGTGTTTTGCAGTGCTGGACTCGCCATTACTCAACGGGCCTGAATCTGTGGTCGGTATGATGGTGTACTCTTAAGAGTGCGTCGTCATACCGGCTTTGAATATGACTTCAAGTTCGGGATTTCCGCATGTGCTAAATTCCAAAGTTGCAATCTGTCAAGATCCAACTGTGCATCGGCTTCACGGCACATTTCACCTACCCATTCAAATCAATGTATGGGTGAAAAGTTGGGCTAATGCTCACCTGCTGCGCATTAATTACCCTGAAACGTTTTTCGCCTGGTGCAAAGAGGCGCAGGAGCATGTTGCACAGCGTCAGTGGAGGGGGGTCAGGGGGCAGTTGAGAGAATTGCATTAGTTTATGCTGCAGCCCATAACAAAGAGGCACTGGTTCGTGTCTGAGTGGAAAGAAACGTTGAAAGAAACTTTCATTTGTTTGAGCTTGAAAACAAGGACTTTTTGTGTCACTGTCTTTGCTTCCTAAAAGAATTTTGTCATTTTGGTTTAATTCCCTAATTCTTTATTGATAGGATTTAATTCACTTTCAAGATTTCCTCATGTTATCAGATATTTAAACTCCCGATTTTAGATTGTGTCAATTAATCAAAAGTTGGTTAGTCTAATAGAGAAGAAACAAATTCGCTAGGACAATAAGACTGTAATTATCGGTTTGTGTATTATAATCTTGGTTTAGGTATTAAATGCTATTACAATGTTTGTAATTCATTAATAAAATAGCATTTCTGGCTGCTAAATTATTAAAATGAGTTGTGGGCAAATCAGCAATCTCCTCTGTTTCCTGATTGGCTAAGAGCCAGGAAGTAAAAGCAGCCTCGCCCCATGTGATTCCAGGTTCACATACGCACAATGGTGCACCCCTGGGATCCATGGGCCTCTATGCTGTGCACAACTCTGCATCATTTACAAGGATATTTTTGAAGGAGGTTTCAGCCACAAAAGAGCCTCCAATGCCTGGTCACTGAACCGGTGCGCTCTCTCCCTGGGCCTCTGAGCAGCCATGAGCTTCCTGGTTGAAGAATTGCACCTTCTTGCAGGTCCAGCTCACAAGCAGTAATGATCAGGATGAAGCTGTGCAGCATGATTGAACCTCCCCTTTAAGAAATAGAAGGTGCCTGAGCTTGAGTAGCATTCTGAGGTAGTGCACCATTCCCCAATGTTAGTGCCTTAAGAGACGTGTGTCGCGCTTGATTTAGCGCTCCAATCACCTCCAGGGCAGCTGGCGATGAATTTTGCAGTCGCCAGCGCTAATTTGTGCCTCAGACATACGTAGTTTGCTTTGTTTATAATTAAGACCCTAGTTTCAGATTTAACTAAGTCACTTTCAAAATCAATACAAAATTCTATCATATTATGGTCACTCTTCCCTAAATTTTAAATTTTAAAGAGAAACAACATGAATTATATTGCTGCTGAATGTAAACAGGAATCTGACTTGATAAAGTTCATCAAGATGTGTTAAAAACATGTGATGTACGTTGACAATGTAAGGCCAAATGTCACTCAAACTGAGTGAGGAGTAATTGGATTGTTTTTCTCCAGATATCGATGAATGCGCAACCAACACATCAAACTGTCAACAAATCTGCAACAATACAATTGGAAACTACACCTGCAGTTGTGGTCCTGGCTTCAGCATCAACATGAACAACACTTCTCTTTGTGATGGTAGGAAATCTTCAAATATACAGATTCTCTGTAAATGATCATTTGAAAATGATCCTTCAACTAGCATTTCCCATTGCCCTGCACATTCTAGATGTATTCAAGCAAAGTCTTTTGTTCTCCTTAATAATTAAATAATGAGAGACTCACAACAATTATCTGTGTCCCTACACAATAGGGATATATTGATTGCAGAATATGTTAAAACTATTGTAGTAAATCAGGGAGTTTCCATGAAATTTCAAGTACCTTTCACAGTTTCTAATCAATTGGCTGTGTTTTGCAACCCTGGACTCGCCATTACTCAATGGCCCTGAATCTGTGGTCGGTATTATGGTGTGCTCTAAGAGTGCGTTGTCAGACCGACTTTGAAAATGACTGCAAGTTCGGGATTTCCACATGTGCTAAGTTCCGAAGTTGTGATCTGTGAAGTTCCGACTGTGCAAGTAGGGTACAGAAGCGATCTGTCACTTCTCCCATTGAGTTGAGGCCACACAAACACTTCAAAGCTTACCACCTACAGAAAAATCTAAACATATTAATAATGACTTACCCAACATTTCCTTACCTCTGATACTCACCAGTGTCCCATTGCATCCTTCACACCACTTCTGCAGCTGTCATCTATACACAAACATTACAACAGACCCACAGCACCATTCATTTACCCGGGCGGGTTTTCCCGACATCAAGAAGCCGGCAGGAGAAGTCTAATAATTGGAAAAAGCCTCTTAACTGCCTGTTAACTATCTGTGAACAGGCAGTTAAGTGGCTATAATCCCCTTCCCGCTGCTAGATGTCGGGTCACTGCGTAAATCAGGGACCCGACTCCCAGCAAGATTGGTTGGAGGCAGGTTGGGAGTGGGTTCAGGACCCGTTCCCATTCTTTTTGATTTTCCCAGCAGTCACGCCTCCAAACCCACCTCCTCAGGGCTGGTAAAATCCAGACCTCGATTTTAGAATGTTTCAATTAATCAAAAGTTATGTAGTCTAATAGAGGAGAAACAAATTCGCTGCAACTATAAGACTGTAGTTATAGATTTGTGTATTATAATCTTGGTTTGGGTATTAAATACTATTACAATCATTGTAATTTATTAATAAAATAGCATTTCTGGCTGCTAAATTATTAAAAAGAATTGTGGGCAAATCAGCAATCTCCTCTGTTTCCTGATTGGCTAAGAGCCAGGAAGTGAAAGGAGCCCCGCCCCTCGTGATCCCAGGTTCACATGCGCACAATGGTGTGCCCCTGGGATCCGTGGGCATCTATGCTGCACACAACTCTGCAGCGTTTGCAAGGACATTTTTGAAGGAGGGTTCGCACGAGGTAAGTGCGGATTTCATTCGGATGTCGAGTGTGTCCTCATTAGCTGCACCACCGACCGCGAATTCAGAGCCAATGTTCCTGTCATTTATAATCAATGGGGGTGGGAACATTATAGTTTGGTGAGGGCAGGTGACGAAGGTCACACCCAAAAGTATCCATACATTTAGTAAGGTTTTATAATGCTGATTTTATATTTTAACAATAAACAACAGTAATGATATTGCTGCTGACTGTAAAGAGGAATCTGACATTAGACAGTGAATCATGATGTGTTGAAAACATGTGATTTAGGTTGATAATGTACAGCCAAATGTCACACAAACTGAGCGAGGAGTAATTGGACTTTTTTCTCCAGATATCGATGAATGCGCAACCAACACATCAACCTGTCAACAAATCTGCAACAATACAATTGGAAACTACACCTGCAGTTGCCGTCCTGGCTTTAGCATCAACATGAACAACACTTCTCTTTGTGATGGTAGGAAATCTTCAAATATACAGATTCTCTGCAATTGATGATTTGAAAATTATCATCCAACTATCAGATCTCATTGCGCTGCACATTCCAGATTATTTCAAGCAAAATCTTTTGTTCTCCTTAATTACTATGCAATCAGAGATTCACTACAATTTTCTGTGTCCCTACGCAATAGGGATCTATTGATTGCAGAATATGATAGAACTGTTGCAGTAAATCAGTGAGTTACCATGAAATTTCAAGTACCTTTCACAGTTTCTAATCAATGGGCTGTGTTTTGCAGTGCTGGACTCGCCATTACTCAACGGGCCTGAATCTGTGGTCGGTAAGATGGTGTACTCTTAAGAGTGCGTCGTCATACCGGCTTTGAATATGACTTCAAGTTCGGGATTTCCGCATGTGCTAAATTCCAAAGTTGCAATCTGTCAAGATCCAACTGTGCATCGGCTTCACGGCACATTTCACCTACCCATTCAAATCAATGTATGGGTGAAAGGTTGGGCTAATGCTCACCTGCTGCGCATTAATTACCCTGAAATGTTTTTCGCCTGGTGCAAAGAGGCGCAGGAGCATGTTGCACAGCGTCAGTGGAGGGGGTTCAGGGGGCAGTTGAGAGAATTGCATTAGTTTATGCTGCAGCCCATAACATAGAGGCACTGGTTCGTGTCTGAGTGGAAAGAAACGTTGAAAGAAACTTTCATTTGTTTGAGCTGGAAAACAAGGACTTTTTGTGTCACTGTCTTTGCTTCCTAAAATAATTTTGTCATTTTGGTTTAATTCCCTTATTCTATATTGATAGGATTTAATTCACTTTCAAGATTTCCTCATGTTATCAGATATTTAAACTCCCGATTTTAGATTGTGTCAATTAATCAAAAGTTGGTTAGTCTAATAGAGAAGAAACAAATTCGCTAGGACAATAAGACTGTAATTATAGGTTTGTGTATTATAATCTTGGTTTAGGTATTAAATGCTATTACAATGTTTGTAATTCATTAATAAAATAGCATTTCTGGCTGCTAAATTATTAAAATGAGTTGTGGGCAAATCAGCAATCTCCTCTGTTTCCTGATTGGCTAAGAGCCAGGAAGTAAAAGCAGCCTCGCCCCATGTGATTCCAGGTTCACATACGCACAATGGTGCACCCCTGGGATCCATGGGCCTCTATGCTGTGCACAACTCTGCATCATTTACAAGGATATTTTTGAAGGAGGTTTCAGCCACAAAAGAGCCTCCAATGCCTGGTCACTGAACCGGTGCGCTCTCTCCCTGGGCCTCTGAGCAGCCATGAGCTTCCTGGTTGAAGAATTGCACCTTCTTGCAGGTCCAGCTCACAAGCAGTAATGATCAGGATGAAGCTGTGCAGCATGATTGAACCTCCCCTTTAAGAAATAGAAGGTGCCTGAGCTTGAGTAGCATTCTGAGGTAGTGCACCATTCCCCAATGTTAGTGCCTTAAGAGACGTGTGTCGCGCTTGATTTAGCGCTCCAATCACCTCCAGGGCAGCTGGCGATGAATTTTGCAGTCGCCAGCGCTAATTTGTGCCTCAGACATACGTAGTTTGCTTTGTTTATAATTAAGACCCTAGTTTCAGATTTAACTAAGTCACTTTCAAACTCAATACAAAATTCTATCATATTATGGTCACTCTTCCCTAAATTTTAAATTTTAAACAGAAACAACATGAATTATATTGCTGCTGAATGTAAAAAGGAATCTGACTTGATAAAGTTCATCAAGATGTGTTAAAAACATGTGATGTACGTTGACAAAGTAAGGCCAAATGTCACTCAAACTGAGTGAGGAGTAATTGGATTTTTTTCTCCAGACATTGATGAATGCGCAACCAACACATCAAACTGTCAACAAATCTGCAACAATACAATTGGAAACTACACCTGCAGTTGTGGTCCTGGCTTTAGCATCAACATGAACAACACTTCTCTTTGTGATGGTAGGAAATCTTCAAATATATAGATTCTCTGTAAATGATCATTTGAAAATGATCCTTCAACTAGCATTTCCCATTGCCCTGCACATTCTTGGTGTATTCAAGCAAAGTCTTTTGTTCTCCTTAATAATTAAATAATGAGAGACTCACAACAATTATCTGTGTCCCTACACAATAGGGATATATTGATTGCAGAATATGTTAAAACTATTGTAGTAAATCAGGGAGTTTCCATGAAATTTCAAGTACCTTTCACAGTTTCTAATCAATTGGCTGTGTTTTGCAACCCTGGACTCGCCATTACTCAATGGCCCTGAATCTGTGGTCGGTATTATGGTGTGCTCTAAGAGTGCGTTGTCAGACCGACTTTGAAAATGACTGCAAGTTCGGGATTTCCACATGCGCTAAGTTCCGAAGTTGCGATCTGTGAAGTTCCGACTGTGCGAGGAGGGTACAGAAGCGATCTGTCACTTCTCCCATTGAGTTGAGGCCACACAAACACTTCAAAGCTTACCACCTACAGAAAAATCTAAACATATTAATAATGACTTACCCAACATTTCCTTACCTCTGATACTCACCAGTGTCCCATTGCATCCTTCACACCACTTCTGCAGCTGTCATCTATACACAAACATTACAACAGACCCACAGCACCCTTCATTTACCCGGGCGGGTTTTCCCGACATCAAGAAGCCGGCAGGAGAAGTCTAATAATTGGAAAAAGCCTCTTAACTGCCTGTTAACTATCTGTGAACAGGCAGTTAAGTGGCTATAATCCCCTTCCCGCTGCTAGATGTCAGGTCCCTGCGTAAATCAGGGACCCGACTCCCAGCAAGATTGGTTGGAGGCAGGTTGGGAGTGGGTTCAGGACCCGTTCCCATTCTTTTTGATTTTCCCAGCAGTCATGCCTCCAAACCCACCTCCTCAGGGCTGGTAAAATCCAGACCTCGATTTTAGATTGTTTCAATTAATCAAAAGTTATGTAGTCTAATAGAGGAGAAACAAATTCGCTGCAACTATAAGGCTGTAGTTATAGATTTGTGTATTATAATCTTGGTTTGGGTATTAAATACTATTACAATCATTGTAATTTATTAATAAAATAGCATTTCTGGCTGCTAAATTATTAAAAAGAATTGTGGGCAAATCAGCAATCTCCTCTGTTTCCTGATTGGCTAAGAGCCAGGAAGTGAAAGGAGCCCCGCCCCTCGTGATCCCAGGTTCACATGCGCACAATGGTGTGCCCCTGGGATCCGTGGGCCTGTATGCTGCACACAACTCTGCAGCGTTTGCAAGGACATTTTTGAAGGAGGGTTCGCACGAGGTAAGTGCGGATTTCATTCGGATGTCGAGTGTGTCCTCATTAGCTACACCACCGACCGCGAATTCAGAGCCAATGTTCCTGTCATTTTTAATCAATGAGGGTGGGAACATTATAGTTTGGTGAGGGCAGGTGACGAAAGTCACACCCAAAAGTATCCATACATTTAGTAAGGTTTTATAATGCTGATTTTATATTTTAACAATAAACAACAGTAATGATATTGCTGCTGACTGTAAAGAGGAATCTGACATTAGACAGTGAATCATGATGTGTTGAAAACATGTGATTTAGGTTGATAATGTACAGCCAAATGTCACACAAACTGAGCGAGGAGTAATTGGACTTTTTTCTCCAGATATCGATGAATGCGCAACCAACACATCAACCTGTCAACAAATCTGCAACAATACAATTGGAAACTACACCTGCAGTTGCCGTCCTGGCTTTAGCATCAACATGAATAACACTTCTCTTTGTGATGGTAGGAAATCTTCTAGTATACGAATTCTCTGCAATTGATGTTTTGAAAATTATCCTCCAACTGATTGGATAATTACTCGTCCTAGCCTCTTTAAGGCTACCCCAGATCAGGCGTATTTCTCATGACGTTCAGCTTCAACTAAAGTTTGAGGTAGCGAATCCTAATGACACTTAATTTGTTCTAAAGGTCTGGGCTATCTCTCCCTAAAGGAAAGGAACTATCTGAGAATGTTACCGTCCTCCAGATAGCACTTTTAATATGTTTAGCAAGATTGTAACATTCCGGATATTGCGAGTGTCCAGGAATCTCCCTCGGAATTCTGCAACTCCTCACCAAAGAGTTTACAGAGATTGTGTTTGCGAGTTTTTAACACAGAAATCTTATGTGAGACAATTCTCAAAATATATAGATTTATTAAAGAACCGACATGTAATTTACAGTTGATGAGCCAATCGCAACATTAACAGTTCCAAAAAGAGAAAACTTACAATCTTATTATCAGAAAATCTTATTTTTAAATCTTAGCTTCACTAAAGTATTACAGTTCTTAGTGTTTGATGCGCTATCAATTACTCATAAAAGACTGAGAGTTAAGAGAGTAACTAAAGGCTTTTATTAACAAAAGAATGAAGGTCTGCCTCGAGTGGTCGACCGGTCCAGAAATACAAAGGGCTGGGGAGCAGTCACCTTTATACTAGGACTTGAGGGAGGAGTCAGCCGAGGCATGTCCAGGCATGTACACAGTGGAATACAAACAGTGGTTTACCACATTCACCCCTTGTTTAAAATTGAGTCTGGCGGGGTGAAGTGTATTAAAAGTTAGTGTATTGGAGTCTTTCCGGAGGTCTTGTCTGCCGCTGTGATCGGCGTGGCGACGGCAGGGGTAGTGGAGCTTCCGGCGTAGAATCCTGCGTGGGCTGTGGCACAGGCGTGTCGTCCTCGTAGATGTCGAGCGGGTCGCAGGGCCCAGGCCTGCCGTCTGCTGGGGCTGGATATCGGATCGTGGGGGTGGGTGGTAGTGAGTTGTGGGTTACTGTGGCCCCCGAGGGTGCAAGGTCTCTTATGGAGACTGTGTCCTCCCGCCCGTCCGGGTATGCAATGTAAGCATACTGGGGGTTGGCGTGGAGGAGGTCGACCCTCTCGACCAGGGGGTCCGTTTTATGGGTCCTCACGTGCCTTCTCAGTAGGACCAGCCCTGGGGATGTCAGCCATGGCGGTAGCGATGTCCCCGATGTGGACTTCCTTGGGAAGACAAACATTTTCTCATGAGGGGTGGCGTTAGTGGCAGTGCAGAGCAGTGACCGAATAGAGTGGAGCGCATCGGGGAGCACATCCTGCCAGCGGGAGGTTGGAAGGCCCCTAGACTTTAAGGCTAGCAGGGCGGCCTTCCAAACTGTCGCATTTTCTCTTTCCACCTGTCCGTTCCCCCGGGGGTTGTAACTGGTGGTCCTGCTTGTGGCAATACCCCTAGTTAGCAGGTACTGACGGAGTTCGTCGCTCATAAACGATGAGCCCCGGTCGCTATGGATATAGCTGGGGAAACCGAACAGGGTGAAGAGGTCGTTCAGACATTTAATGACCGTGGCACTGGTCATGTCCGGGCAGGGGATGGCTAACGGGAAACGGGAGTACTCATCAATAATATTGAGGAAGTACACATTGCGGTCGGAGGAGGGGAGAGGCCCTTTAAAATCAACGCTCAGGCGCTCGAAGGGGCGAGTGGCTTTTATCAGGTGGGCCCTGTCTGGTCTATAAAAGTGTGGTTTGCACTCAGCGCAGACTTGGCAGTTCCTGGTCATGGTCCTGACCTCCTCAATAGAGTAAGGCAGGTTGCGGGCCTTGATGAAGTGGAAGAACCTGGTGACCCCCGGGTGGCAGAGGTCATTGTGGAGGGCCCGCAGTCTATCGATCTGCGCGCTGGCGCAGGTGCCACGCGATAGCGCATCCGGGGGTTCATTGAGCTTCCCGGGCCGGTACAAGATCTCGTAATTGTAGGTGGAAAGTTCGATTCTCCACCTCAAGATCTTGTCATTTTTGATTTTGCCCCTGTGCTTGTTGTTAAACATGAAAGCAACTGAACGTTGGTCAGTGAGCAGGGTAAATCGTTTTCCAGCCAGGTAGTGCCTCCAATGACGCACAGCCTCCACAATCGCCTGGGCCTCCTTCTCAACAGCGGAGTGTCTGGTCTCCGGGCCTTGGAGGGTTCGTGAAAAGAAGGCCACGGGCCTCCCCGCCTGATTGAGGGTAGCAGCCAGGGCAAAGTCGGACGCGTCGCTTTCCACCTGGAAGGGGATGGATTCGTCCACTGCGTGCATGGTGGCTTTGGCAATGTCTTCCTTGATACGGTGGAAGGCTAAGCGGGCCTCTGCCGTCAAGGGAAAAGAGGTGGACTTGATCAGCGGATGGGCCTTGTCCACATAGTAGGGGACCCACTGGGCATAATAGGAGAAAAGCCCTAGGCACCTCTTCAGGGCCTTGAGGCAGTGGGGCAGTGGGAGTTCCATAAGGGGACGCATCCTGTCGGGGTCGGGGCCGATGACTCCGTGTTCCACAACACAGCCAAGGATGGCGAGGCGGTTTGTGCGGAATATGCACTTCTCCTTGTTATATGTCAGGTTCAGGAGTTGGGCGGTGCGGAGGAATTTTTCGAGGTTTGCGTCATGGTCCTGCAAGTCACGGCCGCAGATGGTCACATTGTCCAGATATGGGAAAGTGGCCTGCAACGCATTTTGATCTACCATCCGGTCCATCTCCCTTTGGAAGACGGAGACCCCGTTGGTGACGCCAAAGGGAACCCTAAGGAAGTGGTAGAGGCGGCCGTTTGCCTCAAAGGCAGTATACTGGCGGTCCTCAGGGCGGATAGGGAGCTGGTGGTACGCTGATTTCAGGTCAATGGTCGAGAAGACGCGGTACTGCGCGATCTGGTTGACCATATCAGCTATGCGGGGGAGTGGGTAGGCGTCCAGCAGGGTGTAGCGATTTATTGTCTGGCTGTAGTCGATGACCAGGCGCTGCTTCTCGCCGGTCTTAACGACCACAACCTGGGCTCGCCAGGGGCTGGTGCTGCCCTCAATAATCCCTTCCTTCAGGAGCCGCTCCACTTCGGTTTTAATGAAAACCCTGTCCCCGGCACTGTATCGCCTGCTCTTTGTGGCGATGGGCTTACAGTCGGGGGTGAGGTTAGCAAACAGTGGGGGGGGGGGGGGTGACTCTGAGTGTGGAGAGGTTGCACCTGGTGCGCGGCGGGCAATTTGGGAGCTGCTGGCTGCGGACCGTGAGTGGGGGTAGGGGTCCACCGTACGCCATCGTAACACTTTTAAGGTGGCACTGAAAATCTAACCCCAGCAGGACGGCAGCGCAGAGGTCGGGCAGGACCAGAAGTTTAAAATGATCGTACATGGTCCCATCTACTACGAGTGTCACTACGCAGTAGCCGCCGATGTCCGCCGACTGGGACTCGGAGGCCATAGAAATCCGCTGGTGCGCAGGCAGGACTGGGAGAGAGCAACGCCGCACCGTGTCGGGGTGGATGAAGCTCTCCGTGCTCCCAGAGTCAAAAAGGCAGATTGTATCGTGGCCATTTACCTTAATGTCCATTGTGGAACTGGCCAGCTGGTGCGGTCTCGCTTGGTCCAGTGTAACGGATGCCAGCGTAGGGGTCGGTGTGTCGCTGCGGGTATCAGATGAGGCGGTGTTGGGGGCCTGCTGTGTTCCGGCTGTCGTCCAAGATGGCGGCGTCCATGATCCCCATGTGGCTGGAGGCGTCCAAAATGGCTGCTGTACCGGTGGTTCGCACATGGCCGGGGAGGCCCAAGATGGCGGCCCGCATGGCCCACACGCGGCGCTGCTGGGGTTCGGGGTGGCTTTGGCCCTGCAGACGTTAGCGTAGTGTCCCTTCTTCCCGCAGCCCGAGCAGATCGCGTTTTTCGCCGGGCAGCGCGCTCTGGGGTGTTTTGCCTGGCCACAGAAGTAGCATTTCTGGCCTTGGGGCACTGCTGTCTGGCCTTGGGACACTGCTGCGGTAGTTGGGCCGTTGCTGGGGTGTGGCTGGGGTGGCACGGCGCTATGAGGTGGTCCTACCGTGTCCCAGGCTGTCATTCCCCGCGGCGTCCACGGTGCAGAGGAGTAGGCATCCATGCCCCGGTAGGCTGCATCCAATGATAGTGCGAGTTCAGAGGCCTTGTTGAGGTCGAGGTCACTCTGCTCCAACAGTCGCTGTCGGGTGTAATTGGATCTGTGGCCCGCTACAAAAGCGTCCCGGATAAGTTCCTCTGTGTACACGGCGGCCTTTACATCCTTACAACCATAGGCCCGGCCAAGCACAGACAGTGCCTGAAGGTATTCCACGGTCGATTCCCCAGGTTGTTGTTTACGACTCCCCAGAAGGTGCCTGGCGTACACTTCGTTCACTGGGCGCGTGTACTGGTCCTTGAGGAGCTTGATAGCGTCCACGTACGAGGTCGCGTCTTGGATGACCGAGTACACTCGGTGGTTCACTTTGGAGGTCAGGACATCCAGTTTGTCCTCGTCCAATTTGATTGCTGCGGAGGCGGTCAGGAATTTTTCGAAACACTTAAGCCAGTGAGTAAACTTGGTGGATGAGTCCGCCTCCCGATGATCTAAGTCCAGGCATGCTGGTGTGAGGATCTTCTCCATTATAAAAATTTTGTTAATAAAATTGATGCGCTATCAATTACTCATAAAAGACTGAGAGTTAAGAGAGTAACTAAAGGCTTTTATTAACAAAAGAATGACGGTCTGCCTCGAGTGGTCGACCGGTCCAGAAATACAAAGGGCTGGGGAGCAGTCACCTTTATACTAGGACTTGTGGGAGGAGTCAGCCGAGGCATGTCCAGGCATGTACACAGTGGAATACAAACAGTGGTTTACCACAGTGTTCTATAGGAAATCCACCAAAATCAAATACAGGAAATTCTCGATTTACCGGCACCTAAATAACCGGCAAAATTCAGGAGTAGGTTCAGGTAAGTTTTACTTCATATTAGTGGCCGTTCCTGGATCTGTGGCCGTGTAACCGGGGTTCCTGCACCTGTTGCTATGCAACAGGGACGCTTGGTCTGTGGCCGGGGTTCCTGCACCTGTTGCTATGCAGCAGGGATGCCTGGATCTGTGGCCGTGTATGGGGCTCTCGTACCTTTTACTATACCTCTCTGTAATCTGGACTTTTTGATGAACCATCACCACACCGGTCCCGTCTGTGCCGGATAAAAAAGAGTTTCCTGTACCTTTGATCCCCGAGGTACAAAGAGTTGGAGACTTACGGAGACACCTCTGAAGCTGAGAATCGCTTTGTCTTTTAAAGAGAGTCTGTTATCCCATTTGAGTGTTCAATATTTATACCCATTTCCGGTGGTATTCCCTTTAAGGTTTTCTGCTGATGCAAGCTAATTATCTCCAGTCATTTTTCTGCTGACCTCTGCAGCCCTTACTGCCGCTTCAGCCAGACTCATGTCTCATCTCTAGGTGTTCTAAGTTTACCATATAAAAAAGGATGTGACGTCAGGTGTTCCTTACTTTATGTCATCTTTACGAGGGCAGATGTTCCTTACTTTATGTGCTTCTTTACGAAGTCTAAATTAGAACACCTTATCCAGGTGAGCCATTGTATTTGTTCCCAAAGGTCAGCCTGTCAGAGCCCTTTACCTTCTATTTCAATAAGGTTATTTATTCAGGGTCAACAACTGTCTTATCTCGATAGCCAGAATGCTTTCACAGCTATTTCATCGTTAGGTTTCTAAATTTCCAAACCCAGTTTGTCATGTTTTAATAAGGCCAGAATTCTTTCATTAGATAGTATATTTTTTCTGAATAGGTTATATGGCTTATTCCTTCACACAACTACCAGTTCTCATTAACAACAACAGGAAATGCTGGAAAAACTCAGCAGGCCAGGCAACATGCATTCCAGCATCTGCAGTATTTTGCTATCGTACCAGTTCTCATTGCCCTGCACATTCCAGATGGTTTCAAGCAAGACAAAATGTTCTCCTTAATTACTAAGCAATCAATTTTTTGTGTCCTTACGCAATAGGGATATATTGATTGCAGAATATGATACAAGTATTGTGGTAAATCAGTGAATTACCATGAAATTTCAAGTACCTTTCACAGTTTCTAATCAATGGGCTGTGTTTTGCAGTTCTGGACTCGCCATAGCTCAATGGCCCTGAATTTGTGGTCGGTATGATGGCGTACTCTAAGAGTGCATCATCATACCGCCTTTGAAAATGACTGCAATTTCTGAATTTGCGCATGTGCTAAATTCCGAAGTTGTGATCTGTCAAGTACTCTGCAATTGATGGTTTGGAAATTATACTCCAACGATCATTTCTCATTGCCATTCCCAATCGAGATGGTTTGAAGCAAAGTCATTTGTTCTCCTTAATAATGAAAGAATCAGAGACTCACTGCAATTTTCTGTGTCCTTACACAATAAAAATATTGTGATTGCAGACAATAATAAATCAAGCATCCTTGGAAATTTCAAGTACCTTTCACAGTTTGTAATCAATGAGCTGTGTTTGCAGTTCTAGACTCGCCCTTACTCAATGTTCCTGTGGTTTATAATCAATGGGGCAGGAATATTATCATTTGGTGAGTACAGGTGATGAAAGTCATGCCCAATAGTATCCATATATTTAGTAAGGTTTTTTTGCTGATTTTATATTTTAAAGGGAAACAACACGAATGATATTCCTGCGGAATGTAAAGAGGGATCTGACATTATATAATGCTTCGTGATCTGTTGAAAATATGTGATTTAGTTTGACAATGTATGGCCAAATGTCACTCAAACTGAGCGAGGAGTAATTGGACTTTTTTCTCCAGATATCGATGAATGCGCAACCAACACATCAACCTGTCAACAAATCTGCAACAATACAATTGGAAACTACACCTGCAGTTGCCGTCCTGGCTTTAGCATCAACATGAACAACACTTCTCTTTGTGATGGTAGGAAATCTTCAAATATATGGATTCTCTGCAATTGATGATTTGAAAATGATCCTCCAACTATCAGATCTGATTGCCCTGTACATTCTAGATTGTTTCAAGCAAAATCTTTTGTTCTCCTTAATTGCTAAGCAATCAGAGATACACTACAATTTTCTGTGTCCCTACGCAATAGGGATATATTGGCCCAGAAATTCGTGTCTGGGGCTTCCCGCGGGTGCAAGCCCCCGACCTACACTTACCTAGCGCGCCGACAGTTGAAGCCTGGGCCTGCGTGGATTTCCTGTCTGTGGCCCGGTTCAGCTCCCGGCGCGCTGTGCTTGCGTGACCCAGCGGCGTACTTAGTGCGATGCGTCGGCTGGGATCATGTGAGCACTGGGCAACCAATCGGAGGATGCAAAAGTTCATTCATGAGTTTGACAGTAAGAACTGTCAAACTCATGAAAACTCTGGGCGCCCAAAACAGTACTTAAACTTGAAATAAAATTTTAAAAAAGATCACAGTATTTAAATGAACTATAAATAACTTTAAATAACTGTTTTAAACAATAAATTGAATTTTTGAAAAAAATAATTTTATAAAAAATCGGGGCTAAAAATACACTTACCTTACTGTAAAGTCTTTAAAAATAATAAACCTATGGAAAAAAAATTCTAATTTTAATTATTAGACCACTTACCTTTTAAAATTAAGTCCTTATGCATGCTTTTTTCAAGTGTAAAAAGTGGAGGCCTTCACGCACGGGCAAACCTGGAAAATAAAAAGCTCAACGTGCACGCGTAGACTCCTGCGAGCACGCATTCGACCTCTGAACCAAGGGGTCGGAAATGCCGGTTTGCTGCGCATGCGTAGTGCATGCAAGATTCTGGCACTTCCATCGGGTCCACGCGTGAGTACTCCGTCCGTACTCACGCGTTGGGACCCGAATTTCTGGGCCATTGATTGCAGAATATGTTAAAACTACTGCAGTAAATCAGTGAGTTACCATGAAATTTTACGTACCTTTCACAGTTTCTAATCAATGGGCTGTGTTTTGCAGTTCTGGACTCGCCATTACTCAATGGCCCTGAATCTGCGGTCGGTATGATGGTGTTGTTGGATTTTTCTCTGCCCCAAAGCAGATGGAGACGACTGTGTACTGGTTCCAAGTGATCTTTATTCAAGCACGTGCAGGGAAAGGCCCTCTCAGTCTGAGCTGAGACGGAAGTCAAATTTTTACATTCGAGCAGTTGGCTTATATACAATCTTACATGTTGTTTCCTTCACATCTTCGGGACTTGGCCAATTAATTGTCCAAGTCACGTACACTTAATCACATCCCCACAAAGCACATCTTGTTTATCTCATTTGCCCTGTTTCCACATCTGCCATTGTTCTACGCTTTAGCTGTTATCCAATTTCGTACACCTAACCACATCTTCGCAAATCACATTGTCGGCCCATTGTTCAATGTATGGCCTCCTTGCCTTCTTTCACTCCCCCAATCATCATGTAATATGCTTTTTCCAACTTTCGTTGTTCTGCCTGACCTCTCCTTTATTACATCAGCCAGCGAGTCAGTTAAGCCGCTAATTTAACTTTTAACCCCTTCAGTCCCCCCTTTTGACCCTTGGTAATAGCCCAAGATGGCCAACTAACTTCACCCGCCCGTGCTCATCGCCCCATCACTGCTGACCAGGCAGGTGGTTGGATTCGCTAGGGTGTGGCTACTTAAACTACCTCTAACATTCCCTGCTTCTCTACCAATCTATACTGTGTTATAACAACGGTTTTAGCAATGGTTCAGTTACGGTGTCGTTTACATCGAGTACAGTACTCAAACATACGTAGGATGACAATTAGCAACTGCATCACCACCAATACATGAGATGCAATTCTGATCCAGGGGTGTATGTCCACCCTAATACCCTAGTCCCAAAGTGTCTGCCACCATGAGGCATCTTCCAGCTTGGCCTCCACATCCTTCCCCAGTTGTTTGACCTCTTGCTCAATTCGGTGATACTGCTTAATTATCGCCCTGGCCTCTTTCCTCAGTTCCAGTAGGTGTTCTGGTAGTTTTGGGATGTCCTTCCCCTCAGGGAGTACATATTCGAGCATGCTGTCCTTTAGGTCCTCAGTTGGACTCACCCGTTCCTGGCGGGGCTACCGTAGGTAGGTTATGGTTGCATATCCGATCGTTGTTGGGGCCCGGGGGCAGATGCAGAAACTTGAGCTGCACATTGGCTGTTACCACACTTGCACTGGGATTCACTGCTGGTCACACAGTATTCTCCTTTTCCCCGGTGTGCTGTTCGCATTGGCTCATGGCAGGCACTGGAAGTTTCAAGGTTACAGTTCAGGATGTTGAAGCCGCACGTGGCGCCTGTCCCCGTCCCCATGGGCTGTGAGCAGACTACGTTACTCCCCCTTTCTCTGTATCCCTGTAGCGAGAGCCCCGTCAAGAAGGAACCTTTCTGGGCTGCATAACTGGGTGCGTGGTGGTATCTGAGCCAATTGCCATCTCTTATGATCTCGACATTCTCTACCTTGTAGAGGGGCTTGGATTCTCTTTCCTGCAGACTGGGTACAGCTAATACCATTCCTATCAGCCTCAGGTGAGTGGTAACACAATGATTAGTTGTCGGGTAGACCCTTATAAGTCCTCGTAGGGTGCATGAAGAGCAATTGCCGCTCTCTGGCACCCAGTCTTGCTGTGCACTATCTGTAGGTCCGCCCATCCCCTGACGGTCTTGGCAATGGCCTTTGCGAGTGACGCCTTTAAGGTTCTATTCATTGGATGCGATCTTACCTGAGGACGTGCGTTGGGGGCGGGACTGCTGGTTTCCAGGTTCTTGTCCCGCCCCCAGCAATATCTGATGACCAGATGCTATGTTCCCTTGATTGGCATTGTTAAGCTTGCTGGTCAATTAAGGGAAAGCCAGTGTCAGATGACATCAGTGTATGACACTTCATCTGCCGGTTTTCTTAAAGGAACAAGCCCCATAATTTATTGACAGATGAATTGTCAGTGTTTTACAGCATTGAGGTGCTGTCAAACACTGACAATCACTGTCCAAAGGTGAGCCCTTGCTCCCAGGCTCACCAATGACTCTCTCCTTAGGAGAAAACAGATGGCAGCTGCATGCGAGATTGCAGCAGCCACCTGTCAATTCCCTCGATCACATGAGGCTTCACAGAAATATCAAATCTTCTCACCTGCAGATACATATAAACAGAATAAAAATATTTCTCACTACATTCTCTCACCTATCATACTTACCTGTGCACCATTGCACCCATCACACTACCTCTACAGCTGTCATTTGCACACTTACACTGCAGCAGACCCACAGCTCGCCTCACTGACCCTGCCTGTTATCAGGCAGTTAATTGGCTCTAATCCCCTTCCTGCCGCTAGCAGACGGGTCCCTATGTGAGTCGGGGACCCTCCTCCCGGGAACATGGTTTGAAGGCGGGTTGGGAGCGGGGTTTGGACCCGCTCCTAATTTTTCCCATTTTCCCAGCAGTCCCGCCTCCAAACAGCCTCCTCAGGGCTGGTAAAATCCAGCCCATGCTCTCTACCATTCCCGAGCTCTGTGGGTGGTATGGTATGTGAAACCCCTGTTTTACTCCTAATAGGGAACATGTCTGCTTGATGACTTTGCCAGTGAAGTGTGTTCCCTGATCTGAGTCAATTTGCAGTGGCAGCCCCCACTCCAGTCGTTCTGGGGGCCGGTACGACTTATTTCTCTGCGGCTAATTTTATCATTTCCCTGACTTCTTCTCGGGTCAAGGGGGTGGTAGACTGTACTATCTCCTGTCTAGGTCGCTGGCCCTCTTTGCCCCCTCCTCTGGCCCAGCAATCTGCTCGGCTGTGACCCGTCTTACGGCAGTTACCACACCTCTGGTCCTTGTTCCCTTTCTCCATCTTACATTCGCGGGCCCTGTGTCCGGGTTTGCCGCAGTTGTAACAATTCCCAGAACAGGTTACCGCAACTATCCTCCCGCCCTGTGCTTCCTTACCCTTTCTGCTTCTCGCTTCTACTTCGGTGGCCCACTCCACAACTTCCTCAAAGTCAGTTTCCACCGGTATTCGTAATTTAAGGATCTTCTGGTGTTCTGCACGGAGTCCTTCCTTCAACATTTTTAGAAACACTGGATCGTCTCAGCCTGGGTTATCTGTTCCCGAGTAGTCACAATACGTGGTGTATTTTCGCTCCGCGTACTCATGTGCCCTTTCTCCTTTATTCTGGGTTACTCCCACCACCACTGACCAGTTAGATTGGGCTTCCCCTAGTCCTCCCTTTACCATTCGCTTAAAACGGTTGTATCTTCCTAGCTTATTTAATCCCCGTGCATCCTTCCAATTTCCACTAAGGATTAAGTTGGGCATCCCTAGCCTGGTTTGCCAGGGTACATTGGACATTACGAGGATGTGTATATCTTCCGGGTGAAGTGAGTGTACATCTCCTCTAACTTATTCCAAAAGTCGGTGTTTGCATGGTTTGTTTTAGGGGTTGGGAGGTCCCTCGTCATCATCTGTTTCTCGGCTGGGGTGAACGGGACATATCGTACTGTAGTCTGAGCCTGCCCATTTCCCACTTGTTTAATCTCCGTCGTAATAGGGGCCATGGCCATTACGACCTTCGTCCCAGTTTCGGGCAGTGGCGGGGCCGATGGTCCCTCTGCGTCATATTTAGGTGGGGGCTCCAAACCCCCCTCATCGTCCTGTCTGTCGTAATCTGCGGCTTCCTTCTCTAATTCTCCCCAGTCAACGTCGTCATTATCATCTGTCACTCTAAACCTTGGTCCCGTTGCCCGCACCGCACTGACCTTAAACTTTTCCTTTTCTATATAACTTTGTACATGTTTACTGAGTCCTAAGTAGCTGCTAATAATTATAAGTATTCCCTTCTCTTCCTTACCCTTACACTGGGTGCCCCTCCATTCCCTTTGCCTGTCTGGACTGTCGTTCGGACTCCAGCATTTCTTTTTAATTTTCTCGATTAGCTTCTTAGTTTTTTCTGCTATAAATTTGGTTATAGACCCTTCCGGTCCCCAATCTTAACCTCCTGTGGCCATTTTATTTTTTATTACTCTGGCCTGCGCAAACGGTAACTCGGACCTTCCTGCTACAACGCGGTTCTGGTTAACGGCAGCTTACGGTTCTACTACGCAGAGATCACTCCAGTACCCGCTAGTCTCCTGTTCTGATTCCCTACGGTCTCACGTCCAGCCTTCTGGGGTTCGGTACCAAACTATGGGTGGTAATATAAGGCACTCCCCCGACTTGCGGTCCCATTATGGTTGGTTGTTCGACTGTGTCCTGGGAATCCTGCCGACTACGCCAAGTTGTTCTGGGATTTCTCTCTGCCCCAAAGCAGATGGAGACAAGCGTGTACTGGCTGCAAGTGATCTTTATTCAAGCACGTGCAGGGAGAGGCCCTCTGAGTCTGAGCTGAGACGGGAGTCTAGTTTTTACATTGGAGCAGTTGGCTTATATACAATCTTACATCTTGTTTCCTTCACATCTTCGGGACTTGAACAATTGAGCAGGGTGGAAAAAGGTGAGCCAGTGGATGTGGTGTATTTTTGAATCTGATAAAAGTATTGTAGTAAATCGGTCAGTTACCATGAAATTTCACATACCTTTCACAGTTTCTAATCAATGGGCTCTGTTATGCCGTTCTGGACTCACCATTACTCAATGGTCTTGAATCTACGGTTGGTATGATGGTGTACTCTAAGAGTGCATCATCATATTGCGTTTGAAAATAACTGCAAGTTCGTGATTTTTGCGTGAGTTAAATTCCAAAGTTACGAACTGTGAAATTCCGACAGCGCTTCGGCTTCAATGCACGTTTCACCTACCCATTCAAATCAACGTACTGGCGAAAAGTTGGGCTACTTGCCCACATACAGCGCATTAATTAACCTGAAAATATTTTTTTCTGGTGCAAACAGGTGCAGGAGCCTGTTGCACAGCATAAGTGGAGGGGGTGGGGACATATTGAGAAAATTGCATTAGTTTATGCTACAGCCCATAACAATTAGGCACTGGTTTGTGTCTGAGTGGAAAGAAACGTTGAAATAAACTTTAATTTGTTTGAGCTTGAAAACAAGGACTTTTTGTGGCACCGTCTTTGCTGCCTAAATTCCGAAGTTACGATTTGTCACGTTCTGACCTCGCGTCAGCATCGCTGCACGTTTCACCTACCCATTCAAATCAACGTACTCGCAAAAAGTTGGGCTACTTGCCCACCTAGTGTGCATTAAATAGCCTGAAAATATTTTTGTCTGGTGCAAACAGGCACAGGAGCCTGTTGCACAGCGTCAGGGGAGAATGCTGGCGGGGCGGGTGTTGTGAAAATTACATTATTTTATGCTACATCCCATAACATTGAGACACAGGTTTATGTCTGAGTCGAAAGAAACTTTGAAAGACACTTTAATTTGTTTGAGTTGGAAAGCAGGGCCTGAAAGACTTTTGTGGTTTTGGTTTAATTCCCAAGTTCTATATTGATAGGACTTAATTCACTTTCATGATTTCCTCACACCACCAGACATTTAAACTCTCGGGGCTGGATTTCACTCACCGAGATGAGTTGGGGGCGGGACTGCTGCCTTTCGGGTTCTAATCCCGACCCCAGCGACGTCTGATGCACCGACTCTATTATCCCCTGATTGACCTTGTTAAGCCCACCCTGCGGGCTTGCTGGCCAATTAAAGGAAAGCCGGTGTCAGATGACATCAGATGCTTCATCTGCCTGTTTTCTTAAAGGCACATGAACTATCGATGTTTGACAGGTGATTCGACAGTGTTTGACAGCATTGAGGTGCTGTCATACACTGACAATCACTGTACAAAGGTGAGCCCTGGTACCCTGGCTCTCCAGTGACTGTCTCCTTCGGATGAAACAGATTGCAGCTGCAGATAAGGGCACAGAAGCGATCTGTCACTTCTCCCATTGAGGTGAGGCCACACGAAAACTTCGGGCTGGATTTTGTCAATGGGGACGTGATGGAGGCAGGACTCCCACTTTTTGGGTTGTAGTCCCACCTCCATTGACTTGTGGCCAACCCACACTATTTTCCCTTGAATGATCTTGTTAAGCCCGCCCAACGGGCTCAGCAGGCCAATTAAGGGACACCTGGTTACTGGTGACGTCAGTGATTGACAGTTCCTCTGTCAAGAGCATTTGACAGATGAACAATCAGCATTTGACAGCTCTGTGAAGCTGTCAAACACTGACAATCTGTCTTCTAACTTGAGTCCTTCTACTCAGACTCAGTTAGAGATCTCTCCAGACCTGAAAGCAGAATGCTGCAGCTTTTGACATTTCAGCGTCCATTCTGCTTTCTGTGCCGGTGAACTGAGGGACTCCCGTGAACTGAAGGAAGTAAGCCTGCAGGAGAAAGTAAAGGTAAGTAAAACTTATTAAAACACTTTACACTTACCTCATACACTTACCTGTGCACACATGCACCCATCACTCACCTGCACAACGGACATCTCACCCCTCCAAACCCTTCAGACCGACGATCCGCCTCGCTAACTTGGCGTGGTTCGGAGCCATCGGGAAGCACACACTTCAGGGCTAAAAATAGGGATCAGGCAAAGAGCTGCCTGTTAGTTACCTGTTAACAGGCAGTTAATTGGCACTAATCCCCTTCCCGCCTCGGAGAGGCGGCTCCCAGCACAGGTCGGATACCTGCCTCCTGGGACATTGGCACGGAGGCGGGTTGGGGGCGGGATGGGGTCGTGCCCCCCGATTCTGCAATTTTCCCACCACTCCCGCCTCGAAACCCGTCTCCACAGGGCTTGGAAATTCGAGCCCTTCAAAACTTGTCACCTACAGAAAAATCTAAACATGTTAGAAATGACTTGCCCAACATTTCCTTACCTCTGATACTCACCAGTGTCCCATTGCATCCTTCACACCACTTCGGCAGCAGTCATCTATACACAAACATTACAACCGACCCACAGTATGCCTCACTTATCCTGGTGGGGTTCCCCGACCTCGAGAAGCCAGCAGCAGAAGTCTAAAAATTGGAAAAAGCCTCTTAACTGCCTGTTACCTATCTGTTAACTACCTGTTAACAGGCAGTTAAGTGGCTATAATCCTCTTCCCGCCGCTAGCAGTCAGGTCCCTGTGCAACTCGGGGACCCGACTCCCAGCAAGATTGGTTGGAGGCGGGTTGGGAGCGGGTTCAGGACCCGCTCCCATTCTTTTTGATTTTCCCAGCAGTGCCACCTCCAAACCCGTCTCCCCAGGGCTTGTGAAATCCAGCCCTCGATTTTAGATTGTTCCAATTAATCAAAAGTTACCTAGTCTAATAGAGGAGAAACAAAGTTGATAGGACCATAGGACTGTAATTATAGGTTTGTGTATTATAATCTTGGTTTGGGTGTTAAATACTATTACAATGATCATAATTTTTTAATAAAATAGCCTTTCTGGCTGCTAAATTATTAAAATGAGATGTGGGCAAATCAGCAATCTCCTCTGTTTCCTGATTGGCTAAGAGCCAGGAAGTGAAAGGAGCCCCACCCCACGTGATCCCAGGTTCACATATGCACACTGGTGCGCCCCTGGGATCCGTGGGTCTCTATTCTCTGCACAACTCTGCAGCGTTTGCAAGGACATTTTTGAAGGAGGGTTTGCACGAGGTACGTGCGGATTTCATTCGGATGTTGGCGGCGTCCTCATTAGCTCATAATCATAATCAAAATCATAATCATAATCATAATCATAATCAACTTTATTGTCATTGTTAGTGCACAAGTGCAGTACAACGAAATGTAGGCTTGCGGCTCCCGAGAGTGTACATTTAGATTAAGACATTTAAACATTCAACATACATTTGTCTTGTAATACATTAACATAAACATAACCATAATAAAGTGCATTGGCAGATGTGCAGGCTTTAGAGTTTATTTGTGGAGTTCAGTAGGATGACAGCCCTGGGAAAGAAGCTGTTCCTAAATCTGGTCGTTCGGATGCGAATGCATCTGTAGCGTCTCCCAGATAGCAGGAGGGCGAACAGACTGTGGTTGGGGTGGGTAGGGTCTTTGATGATGGTCCGTGACCTCCGTAAACAGCGTTTCTGGTATATGTGCTCTATGGTCGGTAGCCGGGTGCCGGTAATGCGTTGGGCAGTTTTGACTACCCGCTGCAGGGCTTTCCGGTCATAGTAGCTACAGCTGCCATACCATACTGTGATATAGTTCGTCAGGATGCTCTCTATTGTGCAGCGGTAAAAGTTAGAGAGGATCAGGGGTGACAGGTTACATCCCTTCAGCCTCCTTAGGAAATATAGGCACTGCTGGGCCTTCTTCACCAGAGAGGAGGTATTGAGGGACCAGGAGAGGTCTTCCGTGATGTGGACTCCGAGGAACTTAAAGCTGTCCACCCTTTCCAGCACAGCCCCATCGATGTGGATGGGGGTGTGACTTCCGCCTTTAGACTTCCTGAAGTCCACAATTATTTATTTGGTTTTCTTGATGTTAAGGGCCAGGTTGTTATCGGCGCACCACTTCACGAGATGCTGGACCTCCTCCCTGTAGGCTGACTCATCGTTGTTGGTGATCTGGCCTACTACCGTGGTATCATCCGCAAACTTGATGATGGTGTTGGAACCATGAACAGCCACACAGTCGTGGCTGATCGCGAATTCAGGGCCAATGTTCCAGTCATTTATAATCTTTGGGGGCGGGTACATTATAGTTTGGTGAGAGCAGGTGAGGAAATTCACGCCCAATAGTATCCATATATTTAATAAGGTTTTATAATGCTGATTTTATATTTTAAAGAGAAACAACACTAATGATATTGCTGCTGAATGTAAAGAGGAATCTATTAAATCCGTGAATCTTAAGGTATGGTGTTCTTCAATAAATAGACGGAGACTGCAGATCAACAATCAACAGGTGTTTACTGGATGAGGGTAGTCTAAAAACTAACAGTACAGATGCCTGCTCAGGGCTTAGATACAGGTGTGGTCACTGCTGGTACTACAGTATACAGGAGCTGTAAAAGTAGTTCTCTCTTAAAGGTACATACACTACAATTCCTCCCCTTTTAGATTAACAGTACCATAACATTCAAATAACAGTTAACACTTTTAACATGCACAGTAACTGAAATAGTCCATTTATAGATTCAGTCTTTGGGGCGGCTTCCTGATCCTTTCTGGATAGCGCCTTTCCTGAGCGTCTTGTTCTTGGTGCGGAGGCGATTCTGGCCCCCTGTCGTCAGTTAGTTCATCAGTTTCCGATGCTACTGTTTCTGGGGTAGATGCTACCGGTATGTCGGGTTCATCACCAGGTACGCTAGACATGGGGTTGACTCGTTCCTGTGATGCTAGGATCTGGTCGACATGGCGTCTCACAATGTTCTCCCCGACATCCACTGTGTACATTAGTGGCCCCAGCCGTGTGCATATCGTTCCGGGTTGCCATTTCTCTGTTCGGTAGTCGCGGGCCAAGACTGGTTGTCCTCCTTGTCGGCTTCTCATTGATGTGCTGGAATTGCTTATTCTCAACATTTCTTCGCACATTTGGTCTGAGCAAATCCAGACGAGATCTCAACCTTCGGTTAAAGAACATCATGGCCGGGGTCTGGTTGGTAACTGCATGTGTCGCATTTCTGTAGGCTAACAGGAAATTGTCCACCTTATGCTGCAGTGGAATGTCGTCATCGCACATGGCCCTTACTGCCTTTTTAAAGGTTTGTACGAACCTCTCAGCCAATCCATTTGTGGCTGGATGATACGGGGCGGATGTGTAATGCCTTACCCCATTCCTTCTCATAAATTTCCGAAACTCTTCGGACACAAACTGTGGTCCGTTATCAGAGCAAATCTGCTCTGGCAAGCCGTTCTTGGCAAATATGGTCCGTAGGACTGCAATCATTTTCTCCGCAGTGGTGGAGGACATTTTGATCACCTCAGGCCATTTCGAGTGCGCATCCACTGCTATTAAGAACATTGAGTCCATGAATGGACCAGCAAAATCAATATGCACCCATTGCCATGGAGAGGAGGACCACTCCCATGGGTGTAGAGGGGCATGTGGTGGTGCATTTTGGACCTTCTGGCATCCTGAGCAGCTCTTTGTTAGGTCCTCGATTTGTTGATTGATTCCCGGCCACCACACATAAGCCCTAGCAAGGCTTTTCATTTTCACCCCTCCCAGATGGCCTTTGTGAAGCTCATTGAGCACTCTCTCCCTTAACTTGGGTGGAATTACCACTCGGGATCCACACATCACTGTCCCCTGGCATACTGACAGCTGTTCTCTTCTGGATGAGAATGCTGGCAACAGTGAGTCGCCATGTGTCGGCCATCCCTTCACCGTCAAATCATATACCTGAGACAGTGTCGGATCATTTCGGGTCTCCTTCTCTATATCCGCGTTAGTTACTGGCAAGCGTTCAATTATCGACGAATAAAATATTTCGACAGGGTCCAATGCTGGTGCTTCCTCCGCAGTAGGCAGTGGCAGGCGTGATAGCCCATCAGCGTTTCCATGCTGTTTCGTGCCCTTATATTCTATTTTATATTGGTTCACCCCTGGAAAAAGGGACCATCTTTGTAGCCGTTGCGCAGTCATCACCGGAACGCCCTTCTTTGGATTAAAGATGGAGACAAGTTGTTGGTGGTCAGTCAGCAAGGTGAACTTCTGCCCGTGCAGATAGTGGTTGAACTTTTTTACTCCCCATACTAGGCTGAGGGCCTCCCTGTCAATCTGGGCGTAGTTGCGCTCGGCTGAGGTTAGTGACCGAGACGCAAAGGCTACTGGCCTCTCCAACCCGTCTGGGAATTTGTGTGACAGCACCGCTCCAATACCATAGGGTGATGCATCACACGCCAACCGAATTGGTAATGCTGGGTTGAAATGGGCCAACACCTCTTTTGATGTGATCAATTCTTTGCACTTCTGGAAAGCTCGTTTACATTCGTCATTCCACTTCCATGGTACCCCCGTCTGCAGTAGGGTGTTCAGTGGGTGTAATACTGTAGTGTGGAGATGCCGGAGTTGGACTGGGGTGGACAAATGTAAGAAGTCACACAACACCAGGTTATAGTCCAACAGCTTTATTTGAAATCACAAGCTTTCGGAGCGCTGCTCCTTCATCAGGTGAAGTGGAGAAATGCATAAAGACACAGCTTATATAGTCAGAGAATCATGTCAGATGTTTACAGGTAATGTTTCCAACTGCCATTTATCACACCTCGGCAGAGAGATAATCACAGCAATCAAAGGTGTGAATGGTGTCCAAACAGGTCAGTCAGGAAAACATTACATCAAAGAACAATGAGGTGGGGTCACAAGGGGTCAAATATTGCAGATGCTGGGGTCTGTATGAAAAACAAAAAAACAGACAAAAAACATTTTTTTTGCTGGAAATCACAGCAGGTCCGGCCGCATCTGTGTAGAGAGAACAAGCCAATGTCGACTCGAGTCTGGATGACCCTGCGTCAGGTGGGGTTACATGTAGCGTGACATGAACCCAAGATCTCGGTTGAGGCCGCCCTCATGGGTGTGGAACTTGGCTATCAGTTTCTGCTCGACGATTTTGCGTTGTCGTGTGTCTCGAAGGCCACCTTGGCGAATGCTTACCCGAAGATCGGAGGCTGAATGTCCTTGACTGCTGAAGTGTTCCCCGACTGGGAGGGAACACTCCTGCCTGGTGGAACACTTCAGCAGTCAAGGACATTCAGCCTCCGATCTTCGGGTAAGCATTCTCCAAGGCGGCCTTCGAGACACACGACAACGCAAAATCATCGAGCAGAAACTGATAGCCAAGTTCCGCACCCATGAGGGCGGCCTCAACCAAGAGCTTGGGTTCATGTCACGCTACATGTAACCCCACCTGACGCAGGGTCATCCAGACTCGAGTCGACATTGGCTTGTTCTCTCTACACAGATGTGGCCGGACCTGCTGTGATTTCCAGCCAAAAAAATGTTTTTTGTCTGTTTTTTTGTTTTTCATACAGACCCCAGCATCTGCAATATTTGACCCCTTGTGACCCCACCTCATTGTTCTTTGATGTAATGTTTTCCTGACTGACCTGTTTGGACACCATTCACACCTTTGATTGCTGTGATTATCTCTCTGCCGAGGTGTGATAAATGGCAGTTGGAAACATTACCTGTAAACATCTGACATGATTCTCTGACCATATAAGCTGTATCTTTATGCATTTCTCCACTTCACCTGACAAAGGAGCAGCGCTCCGAAAGCTTGTGATTTCAAATAAAGCTGTTGGACTATAACCTGGTGTTGTAATACTGTAGACAAATTTGGTAAGAACTTATGGTAGTAGTTCACCAGCCCGAGGAACGACCTCAGTTGTGACACATTTTCCGGTGCTGGAGCCTTGACTACTGCCTCAATCTTCTCAGGGGACTTATGTAACCCCTCTTCATCAATAACGTGGCCACAATACGAGATCTGCTTCTGGAAAAACTCGCATTTGTGGCGATTAGCTCGTAGCCCATATTCCTTCAATCTAGTGAGCACCTGCTCCAGGTTGGCGAGGTGATCACTGTCATTTTTGCCCGTGACCAGGATGTCGTCCAAATAACACTGGGTCCCTGGAATCCCTTGCAGGACTTGATCCATTGCCCTTTGCCAAATAGCCAGAGCTGATGCTACCCCGAACACCAGCCGGTTGTATTGGTAGAGACCTTTGTGGGTGTTGATCGTGAGGTATTGTTTCGAGGCTTCTTCTACCTCCATTTGCAGGTACGCCTGGGCCAGATCAATCTTAGTGAAGCGTTTTCCTCCAGATAGCGAGGCGAAAATATCTTCAATCCGCAGAAGCGGATATTGTATCGTGTGAAGGACTGGGTTCACTGTCACCTTAAAGTCCCCACAGATGCGAACCTTCTTTGGTTCCCCAGGCGTATTACTCAATGACCTCTTCATTACAGGAACGATGGGTGTAGCCCACTCGCTCCAATCCACTTTGGACAGTACTCCTGAACATTCCAAACCTTCCAGCTCTGCTTCGACGGCTGGGCGGATCGCATAAGGCACCGGTCAGGCCTTAAAAATCTTTGGGCTTGCATTTTCCTCCATTTTAATCGTCACTGTTATGCCTTTTAGTGTTCCGAGTCCCTCCTGGAACACTTCTTGTGCGTCAGTAAGCATTTTTGACAGTCGTCCAGGTGTGACGTCGTCATCCTTTTTGGCCTCTACCGTCAGTGCCTGTATGGAATGCCAATCTAATTGTATCTTCCGGATCCATTCACGTCCTAGTAGTGGTGGTCCTCCATCTGGCAATACATATAGGTCCATTTTTGGTATTTCCTGGCCGTTGTATATCACGTTCACCCTTATTTTTCCTTTGGGGTAGACTTTTTGCCCCGTGTACGTATTCAAGACAATCTCTGTAGCTCTCAAGGGTATATGTGAGAATAGCCGCTTGTAGTCCCTTCTGTTTATGACTGTTAGGGCTGATCCTGTGTCCAATTCCATTTTCACTTGGACTCCGTCTATCTTGAGCGTGTCCCAGATAGTCTGGTGATCCTCCATTTTGATTACATTATGTAGTTTCAGACAACCCAGCTCCTTGCTTCCGGATTCTGTATCACTTTTCTGTTCGTCTGAACTACTCTCCGTCACCTTATGTACCTTTTGTACTTCTCCTGTGGAGATTTCTTGCTGCTGGTTTTCTTCCCCGACCTGCAGACTCTTGCTATGTGTCCTGCTTTTCCACACTGTCTGCACACTTGGTCCTTGAACCAACAATCCTTCTGGCTGTGTGTTGTTCTGCCACAGCAATAACACTTCCCTGCTCCATATGACATTTCATTGGTGCCATATTCTTGCGATCTCCGTTGTATCTCTGCAGCGCCCCGTGCGGCTGCTTCGTGTGATACTGCCATGCTGAAAGCCTTGTCCAGCGTAAGATCCTTTTCTGATAGAAGCCATTTCTGGGTTCCTTCACTTTGAAGCCCACACACAAACTTGTCCCTTAACGTATCTGCTAGTCCCATTCCAAACTGGCACTGTTTCGATAGCTTGCGCAGTTCCGTTAAATGCTCAGCAGTACTTTCATCTTTATGCTGGTTCCTTTTGTGAAACTTAAATCTTTCTGCTATCAGCAGCGGTGTGGGGTTTAAGTGGTCCTGTAGGATTTCCACTATGTTTTCGAAATCCTTATCCACTGGCTTCTCTGGGGTTATTAGGTTTCGCAGTAAGCCATAAGTTTTTGCACCCATGGAATTCAACAAAACCAGTGCTTTCCTGGCATCTGGCACTTCATTCGCCTTGCAGTACACCTCAATGCGTTCCACATATGTCGCCCAATCTTCGACTTCATTGTCTAACGCTGTGACACTGCCACTCTTCGGCATCCCTGGGTGTGGTTAGACAGGCTAAAATGGCGTCTCCCGTGCTCTCCCTTCTTCTCCGCTGGCTCAAAATGGCTTCTCCCGCGCTTCCCTTTCTTCCCGCGCTCGCCCTTCTTCTCCGCTGCGGCTTCAAAAATGGCGTCTCCCGCGCTCTCCATTCTTCTCCGCGGCTCAAATGGCATCTCCCGCGCTTCCTTTCTTCCCCCGCGGATGCTGCTCAGCCCTTGAGCCCTGGCTGCACTCTGTGCGTTTTCCTGTGCACCTCTCTCTTTGCCGCCGCTCGGTCCTGAACCCCAGCTGTGCTTTACCCTCTCTCTCTTTTTGTTTTCCGTCGACGCCGCTTGGTCTTCAACCCCCGGCTGCGCCCTGTGCGCTTTACCCTCTCTCTTACCCCGTCGACGCTGCTCGGCCTTTTCTGTGCCGTCTGTCAGCTCCAGCTGCCGCTGTCCGGGAAGGGTCTGTGCTGTACCTGTTGCCAGCCTGTTGCTGGATCATCGTGGCTGGAGAACCAAGTCCAGCTCTCAACAGCCTCCCCTGCGATGCTCACTCTCTGCCGGATGACTGGGCAGTTGCTCGTGGTCGACGCCCGTGCTTCTGGCCTCGACTTTCTTCCACTATCCTCCAGGAGCGAATCCTTGGGAGGAAATGCAGAGTTGCAGGTAGGTTCAAATCGACCTCGTCACCACTATTAAATCCGTGAATCTTAAGGTATGGTGTTCTTCAATAAATAGACGGAGACTGCAGATCAACAATCAACAGGTGTTTACTGAATGAGGGTAGTCTAAAAACTAACAGTACAGATGCCTGCTCAGGGCTTATATACAGGCGTGGTCACTGCCGGTACTACAGTATACAGGAGCTGTAAAAGTAGTTCTCTCTTAAAGGTACATACACTACAGAATCTGACATTATAGAATGCATCATGATGTGTTGAAAGCATGTGATTTAGGTTGACAATGTACAGCCAAATGTCACTCAAGCTGAACGAGGAGTAATTGGACTTTTTTCTCCAGATATCGATGAATGTGCAACCAACACATCAACCTGTCAACAAATCTGCAACAATACAATTGGAAACTACACCTGCAGTTGTGGTCCTGGCTTTAGTATCAACATGAACAACACGTCTCTTTGTGATGGTAGGAAATCTTCAAATATACAGATTCTCTGTAAATGATAATTTGAAAATGATCCTTCAACTAGCATTTCCCATTGTCCTGCACATTCTAGATATATTCAAGCAAAGTATTTTGTTCTCCTTAATAATTAAATAGTGAGAGACTCACAACAATTATCTGTGTCCCTACACAATAGGGATTGACGTAAGAAAAGTACTAGACACTTGGTCTAAGTGTTAAACAAAGCTTTAATCAACTGTTTTACAACATGGAGGTATAGTTGTGTCCTTCACTAGTTCCTGTTAAGAATGTCCTGCGCAAGTGGAGCCCGTGCCCGAGTGTTTATACTCTCCCTGGACAGCGCCACCCGTAGGCCGCTCAGTATTATTGCATAAGTCTTTCTTTCAGAAATGACTGATTCATGTCAGGCATATATTGATTGCAGAATATGTTAAAACTATTGTAGTAAATCAGTGATTTACCATGAAATTTCAAGTACTTTTCATAGTTTCTAATCAATGGGCTGTGTTTTGCTATTCTGGACTCGCCATTACTCAATGGCCCTGAATCTGTGGTCAGTGTGATGGTGTACTCTAAGGGTTGGATTTTGATACTGGAGGCGTGCAGGAGGCGGGTCTACAATGTTCATGGTTGTAGTCCTGCCTCCATCGAGTTGTGGCCAACCCATGCGATTTTCACTTGATTGACCTTGTTCAGCCCGCCCAGTGGGCTCAGCAGGCCAGTTAAGGGCCACCCGGCAACAGATGACGTCACAGATTGACATTTCATCTGTCAAGAGCTTTTGACAGATGAAATATCAGCGTTTGACAGCTCTTTGAAGCTTTCAAACACTGACAATCTGTACTCCAAGTTAATTCCTTCCCCTCAGGCTGTCTGAGAGATCTCTCCAGAACAGAAAGCTGAATGCTGCAACTTTTGACAGCTCACGGCCGTTCTGCTTTCTGTGCTGATGACATGAGGGACTCCCGAGACCTGAAGGAAGGAAGGCTGTAAAGCTAAGTAAAACTGCTTCAAACACTTTACACACACCAAACACATTTACCTCTGCACTGATGCATCCATCACTCACCTGAACACCGGACATCTCGAACCCTCCAAGCCTTTCAGCCCAATGGTCCGCCTCGCTAACTTGGCGTGGTTGGTGCCATCGGGAAACCCACACTTCAGGAATAAAAATAAGGATTAGGCTAAACACTGCCTGTTACTAGCTGTTACCAGGCAGTTAATTGGCACTAATCCCCTTCCCGCCTCGGGGAGGCGGCTCCCAGCACAGGTCGGGTATCCGCCTCCTTTAAGAACATAAGAACATAAGAACATAAGAAATAGGAGCAGGAGTAGGCCAATCGGCCCCTCGAGCCTGCTCCGCCATTCAATAAGATCATGGCTGATCTGATCCTAACTGCCAATCTACTATCACAGAACCATCTCCTGAATCTAACAGAATTAGACACACAAAATAGGAGCAGGATCAGGCTACACGGCCCCTGGGCCCGCTCCGCTACCCACAGGGCCATGTCCGATCCGAACCTAGACTCATGTCCAAATTCCTGCCCGCTCCCCGTAACCCTTAATTCCCTTTACTTCTAGGAAACTGTCTATTTCTGTTTTAAATTTATGTAATGATGTAGCTTCTACAGCTTTTTGAGGCAGCATATTCCATGGACCTACCATCCTCTGAGTGAAGTAGTTCCTCCTCATCTCAGTTTTGAAAGAGCCGCCACTTATTCTAAGACTATGCTCCCTAGTGCTAGTTTCACCCATCATCGGGAACATCCTCCCCGCATCCACCCGATCCAATCTGTTGTATCCGTGTGTTAATGGAGACACGGAATGCAGGAGTTGGTTTACAGGTGTTTGCTGAACAAAGTCTGGAGGTGAACTAAAAGCTACAAGACACTATACAGGTTTATATAGCCCGAGTGGCCACTACCGGCGTTACAGTACACAGCGGCTCTTAAAGGTACATACACCACAATTCCTGCCCTTTTATACAGTCAGTACATAACATTTTAAGTAATCATTAATTAACATGTTTACAAGAACAATAATCTACACATTTGCTGCAGTTAATCAATTATAAGTCAGTCTCTCTGGAGGCTTCCTGACTCGGTCCGGATAACGCCTCAGTGGTGTAGTAGTTTTCGGTGGTGTAGTAGGTTCTTCTGGCAAGGTCGATTCGGCTTGAATGCCAGTGTCGGGTTCATCTGGTTCCAGTATCACCGGATCGGAGGTAGATACTATGGGTATCTCTGCTTCATCATTAGGCATATAGAGTTGTGGTGTAGGTTGTCCCTTTTCGGATGACTCTATGATCTGGTCAGCATGGTGCCTTATTATGCTTTCTCCAATGTCCACGGTATACATCAGCGGTCCTAGTCGTGTGCAAATAGTTCCAGGCTGCCATTTCTCGGTACGGTAGTCCCGGGCCAAAACTTGTTGACCTATCTGGAAGGTTCTAGTTGGCCTTTCATTCATGCCTTGAAATTGTCGGTTCTCTACGTCCCTTCTGATGTTTGGCTTGATCAAATCCAGCCGGCATCTTAGTCTTCTATTGAAAAACATCATGGCGGGAGTTTGGTTTGTAACCACATGTATTGCATTCCTGTATGCAAACAAGAAGTTATCTACCTTATGTTGTAGCTTTATGTCTTCATTGCCCATGGCCTTTATGGCCTTCTTGAAGGTCTGGACAAACCTTTCAGCTAATCCATTGGTGGCGGGATGGTATGGGGCGGACGTGTAGTGCTTAACCCCATTGTTTTTTTAAGAACTTCCTGAATTCTTCGGACACAAATTGCGGTCCATTATCAGAACAGATCTGTTCAGGCAGCCCATTCCTGGCAAATATGGTCCTTAATACTGTGATGGTTTTTTCCGTGGTGGTGGAGGACATCTTTATTACCTCCGGCCACTTGGAGTGTGCATCAACCGCGATTAAGAACATTGAGTCCATAAATGGACCAGCAAAGTCGATGTGTACCCTTTGCCATGGAGATGAGGGCCACTCCCATGGATGTAGAGGGGCTTGTGGTGGGGCGTTTTGGACCTTCTGGCATCCTAGACAGCTCTTGGTCATTTCTTCGATGTCTCCATCGATACCTGGCCACCACACAAACGCTCTGGCTAGGTTCTTCATTTTCACTCCACCCAGATGCCCCTCGTGAAGCTCCTTTAGCACTTTATCCTGGAGTTTGGGTGGAATCACCACTCTGGATCCACACATCAAGGTTCCTCGGCACACTGACAGCTGTTCTCTTCTTTGCGAGAATGCTGGCAACAGTGGTTCGCCATGTGCTGGCCATCCCTTCACCGTTAAATCGTAGACTCGTGAGAGAGTCGGGTCATTTCTCGTTTCCTTTTCAATGGTAGAATTTGTTACTGGTAGACATTCCACTATGGTTGAGTGGAACATCTCCACTGGGTCCACTGTAGGTGCCTCTTCTACCGTTGGCAACGGTAGGCGCGATAAACCGTCAGCATTCCCATGCTGTTTTGATCCTTTGTATTCTATGTCATATTGGTGTGCCCCTAGGAAAAGGGACCACCTCTGTAGCCTTTGCGCTGTCACAATGGGAACGCCCTTTTTAGGGTTGAATATGGAGACGAGGGGTTGATGGTCAGTCAACAAGGTAAATTTTTGTCCGTGTAGGTAATGGTTGAATTTCTTCACCCCCCATACCAGGCTGAGCGCTTCCCTGTCGATCTGGGCATAGTTACGCTCAGCTGAGTTCAATGAGCGTGACGCAAAAGCTATCGGCCACTCCGAGCCATCAGGGAATCTATGCGATAATACCGCTCCTACGCCGTAAGGGGATGCATCGCACGCCAGCCTGATTGGCAGTGATGGGTTGTAATGAGCCAACACTTCCTTGGACGTGATCAAGCCTTTGCATTTATGAAAGGCACGTTTACAGTCTTCGCTCCATTTCCAAATTACTCCCATTTGTAGCAGTGCTTTAAGAGGGTGCAGAACAGTTGACAAGTTCGGTAAAAATTTATGATAGTAATTTATCAATCCCAGGAACGACCTTAATTGTGAGACATTTTCAGGTGCTGGGGCTTTTATGACTGCTTCAATTTTTTCAGGTGACTTATGCAACCCTGCTTCGTTAATTATATGGCCACAATATGATATTTGTTTCTGGAAAAATTCGCACTTGGGGTGATTTGCTCGTAGGCCCCGTTCTCTCAGCCTAGTGAGCACCTGCTCCAAATTGGCAAGGTGCTCGTTGTCGTTTTCTCCTGTTACAAGGATGTCGTCTAGGTAGCATTGAGTCCCCGGAATCCCTTGCAGGACTTGCTCCATAGCTCTTTGCCAGATAGCTGGAGCTGATGCTACTCCGAAAACCAGTCGATTGTACTGGTACAGGCCTTTGTGTGTGTTTATCGTGAGATACTTTTTAGAGGCCTCCTCAACCTCCATCTGTAGATATGCCTGTGCCAAGTCAATTTTGGTGAAACGTTTCCCTCCGGATAGTGAGGCGAAAATATCTTCTATCCTCGGAAGAGGATACTGTACCGTGTGAAGGACCGGGTTTACAGTCACCTTGAAGTCCCCACAGATGCAAATTTTTCTCTGTTCTTCAGATTTATCATTATTCAACATTTTCTTCATGACCGGGACGATGGGTGTTGCCCACTCGCTCCAACCTATCTTGGATAACACGCCTGCCTTTTCCAAATTCTCCAGCTCTGCCTCGACTGCTGGACGAATTGCGTATGGCACCGGCCTTGCCTTAAAAAACTTGGGAATTGCCGTATCTTCCACTTTTATTGAGGCGGTGACGCCTTTCAAGGTTCCTAGTTCCTGTTGAAACACTTCTTTGGCGTTGGCCAAGATGTCTTTTAATCGTTCAGGTATGACGTCATCATCATTTTTTTTCTTACTGGTCACCGTTAGTGCCTGAATGGAGTGCCAGTCTAAACGTATCTTCCTGATCCATTCATGTCCCAACAGCGGTGGACCACCATCTTGCAGAACGTATAAATACAACTTCTGTATTTCCTTGCCGTTGTATACAACAGGCACCCTTATTTTCCCTCTGGGGTATACTTTCTGCCCCGTATATGTCTTCAAGATAATGGATGTGTCTTTCAAAGGTATATGCGGAAATAGCCGCTCGTAATCCCATCGACTTATGACGGTCAGAGCTGATCCTGTATCGAGCTCCATTTTAACTGGGGACCCCGCTATCGTGAGGGTAACCCAAATGGTCTGGTAATCTTCTTTGGCAATTACATTATGTAATTTGAGACAGCTTAGTCTCTTGTTTCCGGAGTTGCTATCGCTCTTCTGGTCTTCGGAGCTACTGTCCGTCATCATTTGTACCTTTCTGTACTTTTCCTTATTGATTTTTTTTCTGTCAGTGGATTTTTTGTTTCCAGATCGGCATACACGTGCAATGTGTCCCATCTTTCCGCATTGCCTGCATGCTTTGTCCTTGAACCAGCAGTCCCTCTGGTCATGGGTGGATCTGCCGCAGCGATAACATCTCTCGAAACACCTTGTCATTTCATGGGTGCCGAAGTCCTGTGGCTGCTCCTGTATCTCTGCAGCTCCTCTTGCTGCTGCTTTGTATGATACAGCCACACTGAAAGCCTTGTCCAGTGTCAAATCTTTCTCAGAAAGTACCCTTTTTTGTGTTCCTTCACTTAGTAGACCGCAGACGAATTTGTCTCGTAGAGAATCTGCCAGTCCTGCCCTGAATTGGCAGTGCTTTGGCAGCTTTCTTAATTCGGTGAGGTAATCAGCGTTACTTTCATTCTTGTGCTGATTCCTTCTGAAGAATTTGAATCGTTCCGCTATCAGCAGCGGTGTTGGGTTTAAGTGCTCCTGTAGGGTATCAACAATCTCCTTAAAATTCTTGTCCATCGGTTTGGCTGGAGTGATTAAGTTTCGTAACAGTCCGTATGTCCTTGCGCCCATCAGATTTAGAAGTACCGATGCCTTTTTATCATCCTCTACTTCATTCGCTGTGCAATATACCTCCACTCTTTCCACATATGTGGTCCAATCCTCTATATCACTATCGAAAACAGTAATATTGCCAGTCTTAGGCATCCTGAATCAAAAATGGCGCCTCCCGCGCTTTCCTTTCTTCCCTGCCGAGAAAAAATGGCGCCTCCCGCGCTTTCCCGCCGCTGCCGCTGCTGACAACGCTGTTCTCCGTGGTTTTTATTTGCACAGATATTTTTAATAGTTGGAGACTCGTTCCCGCCGGACTCTCTGGGACTTTTCCCTCCCTCTGCTTGATTCGAACGCCGACCTGCTTTGCAGTGCCGGCCATCTCCCGAGTGCTCCACCCTCCGTCTCTGTTTGCCTCCGCCTTCTGACTCGCTGCTTGGCCCCGCTGCAGAGCCACCCGATCGAGCCCCAGCCCGCCGCCCAGGAAGGATTAGTGCAGTACCTGCCACCAGCACGGCTAGCTGGTGAAACCACAGTTTTTTTTTTCTTCGACCTTCGTCTGAGGAATCAATCTCCTTGAGGTGCTGCCGAATTGCAGGTAAGTCCATTTCCAATTTGTCGCCACTTTTGTATCCGTGTGTTAATGGAAACACGGAATGCAGGAGTTGGTTTACAGGTGTTTACTGAACAAAGTCTGGAGGTGAACTAAAAGATACAAGACACTATACAGGCTTATATAGCCCGAGTGGCCACTACCGGCATTACAGTACACAGGGGCTCTTAAAGGTACAAACACCACACAACCCCTTCACAATCTTATATGTTTCAATAAGATCGCCTCTCATTCTTCTGAACTCCATTGAGTAGAGTCCCAATCTACTCAACCTCTCCTCATATGTCCATCCCCTCATCCCCGGGATTAACCGAGTGAACCTTCTTTGTACTGACTCGAGAGCAAGTATGTCTTTTCTTTAGTATGGACACCAAAACTGTATGCAATATTCCAGGTGCGGTCTCACCAATACCTTGTACAACTGAAGCAATACCTCCCTATTTTTATATTCTATCCCCCTAGCAATGAAAGCCAACATTCCATTGGCCTTCTTAATCACTTGCTGCACCTGCATAACAACATTTTGAGTTTCGTGCACCAGGACCCCCAGATCCCTTTGTACTTCAGTACTTTCCAGTTTCTTGCCATTAAGATAATAACTTGCTCTACGATTTTTCCTGCCAAAGTGCATAACCTCACACATTTCAGTATTGTATTCCATCTGCCAAATCTCTGCCCACTTACTTAGCCTGTCTATGGCCCCTTGCAGGTTTTTTATGTCCTCCTCACTCACTACTTTCCCTCCCATCTTAGTATCATCTGCAAACTTTGATATGTTACACTCGGTCCCCTCCTCCAAATCGTGAATATAGATTGTAAAGAGTTGGGGACCCAGCACTGACCCCGGCGGAACACCACTAGTTACTGATTGCCAGTCTGAGAATGAACCATTTATCCCAACTCTCTGCCTTCTGTTAGATAGCCAATCCTCTATCCATGCCAGAATATTACCCCCAATCCCGTGATTTTTTATCTTAAGCAATAATCTTTTGTGTGGCACCTTGTCAAATGCCTTTTGGAAGACTAAATACACTACATCCACTGGTTTCCCTTTATCTACCCTATATGTTACTTCCTCAAAGAACTTCAGCAAATTTGTCAAACATGACTTCCCCTTCATAAAACCATGCTGACTTTGTCCTATTAAATTATGTTTATCCAAATGTCCTGTTACTGTCTCCTTAATAATGGACTCCAAAATTTTACCTACCACAGATGTTAGGCTAACCGGTCTATAGTTTCCAGCCTTCTGTCTACTGCCCTTTTTAAATAAGGGTGTTACATTAGCAGTTTTCCAGTCTGCCGGGACCTTTGCTGAGTCCAGGGAGTTTTGGAAAATTACTACCAATGCATCCACAATCCCTACCGCCATTTCCCTCAAGACCCTAGGATGTAAGCCATCAGGTCCAGGTGATTTATCCGCCTTGAGTCCCATTATTTTACCGAGTACCACTTCCTTAGTGATTTTGATCGTGTTTAGCTCCTCCCCCCCATAGCCCCCTGTTTGTCCAGTGTTGGGATATTCTTAGTGTCCTCTACTGTAAAGACTGATGCAAAATATTCATTCAGTATTTTTGCCATCTCCATATTTCCCACCATTAATTTCCCGGTCTCATCCTCTAAGGGACCAACACTTACTTTAGCCACCCTTTTTCTTTTTATATAACTATAAAAACTCTTACTATCTGTTTTTATATTTTTTGCTAATTTACTTTCATAATCTATCTTCCCTTTCTTAATCAATCTTTTTGTTATTTTTTGCTGTCTTTTAAAGTTTTCCCAATCCTCTATCCTCCCACTAGATTTGGCTACCTTATATGCCCTTGTTTTTAGTCGAATACTATCCTTAATTTCTTTACTTAGCCACAGATGGCTGTCTTTTCTTTTACACCCTTTTCTTCTCAGTGGAATATTTTTTTTTTGGAAGTTGTAAAATAACTCCTTAAATGTACACCACTGATCATCTATCGTCTTACCCTTTAATCTATTTTCCCAATCCACTCTACTCAATTCCGCACTCATACCTTCATAGTCTCCTTTATTCAAGCTTAGCATGCTTGTTTGAGATCCAACCTTCTCACCCTCTAATTGAATATGGAATTCAACCATGTTATGGTCACTCATTCCAAGGGGATCCTTTACTAGGACATTTTTAATTAATCCTGTCTCGTTACACAGGACCAGATCCAAGGTTGCTTGCCCCCTGGTCGGTTCAGTTACATACTGCTCAAGAAACCCATCCCTAATACACTCAAAGAACTCATCCTCAAGGCAGCCCTGCCCAATTTGATTTGTCCAATTAATATGATAGTTAAAATCCCCCATAATTATAGATGATCCCTTATTACAAGCCTCAACTATTTCCTGATTGATACTCCATCCAACAGAGTTGCAACTGTTCGGAGGCCTATAGACTACGCCCACTAGTGTTTTTTTCCCCTTATTATTCCTTATCTCCCCAAACTGTTTCATTATCCTGATCTTTTGACCCAATATCATTTCTCTGTATTACAGTGATTCCTTCCTTTATTAACATAGCCACCCCACCTCCCCTTCCTTCCTGCCTGTCCTTCCTGATCGTTAAATAACCTGGTATGTTTAATTCCCAGGCATTGTCACCCTGCAGCCATGTTTCTGTAATGGCCACAAGATCATACCCATATGTAGTTATTTGTGCCATTAACTCGTCTATTTTGTTACGAATGCTACGTGCATTCAGATAGAGAACTTTCAAATATGTTTTGTGACACTTCGTTCCTGCTTTTGCCCTTTTTATTACTTTACCTTTTACTCCATACCATCTGCCACTTCCTGACACGCTCTGGTTTTTAATTTCCCCACTGCTACCTAAGTCTATGACCTTCTCTGTTGTCATTTTTATTATTTGCTCTCCAGGAACCTCCCCCCCACTAGTTAGTTTAAAGCCCTCTCTACAGCCCTAGTTATATGATTCACCAGGACTCTAGTCCCAGCACTGGCCAAGTGAAGCCCATCCCAACGGAACAGCTCCCTCCTGCCCCAGTACTGGTGCCAGTGTCCCAGGAAGCAAAACCCATTTCTCCCAGTCTTTGAGCCATGCATTTAACTCTCTAATTTTATTTGTCCTAGCCAAATTCGCTCGTGGCTCAGGTAATAATCCAGAGATTATTACCCTTGAGGTTCTGTTTTTTAATTTGACCCCTAGCTGCTCATACTCCTTTAACAGAACCGGCTTCCTAGTCCTATCTACGTCATTTGTACCAACATGGACCACGACAACTGGATCTACCCCCTCCCACTGCAAGTTTCTTTCCAGCCCAGAGGAGATGTCCTTAACCCTGGCACCGGGTAGGCAACACAGCCTTCGGGACTCTCGCTCTCGGCTGCAGAGAACTCTATCTATCCCCCTAATAATACTATCCCCTACCACTACAACATTTCTATTTACTCCCCACTCTTGAATGGCCCCCCGTTCCACGGTGCTGTGGCTAGGTTGCTCATCCTCCCTGCAGTCCCTGCTCCTGTCCCCACAGGGAGTAAGAACCTCGAACCTGTTGGACAAGAGCAAGGGCTGCGGCTCCTCCAGCTCTACCTCCTGGATCCCCGTACCTGCCTCACTCGTAGTCACACCGTCCTGTCCCTGACCATGGGCTACATCTGAATTAATTAACTTCATAGGTGTGACCACCTCCTGAAACACAGAGTCCAGGTACTTCTCCCCCTCCCTGATGTGTCGCAGTGTCTGAAGCTCAGACTCCAGCTCATCAACACGGAGCTGGAGTTCCTGTAGCAGCAGACACTTGTCACAGATGTAATCACCGTGAGCCTCAATGGGGTCCACTGGCTCCCACATCTCGCAACAGTAACACATCACCTGCTCCATTCTATGTAATTAATTAAATTTTTTATTGTTAGTTATGGACACCCTCTGCCTGATTATAGATGCTAGTATCCCCTTTAATTAATTGGATTTAAATTAAAGCAATCCCTCTAATTACACCAGTTAAATGGTTTACCAACAGTCACTCTGCACCAGAAAGGCCTTATTAACTGCAACCCACAGAGGTAAAGTTTGAAAAGAGCACCTAACACCCCACTTACCCGAACTCACACTTACCCAAACTCACAGCACTCTCTGCTGACTCGCACTCAGTGCTTGCTCGCACTAGCACTGGTCTTTTTATACTGTTTGTTTGTTTACAGCCAACTGAGTCACCCCTGCTGATTGGTTAGAGAACTGGTTTCCATTGCCTGCTGTGCCAATTTACTCCCACTGCAGTGTTGCCTTGTTTTACTCTTCTTAAACCAACAGAATCTCAAATATTTAACTTTTCCCCTTTACTTAAACTGCTTAAGTAATCTTATCAAGAATGATTTAAAGAGAAATAACAATGAAAGAACTCTCACACTTACCCAAACTCACAGCACTCTCTGCTGACTCGCACTCAGTGCTTGCTCGCACTAGCACTGGTCTTTTTATACTGTTTGTTTGTTTACAGCCAAATGAGTCACCCCTGCTGATTGGTTAGAGAACTGGTTTCCACTGCCTGCTGTGCCAATTTACTCCTACTGCAGTGTTACCTTGTTTTACTCTTCTTAAACCAACAGAATCCCAAATATTTAACTTTTCCCCTTTACTTAAACTGCTTAAGTAATCTTATCAAGAATGATTTAAAGAGAAATAACAATTAAAGAACTCTCACACTTACCCAAACTCACAGCACTCTCTGCTGACTCGCACTCAGTGCTTGCTCGCACTAGCACTGGTCTTTTTATACTGTTTGTTTGTTTACAGCCAAATGAGTCACCCCTGCTGATTGGTTAGAGAACTGGTTTCCACTGCCTGCTGTGCCAATTTACTCCTACTGCAGTGTTACCTTGTTTTACTCTTCTTAAACCAACAGAATCCCAAATATTTAACTTTTCCCCTTTACTTAAACTGCTTAAGTAATCTTATCAAGAATGATTTAAAGAGAAATAACAATTAAAGAACTCTCACACTTACCCAAACTCACGGCACTCTCTGCTGACTCGCACTCAGTGCTTGCTCGCACTAGCACTGGTCTTTTTATACTGTTTGTTTGTTTACAGCCAAATGAGTCACCCCTGCTGATTGGTTAGAGAACTGGTTTCCACTGCCTGCTGTGCCAATTTACTCCTACTGCAGTGTTACCTTGTTTTACTCTTCTTAAACCAACAGAATCCCAAATATTTAACTTTTCCCCTTTACTTAAACTGCTTAAGTAATCTTATCAAGAATGATTTAAAGAGAAATAACAATTAAAGAACTCTCACACTTACCCAAACTCATAACACTCTCTGCTAACTCGCATGGAGGCGGGTTGGAGGCGGGATGGGTTCGTGCCCCCCGATTTCGAGATTTTAACCCCCCACATGCCTCCAATCCCACCTCCACAGCCCAAGGAAAATCCTGCCCTTAGAGTGCGTTGTCATAACGACTTTGAAAATGACTGCAAGTTCGGGATTTGCACATGTGCTAAATTCCGAAGTTGTGATCTGTGAAGTTCTGACTGCGCGCTGGCTTCTCTGCATCTTTCACCTACCCATTCAAGTCAGTGTACTGGTGAAAAGCTGGGCTAATTGCCCAGCTACTGCGCCTTAATTACCCTGCAAAATGTTTATGTCTGGTGCAAACAGGCGCAGGAGCCTGTTGCATAGCGTAAGGGGAGGAGGGAGATGAGAAAATGGTCTTAATTTATGCTGCAGCCCATAATAATGAGGCACTGGTTCATGTCTGAGTGGAAAGAACCATAGAAAGAAACTTTCATTTGTTTGAGTTTGGAAACAAGACCTTTTTGTGTCAACGTCTTTGCTGCTTAAAAGACTTTTGTAGTTTTGGTTTATTTCCCAACTTCTATCTTGATAAGATTTAATTCACTTCCATGATTTCCTCATGTTATCAGACATTTAGGCTTAGAAATTGGGTTGGTAGCGCCGGTGCTGAGCGCCTAAAGAGACCTAGAATTGGGGCGAAGCCCTATGTTGGGGCGAACGCTATGAGGATAGCGCCGACTCAGAAATTGACTATACATTTAGCGCCTGCGCTAAGTGTTTGCACGTGCCCGCGAGCGCAAGCAGCTCATGACATCATTTCAGTGTGCAACGCCTTTTAGGAGCATCTGAGTGCATATTGGGTGGCGCCCGGAGCCTTAGCGCCCAGCGCTATTAGTGACAGTTCAAGGGAGGGCTAACAGGCCCTTCTCGGAGTAGGGCGGTGCTATTTAAAGGGGACAGCTCTAGTGCAGAATCTTCTGCCACTTGGCCTGCTCATTGCGTTCGCTGCTAGAGAGAGTTGGCGAGCTAATGTGGAGCGGAGTTCTGGGATTTGAGCTTTAGAGTACTTGGGACCTTCAACCCTGTCCGAAGCACTTGCAGCACTACACCTAAAAGCCAACTGGCATCAGAATGGGAGCTTGTTTGGAGGGCGACGGCCTCATCGCCCAACACTGTGAAGGGGCAGAGAGACGGCGGGAGAGAGGGCCGGGATTGGCCAGAAGGAGGAGGGGCAATGGAGGTCGGCCAATCCGACGGGATGCTGCGAGGGTCTTTAGGCAGCAGGTGACAAACCTTGACATGTCGCAGGAGCAGTGTTTGCGAAGGCTCCGAATCTGGAGGGACATTGTTACTGATCTGTGCCACCTGCTTGGTCAGGATCTGCAGCCGCGTGAACGCTGCAGAACCTCTCTGTCCGTGATGGCTACACTGAGTGATGGCCTCCATTTTTATGCCAACGGATCCTTTCAGTCAGCCATTGGGGACAATGCGACTGTCGCTCAGGCTGCAGCCCGCTGTTGCATCCGGCAAGTGACAGATGCCCTTTATAGGCGAACGCGTCCATTCATTACCTTCCCTCGGACCCTGCACAAGCAGGCGGAGGAGGAGGAGGAGGAAGAGCAGGCGGAGGAGGAGGAGGAGGAGGAAGATGGAAGGGCTGCTGAAAGTGGAAGGTCCATACGTCAGAGGCTCCTCTGGACTCGTCTCGACACCCCTGTGGCGGAATGATGAGAGCCTTACCTCATGCGCACTTTGGATGTTTGAGGGCCTCTGCATGCCAGCATCACTGAAAGTAGTCACATGCACCAAGCAACATTGAAACTTCTGTTTATTGACACAAAAGTCTTTCATTACAGCTAAACAATGTAAAGTGAGCAGAAATCATAACTTCCAAAATAAATGTGACCTGTTCGGCAAAGCCGCAAAACTCAACAAAAATCTGCAACTATAACAGCAGGTGAGGGTGTCCTTGAATTTGGACAAACAAACGTCTCAGCACCTCCCTCTACAACTGGCCCCTTGAGGGAGAACGACTTCTCTTTCGCACCCGGCCCCTTCCCTCCCTGCTGCTCCTACGAAATTGCACCCCAGTGGCGGGCTCAAGGCTGGGGGATGCTTGCTGACTGTCTGGAAGCGCAGAAGCCCCTGAGGTACGGCCTGGCCGACCTCTGGGCTTGGAGGGTGCGGACGCAGGATGCTTGCTTTGAGCATGGCTGGAAGCAGTGTGGGCTGCAGGTGGTGGCAGCTGCAATGCAGGCGTCCCAGCGCTGGCATGTGCAATGGTCTCCTGACGAGAGAGGACACCTGCACCATGGTCGGACGACACACTGGCTATCTGAGGGGAGCGGCTCGGCTCATCCGCCACAATCGCAGGCTCCACGGATTCCTGGCCTTGTACGGGAGTGGAAGGGCCCGGGGTGATCCTATCTGATGCAGAGAGGGTGGCTGCAATGAGACATCGCGTTGCATCAATCTGGCTGTGGAGGAGCCCAGCAAGTGACTGCGTGGCAACAGTGAGGACCTGTGTGCCAGGTGCCAGTGCCTCGGAGAAGGCCTGGACAGTTCTTCCCATGGCTTCGGACAAGGCAGGAGCCGACCGCTCCACTGCCTCGGACAAGCCCTGCACAGACCTTTCCAGGGATTGTCCGAAGCCCTGAACAGTCCTTTCCATTGCCGACTCAAAGCCGTGAACAGTCCTCTCCATTGTTGGGCTGAAGCCCTGGATAGTCCTGTCCATTGTGGCCCCGAAGCCCTGGACAGACCTGTCCATTGTTTCCCCGAACACCTGGAGAGTCCTCTCCATTGTTGTGCCAAAGCCCTGCAGAGTCCTCTCCATTGTTGCCCCGAAGTCCAACATACTCCTAGCCAATGAATCTATTGACTCAGGCATCTTCTCCACTGCAGCCATCAGCTCCGTGTGTCTGACCCGGGCCTGTTTGCTCATCTCTGCCAGGCGACGGACCTCATCTGCACTCTGTGCAGCAGTCATGACGACCTGCCTTGCCCTGCGGGGAGATGGTGGCCGAACTTGCCTATCCCCCCTGCGTTGCTGCATGCCGCTTGGTCCGGCAACTGGTTCATCCTCAGAGCCACCCCCCCTCCCCTCCAGGGGACTACTATCCCCAGTCTGCAGATGTCTCAGCTCCCCGGATTCTGCAACGGCTGGTCCGGATTCCTCCTGGTCCTCACCTCCGATGGCACTGGCACTGGCAGCTTCAGCGCGTTGAGCCCGAGTTGGTGCTGCTTCATCTGAAAGTGGGAGGTGGAAGAGTGGCTTTAGCAAACGGACAGGTTTGCTGAAAGGCATGCCAGATTGCGGCATGGCTCTGACATGGCTGCACACTGAGGATGCATGCTGCCGGGGGGACCAAGTGGAAGGCAACAGGTGGAAAAGGTGAGAGTCTTACCCTCGCTGTCGGTAATGGGGTCAGCAGATGCAGTGGTGACTGGACCAGACAGACGTCCTCCAAGTATCTGGTGCACTCTCTCCTCCAGATCCGTGAGAGTGACCACTTGTGCAGGTCCGCCACCGGTTCGACGCTGCTCCTTTCTAATCTGCGCCATCTTGGACTGCAGGGGAAAGAAGGGGAGGTTCTGTTACATGAGGCCTTGAGACATCATCGCATGCCCCCCATGGTGCAAGAGCCCTTACATGAGGCCTTGAGACATCATCGCATGCCCCCCACGGTGCAAGAGCCCTTACATGAGGCCTTGAGACATCATCGCATGCACCCCATGGTGCAAGAGCCCTTACATGAGGCCTTGAGACATCTGTCCATGTGTGTGCCCAGAAAGGGCCATGGGTGCATACTGACAGATGGCCAGTGGCGCATCATTGCAGCAGGGTGCCCGAAGTCAGCTGCAGATGGAGGGAAGCACAAGTTTGGTAAACCATCACTCACCCTAACGATCCGTGTGAGGTCGTTGAATTTCTTCCTGCACTGAACAGGGGTCCTGGTCGCCATGCTGCTGGAGTTCACCCTCACAGCAACCTCCCTCCAAGATCGTCGATAAGCCTTCTGATTTGGCCTCTTGCCATTATCCGGGTACAGGACCTCTCGACGGTGTTCAACTGCAGCCACCAACTGGTCCAGAGCCTCAGTGCTGAAGCGCTCTGCTCTCTGCCTAACCTTCTCCATAATGAACAACTTTGTACCGCCAGACAAGGGCGAGCGCAGAATCTGAGGCCTACAGGGTGTTGGGTGTTGAAGCTCAGTCTGACTGACCCACCCCTTTAAGAGCCGGCCGGCGCCTGTAGGTCTCGTGCTTTCCCGTAATTGAGTTCACCTGCGTTGCGCCCGTCCACTTCGAAATTGAGTAGCGCCTGCCCTTTTGCGCCTTAAGAGCACCGTGCAATGGCTGATTTAGCGCCTCAATCCCCTTTGGGGGCGATGCAACCCAATATCGCGCCAGGCGCCGATAACTCTCGTCTGGCTATAAACTTTGCGCATCGCCAGTTCTAACGCCTCAAGCGGGGCTATACCCAATTTCTAGGCCTTAAACTCCTGATTTTAGATTTACTCAATTAATGAAAAGTCTAATAGATGAGAAACAAATTCGCTAGGACTATAAGACTGTAATTATAGGTTTGTGTAATATAATCTTGGCCTGTGTATTATATAATATTACAGTGTTCATAAACGATTAATAAAATAGCACTTCTGGCTGCTAAATTAGTAAAATGAATTGTGGGCAAATCAGCAATCTCCTCTGTTTCCTGATTGGCTAAGAGCCAGGAAGTGACAGGAGTCCCGCCCCACGTGATCCCAGGTTCACATACACACAATGGTGCGCCCCTGGGATCCGTGGGCCTCTATGCTGCGCACAACTCTGCAGCGTTTGCAAGGACATTTTTGATGGAGTGTTCGCACGAGGTAAGTGCGGATTTCATTCGGATGTTGGCGGCGTCCTCATTAGCTACGCTGCCGATCGCGACTTCAGGGCCAATGTTCCTGTCATTTATAATCAATGGGGGCCAGATCACCAACAACGATGAGTCAGCCTACAGGGAGGAGGTCCAGCATCTCGTGAAGTGGTGCGCCGATAACAACCTGGCCCTTAACATCAAGAAAACCAAAGAAATCATTGTGGACTTCAGGAAGTCTAAAGGCGGAAGTCACACCCCCATCCACATCAATGGGGCTGTGGTGGAAAGGGTGGACAGCTTTAAGTTCCGCGGAGTCCACATCACGGAAGACCTCTCCTGGTCCCTCAATACCTCCTCTCTGGTGGAGAAAGCCCAGCAGTGCCTATATTTCCTAAGGAGGCTGAAGGGATGTAACCTGTCACCCCTGATCCTCCCTAACTTTTACCGCTGCACAATAGAGAGCATCCTGACGAACTGTATCACAGTATGGTATGGCAGCTGTAGCTACTATGACCAGAAAGCCCTGCAGCGGGTAGTCAAAACTGCCCAACGCATTACCGGCACCCGGCTACTGACCATAGAGCACATATACCAGAAACGCTGTTTACGGAGGTCACGTTCCATCATCAAAGACCCTACCCACCCCAGCCACATTCTGTTCGCCCTCCTGCCATCTGGGAGATGCTACAGATGCATTCGCACCCGTACGACCAGATTTAGGAACAGCTTCTTTCCCAGGGCTGTCATCCTACTGAACTCCACAAATAAACTCTAAAGCCTGCACATCTGCCAATGCACTTTATTATGGTTATGTTTATGTTAATGTATTACAAGACAAATGTATGTTGAATGTTTAAATGTCTTAATCTAAATGTACACTCTCGGGAGCCGCAAGCCTACATTTCGTTGTACTGCACTTGTGCACTAACAATGACAATAAAGTTGATTATGATTATGATTATGATTATTGTTTGGTGAGGGCAGGTGAAGAAATTCACACCCAATAGTATCCGTACATTTAGTAAGATTTTATAATGCTGAATTTATATTTTAAAGAGAAACAACACTAATGATATTGCTGCTGACTATAAAGAGGAATCTGACATTATACAGTGAATCATGATGTGTTGAAAACATGTGATTTAGGTTGACAATGTACAGGCAAATGTCACTCAAGCTGAGCAAGGAGTAATTGGACTTTTTTCTCCAGATATCGATGAATGCGCAACCAACACATCAACCTGTCAACAAATCTGCAACAATACAATTGGAAACTACACCTGCAGTTGTCGTCCTGGCTTTAGCATCAACATGAACAACACATCTCTTTGTGATGGTAGGAAATCTTCAAATATACAGATTCTCTGTGAATGATAATTTGAAAATGATCCTTCAACTAGCATTTCCCATTGCCCTGGACATTCTAGATGTATTCAAGCAAAGTCTCTTGTTCTCCTTAATAATTAAACAGTGAGAGACTCGCGACAATTATCTGTGTCCCTACACAACAGGGATTCACGTAAGAAAAATACTAGACACTTGGTCTAAGCGTTAAACAAAGCTTTAATCAACTGTTTTACAACATGGAGGTATAGTTGTGTCCTTCACTAGTTCCTGTTAAGAATGTCCTGCGCAAGTGGGGCCCGTGCCCGAGTGTTTATACTCTCCCTGGACAGCGCCACCCGTAGGCCGCTCAGTATTATTTCATAAGTCTTTCTTTCAGGGTTGACTGATTCATGTCAGGGATATATTGATTGCAGAACATGTTAAAACTATTGTAGTAAATCAGTGATTTACCATGAAATTTCAAGTACCTTTCACAGTTTCTAATCAATGGGCTGTGTTTTGCAGTTCGGGACTCGCCATTACTCAATGGCCCTGAATCTGTGGTCGGTATGATGGGGTACTCTAAGAGTGCGTTGTCATACCGACTTTGAAAATGACTACAAGTTTGGGATTTCCACATGTGCTAAATTCCGAAGTTGCGATCTGTGACGTTCCGACTGCGCGCCTGCATCGCTACACGTTTCACCTACCCATTCAAATCAGTGTACTGATAAAAAGTTGGGCTAATTGCCCAGCTATTGCGCCTTAATTGCCCTGAAAAATGTTTACGTCTCGTGCAAACAGGCGCAGGAGCCTGTTGCACAGTGTAAGGGGAGGAGGGAGGTGAGAAAATGCTCTTAATTTATGCTGCTGCCCATAATAATGAGGCACTGGTTCATGTCTGAGTGGAAAGAACGTTTGAAAGAAACTTTCATTTGTTTGAGTTTGGAAACGAGGCCTTTTTGTGTCAACGTCTTTGCTGCTTAAAAGACTTTTGTAGTTTTGGTTTATTTCCCAACTTCTATATTGATAAGATTTAATTCACTTCCATGATTTCCTCATGTTATCAGACATAAACTCTCGATTTTAGATTGTGTCAATTAATCAAAAGTTGCTTAGTCTGATATAGGAGAAACAAATTCGCTAGGGCGATAAGACTGTAATTATAGGTTTGTGTATTATAACCTTGGTTTGTGTATTAAATACGACTACAATGATCGTAATTTATTAATAAAATAGCATTTCTGGCTGCTAAATTATTAAAATGAGTTGTGGGTAAATCAGCAATCTCCTCTGTTTCCTGATTGGCTAAGAGCCAGGAAGTGAAAGGAGCCCCGCCCTATGTGATCCCAGGTTCACATACGCACAATGGTGCGCCCCGGGATCCGTGGGCCTCTACGCTGCGCACAACTCTGCAGCGTTTGCAAGGACATTTTTGATGGAGGGTTCGCACGAGCTAAGTGTGCATTTCATTCAAACGTCGATGGCATACTCATTCGCTACGCCGCCGACCGCGAATTCAGGGTCAATGTTCCTGTCATTTATAATCAATTGGGGCGGGAACATTATAGTTTGGTGAGGGCAGGTGGTGAAAGTCACACCCAATAGTAATCATATATTCAGTAAGATTTTATATTGCTTATTTTATATTTAACGATAAACAACATTAATCATATTGCTGCTGAATGTAAAGGGGAATCTGACAATATACAGTTCATCATGATGTTCAGAAAACATGTGATTTAGGTTGACAGTGTACGGCCAAATGTCACTCAAGCTGAGCGAAGAGTAATTGGACTTTTTTCTCCAGATATCGATGAATGCGCAACCAACACATCAAGCTGTCATCAAATCTGCAACAATACAATTGGAAACTACACCTGCAGTTGCCGTCCTGGCTTTAGCATCAACATGAACAACACTTCTCTTTGTGATGGTAGGAAATCTTCAAATGTACGGATTCTCTGCAATTGCTGATTTGCAAATTATCCTCCAACTGCCAGTTCACATTGCCCTGCACATTCTAGATGCTTTCAAACAATATCTTTTGTTCTTCTTAATTACTAAGCAACCAGAGATTCACTACAATTTTCTGTGTCCCTACGCAATAGGGATATACTGATTGCAGAATATGATAAAAATATTGTAGTAAATCAGTGAGTTACCATGAAATTTCACATACCTTTCACAGTTTCTAATCAATGGGCTCTGTTATGCCATTCTGGACTCGCCATTACTCAATGGCCTTGAATCTACGGTCGGTATGATGGTGTACTCTAAGAGTGCATCGTCATATTGCGTTTGAAAGTGACTGCAAGTTCGTGATTTCCGCGTGTGTTAAATTCCAAAGTTATGATCTGTGAAATTCCGACAGCGCGTTGGCTTCACTGCACGTTTCACCTACCCATTCAAATCAACGTACTGGCGAAAAGCTGGGCTACTTGCCCACCTACAGCGCATTAATTAACCTGAAAATATTTTGGTGTTGTGCAAACAGGCGCAGGAGCCTGTTGCACAGTGTAAGGGGAGGGGGGGTGGGAACATGTTGAGAAAATTGCATTAGTTTATGCTACAGCCCATAACAATGAGACACAGGTTCATGTCTGAGTCGAAAGCAGCTTTGAAAGACACTTTAATTTGTTTGAGTTGGAAAACAGGGCCTTTTTGTGTCACCGTCTTTGCTGCCTGAAAGACTTTTGTAGTTTTGGTTTAATTCCCAAGTTCTATATTGATAGGACTTAATTCACTTTCATGATTTCCTCATGTTACCAGACATTTAAACTCTTAGGGCTGGATTTTCCTCACCGAGACGAGTTGGGGGTGGGACTGCTGCCTTTCGGGTTCTAATCCCGCCCCCAGCGACGTCCGACGCCCCGACTCTATTATCCCCTGATTGACCTTGGTGAGCCCACCCTGCGGGCTTGCTGGCCAATTAAAGGTAAGCCGGTGTCAGATGATGTCAGACGCTTCATCTGCCTGTTTTCTTAAAGGCACATGAACTATCTTAGTTTGACAGGTGATTCGACAGTTTTTGACAGCATTGATGTGCTGTCATACACTGACAATCACTGTACAAAGGTGAGCCCTTGTACCCTGGCTCTCCAGTGACTGTCTCCTTCGGATGAGACAGATTGCAGCTGCAGATAAGGGCACAGAAGCGATCTGTCACTTCTCCCATTGAGGTGAGGCCATACAAACACTTCGGGCTGGATTTTGTCAATGGGGACGTGATGGAGGCGGGGCTTCCACTTTTTGGGTTGTAATCCCGCCTCCATCGACTTGTGGCCAACCCACACTATTTTCCCTTGATTGACCTTATTGGCTCAGCAGGCCAATTAAGGGACACCTGGTTACTGGTGACGTCAGTGATTGACATTTCATCTGTCAAGAGCTTTTGACAGATGAAAAATCAGCATTTGACAGCTCTGTGAAGCTGTCAAACACTGACAATCTGTCTTCTAACTGGAGTCCTTCTACTCAGACTCAGTTAGAGATCTCTCCAGACCAGAAAGCAGAATGCTGCAGCTTTTGACATTTCAGCGAACAGTTCTGGACTTGCTATTAGTCAATGGCCCTGAATCTGCAGTCGGTATGATGGTGTTGTTGGATTTTTTTTCTGCCCCAAAGCAGATGGAGACGAGCGTGTACTGGTTCCAAGCAATCTTTATTCAAGCACGTGCAGGGAAAGGCCCTCTCAGTCTTAGCTGAGACGAAAGTCTAATTTTTACATTCGAGCAGTTGGCTTATATACAATCTTACATCTTTTTTCCTTCACAGCTTCGGGACTTGGCCAATTAATTGTCCAAGTCACGTACACTTAATTAGATCCCCACAAAGCACATCTTGTTTATCTCATTTGCCCTGTTTCCACATCTGCCATTGTTCTACGCTTTAGCTGTTATCCAATTTCGTACACTGAACCACATCTTCACAAATCACATTGTCGGCCCATTGTTCAATGTATGGCCTCCTTGCCCTCTTGCACTCCACCAATCATCATGTAATATGCTTTTTCCAATGTTCTTTGTTCTGCCCGACCTCTCCTTTATTACATCAGCCAGCTAGTCAGTTAATCCACAAATTTAACTTTTAGCCCCTTCAGTCCCCCCTTTTGGCCCTTGGTGATAGCCCAAGATGGCCAACTATCTTCACCCGCCCATGCTCCTCGCCCCATCACTGCTGGCCAGGCAGGTGGTTGGATTCGCACAGGTGTGGCTACTTAAACTGCCTCTAACATTCCCTGCTTCTCTACCAATCTATACTGTGTTATAACAACGGCTTTAGCAATGGTTCGGTTACAGGGTCATTTACATCGAGTACAATACTCAAACATAAGTATGATGATGACAATTAGCAACTGCACCACCACCAATACATGAGATGCAATTCTGATCCAGGGGTGTATGTTCCCCCTAATACCCCAGTCCCAAAGTGTCTGCCACCATGAGGCATCTTCCAGCTTGGCCTCCACATCCTTCCCCAGTTGTTTGACCTCTTGCTCAATTCGGTGATACTGCTTAATTATCGCCCTGGCCTCTTTCCTCAGTTCCAGTAGGTGTTCTGGTAGTTTTGGGATGTCCTTCCCCTCAGGGAGTACATATTCGAGCATGCTGTCCTTTAGGTCCTCAGTTGGACTCACCCGTTCCTCGCGGGGCGACCGTAGGTAGGTTATGGTTGCATGTCCGATCGTTGTTGGGGCCCGGGGGCGGATGCAGAAACTTGAGCTGGATATTGGCTGTTACCATACTGGTATTGGGATTCACTGCTGGTCACACAGTATTCTCCTTTTCCCCGGTGTGCTGTTCGCATTGGCTCATGGCGGGCACTGGAAATTTCAAGGTTACAGTTTAGGGTGTTGAAGCCGCACATGGCTCCTGTCCCCGTCCCCACGGGATGTGGGCAGACTACGTTACTCGCACTTTCTCTGCATCCCTCTAGCGAGATCCCTGTCAAGAAGGAACCTTTCTGGGCTGCATAACTGGGTGCATGGTGGTATCTGAGCCAATTGCCATCTCTTATGATCCCGACATTCTCTACGTTGTAGAGGGGCTTGGATTCCCTTTCTTGCAGACTGGGTACAGCTAATACCATTCCTATCAGCCTCAGGTGAGTGGTAACACAATGTTTAGTTGTCGGGTAGACCCTTATAAGTCCTCGTAGGGTGCATGAAGAGCAATTGCCGCTCTCTGGCTCCCAGTCTTGTGGTGCACTATCCGTAGGTCCGCCCATCCCCTGACGGTCTCGGCAATGGCCTTTGCGAGTGACGCCTTTAAGGTTCTATTCATTGGATGCGATCTTACCTGAGGAGGTGCGTTGGGGGCGGGGCTGCTTGTTTCCGGGTTCTCGTCCCACCCCCAGCGACGTCTGACGACCAGTTGCTATTTTCCCTTGATTGGCATTGTTAAGCCCGCCCTGCGGGCTTGCCGGTCGATTAAGGGAAAGCCAGTGTCAGATGACGTCTGTGCAAGACGCTTCATCTGCCGGTTTTCTTAAAGGAACAAGCGGCATAATTTTTTGACAGATGAATTGTCAGTGTTTTACAGCATTGAGGTGCTGTCAAACACTGATAATCACTGTCCAAAGGTGAGCCCTTGCTCCCAGGCTCATCAATGACTCTCTCCTTAGGAGAAAACAGATGGCAGTTGCATGTGAGATTGCAGAAGCCATCTGTCAATTCTCCCGATCAGATGAGGCTTCACAGAAACATCAAATCTTCTCACCTGCAGATACATATAAATAGAATTAAAATATTTCTCACTACATTCTCTCACCTATCATACTTACCTGTGCACCATTGCACCCATCACACTACCTCTACAGCTGTCATTTGCACACTTACACTGTAGCAGACCCACAGCTCGCATCGCTGACCCTGCCTGTTATCAGGCAGTTAATTGGCTCTAATCCCCTTCCCGCCGCTAGCAGACGGGTCCCTACGTGAGTCGGGGACCATCCTCCTGGGAACATGGTTTGAAGGCGGGTTGGGAGCAGGGTTAGGACCCGCTCCTAATTTTTCCCATTTTCCCAGCAGTCCCGCCTCCAAACCCGCCTCCTCAGGGCTGGTAAAATCCAACCCATGCTCTCTACCATTCCTGAGCTCTGTGGGTGGTATGGTATGTGAAACCTCTGTTTTACTCCTAATAGGGCACATGTCTGCTTGATGACTTTACCAGTGAAGTGTGTTCCCTGATCTGAGTCAATTTGCAGTGGCACCCCCCACTCCAGTCATTCCGGGGGCCGGCATGACCTATTTCTCTGCGGCTAATTTTATCATTTCCCTGAATTCTTCTCAGGTCAAGGGCCTGGCAGACTGTACTATCTCCTGTCTAGGTCCCTGGTCCTCTTTGCCCCCTCCGCTGGCCCAGCAATCTGCTCGGCTGTGACCCGTCTTACGGCAGTTACCACACCTCTGGCCCTTATTTCCTTTCTCCATTTTACATTCGCGGGCCCTGTGTCCGGGTTTGCCGCAGTTGTAACAATTCCCAGAACAGGTCACCGCAGCTACCCTCCCGCCGTGTGCTTCCTTACCCTTTCTGCTTCTCGGATCTACTTCGGTGGCCCACTCCACAACTTCCTCAAAGTCAGTTCCCACCGGTATTCCTAATTTAAGGATCTTCTGGTGTTCTGCACCGAGTCCTTCCTTCAACATTTTTAGAAACACTGGATCGTCTCTGCCTGGGTTATCTGTTCCCGAGAAGTCGCAATACGTGGTGTATTTTCGCTCCGCGTACTCATGCGCCCTTTCGCCTTTATTCTGGGTTAGTCCCACCACCACTGACCAGTTAGATCGGCCTTCCCTTAGTCCTCCCTTTAACAATCGCTTAAAACGGTTGTATCTTCCTAGCTTATTAAATCCCCGTGCATCCTTCCAATTTCCACTAAGGATTAAATTGGGCATCCCTAGCCAGGTTTGCCAGGGTACCTTGGACTTTACGAGGACGTGTATATCTTCCGGGTGAAGCGAGTGTACATCTCCTCTAACTCATTCCAAAAGTCGGTGTTTGCATGGTTTGTTTTAGGTGTCGGGAGGTCCCTCGTCATCATCTGTTTCTCGGCTGGGGTGAACGGGACATATCGTACTGTAGTCTGAGCCTGCCCATTTCCCATGTGTCTAATCTCTGTTGTAATAGGGGCCATGGCCATTACGACCTTCGTCCTGGTTTCGGGCAGTGGCAGGGCCGATGGTCCCTCTGCGTCATATTTAGGTGGGGGCTCCAAACCCCCCTCATCGTCCTGTCTGTCGTAATCTGCGGCTTCCTTCTCTACTTCTCCCCAGTCAACGTCGTCATTATCGCCTGTCGCTCTAAACCTTGGTCCCGGTGCCCACACCGCACTGACCTTAACCTTTTCCTTTCTATATAACTTTGTACATGTTTACTGAGTCCTAAGTAGCTACTAATAATTATAAGTATTCCCTTCTCTTCCTTTCCCTTACACGGGGCGCGCCCCCCCCACCCCGCCGTTCCCTTTGCCTGTACGGACAGTCGTTCGGACTCCAGCCTTTCTTTTTCATTTTCTCGATTCGTTTCTTAGTTTTTTCTGCTATCAATTTGGTTATTGACCCTTCCGGTCCCCAATCTTTCCCTCCTGTGGCCATTTGATTTTTTATTACTTTGTCCTGCACAAACGGTAACTCGGACCTTCCTGCTACAACGTGGTTCTGGTTAACGGCGGCTCGCGGTTCTACTGCACAGAGATCATTCCAGTACCCGCTAGTCTCCTGTTCTGATTCCCTACAGTCTCACGTCCAGCCTTCTGGGATTCGGTACCTAACTATGGGTGGTAATGAAGGTACTCTCCTGACTTGCGGTCCCATTATGGTTGGTTGTTCGACTGCGTCCTGGGAATCCTGCCGACTTCGCCAAGTTGTTCTGGGATTTCTCTCTGCCCCAAAGCAGATGGAGATGAGCGTGTACTGCTTCCAAGTGATCTTTATTCAAGCACATTCAGGGAGAGGCCCTCTGAGTCTGAGCTGAGATGGGAGTCTAATTTTTACATTCGAGCAGTTGGCTTATACACAATCTTACATCTTGTTTCCTTCACATCTTCGGGGCTTGAACAATTAATTGTCCAAGTCACATAGACTTAATCGCATCTCCACAAAACTCATCTAGTTTATCTCATTTTTCCTGTTTCCACGTCTGCCATTGTGCTACGCTTTAGCTCTTATCCAATTTCGTACACTTAACCACATCTTCGCAAATCACATTGTCGGCCCATTGTTCAATGTATGGCCTCCTTGCCTTCTTTCACTCCCCCAATCATCGTGTAATATGCTTTTTCCAACTTTCTTTGTTCTGCCCGACCTCTCCTTTATTACATCAGCCAGCTAGTCAGTTAAGCCGCTAATCTAACTTTTAAACCATCAATGGTGTACGCTAAGAGTGTGTCATCATTCCCGCTTTGAAAATGACTGCAAGTTCAGGATTTCTGCATGTGCTAAAAACCGAAGATGTAATCTGTCAAGATCCGAAAGTGCGTTGGCTTCGCTGCACGTTTCACCTACCCATTCAAATCAACGTATGGGCGAAAAGTTGGGCTAATTGGCCACCTACTGCGCATTAATTACCCTGATTTTTTTTTTGTTTGGTGCAAAGAGGCGCAGGAGCCTGTTGCACAGTGTAAAGGGTGGGGGATAGGGGGTATTTGAGAAAATTACATTAGTTTATGCTACAGCCCATAACAATGAGGCTCTGGTTCGTGTCTAATGGAAAGAAACACTGAAAGAAACTTTCATTTGTTTGAGCTTGAAGACAAGGACTTTTTGTGGCAACGTCTTTGCTGCCTAAAAGACTTTTTTAGTTATGGTTTAATTCCCAACTTCTATATTGATAGGATTTAATTCACTTTCATGATGTCCTCATGTTATCAGACCTTTAAACTCCCGATTTTAGATTGTGACAATTAATCAAAAGTTGGTTAGTCTAATAGAGAAGAAACAAATTTGCTAGGACTATAAGACTGTAATTATAGGTTTGTGTATTATAATCTTGGTTTAGGTATTAAATACTATGACAATGATCGTAATTTATTAATAAATAGCATTTCTGGCTGCTAAATTGTTAAAATGAGTTGTGGGCAAATCAGCAATCTCGTCTGTTTCCTGATTGGCTAAGAGCTAGGAAGTGAAAGGAGCCTCGCCCCATGTGATCCCAGGTTGACATACGCACAATGGTGCGCCCCTGGGATCCATGGGCCTCCATGCTGCGCTCAACTCTGCATCATTTGCAAGGACATTTTTGAAGTGGGTTTCAGCCACAAAAGAGCCTCCAATGCCTGGTCACTGAACTCTCTCCCTGGGCCTCTGAGCAGCCATGAGATTCCTGGTTGAAGAATTGCACCTTCTTGCAGGTCCAGCTCACAAGCAGCAATGATCAGGGTGAAGCTGTGCAGCATTTTTGAACCTCCCCTTTAAGAACTGGACGGTGCCAGTCTGTCTGAGTGCTAGGTAATTGACAGCACCTGAGCTTGAGTCGCATTCTGAGGTAGCGCACCATTCCCCAATGTTAGTGTCTTAAGAGACATGTGTAGCCCTTGATTTTATGCATCAATCACCTCCAGGGGAGCTGGAGACGAATTTCACAGTTGCCGGCGCTAATTTGTGCCTCAGACTTACGTAGTTTGCTTTGTTTAGATTTAAGACCCTAGTTTCGGATTTAACTAAGTCTCTTTCAAACTTAATATAAAATTCTATCATATTAAGGTCACTCTTCCCTAAATTTAGTAAGGTTTTATAACGCTGATTTTAAATTTTAACAGGAAACAACATGAATTATATTGTTGCTGAATGTAAAAAGGAATCTGACATGAAAAAGTCCATCAAGTTCTGTTAAAAACATGTGATTTGGGTTGACAATGTATGGCCAAATGTCACTCAAACTGAGCGAGGAGTAATTGGACTTCTTTCTCCAGATATCGATGAATGCGCAACCAACACATCAACCTGTCAACAAATCTGTAACAATACAATTGGAAACTACACCTGCAGTTGTCGTCCTGGCTTTAGCATCAACATAAACAACACTTCTCTTTGTGATGGTAGGAAATCTTCAAATATATGGATTCTCTGCAATTGATGATTTGAAAATTATCCTCCAACTACCAGTTCTCATTGCCCTGCACATTCTCACATTCTCACAGAATCACAGAAACCCCACAGTGCAGATGGAGGCCATTTCGGCCCATCGAGCCTGCACCGACACATATCCCACCCGATCCCCGTAACCCCGTAACCCCTACACCAACCCATATCCCACCCTATCCCTGTAACCCCACGTATTTAATCCCCCTAACACTAAGGGTCAATTTATCATAGCCAATCAACCTAACCCGCACATCTTCTAGATGGTTTCAAGCAATATCTTTTGTTCTCCTTAATTACTAACCAATCAGAGATTCACTACAATTTTCTGTGTCCCTGCGCAATAGGGATATGTTGATTATAGAATATGTTAAAACTATTGTAGTAAATCACTGAGTTACGATGATTTTTCACGTACCTTTCACAGTTTCTAATCAATGGTCTGTATTATGCAATTCTGGACTCGCCATTACTCAATGGGCCTGAATCTGCGGTCAGTATGATGGTGTACTCTAAGAGTGTGTCGTCATACCAGCTTTGAAAATGACCGCAAGTTCGGGATTTCCACACGTGTTAAATTCCGAAGTTGTGATCTGTCAAGTGCCAACTGAGCGTCATTTTGCTGCACGTTTCACCTATCCCTTCAAATCAACATACTGGCGAAAAGGTGGGCTAATTGCCCAACTAATGTGCATTAATTACCCTGAAAATTTTATCGTTTGTTGCAAAGAGGCGCAGGAGCCTGCTGTACAGCATAAGGGGAGCGGGATGGGGGTATCTGAGAAAATTGCATTAGTTTATGCTGCAGCCCATAACAATGAGGCATTGGTTCATGTCTGAGTGGAAAGAACCTTTGAAAGAATCTTTCATTTGTTTGAGTTTGGAAACAGAGCCTTTTTCTGTCAACGTCTTTGGAGCTTAAAAGACTTTTGGAGTTTTGGTTTATTTCCCAACTTCTATATTGATAAGATTTAATTCACTTCCATGATTTTCTCATGTTATCAGGCATTTAAGCTCTCAATTTTACATTGTTTCAATTAATCAAAAGTCTAAGAGGAGAAACAAATTTGCTAGGACTATAAGACTGTAATTATAGGTTTGTGTATTATAATCTTGGCTTGTGTATTATATAATATTACAGTGTTCATAAACTATTAATAAAATAGAATTTCTGGCTGCTAAATTATTAAAATGAGTTGTGGGTAGATCAGCAATCCCCGCTGTTTCCTGATTGGCTAAGAGCCAGGAAGTGAAAGGAGCCCCACCCCATGTGATCCCAGGTTCACATACGCACAATGGTGCACCCCTGGGATCCGTGGGCCTCTGTGCTGTGCCCAACTCTTCAGCGTTTGCAAGGACATTTTTCAAGGCGTGTTTGCACGAGGTAAGTGCGGATTTCATTTGGATGTTGACGGTGTCCTCATTAGCTACGCCGCCGATCGCGAATTCAGGGCCAATGTTCCTGTCATTTATAATTAATGGGGGCGGGAACATTATAGTTTGGTGAGGGCAAGTGACGAAAGTCACACCTAATAGAATCCATACATTTAGTAAGGTTTTATAATGCTGATTTTATATTTTAACGATAAACAACACCAATGATATTGCTGCTGACTGTAAAGAGAAATCTCACATTATACAGTGCATCATGATGTGTTGAAAACATGTGATTTGGCTTGACAGTGTACAGCCAAATGTCACTCAAGCTGAGCGAGGAGTAATTGGACATTTTTCCTCCAGATATCGATGAATGTGCAACCAACACATCAACCTGTCAACAAATCTGTAACAATACAATTGGAAACTACACCTGCAGTTGCCGTCCTGGCTTCAGCATCAACATAAACAACACTTCTCTTTGTGATGGTAGGAAATCTTCAAATACACGGATTCTCTGCAATTGATGATTTGAAAATTATCCTTCAACTAGCATTTCCCATTTCCCTGCACATTCTATATGTATTCAAGCAATGTCTTTTGATCTCCTTAATTATTAAGCAATCAGAGATTCACTACAATTTTCTGTGTCCCTACGCAGTAGGGATATATTGATTGCAGAATATGATAAAAGTATTGTAGTAAATCAGTGAGTTATCATGAAATTTCAAGTAACTTTCACAGTTTCTAATCAATGGGTTGTGTTTTGCAGTTCTGGACTCACCTGAATTTGCGGTCGGTACGATGGTGTACTCTAAGAGTGCGTCATCATACCAGCTTTGTAAATGTCTGCAAGTTGGGGATTTCCTCGTGTGCTAAATTCCGAAGTTATGATCTGCCAAGATCTGACTGTGCGTCGGCTTCGCTGCACGTTTCACCTACCCATTCAATTCAACGTACGGGCGAAAAGTTGGACTAATTTCCCACCTACTGCGCATTAATTTCCCTGAAATGATTTTGTCTGGTGCAAACAGGCACAGGAGCCTGTTGCACAGCGTCAGCGGAGTGGGGTGGAGGGGCGGGGGGAGTTGAGAAAGTTGCATTAGTTTATTCTACAGCCCATAAGAATGAGGCACTGGCTCATGTCTGAGTGGAAAGAAACTTTGAAAGAAACTTTCATTTGTTTGAGTTCGAAAACACAGCCTTTTTGTGTCACCGTCTTTGCTGCCTGAAAGGCTGTTGTAGGTTTGATTTAATTCCCAACCTCCATATTGATAGGATTTAATTCACTTTCATGATTTCCTCATGTTATCAGGCATTTAAAGTCTCGGGGCTGGATTTTACTCACCAAGACGTGTTGGGGGCAGGATTTCTGCTTTCTGGGTTCTCGTCCCTCCCCCAGCGACGTCCGACGCACCAACGCTATTTTTCCCTGATTGGCCCTGTGGGCTTGCTGGCCAATTAAGGGAAAGCTGCTGTCAGATGATGTCAGCTGATGACGCTTCATCTGCCGGATTTCTTAAAGGAACATGAACCATCTATGTTTGTCAAATGATTCGACAGTGTTTGACTGCATTGAGGTGCTGTCAAACATTGACAATCACTGTACAAAGTTGAGTGCTTACACCCAGGCTCTCCAGTGACTCTCTGCTTAGGATGAAACAGATGGCAGCTGCAGGTGAGGGTACAGAAGTGATCTGTCACTTCTCCCATTGAGGTGAGGCCACACAATCACTTCAAAGCTTGCCACCTACAGAAAAATCTAAACACATTAGAAATGACTTTCTCAACATTTCCTTACCTCTGATACTCACCAGTGTCCCATTGCATCTTTCAAACCACTTCTGCAGCAGTGATCTATACACAAACATTACAACAGACCCACAGCACCCCTCATTTACCCGGGCGGCGTTTCCCGACGTCGAGAAGCCGGTAGCAGGAGTCTAATAATTGGAAAAAGCCACTTAAATGCCTGTTAACTAGCTGTTAACAGGCAGTTAAGTGGCTATAATCCCCTTCCCGCCGCTAGGAGTCGGGTCCCTGCGCAAATTGGGGACCCAACTCCCAGCAAGATTAGTTGGAGGTGGGTTGGGAGCGGGTTCTGGACTCGCGCCCATTCTTTTTGATTTTCCCAGCAGTCGCGCCTCCAAACCCACCTCCTCAGGGCTGGTGAAATCCAGCCCTTGATTTTAGATTGTTTTAATTAATCAAAAGTTACGTAGTCTAATAGAGGAGAAACAAATTCGCTGGGACTATAAGCCTGTAGTGATAGGTTTGTGTATTATAATCTTGGCTTGTATATTATATACTATTATTACAGTGTTCATAAACTATTAATAAAATAGAATTTCTGGCTGCTAATTTATTAAAATGAGTTGTGGGCAAATCAGCAATCTCCTCTGTTTCCTGATTGGCTAAGAGCCAGGAAGTGAAAGGAGTCCCGCCCCACGTGATCCCAGGTTCACATACACACAATGGTGCACCCCTGGGATCCGTGGGCCTCTATGCTGCGCACAACTCTGCAGCGTCTGCAAGGACATTTCTGAACAGTGTTCGCACAAGGTAAGTACAGATTTCATTCGGATGTTGGTGGCGTCCTCATTAGCTACGCCACCGATCGTGAATTCAGGGCCAATGTTCCTGTCATTTATAATCAACAGTGGGGGCGGGAACATTATAGTTTGGTGAGGGCAGGTGAGGAAAGTCACACCCAATAGTATCCATACATTTAGTAAGGTTTTTTAATGCTGATTTTATATTTTAACGATAAACAACACTACGGATATTGCTGCTGACTGTAAAGAGGAATCTGACATTATACAGTGAAGCATGATGTGTTGAAAACATGTGGTTTAGGTTGACCATGTACAACCAAATGTCACTCAAGCTGAGCGAGATGTAATTGGACTTTTTCCTCCAGATATCGATGAATGCGCAACCAATACATCAACCTGTCAACAAATCTGCAACAATACTATTGGAAACTACAGCTGCAGTTGCCATCCTGGTTTTAGCATCAACATGAACTACACTTCTCTTTGTGATGGTAGGAAATCTTCAAGTATACAGATTCTTTGCAATTGATGATTTGAAAATTATCCTCCAACTGAAGGGTTAATTACTGGTCCTAGCCCCTTTAGGGCTACCCCGGATCAGGCATATTTCTCAAGATGTTCACCTTCAACTAACGTTTGAAGTAGCCGAATCCTAAAGACGCTTAATTTGTTCTAAAGTTCAGGGCTATCTCTCCCTAAATGAAAGCAACTTACAATCTTATTATCAGAAAATCTTACTTTTAAGTTGTAACTTCACTACAGTATTACAGTTCTTAGTGTTCTACAGGATATCCACCAAAATCAAATACCTTTGATCCCTGAGGTACAAAGAGTTGGAGACTTACAGAGCCGCCTCTGAAGTCAAGTATCGCTTTGCCCGATTAAAGCGAGTATGTTATCCTATTTGAGTGTTCAATATTTATACCCTTTTCCAGTGGTATTCCCTTTAAGGTTTTCTGCTGATGCAAGCTAATTATCTCCAGTCATTTTTCTGCCAACCTCTGCAACTCTTACTGCCACCTCAGCCAGACTCATGTCTCACCTCCAGGCCTCCAAATTTACCATATAAAAAACGGTGTGACGGCAGGTGTTCCTTAATTTATGTCATCTTTACGAGGGCAGATGTTCCTTACTTTATGTGCTTCTTTACGAAGTGTTGATTAGAACACCTTATCCATGGTGAACCATTGTTTTTGTTACCAAATGTCAGCCTGTCAGAGCCTTTTACCTTCTGTTTCAATAAGGTTATTTATTCAGGGTCAATAACTGTCTTATCTCAATAGCCAGAGTGCTTTCACAGCTCTTTCATCGTTAGGTTTCTAAATTTCCAAACCCAGTTTGTCATGTTTTAATAAGGCCAGAATTCTTTCATAAGATAGTGTATTTTTTCAAATAGTTTATATGGCTTATTCCTTCACACAACTACCAGTTCTCATTGCCCTGCACATTCCAAATGGTTTCAAGCAAAAAAAAATGTTCTCCTTAATTACGTTTTATTTAAGAGCCGACATTCATTTAACATCTGCTGAATCAGTCGCAACATTAACAATTCAAAATACAGATAGCTTACATTTCTTATTTCTCAGAGATCCTTATTTTCAAATGTTTACTTCGTTGCATTTCTTATTTCTTACTTATTTCTAAATCCAGAACATCCACCAAAATCAATTACTTTGACTCCCGAGACTCATAGTTAAAAACTTACAGAGCTGCCTCTGAAGAGTTGAGAAACGCTTTGCCCGTTCAGCGAGTTCTGACTTTCTGTTAAAAAGGTCTTATTTTTATACCATTTTGGCAGTGGTTTCTTCTTTGAAGTTCTCTGCTGATGTCAGCTAGTTGTGTTATTCATTGTCTCTGTTTGAATGCTTTCTATCTTACTATCAGTTCAACTATTGCATGCATAATTATGTCTCTACCTTTAGGTGTTCCGAAAACCATCATGAAAACAATGACAGCTATGGTTTCTATTTGATGCCATTCTTACAAAATGCTTTCATTCAATTCTTAATATTGGCCTTACTGGTTAGCAGACGCCGAGTCTCCTTACTGCTCAATGTTCAATACAAACACAATGCAATTGCTTGGTGTCTCTATTGAAGCCAGATCTTCAAAGTCTTCTTGCTGGTATAGTTCTTACTATATATAAATCAAAACCACTTTAACTGAATGTTTCATGCATTTCTAACTATCTCAATCGGTTGCATATTTAATCGTGTTTCCTGTCTTCCAAGTTTAACATAAAACTATTTGACCAGCAGGTGTTTCTTTACTTGATGTCATCTTTTCAAAGGCACATGGTTCTTTTAATGTTTGTGTTTGTGTTTTACATGTTAGTTTGTAACACCTTAAACTGGGCATATTCATTGTGTTGGTTACAAACCGTAGAGCTTTCGGAAGCGCCAATGCTTTGCTTCAATCTTTCATTGTTTTATTATATTTAACGAATTCCCATTTCAAAGCTTGTTTACAACTTTGTTTAACAACTGATCTTTATCTCAGAAGCCTGTTCTCTGTTTACAGCCTGTGACTCCGAGGCTTTAGATCTTTAAACCCAGTATATCATGTATTAATAATATCAGTATTCTGTTCATATTATGGTGTGTCTGTCTGAAACATGGCATATTCCCTCACAAGCCAGTGTCAGATGACGTCAGTTGATGACGCTTCATCTGCCGATTTTCTTAAAGGCACATGAACCATCTATGTTTGACAGATGATTTGACAGTGTTTTTCAGCATTGAGATGCTGTCAAACACTGACAATGACTGTACAAAGGTGAGCCCTTGCACCCTGGCTCTCTAGTGACTGTCACCTTAGGATGAAACAGATGGCAGCTACAGGTGGAGGTTCAGAATCGATCTGTTAATTCTCCCATTGAGGTGAGGCCACACAAACACTTCAAAACTTGTCACCTACAGAAAAATCTAAACACTTTAAAAATGACTTTCCCAACATTTCCTTACCTCTGATACTCACCAGTGTCTCATTGGATCCTTCACACCACTTCTGCAGCGGTCACCTATACACAAACATTACAACAGACTCACAGCTCCACTCATTTACCCGGGCGGGGTTTCTCGACATCAAGAAGCCGACAGCAGAAGTGTAAAAATTGGAAAAAGCCACTTAACTGCCTGTTAACTACCTGTTAACAAACAGTTAAGTGGCTATAATCCTCTTCCCGCCGCTAGCAGTCAGGTCCCTGCGCAACTCGGTGCACTTTATTATGGTCATATTTATGCTAATATATATGTACAAATGTATGTTGAAATGTTTAAGTGTCCTAATCCAAATTGTACACTCTCGGGAGCCGCAAGCCTACATTTCGTTGTACTGCACTTGTGCACTAACAATGACAATAAAAGCTGATTTGATTTGATTTGATTTGAGACTCCCAGCAAGATTGGTTGGAGGCGGGTTGGGAGCGAGTTCAGGACCCACTCCCATTCTTCTTGATTTTCCCAGCAGTGCCACCTCCAAACCCGTCTCCCCAGGGCTGGTAAAATCCAGCCCTCGATTTTAGATTGTTCCAATTAATCAAAGGTTACTTAGTCTAACAGAGGAGAAACAAATTCGATAGGACTATAAGACTTATAGGTTTGTGTATTATAATCTTGGTTTGGGTGTTAAATATTAATACAATGATCGGAATTTGTTAATAAAATAGCATTTCTGGCTGCTAAATTAGTAAAGTGAGTTGTGGGCAAATAGCAATCTCCTCTGTTCCTGATTGGCTAAGAGCCAGGAAGTGAAAGGAGCCCCGCCCCACGTGATCCCAGGTTCACATACGCACAATGGTGCGCCCCTGGGATCCGTGGGCCTCTATGCTGCGCACAACTCTGCAGCATTTGCAAGGACAGTTTTGAGGGAGTGTTCGCACGAGGTAAGTGCGGATTTCATTCAGATGTTGCCGGCGTCCTCATTAGCTACGCCGCCATTCGCGAATTCAGGGCCAATGTTCCTGTCATTTATAATCAATGGGGGCGGGAACATTATAGTTTGGTGAGGGCAGGTGAAGAAACTCACACCCAATAATATCCATACATTTAGTAAGATTTTATAATGCTGAATTTACATTTTAAAGAGAAACAACACTAATGATATTGCTGCTGACTGTAAAGAGGAATCTGACATTATACAGTGAATCATGATGTGTTGAAAACATGTGATTTAGGTTGACAATGTACAGCCAAATGTCACTCAAGCTGAACGAGGAGTAATTGGACTTTTTTCTGCAGATATCGATGAATGCGCAAGCAGCACATCAACCTGTCAACAAATCTGCAACAATACAATTGGAAACTACACCTGCAGTTGTCGTCCTGGCTTTAGCATCAACATGAACAACACATCTCTTTGTGATGGTAGGAAATCTTCAAATATATAGATTCTCTGTAAATGATAATTTGAAAATGATCCTTCAACTAGCATTTCCCATTGCCCTGCACATTCTAGATGTATTCAAGCAAATTCTTTTGTTCTCCTTAATAATTAAATAGTGAGAGACTGACGACAATTATCTGTGTCCCTACACAATAGGGATTGACGTAAGAAAACTACTAGACACTTGGTCTAAGCGTTAAACAAAGCTTTAATCAACTGTTTAACAACATGGAGGTATAGTTGTGTCCTTCACTAGTTCCTGTTAAGAATGTCCTGCGCAAGCTGGACCCATGCCCGAGTGTTTATACTCTCCCTGGACAGTGCCACCGGTAGGCTGCTCAGTGTTATTTCATAAGTCTTTCTTTCAGGAATGACTGATTCATGTCAGAGATATATTGATTGCAGAATATGTTAAAACTATTGTAGTAAATCAGTGATTTGCCATGAAATTTCAAGTACCTTTCACAGTTTCTAATCAATGGGCTGTGTTTTGCATTTTGGGACTCGCCATTACTCAATGGCCCTGAATCTGTGGTCGGTATGATGGGGTACTCTAAGAGAGCGTTGTCATACCAACTTTGAAAATGACTACAAGTTTGGGGTTTCCACATGTGCTAAATTCCGAAGTTGCGATCTGTGATGTTCCGACTGCGCGCCTGCATCGCTACACGTTTCACCTACCCACTCAAATCAGTGCACTGGCAAAAAGTTGGGCTAATTGCCCAGCTACTGCGCCTTAATTACCCTGAAAAATGTTTACGTCTGGTGCAAACAGGCGCAGGCGCCTGTTGCACAGCGTAAGGGGAGGAGGGAGATGAGAAAATGCTCTTAATTTATGCTGCAGCCCATAATAATGAGGCACTGGCTCATGTCTGAGTGGAAAGAACCTTTGAAAGAAACTTTCATTTGTTTGAGTTTGGAAACAGGGCCTTTTTGTGTCAACGTCTTTGCTGCTTAAAAGACTTTTGTAGTTTTGGTTTATTTCCCAACTTCTATATTGATAAGATTTAATTCACTTCCATGATTTTCTCATGTTATCAGACATAAACTCTCGATTTTAGATTGTGTCAATTAATGAAAAGTTACTTAGTCTAATAGAGGAGAAACAAATTCACTAGGGCTATAAGACTGTAATTATAGGTTTGTGTATTATAATCTTGGTTTGGGTATTAAATACTATTACAATGATCGTAATTCATTAATAAAATAAATAGCATTTCTGGCTGCTAAATTATTAAACTGAGTTGTGGGTAAATCAGCAATCTCCTCTGTTTCCTGATTGGCTAAGAGCCAGGAAGTGAAAGGAGCCCCGCCCCACGTGATCCCAGGTTCACATACGCACAATGGTGCGCCCCTGGGATCCGTGGGCCTCTATGCTGCGCACAACTCTGCAGCGTTTGCAAGGACATTTTTGCTGGCGGGTTCGCATGAAGTAAGTGCGCATTTCATTCAAACGTCGATGGCGTACTCATTAGCTACGCCGCCGACCGCGAATTTAGGGTCAATGTTCCTGTCATTTATAATCAATTGGGGCGGGAACATTATAGTTTGCTGAGGGCAGGTGGCGAAATTCACACCCAATAGTATCCATACATTCAGTAAGGTTTTATAATGCTGATTTTATATTATAAAGATAAAACAAAACTAATGATATTGCTGCTGAATGTAAAGGGGAATCTGACAATATACAGTGCATCATGATGTTCAGAAAACATGTGATTTAGGTTGACAGTGTATGGCCAAATGTCACTCAAGCTGAGCGAGGAGTAATTGGACTTTTTTCTCCAGATATCGATGAATGTGCAACCAACACATCAACCTGTCAACAAATCTGCAACAATACAATTGGAAACTACACCTGCAGTTGCCGTCCTGGCTTTAGCATCAACATGAACAGCACTTCTCTTTGTGATGGTAGGAAATCTTCAAATGTACGGATTCTCTGCAATTGCTGATTTGCAAACTATCCTCCAACTACCAGTTCACATTGCCCTGCACATTCTAGATGATTTCAAGCAATATCTTTTGTTCTCCTTAATTGCTAAGTAATCAGAGATTCACTACAATTTTCTGTGTCCCTACGCGATAGGGATATATTGATTGCAGATTATGTTAAAACTATTGTAGTAAATCAGTGAGTTACCATGAAATTTCACATTCCTTTCACAGTTTCTAATCAATGGGCTGCGTTTTGCAGTTCTGGACTCACCATTACTCAATGGCCCTGAATCATAGTCTATGGGTGGAATTTTACTAGCCCTGGGGAGGCGGCTATTCAGGCGTGCCTGCCGGGAAATTGGTAGAAACTGGGAGCGGGTACCGAAACCTTTCCCAACCTACCTCCGTGCCATCTTCCCGGGAGGTGGGACCCGACTCGCGCAGGGACCCATCTCCTCGATGCGGGAAGGGGATTACAGCCAATGAACTGCCTGTTAACAGGTAGTTAACATCAGTTGTTAAGAAGCTTATCCCCATTTTACCACACAAGTGCAGGCTTCGCGATGGCTGCGAACCTCGCCAGTGTCAGCGAGGTGAGCAGTGTGTCTGCGGGGGTGAGAGGGATCAAAAGGTCCGCTGTGGAGGTGAGTGATGGTTGCAAGTGTGGATTGGTAAGCATGAGAGGTGAGTGTAAAGTGTTAGAAAAGGTTTACTTACCTTTGCTTCTTCCTGCAGGCTTCAAACCTTGGGGATCCAGAGGCTCCTCATCTCAATGGCAGAGATGACAGAATGGTTGCTGCATTCTCCGAAGCAGCAGCCATCTGATTTCTGCTGAGGAAAGAGGTTTGGTGAGTCTTCAGTACAAGGACTCACCATAGAACAGAGATTGTCAGCATTTGACAGCTTCTCAAAGCTGTCAAACGCTGACAATACAGGTTGACTATCCCTTATCCGAAAACCTTGGGACCAGCTGTGTTTCGGTTTTCAGAAATTTTCGGATTTCAGAAGGTATTATTTCAGACTGGGTAACTCCTAGCGTTCTTTTCACAGGCAGGCTCTGGAAAGCGTCTCTGTAGCTTAGCAACAGCTTCAGAGATGCTTCCAAGCTACTGGGCCGAGTGTTTACAAGCTGTTGCTGAGCAACAGTGTTTGTGGTCAGATACGGCAGGCTCTGGAAAGCGTCTCTGTAGCTTAGCAACAGCTTCAGAGACGTTTCAAGCCACGGGCCGAGTGTTTACAAGCTGTTGCTGAGCAACAGTGTTTGTTGTCAGATACGGAGATGAAAACCTTCGTATCTGACAACATTAGCGCTGGTCTATCCGGAAGTTTGGATAGAATGGCAGCATATCGGACGGGCCGCTGCAGCTATCGGACGGGCCGCTGTATTGTTGGGTTCACTCTCCCGGAACCTCCTTCACACTGCCCGGCTCGGCCTGCAATCTCCTACCCAGGAGGGAACTCTGTGACCCTCTGCCCGGCTCACAGGGAAAGGCAGAGCTCCCTCAGTCACACTTAACATCGAGAGCGAAGGCCGGCGTGTCGACAATCTGCAGGAATTCTTGTTCTGGGCCCCGGAGGACCACTCCTGTCATGTTTTGCGCCACTCGGGTCATGTCGTGCGCACAACTTATGCTGAACGAAAAAACTTTCGGTTTTCAGAGGTTTTCGGTTTTTGGAAGTTCGGATAAAGGATAGTCTACCTGTACATCTGTCAAAAATTTTTGAGAGATGAAACTTGATACCCTGACGTCCTCTGTCACCGGCTTTCCCTTAATTGGCGGGTTTAACCAGGTCATGGGTTGGCCGGTTGTCGTTGGGGGCGGGACTGAAACCCAACAACCAGCAGTCTCGCCCCCAACGCGTCCCCATTGACAAAATCCAGCCCTAAGAGTGCAACGTCACACTGGCTTTGAAAATGACTGCAATTTCGGGATTTCCGCATGTGCTAAATTCCGAAGTAGCAATCTGTCAAGATCCGAATGTCCTTCGGCTTTACTACACGTTTCACCTACCCATTCAAATCAACGTACTGGTGGAAAGTTGGGCTAATTGCCCAACGAATGCGCATTATTATAGGTTTGTTCAATATAATCTTGGTTTGGGTATTAAATACTTTTACAATGATCGTAATTTATTAATAAAGTAGCATTTTTGGCTGCTAAGTTATTAAAATGAGTTTTGGGTAGATCAGATATCCCCACTGTTTCCTAATTGGCTAAGAGCCAGGAAGTGAAAGGAGCCCCGCCCCACGTGATCCCAGGTTCACACATGCACAATGGTGCGCCCCTGGGATCCGTGGGCCTCTATGCTGCGCACAACTCTGCAGCGTTTGCAAGGAAATTTTTGAAGAAGTGTTTGCACGAGCTAAGTGCAGAATTCACTTGGATGTTGGCGGCGTCGTGATTAGCTACGTCGCTGACCGCGAATTCATTGCCAATGTTCCTGTCATTTATAATCAATGGGGGCGGGAACATTATAGTTTGGTGAGGGCAGGTGAAGAAAGTCACACCCAATGGTATCCATATATTTAGTAAGATTTTATAATGCTGATTTTATATTTAACGATAAACAACATTAATGATATTGCTGCTGAATGGAAAGAGGAATCTGACATTATGCAATGAATCATGATGTGTTGAAAACATGTGATTTACGATGACAATGTACAGTAAATGTCACTCAAACTGAGCGAGGAGTAATTGGACTTTTTTCTCCAGATATCGATGAATGCGCAACCAACACATCAACATGTCAACAAATTTGCAACAATACATTTGGCAACTACACCTGCAGTTGCCGTCCTGGCTTCAGCATCAACATGAACAACACTTCTCTTTGTGATGGTAGGAAATCTTCAAATATACCTGGATTCTCTGCAACAGATGATTTGAAAATTTCCCTCCAACTACCAGTTCTCATTGCCCTGCACATTCTAGATGTTATCAAGCAAAATCTTTTTTTCTTCTTAATTACTAAGCAACCAGAGATTCAGTACAATTTTCTGTGTCCCTACGCAATAGGGATAAACTGATTGCAGCATATGATAAAAATATTGTAGTAAATCAGTGAGTTACCATGAAATTGCACGTACCTTTCACAGTTTCTAATCAATGGGCTCTGTTATGCCATTCTGGACTCGCCATTACTCAATGGCCTTGAATCTACGGTCGGTATGATGGTGTACTCTAAGAGTGCATCGTCATATTGCGTTTGAAAATGACTGCAAGTTCGTGATTTCCACGTGTGTTAAATTCCAAAGTTACGAACTGTGAAATTCCGACAGCGCGTTGGATTCACTGCACGTTTCACCTACCCATTCAAATCAATGTACTGGCGAAAAGCTGGTCTACTTGCCCCCCTACAGCGCATTAATTAACCTGAAAATATTTTGGTGCTGTGCAAACAGGCGCAGGGGCCTGTTGCACAGTGTAAGGGGAGGGGGGGGTTGGAACATGTTGAGAAAATTGCATTAGTTTATGCTACAGCCCATAACAATGAGGCACTGGTTCGTGTCTGAGTGGAAAGAAACGTTGAAACAAACTTTAATTTGGTTGAGCTTGAAAACAAGGACTTTTTGTGGCACCGTCTTTGCTGCCTAAATTCCGAAGTTACGACCTATCAAGTTCTGACCTCGCATCATCATCGCTGCACGTTTCACTTACCCATTCAAATCAATCTACTCGCAAAAAGTTGGGCTACTTGCCCACCTATTGCGCATTAAATACCCTGAAAATATTTTTGTCTGGTGCAAACATGCACAGGAGCCTGTTGCACAGTGTCAGGGGAGGATGCTGGTGGGCGGGTGTTGTGAAAATTGCATTAGTTTATGCTACATCCCATAACAATGAGACACAGGTTCATGTCTGAGTCGAAAGCAGCTTTTTGACAGATGAAAAATCGGTGTTTGACAGCTCTGTGAAGCTGTCAAACACTGACAATCTGTCTTCTAACTTGAGTCCTTCTACTCAGACTCAGTTAGACATCTCTCCAGACCAGAAAGCAGAATGATGCAGCTTTTGACATTTCAGCGGCTATTCTGCTTTCTGTGCCGGTGAACTGAGGGACTCCCGAGAACGGAAGGAAGTAAGCCTGCAGGAGAAAGTAAAGGTAAGTAAAACTTATTAAAACACTTTACACTTACCTCACACACTTACCTCTGCACACATGCACCCATCACTCACCTGCACAATGGACATCTCGACCCCTCCAAGCCCTTCAGACCGACGATCCACCTCGCTAACTAGGGGTGGTTCGGAGCCATCAGCATTGCCACACTTCAGGGCTAAAAATAGGGATTAGGCAAAAAAACTGCCTGTTAGCTACCTGCTAACAGTCAGTTAATTGGCACAAATCCCCTTCCCACCTCGGGGAGCCGGCTCCCAGCACAGGTCGGATACCCGCCTCCTGGGACATTGGCACGGAGGCGCGTTGGGGGCGGGATGGGTTTCTGCCCCCCGATTGTGCAATTTTCCCACCACTCAAAACCCTCGAAACCTGCCTCCACGGGGCTTGGAAATTCGAGTCCCTCAAAACTTGTCACCTACAGAAAAATCTAAACACATTAAAAATGACTTGCCCAACATTTCCTTACCTCTGATACTCACCAGTGTCCCATTGCATCCTTCACACCACTTTGGCAGCAGTCATCTATACACAAATATTACAACAGACCCACAGTATGCCTCGCTTATCCTGGTGGGATTCCCCAACCTCGAGAAGAAGGCAATAGAAGTCTAAAAATTGGTAAAAGCCTCTTAACTGCATGTTACCTATCTGTTAACTACCTGTTAACAGGCAGTTAAGCGCCTATAACCCTCTTCCCGCCGATAGGAGTCGGGTCCCTGCGCAAATCGGGGACCCGACTCCCGGGAAGATTGGTTAGAGGTGGGTTGGAAGCGGGATCGGGACCCGCTCCCATTTTTTTTGATGTTTCCAGAAGTCTTGGCTCCAAACCCGCCTCCTCAGGGCTGGTAAAATCCAGCCCTCGATTTTAGATTGTTTCAATTAATCAAAAGTTACCTAGTCTAATAGAGGAGAAACAAATTCGATAGGACCATAGGACTGTAATTATAGGTTTGCGTATTATAATCTTGGTTTGGGTGTTAAATACGATTACAATGATCGTAATTTTTTAATAAAATAGCATTTCTGGCTGCTAAATTATTAAAATGAGATGTGGCCAAATCAGCAATCTCCTCTGTTTCCTGATTGGCTAAGAACCAGGAAGTGAAAGGAGCCCCGACCCACGTGATCCCAGGTTCACGTACGCACAATGATGCGCCCCTGAGATCCGTGGGCCTCTGTGCTGTGCACAACTCTGCAGCGTTTGCAAGGACATTTTTGATGGAGGGTTCGCATGAGGTAAGTGCGGATTTCATTCGGATGTCGAGGGCGTACTCATTAGCTGCACCGCCGACCGCGAATTCAGGGCCAATGTTCCTGTCATTTATAATCAATGGGGGCAGGAACATTATAGTTTGGTGAGAGCAGGTGATGAACTTCACGCCCAATAGTATCCATACATTTAATAAGGATTTATAATGCTGATTTTATATTTTAAAGAGAAACAACACTAATGATATTGCTGCTGAATGTAAAGAGGAATCTGACATTATACAGTGAATCATGATGTTCAGAAAACATGTGATTTACGTTGACAATGTATGGCCAAATGTCACTCAAGCTGAACGAGGAGTAATTGGACTTATTTCTCCAGATATCGATGAATGTGCAACCAACACATCAACCTGTCAACAAATCTGCAACAATACAATTGGAAACTACACCTGCAGTTGTCGTCCTGGCTTTAGCATCAACATGAACAACACTTCTCTTTGTGATGGTAGGAAATCTTCAAATGTACGTATTCTCTGCAATTGATGATTTGAAAATTATCCTCCAACTACCAGTTCTCATTGCCCTGCACATTCTAGATGGTTTCAAGAAAGATCTTTTGATCTCCTTAATTACTAAGCAATCAGTGATTCACTACAATTTTCTGTGTCCCTACACAATAGGGATATATTGATTGCAGAATATGTTAAAACTATTGTAGTAAATCAGTGAGTTGCCATGAAATTTCAAGTATCTTTTTCAGTTTCTAATCAATGGGCTGTGTTTTGCCGTTCTGGACTCACCATTACTCAATGGCCCTGAATTTGCAGTCGGTATGATGGTGTACTCTAAGAGTGTAGTTTGGTGAGGGCAGGTGACGAAAGTCACACCCAATGGTATCCATACATTTTATAAGGTTTTATAATGATGATTTTATATTTTAACGATAAACAACACTAATGATATTGCTGCTGAATGTAAAGAGCAATCTGACATTATACAGTGCATCATAATGTTCAGAAAACATGTGATTTAGGTTGACAATGTACAGCCAAATGTCACTCAAGCTGAGCGAGGAGTAATTGGACTTTTTTCTCCAGATATCGATGAATGTGCAACCAACACATCAACCTGTCAACAAATCTGCAACAATACAATTGGAAACTACACCTGCAATTGTCATCCTGGCTTCAGCATCAACATGAACAACACTTCTCTTTGTGATGGTAGGAAATCTTCAAATATACAGATTCTCTGCAATTGATGATTTGAAAATTATCCTCCAACTATCGGATCTCATTGCCCTGCACATTCTCGATTGTTTCAAGCAAACTCTTTTGATCTCCTTAATTACTAAGCAATCAGAGATTCATTACAATTTTCTGTGTCCCTACGCAGTAGGGATATATTGATTGCAGAATATGATAAAAGTATTGTAGTAAATCAGTGAGTTACCAGGAAATTTCACGTACCTTTCACAGTTTCTAATCAATGGGCTGTGTTTTGCAGTTCTGGACTCGCCATTGCTCAATGTCCCTGAATTTGCGGTCAGTATGATGGTGTACTCTAAGAGTGCATCGTCATACCGGCTTTGAATATAACTGCTCCGTGTTGATGAGCTGGAGTCTGAGCTTCAGACACTGCGACACATCAGGGAGGGGGAGAAGTACCTGGACTCTGTGTATCAGGAGGTGATCACAACTATGAAGTTAATTAATTCAGATGTAGCCCATGGTCAGGGACAGGACGGTGTGACTACAAGTGAGGCAGGTACGGGGATCCAGGAGGTAGAGCTGGAGGAGCCGCAGCCCTTGCTCCTGTCCAGCAGGTTTGAGGTTCTTACTCCCTGTGGGGACGGGAGCAGGGACTGCAGGGAGGATGAGCAACCTGGCCACAGCACCGTGGAACAGGGGGCCATTCAAGAGGGGGGAGTAACTAGAAATGTTGTAGTGGTAGGGGATAGTATTATTAGGGGGATAGATAGAGTTCTCTGCAGCCGAGAGCGAGAGTCCCGAAGGCTGTGTTGCCTACCCGGTGCCAGGGTTAAGGACATCTCCTCTGGGCTGGAAAGAAACTTGCAGTGGGAGGGGGGGGATCCAGTTGTCGTGGTCCAATTTGGTACAAACGACGTAGATAGGACTAAGAAGCCGGTTCTGTTAAAGGAGTATGAACAGCTAGGGATCAAATTAAAAAACAGAACCTCAAGGGTAATAATCTCTGGATTATTACCTGAGCCACGAGCGAATTTGGCTAGGACAAATAAAATTAGAGAGTTAAATGTGTGGCTCAAAGACTGGTGTGGGAGAAATGGGTTTTGCTTCCTGGGACACTGGCACCAGTACTGGGGCAGGAGGGAGCTGTTCCGTTGGGACGGGCTTCACTTGGCCAGTGCTGGGACTAGAGTCCTGGCGGATCATATAACTAGGGCTGTAGAGAGGGCTTTAAACTAACTAGTGGGGGGGAGGTTCCTAGAGAGCAAATAATAAAAATGACAACAGAGAAGGTCATAGACTTAGGTAGCAGTGGGGAAATTAAAAACCAGAGCGTGTCAGGAAGGGGCAGAAGGTATGGAGTGAAAGGTAAAGTAATAAAAAGGGCAAAAGCAGGAACGAAGTGTCACAAATCATATTTGAAAGTTCTCTATCTGAATGCACGTAGCATTCGTAACAAGATAGACGAGTTAATGGCACAAATAACTACATATGGGTATGATCTTGTGGCCATTACAGAAACATGGCTGCAGGGTGACAATGCCTGGGAATTAAACATACCAGGTTATTTAACGATCAGGAAGGACAGGCAGGAAGGAAGGGGAGGTGGGGTGGCTATGTTAATAAAGGAAGGAATCACTGTAATACAGAGAAATGATATTGGGTCAAAATATTAGGATAATGAAACAGTTTGGGTGGAGGTAAGGAATAATAAGGGGAAAAAAACACTAGTGGGCGTAGTCTATAGGCCTGCGAACAGTTGCAGCTATGTTGCACGGAGTATCAATCAGGAAATAGTTGAGGCTTGTAATAAGGGAACATCTATAATTATGGGGGATTTTAACTATCATATTAATTGGACAAATCAAATTGGGCAGGGCTGCCTTGAGGATGAGTTCATTGAGTGTATTAGGGATGGGTTTCTTGAGCAGTATGTAACTGAACCGACCAGGGGGCAAGCAACCTTAGATCTGGTCTTGTGTAACGAGACAGAATTAATTAAAAATGTCCTAGTAAAGGATCCCCTTGGAATGAGTGACCATAACATGGTTGAATTCCATATTCAATTAGAGGGTGAGAAGGTTGGATCTCAAACAAGCATGCTAAGCTTGAATAAAGGAGACTATGAAGGTATGAGAGTGGAATTGAGTAGAGTGGATTCGGAAAATAGATTAAAGGGTAAGACGATACATGATCAGTGGTGTACATTTAAGGAGTTATTTTACAACTTCCAAAAAAAAAATATTCCACTGAGAAGAAAAGGGTGTAAAAAAAACGACAGCCATCCCTGGCTAAGTAAAGAAATTAAGGATAGTATTCGACTAAAAACAAGGGCATATAAGGTAGCCAAATCTAGTGGGAGGATAGAGGATTGGGAAAACTTTAAAAGACAGCAAAAAATAACAAAAAGATTGATTAAGAAAGGGAAGATAGATTATGAAAGTAAATTAGCAAAAAATATAAAAACAGATAGTAAGAGTTTTTATAGTTATATAAAAAGAAAAAGGGTGGCTAAAGTAAGTGTTGGTCCCTTAGAGGATGAGACCGGGAAATTAATGGTGGGAAATATGGAGATGGCAAAAACACTGAATGAATATTTTGTATCAGTCTTTACAGTAGAAGACACTAAGAATATCCCAACACTGGACAAACAGGGGGCTATAGGGGGGGAGGAGCTAAACACGATCAAAATCACTAAGGAAGTGGTACTCGGTAAAATAATGGGACTCAAGGCGGATAAATCACCTGGACCTGATGGCTTACATCCTAGGGTCTTGAGGGAAGTGGCGGTAGGGATTGTGGATGCATTGGTAATAATTTTCCAAAACTCCCTGGACTCAGCAAAGGTCCTGGCAGACTGGAAAACTGCTAATGTAACACCCTTATTTAAAAAGGGCAGTAGACAGAAGGCTGGAAACTATAGACCGTTTAGCCTAACATCTGTGGTAGGTAAAATTTTGGAGTCCATTATTAAGGAGACAGTAACAGGACATTTGGATAATCATCATTTAATAGGACAAAGTCAGCATGGTTTTATGAAGGGGAAGTCATATTTGACAAATTTGCTGGAGTTCTTTGAGGAAGTAACATATAGGGTGGATAAAGGGGAACCAGTGGACATAGTGTATTTAGACTTCCAAAAGGCATTTGACAAGGTGCCACACAAAAGATTATTGCTTAAGATAAAAAATCACGGGATTGGGGGTAATATACTGGCATGGGTGGAAGATTGACTATCTAACAGAAAACAAAGAGTTGGGATAAATGGTTCATTCTCGGGCTGGCAATCAGTAACTAGTGGTGTTCCGCAGGGGTCAGTGCTGGGACCCCAACTCTTTACAATCTATATTAACGATTTGGAGGAGGGGACCGAGTGTAACATATCAAAGTTTGCAGATGATACTAAGATGGGAGGGAAAGTAGTGAGTGAGGAGGACATAAAAAACCTGCAAGGGGACATAGACAGGCTAAGAAAGTGGGCAGAGATTTGGCAGATGGAATACAAAACTGGAAAGCGTGAGGTTATGCATTTTGGCAGGAAAAATCGTAGAGCAAGCTATTATCTTAATGGCAAGAAACTGAAAGTACTGAAGTACAAAGGGATCTGGGGGTCCTGGTGCATGAAACTCAACAGGTTAGTATGCAGGTGCAGCAAGTGATTAAGAAGGCCAATGGAATGTTGGCTTTCATTGCTAGGGGGATGGAATATAAAAATAGGGAGGTATTGCTTCAGTTGTACAAGGTATTGGTGAGACCGCACCTGGAATACTGCATACAGTTTTGGTGTCCATACTTAAGAAAAGACATACTTGCTCTCGAGTCAGTACAAAGAAGGTTCACTCGGTTAATCCCGGGGATGAGGGGATGGACATATGAGGAGAGGTTGAGTAGATTGGGACTCTGCTCATTGGAATTCAGAAGAATGAGATGCGATCTTATTGAAACATATAAGATTGTGAAGGGGTTGGATCGGGTGGATGAGGGGAGGATGTTCCCGATGATGGGTGAAAATGGAACTAGGGGGCATAGTCTTAGAATAAGGGGCTGCTCTTTCAAAACTGAGATGAGGAGGAACTACTTCACTCACTCAGAGGGTGGTAGGTCCATGGAATATGCTGCCCCAAAAAGCTGTAGAAGCTACATCATTACATAAATTTAAAACAGAAATAAACAGTTTCCTAGAAGTAAAGGGAATTAAGGGTTATGGGGAGCGGGCAGGAATTTGGACATGAGTCTAGGTTCGGATCGGACATGGCCCTGTGGGTAGCGGAGCGGGCCCAGGGGCCGTGTAGCCTGATCCTGCTCCTATTTCATGTGTCTAATTCTGTTAGATTCAGGAGATGGTTCTGTGATAGTAGATTGGCGGTTAGGATCAGATCAGCCATGATCTTATTAAATGGCGGAGCAGGCTCGAGGGGCCGATTGGCCTACTCCTGCTCCTATTTCTTATGTTCTTATGTTCTTATGACTGCAAGTTCGGGATTTCCACATGTGCTAAAGTCCAAAGTTACGATCTGCAAAGATCTGACTGTTTGTCGGCTTCGCTGCAAGTTTCACCTACCCATTCAAATCAACGTACAGACGAAAAGTTAGGCTAATTTCCCACCTACTGCGCATTAATTTCCCTGAAAATTTTTTTGTCTGGTGCAAACAGGCACAGGAGCCTGTTGCACAGCGTTAGCGGAGTGGGGTGGGGGGAGGGGAGTTGAGAAAATTGCATTAGCTTATTCTACAGCCCATAAGAATGAGGCAGTGGTTCATGTCTGAGCAGAAAGAAACTTTGAAAGAAACTTTCATTTGTTTGAGTTCGAAAACACAGACTTTTTGTGTCACTGTCTTTGCTGCCTGAAAGGCTGTTGTAGGTTTGATTTAATTCCCAACATCCATACTGATAGGATTTAATTCACTTTCATGATTTCATCATGTTATCAGACATTTAAACTCTCGGGGCTGGATTTTACTGACCGAGACGAGTTGGGGGGGCGGGGCTTCTGCTTTCCGGGTTCTAGTCCCGCCCCCAGCGACGTCCGACGCACCAACTTTATTTTACCTTGATTGACCTTGTTAAGCCCGCCCTGTGGGCTTGCTGGCCAATTAAGGGAAAGCTGGTGTCAGATGATGTCAGCTGATGACGCTTCATCTGCCGGTTTTCTTAAAGTCAATTCAACCATCTATGTTTGACAAATGATTCGACAGTGTTTGACTGCATTCAGGTGCTGTCAAACACTGACAATCATTGTACAAAGTTGAGTGCTTGCACCCAGGCTCTCCAGTGACTCTCTGCTTAGGATGAAACAGATAGCAGCTGCAGGGGAGGGTACAGAAGTGATCTGTCACTTCTCCCATTGAGGTGAGGCCACACAAACACTTCAAAGATTGCCACCTACAGAAAAATCTAAACACATTAAAAATGACTTTCCCAACATTTCCTTACCTCTGATACTCACCAGTGTCCCATTGCACCCTTCACACCACTTCTGCAGCTGTCATCTATACACAAACATTACAACAGACCCACAGCACCCCTGATTTACCCGCGCGGGGTTCCACGACGTCGAGAAGCCGGTAGCAGGAGTCTAGTAATTGGAAAAAGCCTCTTAACTGCCTGTTAACTAGCTGTTAACAGGCAGTTAAGTGGCTATAATCCCCTTCCCGCCGCTAAGAGTCGGGTCCCTGTGCAAATCGGGGACCCGACTCCCAGCAAGATTGGTTGGAGGTGAGTTGGGAGCTGGTTCAGGACCCGCTCCCATTCTTTTTGATTTTCCCAGCAGTCCCGCCTCCAAACCCACCTCCTCAGGGCTGGTGAAAGCCAGCCCTCGATTTTAGATTGTTTAAATTAATCAAAAGTTACTTAGTCTAATAGAGTAGAAACAAATTCGCTAGGACAATAGGACTGTAATTATAGGTTTGTGTATTATAATCTTGGCTTGTGTATTATATACTATTACAGTGTTCATAAACTATTAATAAAATAGAATTTCTGGCTGCTAAATTATTAAAATGAATTGTGGGCAAATCAGCAATCTCCTCTGTTTCCTGATTGGCTAAGAGCCAGGAAGTGACAGGAGTCCCACCCCATGTGATCCCAGGTTCACATACGCACAATGGTGTGCCCCTGGGATCCATGGGCCTCTATGCTGCGCACAACTCTGCAGCATTTGCAAGGACATTTTTGAAGGCGTGTTCGCACAAGATAAGTACGGATTTCATTCGGATTTCGGCGGCGTCCTCATTAGCTAAGCTGCAAATTCAGGGCTAATGTTCCTGTCATTTATAATCAGCGGGGACGGGAACATTATAGTTTGGTGAGGGCAGGTGACGAAAGTCACACCCAATAGTATCCATACATTTAGTAAGGTTTTTTAATGCTGATTTTATATTTTAACGATAAGCAACACTAATGATATTGCAGCTGAATGTAAAGCGGAATCTGACATTATACAGTGAATCATGATGTGTTGAAAACATATGATTTAGGTTGACAATGTACAACCAAATGTCACTCAAGCTGAGCGAGGAGTAATTGGACTTTTTTCTCCAGATATCGATGAATGCGCAACCAACACATCAACCTGTCAACAAATCTGCAACAATACAATTGGAAACTACACCTGCAGTTGCCGTCCTGGCTTCAGCATCAACATGAACAACACTTATCTTTGTGATGGTAGGAAATCTTCAAATATACGGATTCTCTACTATTGGTGATTTGATAATTATGCTCCAACTACCAGTTCTCATTTCCCTGGACATTCTAGATGGTTTCAAGCAATATCTTTTGTTCTCCTTAATTGCTAAGCAATCAGAGATTCACTACAATTTTCTGTGTCCGAACGCGATAGGGATATATTGATTGCAGAATATGTTAAAACTATTGTAGTAAATCAGTGAGTTACCATGAAATTTCACGTACCTTTCACCCTTTCTAATCAATGGGCTATGCTTTGCAGTTCTGGACCCGCCATTACTCAATGGCCCTGAATCTGCGGTTGATATGATGGCGTACTCTATGGGGGGAATTTTACTAGCCCTGGGGAGGCGGCTATTGAGGCGGGCCTGCCGTGAAATTGGCAGAAACTGGGAGCGGGTACCGAAACCACTCCCAACCTACCTCCGTGCCATCTTCCCGGGAGGTGGGACCCGACTCGCGCAGGGACCCATCTCCTCGATGCCGAAAGGGGATTACAGGCAATTAACTGCCTGTTAATAGGTAGTTAACATCAGTAAAGAAGCTTATCCCCATTTCACGCACACAAGTGCGACGGCTTCGCGACAGCTGCGAACCTCGCCAGGGTCAGTGAGGTGAGCAGTGGGTCTGCAGAGGTGAGAGGGATCAAAAAGTCCGCTGTGGAGGTGAGTGATGGTTGCAAGTGTGGATTGGTAAGCATGAGAGGTGAGTGTAAAGTGTTAGAAAAGGTTTACTTACCTTTGCTTCTTCCTGCAGGCTTCAAACATTGGGGATCCGGAGGCTCCTCATCTCAACGGCAGAGATGACAGAATGGCTGCTGCATTCTCTGATGCAGCAGCCATCTGATTGCTGCTGAGGAAAGAGGTTTGGTGAGTCTTCATTACAAGGACTCACCATAGAACAGAGATTGTCAAACGCTGACAATACATCTGTCAATAATTTTTGAGAGATGAAACGTGATACCCTGACATCCTCTGTCACCGGCTTTCCCTTAATTGGCGGGTTTAACAAGGTCAATCAAGGGAAAATAGCGTGGGTTGGCCGGACGATGTTGGGGGCGGGACTGAAACCCAACAACAAGCAGTCCCGCCCCCAATGCGTCCCCATTGACAAAATCCAGCCCTAAGAGTGCAACATCACACCGGCTTTGAAAATGACTGCAAGTTCGGGATTTCCGCATGTGCTAAATTCCGAAGTAGCGATCTGTCAATATCCGACTGTCCTTCGGCTTTATAACACGTTTCACCGACCCATTCAAATCAACGTACTGGTGAAAAGTTGGGCTAATTGCCCAACGACTGCGCATTATTATCGGTTTGTTTAATATAATGTTGGTTTGGGTATTAAATACTTTTACAATGATCGTAATTTATTAATAATATAGCATTTTTGGCTGCTAAGTTATTAAAATGACTTTGAAAATGACTGCAAGTTCGGGATTTCCACATGTGCTAAATTCCGAAGTTGCGATCTGTGAAATTCAGACTGCGCACCGGCTTCGGTGCACGTTTCACCTACCCATTCAAATCAGTGTACTGGCGAATAGTTGGGCTAATTGCCCAGCTATTGCACCTTAATTACCCTGAAGAATGTTTACATCTGGTGCAAACAGGCGCAGGAGCCTGTTGCACAGCGTAAGGGGAGGAGGGAGATGAGAAAATGCTCTTAATTTATGCTGCAGCCCATAATAATGAGGACTGGTTCGTGTCTGAGTGGAAAGAACCTTTGAAAGAAACTTTCATTTGTTTGAGTTTGGAAACAAGTCCTTTTTGTGTCAACGTCTTTGCTGCTTAAAAGACTTTTGTAGTTTTGGTTTATTTCCCAACTTCTATATTGATAAGATTCAATTCACTTCCATGATTTCCTCATGTTATCAGACATTTAAACTCCCGATTTTAGATTGTCTCAATTAATGGAAAGTCTAATAGAGGAGAAATAAATTCGCTAGGAATATAAGACTGTAATTGTAGGTTTGTGTATTATAATCTTGGCCTGTGTAATATATACTATTACAGTGTTCATAAATGATTAATAAAATAGCATTTCTGGCTGCTAAATTATTAAATTGAGTTGTGGGTAAATCAGCAATCTCCTCTGTTTCCTAATTGGCTAAGAGCTAGGAAGTGAATGGAGCCCCGCCACGCGTGATCCCAGGTTCACATACACACAATGGTGCACCCCTGGGATCCAGGGGCCTCGATGCTGCACACAACTCTGCAGCATTTGCAAGGACATTTTTGAAGGAGTGTTCGCACGAGGTGAGTGCGGATTTCATTTGGATGTTGGCAGTGTCCTCATTAGCTCGGCCGCCGACCGGGAATTCAGGGCCAATGTTCCTGTCATTTATAATCAATGGGGTTGGGAATATTATAGTTTGGTGAGGGCAGGTGACGAAAGTCACGTCCAATAGTATCCATACATTTAGTACGGTCTTATAATGCTGATTTTATATTTTAAAGAGACACAACAATAATGATATTGCTGCTGAATGTAAAGAGGAATCTTACAATATACAGTGCATCATGATGTTCAGAAAACATGTGATTTAGGTTGACAATGTACGGCCAAATGTCACACAAGCTGACGAGTAATTGGACATTTTTCTCCAGATATCGATGAATGCGCAACCAACACATCAACCTGTCAACAAATCTGCAACAATACAATTGGAAACTACACCTGCAGTTGCCGTCCTGGCTTTAGCATCAACATAAACAACACTTATTTGTGTGATGGTAGGAAATCTTCAAATATACGGATTCTCTGCAATTGATGATTTGAAAATTATCCTCCAACTTCCAGTTCTCATTGCCCTGCACATTCTAGATGGTTTCAAGCAATGTCTTTTGTTCTCCTTAATTACCAAGCAATCAGAGATTCACTACAATTTTCTGTGTCCCTACGCAATAGGGATATATTGATTACAGAATATGTTAAAACTATTGTAGTAAATCAGTGAGTTACAATGATTTTTCACGTAACTTTCACAGATTCTAATCAATGGTCTGTGTTATGCAGTTCTGGACTCGCCATTAATCAATGGCCCTGAATCTGCGGTTGGTATGATGGTGTACTCTATGGGGGGAATTTTACTTGCCCTGGGCTGGCGGCTATTGAGGCGGGGCTGCCGTGAAATTGGCAGAAACTGGGAGCGGGTACCGAAACCGCACCGAACCTACCTCTGTGCCATCTTCCCGTGAGATGGGACGCGACTCGCGCAGGGACCCGTCTCCTCGATGCGGGAAGGGGATTACAGCCAATTAACTGCCTGTTAACAGGTAGTTAACATCAGTTAAGAAGCTTATCCCCATTTCACGCACACAAGTGCGATGGCTGCGAACCTCGCCAGGGTCAGCGAGGTGAGCATTGTGTCTGTGAGGGTGAGAGGGATCAAAAAGTCCGCTGTGGAGGTGATTGATGGTTGCAAGTGTGGGTTGGTAAGCATGAGAGGTGAGTGTAAAGTATTAGAAAAGGTTTACTTACCTTTGCTTCTTCCTGCAGGCTTCAATCCTTGGGGATCCAGAGGCTCCTCATCTCAATGGTAGAGATGACAGAATGGTTGCTGCATTCTCCGAAGCAGCAGCCATCTGATTGCTGCTGAGGAAAGAGGTTTGCTGAGTCTTCAGTACAAGGACTCACCATAGAACAGAGATTGTCAGCATTTGGCAGCTTCTCAAAGCTGTCAAACACTGACAATACATCTGTCAAAATTTTTTGAGAGATGGAATGTGATACCCTGACATCCTCTGTCACCGGCTTTCCTTTAATTGGCGGGTTTAACAAGGTCAGTCAAGGGAAAATAGCGTGGTTTGGCTGGACTTCGTTGGGGGCGGGACTGAAACCCAACAACCAGCAGACCCGCCCCCAACGCCTCCCCATTGAAAAAATCCAGCCCTAAGAGTGCAACATCACACCGGCTTTGAAAATGACTGCAAGTTCGGGATTTCCGCATGTGCTAAATTCCGAAGTAGAGCGATCTGTCAATATCCGACTGTCCTTCGGCTTTACTACACGTTTCACCTACCCATTCAAATCAATGTACTGGTGAAAAGTTGGGCTAATTGCCCAACGACTGCGCATTTTTATAGGTTTGTTTAATATAATCTTGATTGGTTGTTAAATACTGTTACAATGATTGTCATTTTTTAATAAAATAGCATTTCTGGCTGTTAAGTTATTAAAATGAGATGTGGGAAAATCAGCAATCTCCTCTGTTTCCTGATTGGCTAAGAGCAAGGAAGTGAAAGGAGCCCCGCCCCACGTGATCCCATGTTCACAAACGCACAATGGTGCGCCCCTGGGATCCGTGAGCCTCTATGCTGCGTACAACTCTGCAGCGTTTACAATGACATTTTTGAAGGAGGGTTCGCACGAGGTAAGTGCGGATTTCATTCGGATGTTGGCGGCGTCCTGATTAGCTAGGCCGCCGATCGCGAATTTAGGGCAAATGTTCCTTTATAATCAATGGAGGCGGGAACATTAGTTTGGTGAGGGCAGTTGATGAACTTCACGCCTAATAGTATCCATACATTTAGTAAGGTTTTATAATGCTGAATTTATATTTTGAAGATAAACAACAGTAATGATATTGCTGCTGAATGTAAAGAGGAATCTGACATTATACAGTGCATCATGATGTTCAGAAAACATGTGATTTAGGTTGACAATGTACAGCTAAATGTCACTCAAAGTCAACGAGGAGTAATTGGACTTTTTTCTCCAGATATCGATGAATGCGCAACCAACACATCAACCTGTCAACAAATCTGCAACAATTCAATTGGAAACTACACCTGCAGTTGTCGTCCTGGCTTTAGCATCAACATGAACAACACTTCTCTTTGTGATGGTAGGATATCTTCAAATGTACGGATTCTCTGCAATTGATGATTTGAAAATTATCCTCCAACTACCAGTTCTCATTGCCCTTCAAATTCTAGATGGTTTCAAGCAAGATCTTTTGATCACGTTAATTACTAAGCAATCAGTGATTCACTACAATTTTCTGTGTCCCTACACAATAGGGATATATTGATTGCAGAATATGTTAAATCTATTGTAGTAAATCAGTGAGTTGCCATGAAATTTCAAGTATCTTTCTCAGTTTCTAATCAATGGGCTGTGTTTTGCCTTTCTGGACTCACCATTACTCAATGGCCCTGAATTTGCGGTCGGTATGAGGGTGTACTCTAAGAGTGTAGTTTGGTGAGGGCAGGTGACAAAAGTCACACCCAATGGTATCCATACATTTAGTAAGGTTTTACAATGCTGATTTTATATTTGAATGACAAACAGCACTCATGATATTGCTGCAGAATGTAAAGAGGAATCTGACATTATACAGTGCATCATGATCAATTGAAAACATGTGATTTAGGTTGACAATGTACAGCCAAATGTCGCTCAAGCTGAACGAGGAGTAATTGGACTTTTTTCTCCAGATATCGATGAATGCGCAACCAACACATCAACCTGTCAACAAATCTGCAACAATACAATTGGAAACTACACCTGCAATTGTCATCCTGGCTTCAGCATCAACATGAACAACACTTCTCTTTGTGATGGTAGGAAATCTTCAAATATACAGATTCACTGTAAATGATAATTTGAAAATGATCCTTCAACTAGCATTTCCCATTGCCCTGCACATTCTAGATGTATTCAAGCATAGTCTTTTGTTCTCCTTAATAATTAAATAATGAGAGACCCACGACAATTATCTGTGTCCCTACACAATAGGGATATATTGATTGCAGAATATGTTAAAGCTATTGTAGTAAATCAGTGAGTTTGCATGAAATTTCAAGTACAGTTTCTAATCAATGGGCTGTGTTTTGCAATTCTGGACTCGCCATTACTCAATGGCCCTGAATCTGTGGTCGGTATGATGGTGTACTCTAAGGGCTGGATTTTGATACTGGAGGCGTGTAGGAGGCGGGTCTACAACATTCGGGGTTGTCGTCCCGCCTCCATCGAGTTGTGGCCAACCCACGCGATTTTCAGTTGATTTACCTTGTTGAGCCCGCCCAGCGGGCTCAGCAGGCCAATTGAGGGCCACCCGACAACAGGTGACGTCACAGATTGACATTTCATCTGTCAAAGCTGTCAAACACTGAGAATCTGTACTCCAAGTTAATTCCTTCCTCTCAGGCTGATTTAGAGATCTCTCCGGAACAGAAAGCTGAATGCTGCAACTTTTGACAGCTCGCGGCCATTCTGCTTTCTGTGCTGATAAGATGAGGGACTCCCGAGACCTGAAGGAAGGAAGGCTGTAAAGGTAGGTAAAGGAAAGTAAAACTGCTTTAAACACTTTACACACACCAAACACACTTACCTCTGCACTCTTGCACCCATCACTCACCTGAACACCGGACATCTCGAACCCTCCAAGCCTTTAAGCCCGATGATCCGCCTCGCTAACTTGGCGTGGTTTGGAGCCGTCGGGAAACCCACACTTCAGGAATAAAAATAGGGATTAGGCTAAAAACTGCCTGTTAACTACCTGTTAACAGGCAGTTAATTGGCACTAATCCCCTTCCCGCCTCGGGGCGGCGGCTCCCAGCACAGGTCAGGTATCCGCCTCCTTTGAAACTGGCATGGAGGCGGGTTGGGGGCGGGATGGGTTCGTGCCCCCCGATTTCGAGATTTTAACCCCCCACACGCCTCCAATCCCGCCTCCACAGCCCAATGAACATCCTGCCCTTAGAGTGTGTTGTCATACCGACTTTGAAAATGACTGCAAGTTCAGGATTTCCACATGTGCTATATTCCGAAGTTGCGATCTGTGAAGTTCTGACTGTGCGTCGACTTCGCTGCACGTTTCACCTACCTATTCAAATCAGTGTACTGGCGAAAAGTTGGGCTAATTGCTCACTTACTGCGCATTAATTACCCAGAAATGTTTTTCCTCTGGTGCAAAGAGGCACAGGAGCCTGTTACACAGCATCAGGGGAAGTGGGTGGGGAGCAGTTGAGAAAATTGCATTTGTTTATGCTACAACCCATAACAATGAGGCACTGGTTCATGTCTGAGTGGAAAGAAACTTTGAAAGAAACTTTCATTTGTTTGAGTTCGAAAACACAGCCTTTTTGTGTCACCGTCTTTGCTGCCTGAAAGACTGTTGTAGCTTTGGTTTAATTCCCATCTTCTATATTGATAGGATTTACTTCACTTTCATGATTTCCTCATGTTATCAGACATTTAAACTCTCGGGGCTGGATTTTACTCACCGAAACGAGTTGGGGGTGGGACTATTTCCGGGTTCTAGTCCCGCCCCCAGTGACGTCCGACGCACCGGTGCTATTTTCCCCTGATTGGCCTTGTTAAGCCCGCCCAGTGGGCTTGCTGGCCAATTAAGGGAAAGTCAGCATCAGATGATGTCAGTTGATGCCAATTCATCTGCCAGTTTTCTTAAAGGCAATTGAACCATCTATGTTTGACAAATGATTTGACAGTGTTTGACAGCATTGAGGTGCTGTCAAACTCTGACAATCACTGTACAAAGTTGAGTGCTTGCACCCAGGCTCTCCAGTGACTCTCTGCTCAGGATGAAACAGATGGCAGCTGCAGGGGAGGGTACAGAAGCGATCTGTCACTTCTCCCATTGAGGTGAGGCCACACAAATACTTCAAAGCTTGCCACCTACAGAATAATCTAAACACATTAAAAATGACTTTCCCAACATTTGCTTACCTCTGATACTCACCAGTGTCCCATTACATCCTTCACACCACTTCTGCAGCTGTCATCTATACACAAACATTAAAACAGACCCACAGCAACCCTCATTTGCCCGGGCAGGAGTCCCCGACGTCGAGACCCCGGCAGGAGAAGTCTAATAATTGGATAAAGCCTCTTAACTGCCTGTTAACTACCTGTTAACAGGCAGTTAAGTGTCTATAATCCCTGAGGTAGCGCACAATTCCTAAATGTTAGTGCCTGAACAGACGTGTGTAGCCCTTGATTTTGTGTACCAATCACCTCCAGGGGAGCTGGAGATGAATTTCACAGTTCCCAGCGCTAATTTGTACCTCAGACTTACGTAGTTTGCTTTGTTTAGATTTAAGACCCTTGTTTCAGATTTAACTAAGTCTCTTTCAAACTTAATATAAAATTCTAACATATTAAGGTCACTCTTCCCTAAATTTAGTAAGGTTTTATAATGCTCCTTTTAAATTTTAAAGAGAAACAAAATGAATTATATTGCTGCTGAATGTAAAAAGGAATCTGACATGATAAAGTCCATGAAGTTGTGTTAAAAACACGTGATTTGGTTTGACAATATATGGCCAAATGTCACTCAAATTGAGCAAAGAGTAATTGGACTTTTTTCTCCAGATATCGATGAATGCGCAACCAACACATCAACCTGTCAACAAATCTGCAACAATACAATTGGAAACTACACCTGCAGTTGCCGCCCTGGCTTTAGCATCAACATAAACAACACTTATCTTTGTGATGGTAGGAAATCTTCAAATATACGGATTCTCTGCAATTGATGATTTGAAAATTATCCTCCAACTTCCAGTTCTCATTGCCCTGCACATTCTAGATGGTTTCAAGCAATGTCTTTTGTTCTCCTTAATTACCAAGCAATCAGAGATTCACTACAATTTTCTGTGTCCCTACGCAATCGGGATATATTGATTACAGAATATGTTAAAACTATTGTAGTAAATCAGTGAGTTACAATGGTTTTTCACGTATCTTTCACAGTTTCTAATCAATGGTCTGTGTTATGCAGTTCTGGACTCGCCATTAATCAATGGCCCTGAATCTGCGGTTGGTATGATGGCGTACTCTATGGGGGGAATTTTACTTGCCCTGGGGAGGCGGCTATTGAGGCGGGGCTGCCGTGAAATTGGCAGAAACTGGGAGAGGGTACCGAAACCGCACCGAACCTACCTCTGTGCCATCTTCCCGTGAGGTGGGACCCGACTCGCGCAGGGACCCGTCTCCTCGATGCGGGAAGGGGATTACAGCCAATTAACTGCCTGTTAACAGGTAGTTAACATCAGTTAAGAAGCTTATCCCCATTTCACGCACACAAGTGCGACGGCTGCGAACCGCGCCAGGGTCAGCGAGGCGAGCAGTGTGTCTGCGAGGGTGAGAGGGATCAAAAAGTCCGCTGTGGAGGTGATTGATGGTTGCAAGTGTGGATTGGTAAGCATGAGAGGTGAGTGTAAAGTGTTAGAAAAGGTTTACTTACCTTTGCTTCTTCCTGCAGGCTTCAATCCTTGGGGATCCAGAGGCTCCTCATCTCAATGGTAGAGATGACAGAATGGTTGCTGCATTCTCCGAAGCAGCAGCCATCTGATTGCTGCTGAGGAAAGAGGTTTGCTGAGTCTTCAGTACAAGGACTCACCATAGAACAGAGATTGTCAGCATTTGGCAGCTTCTCAAAGCTGTCAAACACTGACAATACATCTGTCAAAATTTTTTGAGAGATGGAATGTGATACCCTGACATCCTCTGTCACCGGCTTTCCTTTAATTGGCGGGTTTAACAAGGTCAGTCAAGGGAAAATAGCGTGGTTTGGCTGGACTTCGTTGGGGGCGGGACTGAAACCCAACAACCAGCAGACCCGCCCCCAACGCCTCCCCATTGAAAAAATCCAGCCCTAAGAGTGCAACATCACACCGGCTTTGAAAATGACTGCAAGTTCGGGATTTCCGCATGTGCTAAATTCCGAAGTAGAGCGATCTGTCAATATCCGACTGTCCTTCGGCTTTACTACACGTTTCACCTACCCATTCAAATCAATGTACTGGTGAAAAGTTGGGCTAATTGCCCAACGACTGCGCATTTTTATAGGTTTGTTTAATATAATCTTGATTGGTTGTTAAATACTGTTACAATGATTGTCATTTTTTAATAAAATAGCATTTCTGGCTGTTAAGTTATTAAAATGAGATGTGGGAAAATCAGCAATCTCCTCTGTTTCCTGATTGGCTAAGAGCAAGGAAGTGAAAGGAGCCCCGCCCCACGTGATCCCATGTTCACAAACGCACAATGGTGCGCCCCTGGGATCCGTGAGCCTCTATGCTGCGTACAACTCTGCAGCGTTTACAATGACATTTTTGAAGGAGGGTTCGCACGAGGTAAGTGCGGATTTCATTCGGATGTTGGCGGCGTCCTGATTAGCTAGACCGCCGATCGCGAATTTAGGGCAAATGTTCCTTTATAATCAATGGAGGCGGGAACATTAGTTTGGTGAGGGCAGTTGATGAACTTCACGCCTAATAGTATCCATACATTTAGTAAGGTTTTATAATGCTGAATTTATATTTTGAAGATAAACAACAGTAATGATATTGCTGCTGAATGTAAAGAGGAATCTGACATTATACAGTGCATCATGATGTTCAGAAAACATGTGATTTAGGTTGACAATGTACAGCTAAATGTCACTCAAAGTCAACGAGGAGTAATTGGACTTTTTTCTCCAGATATCGATGAATGCGCAACCAACACATCAACCTGTCAACAAATCTGCAACAATTCAATTGGAAACTACACCTGCAGTTGTCGTCCTGGCTTTAGCATCAACATGAACAACACTTCTCTTTGTGATGGTAGGATATCTTCAAATGTACGGATTCTCTGCAATTGATGATTTGAAAATTATCCTCCAACTACCAGTTCTCATTGCCCTTCAAATTCTAGATGGTTTCAAGCAAGATCTTTTGATCACGTTAATTACTAAGCAATCAGTGATTCACTACAATTTTCTGTGTCCCTACACAATAGGGATATATTGATTGCAGAATATGTTAAATCTATTGTAGTAAATCAGTGAGTTGCCATGAAATTTCAAGTATCTTTCTCAGTTTCTAATCAATGGGCTGTGTTTTGCCTTTCTGGACTCACCATTACTCAATGGCCCTGAATTTGCGGTCGGTATGAGGGTGTACTCTAAGAGTGTAGTTTGGTGAGGGCAGGTGACAAAAGTCACACCCAATGGTATCCATACATTTAGTAAGGTTTTACAATGCTGATTTTATATTTGAATGACAAACAGCACTCATGATATTGCTGCAGAATGTAAAGAGGAATCTGACATTATACAGTGCATCATGATCAATTGAAAACATGTGATTTAGGTTGACAATGTACAGCCAAATGTCGCTCAAGCTGAACGAGGAGTAATTGGACTTTTTTCTCCAGATATCGATGAATGCGCAACCAACACATCAACCTGTCAACAAATCTGCAACAATACAATTGGAAACTACACCTGCAATTGTCATCCTGGCTTCAGCATCAACATGAACAACACTTCTCTTTGTGATGGTAGGAAATCTTCAAATATACAGATTCACTGTAAATGATAATTTGAAAATGATCCTTCAACTAGCATTTCCCATTGCCCTGCACATTCTAGATGTATTCAAGCATAGTCTTTTGTTCTCCTTAATAATTAAATAATGAGAGACCCACGACAATTATCTGTGTCCCTACACAATAGGGATATATTGATTGCAGAATATGTTAAAGCTATTGTAGTAAATCAGTGAGTTTGCATGAAATTTCAAGTACAGTTTCTAATCAATGGGCTGTGTTTTGCAATTCTGGACTCGCCATTACTCAATGGCCCTGAATCTGTGGTCGGTATGATGGTGTACTCTAAGGGCTGGATTTTGATACTGGAGGCGTGTAGGAGGCGGGTCTACAACATTCGGGGTTGTCGTCCCGCCTCCATCGAGTTGTGGCCAACCCACGCGATTTTCAGTTGATTTACCTTGTTGAGCCCGCCCAGCGGGCTCAGCAGGCCAATTGAGGGCCACCCGACAACAGGTGACGTCACAGATTGACATTTCATCTGTCAAAGCTGTCAAACACTGAGAATCTGTACTCCAAGTTAATTCCTTCCTCTCAGGCTGATTTAGAGATCTCTCCGGAACAGAAAGCTGAATGCTGCAACTTTTGACAGCTCGCGGCCATTCTGCTTTCTGTGCTGATAAGATGAGGGACTCCCGAGACCTGAAGGAAGGAAGGCTGTAAAGGTAGGTAAAGGAAAGTAAAACTGCTTTAAACACTTTACACACACCAAACACACTTACCTCTGCACTCTTGCACCCATCACTCACCTGAACACCGGACATCTCGAACCCTCCAAGCCTTTAAGCCCGATGATCCGCCTCGCTAACTTGGCGTGGTTTGGAGCCGTCGGGAAACCCACACTTCAGGAATAAAAATAGGGATTAGGCTAAAAACTGCCTGTTAACTACCTGTTAACAGGCAGTTAATTGGCACTAATCCCCTTCCCGCCTCGGGGCGGCGGCTCCCAGCACAGGTCAGGTATCCGCCTCCTTTGAAACTGGCATGGAGGCGGGTTGGGGGCGGGATGGGTTCGTGCCCTCCGATTTCGAGATTTTAACCCCCCACACGCCTCCAATCCCGCCTCCACAGCCCAATGAACATCCTGCCCTTAGAGTGTGTTGTCATACCGACTTTGAAAATGACTGCAAGTTCAGGATTTCCACATGTGCTATATTCCGAAGTTGCGATCTGTGAAGTTCTGACTGTGCGTCGACTTCGCTGCACGTTTCACCTACCTATTCAAATCAGTGTACTGGCGAAAAGTTGGGCTAATTGCTCACTTACTGCGCATTAATTACCCAGAAATGTTTTTCCTCTGGTGCAAAGAGGCACAGGAGCCTGTTACACAGCATCAGGGGAAGTGGGTGGGGAGCAGTTGAGAAAATTGCATTTGTTTATGCTACAACCCATAACAATGAGGCACTGGTTCATGTCTGAGTGGAAAGAAACTTTGAAAGAAACTTTCATTTGTTTGAGTTCGAAAACACAGCCTTTTTGTGTCACCGTCTTTGCTGCCTGAAAGACTGTTGTAGCTTTGGTTTAATTCCCATCTTCTATATTGATAGGATTTACTTCACTTTCATGATTTCCTCATGTTATCAGACATTTAAACTCTCGGGGCTGGATTTTACTCACCGAAACGAGTTGGGGGTGGGACTATTTCCGGGTTCTAGTCCCGCCCCCAGTGACGTCCGACGCACCGGTGCTATTTTCCCCTGATTGGCCTTGTTAAGCCCGCCCAGTGGGCTTGCTGGCCAATTAAGGGAAAGTCAGCATCAGATGATGTCAGTTGATGCCAATTCATCTGCCAGTTTTCTTAAAGGCAATTGAACCATCTATGTTTGAAAAATGATTTGACAGTGTTTGACAGCATTGAGGTGCTGTCAAACTCTGACAATCACTGTACAAAGTTGAGTGCTTGCACCCAGGCTCTCCAGTGACTCTCTGCTCAGGATGAAACAGATGGCAGCTGCAGGGGAGGGTACAGAAGCGATCTGTCACTTCTCCCATTGAGGTGAGGCCACACAAATACTTCAAAGCTTGCCACCTACAGAATAATCTAAACACATTAAAAATGACTTTCCCAACATTTGCTTACCTCTGATACTCACCAGTGTCCCATTACATCCTTCACACCACTTCTGCAGCTGTCATCTATACACAAACATTAAAACAGACCCACAGCAACCCTCATTTGCCCGGGCAGGAGTCCCCGACGTCGAGACCCCGGCAGGAGAAGTCTAATAATTGGATAAAGCCTCTTAACTGCCTGTTAACTACCTGTTAACAGGCAGTTAAGTGTCTATAATCCCTGAGGTAGCGCACAATTCCTAAATGTTAGTGCCTGAACAGACGTGTGTAGCCCTTGATTTTGTGTACCAATCACCTCCAGGGGAGCTGGAGATGAATTTCACAGTTCCCAGCGCTAATTTGTACCTCAGACTTACGTAGTTTGCTTTGTTTAGATTTAAGACCCTTGTTTCAGATTTAACTAAGTCTCTTTCAAACTTAATATAAAATTCTAACATATTAAGGTCACTCTTCCCTAAATTTAGTAAGGTTTTATAATGCTCCTTTTAAATTTTAAAGAGAAACAAAATGAATTATATTGCTGCTGAATGTAAAAAGGAATCTGACATGATAAAGTCCATGAAGTTGTGTTAAAAACACGTGATTTGGTTTGACAATATATGGCCAAATGTCACTCAAATTGAGCAAAGAGTAATTGGACTTTTTTCTCCAGATATCGATGAATGCGCAACCAACACATCAACCTGTCAACAAATCTGCAACAATACAATTGGAAACTACACCTGCAGTTGCCGCCCTGGCTTTAGCATCAACATAAACAACACTTATCTTTGTGATGGTAGGAAATCTTCAAATATACGGATTCTCTGCAATTGATGATTTGAAAATTATCCTCCAACTTCCAGTTCTCATTGCCCTGCACATTCTAGATGGTTTCAAGCAATGTCTTTTGTTCTCCTTAATTACCAAGCAATCAGAGATTCACTACAATTTTCTGTGTCCCTACGCAATCGGGATATATTGATTACAGAATATGTTAAAACTATTGTAGTAAATCAGTGAGTTACAATGGTTTTTCACGTATCTTTCACAGTTTCTAATCAATGGTCTGTGTTATGCAGTTCTGGACTCGCCATTAATCAATGGCCCTGAATCTGCGGTTGGTATGATGGCGTACTCTATGGGGGGAATTTTACTTGCCCTGGGGAGGCGGCTATTGAGGCGGGGCTGCCGTGAAATTGGCAGAAACTGGGAGCGGGTACCGAAAACGCACCGAACCTACCTCTGTGCCATCTTCCCGTGAGGTGGGACCCGACTCGCGCAGGGACCCGTCTCCTCGATGCGGGAAGGGGATTACAGCCAATTAACTGCCTGTTAACAGGTAGTTAACATCAGTTAAGAAGCTTATCCCCATTTCACGCACACAAGTGCGACGGCTGCAAACCGCGCCAGGGTCAGCGAGGCGAGCAGTGTGTCTGCGAGGGTGAGAGGGATCAAAAAGTCCGCTGTGGAGGTGATTGATGGTTGCAAGTGTGGATTGGTAAGCATGAGAGGTGAGTGTAAAGTGTTAGAAAAGGTTTACTTACCTTTGCTTCTTCCTGCAGGCTTCAATCCTTGGGGATCCAGAGGCTTCTCATCTCAATGGTAGAGATGACAGAATGGTTGCTGCATTCTCCGAAGCAGCAGCCATCTGATTGCTGCTGAGGAAAGAGGTTTGCTGAGTCTTCAGTACAAGGACTCACCATAGAACAGAGATTGTCAGCATTTGGCAGCTTCTCAAAGCTGTCAAACACTGACAATACATCTGTCAAAAATTTTTGAGAGATGGAATGTGATACCTTGACATCCTCTGTCACCGGCTTTCCTTTAATTGGCGGGTTTAACAAGGTCAGTCAAGGGAAAATAGCGTGGTTTGGCTGGACTTCGTTGGGGGCGGGACTGAAACCCAACAACCAGCAGACCCGCCCCCAACGCCTCCCCATTGAAAAAATCCAGCCCTAAGAGTGCAACATCACACCGGCTTTGAAAATGACTGCAAGTTCGGGATTTCCGCATGTGCTAAATTCCGAAGTAGAGCGATCTGTCAATATCCGACTGTCCTTCGGCTTTACTACACGTTTCACCTACCCATTCAAATCAATGTACTGGTGAAAAGTTGGGCTAATTGCCCAACGACTGCGCATTTTTATAGGTTTGTTTAATATAATCTTGATTGGTTGTTAAATACTGTTACAATGATTGTCATTTTTTAATAAAATAGCATTTCTGGCTGCTAAGTTATTAAAATGAGATGTGGGAAAATCAGCAATCTCCTCTGTTTCCTGATTGGCTAAGAGCAAGGAAGTGAAAGGAGCCCCGCCCCACGTGATCCCATGTTCACAAACGCACAATGGTGCGCCACTGGGATCCGTGAGCCTCTATGCTGCGTACAACTCTGCAGCGTTTACAATGACATTTTTGAAGGAGGGTTCGCACGAGGTAAGTGCGGATTTCATTCGGATGTTGGCGGCGTCCTGATTAGCTAGGCCGCCGATCGCGAATTTAGGGCAAATGTTCCTTTATAATCAATGGAGGCGGGAACATTAGTTTGGTGAGGGCAGTTGATGAACTTCACGCCTAATAGTATCCATACATTTAGTAAGGTTTTATAATGCTGAATTTATATTTTGAAGATAAACAACAGTAATGATATTGCTGCTGAATGTAAAGAGGAATCTGACATTATACAGTGCATCATGATGTTCAGAAAACATGTGATTTAGGTTGACAATGTACAGCTAAATGTCACTCAAAGTCAACGAGGAGTAATTGGACTTTTTTCTCCAGATATCGATGAATGCGCAACCAACACATCAACCTGTCAACAAATCTGCAACAATTCAATTGGAAACTACACCTGCAGTTGTCGTCCTGGCTTTAGCATCAACATGAACAACACTTCTCTTTGTGATGGTAGGATATCTTCAAATGTACGGATTCTCTGCAATTGATGATTTGAAAATTATCCTCCAACTACCAGTTCTCATTGCCCTTCAAATTCTAGATGGTTTCAAGCAAGATCTTTTGATCTCGTTAATTACTAAGCAATCAGTGATTCACTACAATTTTCTGTGTCCCTACACAATAGGGATATATTGATTGCAGAATATGTTAAATCTATTGTAGTAAATCAGTGAGTTGCCATGAAATTTCAAGTATCTTTCTCAGTTTCTAATCAATGGGCTGTGTTTTGCCTTTCTGGACTCACCATTACTCAATGGCCCTGAATTTGCGGTCGGTATGAGGGTGTACTCTAAGAGTGTAGTTTGGTGAGGGCAGGTGACAAAAGTCACACCCAATGGTATCCATACATTTAGTAAGGTTTTACAATGCTGATTTTATATTTGAATGACAAACAGCACTCATGATATTGCTGCAGAATGTAAAGAGGAATCTGACATTATACAGTGCATCATGATCAATTGAAAACATGTGATTTAGGTTGACAATGTACAGCCAAATGTCGCTAAAGCTGAACGAGGAGTAATTGGACTTTTTTCTCCAGATATCGATGAATGCGCAACCAACACATCAACCTGTCAACAAATCTGCAACAATACAATTGGAAACTACACCTGCAATTGTCATCCTGGCTTCAGCATCAACATGAACAACACTTCTCTTTGTGATGGTAGGAAATCTTCAAATATACAGATTCACTGTAAATGATAATTTGAAAATGATCCTTCAACTAGCATTTCCCATTGCCCTGCACATTCTAGATGTATTCAAGCATAGTCTTTTGTTCTCCTTAATAATTAAATAATGAGAGACCCACGACAATTATCTGTGTCCCTACACAATAGGGATATATTGATTGCAGAATATGTTAAAGCTATTGTAGTAAATCAGTGAGTTTGCATGAAATTTCAAGTACAGTTTCTAATCAATGGGCTGTGTTTTGCAATTCTGGACTCGCCATTACTCAATGGCCCTGAATCTGTGGTCGGTATGATGGTGTACTCTAAGGGCTGGATTTTGATACTGGAGGCGTGTAGGAGGCGGGTCTACAACATTCGGGGTTGTCGTCCCGCCTCCATCGAGTTGTGGCCAACCCACGCGATTTTCAGTTGATTTACCTTGTTGAGCCCGCCCAGCGGGCTCAGCAGGCCAATTAAGGGCCACCCGACAACAGGTGACGTCACAGATTGACATTTCATCTGTCAAAGCTGTCAAACACTGAGAATCTGTACTCCAAGTTAATTCCTTCCTCTCAGGCTGATTTAGAGATCTCTCCGGAACAGAAAGCTGAATGCTGCAACTTTTGACAGCTCGCGGCCATTCTGCTTTCTGTGCTGATAAGATGAGGGACTCCCGAGACCTGAAGGAAGGAAGGCTGTAAAGGTAGGTAAAGGAAAGTAAAACTGCTTTAAACACTTTACACACACCAAACACACTTACCTCTGCACTCTTGCACCCATCACTCACCTGAACACCGGACATCTCGAACCCTCCAAGCCTTTAAGCCCGATGATCCGCCTCGCTAACTTGGCGTGGTTTGGAGCCGTCGGGAAACCCACACTTCAGGAATAAAAATAGGGATTAGGCTAAAAACTGCCTGTTAACTACCTGTTAACAGGCAGTTAATTGGCACTAATCCCCTTCCCGCCTCGGGGCGGCGGCTCCCAGCACAGGTCAGGTATCCGCCTCCTTTGAAACTGGCATGGAGGCGGGTTGGGGGCGGGATGGGTTCGTGCCCCCCGATTTCGAGATTTTAACCCCCCACACGCCTCCAATCCCGCCTCCACAGCCCAATGAACATCCTGCCCTTAGAATGTGTTGTCATACCGACTTTGAAAATGACTGCAAGTTCAGGATTTCCACATGTGCTATATTCCGAAGTTGCGATCTGTGAAGTTCCGACTGTGCGTCGACTTCGCTGCACGTTTCACCTACCTATTCAAATCAGTGTACTGGCGAAAAGTTGGGCTAATTGCTCACTTACTGCGCATTAATTACCCAGAAATGTTTTTCTTCTGGTGCAAAGAGGCACAGGAGCCTGTTACACAGCATCAGGGGAAGTGGGTGGGGAGCAGTTGAGAAAATTGCATTTGTTTATGCTACAACCCATAACAATGAGGCACTGGTTCATGTCTGAGTGGAAAGAAACTTTGAAAGAAACTTTCATTTGTTTGAGTTCGAAAACACAGCCTTTTTGTGTCACCGTCTTTGCTGCCTGAAAGACTGTTGTAGCTTTGGTTTAATTCCCATCTTCTATATTGATAGGATTTACTTCACTTTCATGATTTCCTCATGTTATCAGACATTTAAACTCTCGGGGCTGGATTTTACTCACCGAGACGAGTTGGGGGTGGGACTATTTCCGGGTTCTAGTCCCGCCCCCAGTGACGTCCGACGCACCGGTGCTATTTTCCCCTGATTGGCCTTGTTAAGCCCGCCCAGTGGGCTCGCTGGCCAATTAAGGGAAAGTCAGCATCAGATGATGTCAGTTGATGCCAATTCATCTGCCAGTTTTCTTAAAGGCAATTGAACCATCTATGTTTGACAAATGATTTGACAGTGTTTGACAGCATTGAGGTGCTGTCAAACTCTGACAATCACTGTACAAAGTTGAGTGCTTGCACCCAGGCTCTCCAGTGACTCTCTGCTCAGGATGAAACAGATGGCAGCTGCAGGGGAGGGTACAGAAGCGATCTGTCACTTCTCCCATTGAGGTGAGGCCACACAAATACTTCAAAGCTTGCCACCTACAGAATAATCTAAACACATTAAAAATGACTTTCCCAACATTTGCTTACCTCTGATACTCACCAGTGTCCCATTACATCCTTCACACCACTTCTGCAGCTGTCATCTATACACAAACATTAAAACAGACCCACAGCAACCCTCATTTGCCCGGGCAGGAGTCCCCGACGTCGAGACCCCGGCAGGAGAAGTCTAATAATTGGATAAAGCCTCTTAACTGCCTGTTAACTACCTGTTAACAGGCAGTTAAGTGTCTATAATACCTGAGGTAGCGCACAATTCCTAAATGTTAGTGCCTGAACAGACGTGTGTAGCCCTTGATTTTGTGTACCAATCACCTCCAGGGGAGCTGGAGATGAATTTCACAGTTCCCAGCGCTAATTTGTACCTCAGACTTACGTAGTTTGCTTTGTTTAGATTTAAGACCCTTGTTTCAGATTTAACTAAGTCTCTTTCAAACTTAATATAAAATTCTAACATATTAAGGTCACTCTTCCCTAAATTTAGTAAGGTTTTATAATGCTCCTTTTAAATTTTAAAGAGAAACAAAATGAATTATATTGCTGCTGAATGTAAAAAGGAATCTGACATGATAAAGTCCATGAAGTTGTGTTAAAAACACGTGATTTGGTTTGACAATATATGGCCAAATGTCACTCAAATTGAGCAAAGAGTAATTGGACTTTTTTCTCCAGATATCGATGAATGCGCAACCAACACATCAACCTGTCAACAAATCTGCAACAATACAATTGGAAACTACACCTGCAGTTGCCGTCCTGGCTTTAGCATCAACATAAACAACACTTATCTTTGTGATGGTAGGAAATCTTCAAATATACGGATTCTCTGCAATTGATGATTTGAAAATTATCCTCCAACTTCCAGTTCTCGTTGCCCTGCACATTCTAGATGGTTTCAAGCAATGTCTTTTGTTCTCCTTAATTACCAAGCAATCAGAGATTCACTACAATTTTCTGTGTCCCTACGCAATCGGGATATATTGATTACAGAATATGTTAAAACTATTGTAGTAAATCAGTGAGTTACAATGGTTTTTCACGTATCTTTCACAGTTTCTAATCAATGGTCTGTGTTATGCAGTTCTGGACTCGCCATTAATCAATGGCCCTGAATCTGCGGTTGGTATGATGGCGTACTCTATGGGGGGAATTTTACTTGCCCTGGGGAGGCGGCTATTGAGGCGGGGCTGCCGTGAAATTGGCAGAAACTGGGAGCGGGTACCGAAACCGCACCGAACCTACCTCTGTGCCATCTTCCCGTGAGGTGGGACCCCACTCGCGCAGGGACCCGTCTCCTCGATGCGGGAAGGGGATTACAGCCAATTAACTGCCTGTTAACAGGTAGTCAACATCAGTTAAGAAGCTTATCCCCATTTCACGCACACAAGTGCGACGGCTGCGAACCGCGCCAGGGTCAGCGAGGTGAGCAGTGTGTCTGCGAGGGTGAGAGGGATCAAAAAGTCCGCTGTGGAGGTGATTGATGGTTGCAAGTGTGGATTGGTAAGCATGAGAGGTGAGTGTAAAGTGTTAGAAAAGGTTTACTTACCTTTGCTTCTTCCTGCAGGCTTCAATCCTTGGGGATCCAGAGGCTCCTCATCTCAATGGTAGAGATGACAGAATGGTTGCTGCATTCTCCGAAGCAGCAGCCATCTGATTGCTGCTGAGGAAAGAGGTTTGCTGAGTCTTCAGTACAAGGACTCACCATAGAACAGAGATTGTCAGCATTTGGCAGCTTCTCAAAGCTGTCAAACACTGACAATACATCTGTCAAAAATTTTTGAGAGATGAAATGTGATACCCTGACATCCTCTGTCACCGGCTTTCCTTTAATTGGCGGGTTTAACAAGGTCAGTCAAGGGAAAATAGCGTGGTTTGGCTGGACTTCGTTGGGGGCGGGACTGAAACCCAACAACCAGCAGACCCGCCCCCAACGCCTCCCCATTGAAAAAATCCAGCCCTAAGAGTGCAACATCACACCGGCTTTGAAAATGACTGCAAGTTCGGGATTTCCGCATGTGCTAAATTCCGAAGTAGAGCGATCTGTCAATATCCGACTGTCCTTCGGCTTTACTACACGTTTCACCTACCCATTCAAATCAATGTACTGGTGAAAAGTTGGGCTAATTGCCCAACGACTGCGCATTTTTATAGGTTTGTTTAATATAATCTTGATTGGTTGTTAAATACTGTTACAATGATTGTCATTTTTTAATAAAATAGCATTTCTGGCTGCTAAGTTATTAAAATGAGATGTGGGAAAATCAGCAATCTCCTCTGTTTCCTGATTGGCTAAGAGCAAGGAAGTGAAAGGAGCCCCGCCCCACGTGATCCCATGTTCACAAACGCACAATGGTGCGCCCCTGGGATCCGTGAGCCTCTATGCTGCGTACAACTCTGCAGCGTTTACAATGACATTTTTGAAGGAGGGTTCGCACGAGGTAAGTGCGGATTTCATTCGGATGTTGGCGGCGTCCTGATTAGCTAGGCCGCCGATCGCGAATTTAGGGCAAATGTTCCTTTATAATCAATGGAGGCGGGAACATTAGTTTGGTGAGGGCAGTTGATGAACTTCACGCCTAATAGTATCCATACATTTAGTAAGGTTTTATAATGCTGAATTTATATTTTGAAGATAAACAACAGTAATGATATTGCTGCTGAATGTAAAGAGGAATCTGACATTATACAGTGCATCATGATGTTCAGAAAACATGTGATTTAGGTTGACAATGTACAGCTAAATGTCACTCAAAGTCAACGAGGAGTAATTGGACTTTTTTCTCCAGATATCGATGAATGCGCAACCAACACATCAACCTGTCAACAAATCTGCAACAATTCAATTGGAAACTACACCTGCAGTTGTCGTCCTGGCTTTAGCATCAACATGAACAACACTTCTCTTTGTGATGGTAGGATACCTTCAAATGTACGGATTCTCTGCAATTGATGATTTGAAAATTATCCTCCAACTACCAGTTCTCATTGCCCTTCAAATTCTAGATGGTTTCAAGCAAGATCTTTTGATCTCGTTAATTACTAAGCAATCAGTGATTCACTACAATTTTCTGTGTCCCTACACAATAGGGATATATTGATTGCAGAATATGTTAAATCTATTGTAGTAAATCAGTGAGTTGCCATGAAATTTCAAGTATCTTTCTCAGTTTCTAATCAATGGGCTGTGTTTTGCCTTTCTGGACTCACCATTACTCAATGGCCCTGAATTTGCGGTCGGTATGAGGGTGTACTCTAAGAGTGTAGTTTGGTGAGGGCAGGTGACAAAAGTCACACCCAATGGTATCCATACATTTAGTAAGGTTTTACAATGCTGATTTTATATTTGAATGACAAACAGCACTCATGATATTGCTGCAGAATGTAAAGAGGAATCTGACATTATACAGTGCATCATGATCAATTGAAAACATCTGATTTAGGTTGACAATGTACAGCCAAATGTCGCTCAAGCTGAACGAGGAGTAATTGGACTTTTTTCTCCAGATATCGATGAATGCGCAACCAACACATCAACCTGTCAACAAATCTGCAACAATACAATTGGAAACTACACCTGCAATTGTCATCCTGGCTTCAGCATCAACATGAACAACACTTCTCTTTGTGATGGTAGGAAATCTTCAAATATACAGATTCACTGTAAATGATAATTTGAAAATGATCCTTCAACTAGCATTTCCCATTGCCCTGCACATTCTAGATGTATTCAAGCATAGTCTTTTGTTCTCCTTAATAATTAAATAATGAGAGACCCACGACAATTATCTGTGTCCCTACACAATAGGGATATATTGATTGCAGAATATGTTAAAGCTATTGTAGTAAATCAGTGAGTTTGCATGAAATTTCAAGTACAGTTTCTAATCAATGGGCTGTGTTTTGCAATTCTGGACTCGCCATTACTCAATGGCCCTGAATCTGTGGTCGGTATGATGGTGTACTCTAAGGGCTGGATTTTGATACTGGAGGCGTGTAGGAGGCGGGTCTACAACATTCGGGGTTGTCGTCCCGCCTCCATCGAGTTGTGGCCAACCCACGCGATTTTCAGTTGATTTACCTTGTTGAGCCCGCCCAGCGGGCTCAGCAGGCCAATTAAGGGCCACCCGACAACAGGTGACGTCACAGATTGACATTTCATCTGTCAAAGCTGTCAAACACTGAGAATCTGTACTCCAAGTTAATTCCTTCCTCTCAGGCTGATTTAGAGATCTCTCCGGAACAGAAAGCTGAATGCTGCAACTTTTGACAGCTCGCGGCCATTCTGCTTTCTGTGCTGATAAGATGAGGGACTCCCGAGACCTGAAGGAAGGAAGGCTGTAAAGGTAGGTAAAGGAAAGTAAAACTGCTTTAAACACTTTACACACACCAAACACACTTACCTCTGCACTCTTGCACCCATCACTCACCTGAACACCGGACATCTCGAACCCTCCAAGCCTTTAAGCCCGATGATCCGCCTCGCTAACTTGGCGTGGTTTGGAGCCGTCGGGAAACCCACACTTCAGGAATAAAAATAGGGATTAGGCTAAAAACTGCCTGTTAACTACCTGTTAACAGGCAGTTAATTGGCACTAATCCCCTTCCCGCCTCGGGGCGGCGGCTCCCAGCACAGGTCAGGTATCCGCCTCCTTTGAAACTGGCATGGAGGCGGGTTGGGGGCGGGATGGGTTCGTGCCCCCCGATTTCGAGATTTTAACCCCCCACACGCCTCCAATCCCGCCTCCACAGCCCAATGAACATCCTGCCCTTAGAGTGTGTTGTCATACCGACTTTGAAAATGACTGCAAGTTCAGGATTTCCACATGTGCTATATTCCGAAGTTGCGATCTGTGAAGTTCCGACTGTGCGTCGACTTCGCTGCACGTTTCACCTACCTATTCAAATCAGTGTACTGGCGAAAAGTTGGGCTAATTGCTCACTTACTGCGCATTAATTACCCAGAAATGTTTTTCTTCTGGTGCAAAGAGGCACAGGAGCCTGTTACACAGCATCAGGGGAAGTGGGTGGGGAGCAGTTGAGAAAATTGCATTTGTTTATGCTACAACCCATAACAATGAGGCACTGGTTCATGTCTGAGTGGAAAGAAACTTTGAAAGAAACTTTCATTTGTTTGAGTTCGAAAACACAGCCTTTTTGTGTCACCGTCTTTGCTGCCTGAAAGACTGTTGTAGCTTTGGTTTAATTCCCATCTTCTATATTGATAGGATTTACTTCACTTTCATGATTTCCTCATGTTATCAGACATTTAAACTCTCGGGGCTGGATTTTACTCACCGAGACGAGTTGGGGGTGGGACTATTTCCGGGTTCTAGTCCCGCCCCCAGTGACGTCCGACGCACCGGTGCTATTTTCCCCTGATTGGCCTTGTTAAGCCCGCCCAGTGGGCTCGCTGGCCAATTAAGGGAAAGTCAGCATCAGATGATGTCAGTTGATGCCAATTCATCTGCCAGTTTTCTTAAAGGCAATTGAACCATCTATGTTTGACAAATGATTTGACAGTGTTTGACAGCATTGAGGTGCTGTCAAACTCTGACAATCACTGTACAAAGTTGAGTGCTTGCACCCAGGCTCTCCAGTGACTCTCTGCTCAGGATGAAACAGATGGCAGCTGCAGGGGAGGGTACAGAAGCGATCTGTCACTTCTCCCATTGAGGTGAGGCCACACAAATACTTCAAAGCTTGCCACCTACAGAATAATCTAAACACATTAAAAATGACTTTCCCAACATTTGCTTACCTCTGATACTCACCAGTGTCCCATTACATCCTTCACACCACTTCTGCAGCTGTCATCTATACACAAACATTAAAACAGACCCACAGCAACCCTCATTTGCCCGGGCAGGAGTCCCCGACGTCGAGACCCCGGCAGGAGAAGTCTAATAATTGGATAAAGCCTCTTAACTGCCTGTTAACTACCTGTTAACAGGCAGTTAAGTGTCTATAATACCTGAGGTAGCGCACAATTCCTAAATGTTAGTGCCTGAACAGACGTGTGTAGCCCTTGATTTTGTGTACCAATCACCTCCAGGGGAGCTGGAGATGAATTTCACAGTTCCCAGCGCTAATTTGTACCTCAGACTTACGTAGTTTGCTTTGTTTAGATTTAAGACCCTTGTTTCAGATTTAACTAAGTCTCTTTCAAACTTAATATAAAATTCTAACATATTAAGGTCACTCTTCCCTAAATTTAGTAAGGTTTTATAATGCTCCTTTTAAATTTTAAAGAGAAACAAAATGAATTATATTGCTGCTGAATGTAAAAAGGAATCTGACATGATAAAGTCCATGAAGCTGTGTTAAAAACACGTGATTTGGTTTGACAATATATGGCCAAATGTCACTCAAATTGAGCAAAGAGTAATTGGACTTTTTTCTCCAGATATCGATGAATGCGCAACCAACACATCAACCTGTCAACAAATCTGCAACAATACAATTGGAAACTACACCTGCAGTTGCCGCCCTGGCTTTAGCATCAACATAAACAACACTTATCTTTGTGATGGTAGGAAATCTTCAAATATACGGATTCTCTGCAATTGATGATTTGAAAATTATCCTCCAACTTCCAGTTCTCATTGCCCTGCACATTCTAGATGGTTTCAAGCAATGTCTTTTGTTCTCCTTAATTACCAAGCAATCAGAGATTCACTACAATTTTCTGTGTCCCTACGCAATCGGGATATATTGATTACAGAATATGTTAAAACTATTGTAGTAAATCAGTGAGTTACAATGGTTTTTCACGTATCTTTCACAGTTTCTAATCAATGGTCTGTGTTATGCAGTTCTGGACTCGCCATTAATCAATGGCCCTGAATCTGCGGTTGGTATGATGGCGTACTCTATGGGGGGAATTTTACTTGCCCTGGGGAGGCGGCTATTGAGGCGGGGCTGCCGTGAAATTGGCAGAAACTGGGAGCGGGTACCGAAACCGCACCGAACCTACCTCTGTGCCATCTTCCCGTGAGGTGGGACCCCACTCGCGCAGGGACCCGTCTCCTCGATGCGGGAAGGGGATTACAGCCAATTAACTGCCTGTTAACAGGTAGTTAACATCAGTTAAGAAGCTTATCCCCATTTCACGCACACAAGTGCGATGGCTGCGAACCGCGCCAGGGTCAGCGAGGTGAGCAGTGTGTCTGCGAGGGTGAGAGGGATCAAAAAGTCCGCTGTGGAGGTGATTGATGGTTGCAAGTGTGGATTGGTAAGCATGAGAGGTGAGTGTAAAGTGTTAGAAAAGGTTTACTTACCTTTGCTTCTTCCTGCAGGCTTCAATCCTTGGGGATCCAGAGGCTCCTCATCTCAATGGTAGAGATGACAGAATGGTTGCTGCATTCTCCGAAGCAGCAGCCATCTGATTGCTGCTGAGGAAAGAGGTTTGCTGAGTCTTCAGTACAAGGACTCACCATAGAACAGAGATTGTCAGCATTTGGCAGCTTCTCAAAGCTGTCAAACACTGACAATACATCTGTCAAAAATTTTTGAGAGATGGAATGTGATACCCTGACATCCTCTGTCACCGGCTTTCCTTTAATTGGCGGGTTTAACAAGGTCAGTCAAGGGAAAATAGCGTGGTTTGGCTGGACTTCGTTGGGGGCGGGACTGAAACCCAACAACCAGCAGACCCGCCCCCAACGCCTCCCCATTGAAAAAATCCAGCCCTAAGAGTGCAACATCACACCGGCTTTGAAAATGACTGCAAGTTCGGGATTTCCGCATGTGCTAAATTCCGAAGTAGAGCGATCTGTCAATATCCGACTGTCCTTCGGCTTTACTACACGTTTCACCTACCCATTCAAATCAATGTACTGGTGAAAAGTTGGGCTAATTGCCCAACGACTGCGCATTTTTATAGGTTTGTTTAATATAATCTTGATTGGTTGTTAAATACTGTTACAATGATTGTCATTTTTTAATAAAATAGCATTTCTGGCTGCTAAGTTATTAAAATGAGATGTGGGAAAATCAGCAATCTCCTCTGTTTCCTGATTGGCTAAGAGCAAGGAAGTGAAAGGAGCCCCGCCCCACGTGATCCCATGTTCACAAACGCACAATGGTGCGCCCCTGGGATCCGTGAGCCTCTATGCTGCGTACAACTCTGCAGCGTTTACAATGACATTTTTGAAGGAGGGTTCGCACGAGGTAAGTGCGGATTTCATTCGGATGTTGGCGGCGTCCTGATTAGCTAGGCCGCCGATCGCGAATTTAGGGCAAATGTTCCTTTATAATCAATGGAGGCGGGAACATTAGTTTGGTGAGGGCAGTTGATGAACTTCACGCCTAATAGTATCCATACATTTAGTAAGGTTTTATAATGCTGAATTTATATTTTGAAGATAAACAACAGTAATGATATTGCTGCAGAATGTAAAGAGGAATCTGACATTATACAGTGCATCATGATCAATTGAAAACATGTGATTTAGGTTGACAATGTACAGCCAAATGTCGCTAAAGCTGAACGAGGAGTAATTGGACTTTTTTCTCCAGATATCGATGAATGCGCAACCAACACATCAACCTGTCAACAAATCTGCAACAATACAATTGGAAACTACACCTGCAATTGTCATCCTGGCTTCAGCATCAACATGAACAACACTTCTCTTTGTGACGGTAGGAAATCTTCAAATATACAGATTCACTGTAAATGATAATTTGAAAATGATCCTTCAACTAGCATTTCCCATTGCCCTGCACATTCTAGATGTATTCAAGCATAGTCTTTTGTTCTCCTTAATAATTAAATAATGAGAGACCCACGACAATTATCTGTGTCCCTACACAATAGGGATATATTGATTGCAGAATATGTTAAAGCTATTGTAGTAAATCAGTGAGTTTGCATGAAATTTCAAGTACAGTTTCTAATCAATGGGCTGTGTTTTGCAATTCTGGACTCGCCATTACTCAATGGCCCTGAATCTGTGGTCGGTATGATGGTGTACTCTAAGGGCTGGATTTTGATACTGGAGGCGTGTAGGAGGCGGGTCTACAACATTCGGGGTTGTCGTCCCGCCTCCATCGAGTTGTGGCCAACCCACGCGATTTTCAGTTGATTTACCTTGTTGAGCCCGCCCAGCGGGCTCAGCAGGCCAATTAAGGGCCACCCGACAACAGGTGACGTCACAGATTGACATTTCATCTGTCAAAGCTGTCAAACACTGAGAATCTGTACTCCAAGTTAATTCCTTCCTCTCAGGCTGATTTAGAGATCTCTCCGGAACAGAAAGCTGAATGCTGCAACTTTTGACAGCTCGCGGCCATTCTGCTTTCTGTGCTGATAAGATGAGGGACTCCCGAGACCTGAAGGAAGGAAGGCTGTAAAGGTAGGTAAAGGAAAGTAAAACTGCTTTAAACACTTTACACACACCAAACACACTTACCTCTGCACTCTTGCACCCATCACTCACCTGAACACCGGACATCTCGAACCCTCCAAGCCTTTAAGCCCGATGATCCGCCTCGCTAACTTGGCGTGGTTTGGAGCCGTCAGGAAACCCACACTTCAGGAATAAAAATAGGGATTAGGCTAAAAACTGCCTGTTAACTACCTGTTAACAGGCAGTTAATTGGCACTAATCCCCTTCCCGCCTCGGGGCGGCGGCTCCCAGCACAGGTCAGGTATCCGCCTCCTTTGAAACTGGCATGGAGGCGGGTTGGGGGCGGGATGGGTTCGTGCCCCCTGATTTCCAGATTTTAACCCCCCACACGCCTCCAATCCCGCCTCCACAGCCCAATGAACATCCTGCCCTTAGAGTGTGTTGTCATACCGACTTTGAAAATGACTGCAAGTTCAGGATTTCCACATGTGCTATATTCCGAAGTTGCGATCTGTGAAGTTCTGACTGTGCGTCGACTTCGCTGCACGTTTCACCTACCTATTCAAATCAGTGTACTGGCGAAAAGTTGGGCTAATTGCTCACTTACTGCGCATTAATTACCCAGAAATGTTTTTCCTCTGGTGCAAAGAGGCACAGGAGCCTGTTACACAGCATCAGGGGAAGTGGGTGGGGAGCAGTTGAGAAAATTGCATTTGTTTATGCTACAACCCATAACAATGAGGCACTGGTTCATGTCTGAGTGGAAAGAAACTTTGAAAGAAACTTTCATTTGTTTGAGTTCGAAAACACAGCCTTTTTGTGTCACCGTCTTTGCTGCCTGAAAGACTGTTGTAGCTTTGGTTTAATTCCCATCTTCTATATTGATAGGATTTACTTCACTTTCATGATTTCCTCATGTTATCAGACATTTAAACTCTCGGGGCTGGATTTTACTCACCGAGACGAGTTGGGGGTGGGACTATTTCCGGGTTCTAGTCCCGCCCCCAGTGACGTCCGACGCACCGGTGCTATTTTCCCCTGATTGGCCTTGTTAAGCCCGCCCAGTGGGCTTGCTGGCCAATTAAGGGAAAGTCAGCATCAGATGATGTCAGTTGATGCCAATTCATCTGCCAGTTTTCTTAAAGGCAATTGAACCATCTATGTTTGACAAATGATTTGACAGTGTTTGACAGCATTGAGGTGCTGTCAAACTCTGACAATCACTGTACAAAGTTGAGTGCTTGCACCCAGGCTCTCCAGTGACTCTCTGCTCAGGATGAAACAGATGGCAGCTGCAGGGGAGGGTACAGAAGCGATCTGTCACTTCTCCCATTGAGGTGAGGCCACACAAATACTTCAAAGCTTGCCACCTACAGAATAATCTAAACACATTAAAAATGACTTTCCCAACATTTGCTTACCTCTGATACTCACCAGTGTCCCATTACATCCTTCACACCACTTCTGCAGCTGTCATCTATACACAAACATTAAAACAGACCCACAGCAACCCTCATTTGCCCGGGCAGGAGTCCCCGACGTCGAGACCCCGGCAGGAGAAGTCTAATAATTGGATAAAGCCTCTTAACTGCCTGTTAACTACCTGTTAACAGGCAGTTAAGTGTCTATAATCCCTGAGGTAGCGCACAATTCCTAAATGTTAGTGCCTGAACAGACGTGTGTAGCCCTTGATTTTGTGTACCAATCACCTCCAGGGGAGCTGGAGATGAATTTCACAGTTCCCAGCGCTAATTTGTACCTCAGACTTACGTAGTTTGCTTTGTTTAGATTTAAGACCCTTGTTTCAGATTTAACTAAGTCTCTTTCAAACTTAATATAAAATTCTAACATATTAAGGTCACTCTTCCCTAAATTTAGTAAGGTTTTATAATGCTCCTTTTAAATTTTAAAGAGAAACAAAATGAATTATATTGCTGCTGAATGTAAAAAGGAATCTGACATGATAAAGTCCATGAAGTTGTGTTAAAAACATGTGATTTGGTTTGACAATATATGGCCAAATGTCACTCAAATTGAGCAAAGAGTAATTGGACTTTTTTCTCCAGATATCGATGAATGCGCAACCAACACATCAACCTGTCAACAAATCTGCAACAATACAATTGGAAACTACACCTGCAGTTGCCGCCCTGGCTTTAGCATCAACATAAACAACACTTATCTTTGTGATGGTAGGAAATCTTCAAATATACGGATTCTCTGCAATTGATGATTTGAAATTTATCCTCCAACTTCCAGTTCTCATTGCCCTGCACATTCTAGATGGTTTCAAGCAATGTCTTTTGTTCTCCTTAATTACCAAGCAATCAGAGATTCACTACAATTTTCTGTGTCCCTACGCAATCGGGATATATTGATTACAGAATATGTTAAAACTATTGTAGTAAATCAGTGAGTTACAATGGTTTTTCACGTATCTTTCACAGTTTCTAATCAATGGTCTGTGTTATGCAGTTCTGGACTCGCCATTAATCAATGGCCCTGAATCTGCGGTTGGTATGATGGCGTACTCTATGGGGGGAATTTTACTTGCCCTGGGGAGGCGGCTATTGAGGCGGGGCTGCCGTGAAATTGGCAGAAACTGGGAGCGGGTACCGAAACCGCACCGAACCTACCTCTGTGCCATCTTCCCGTGAGGTGGGACCCGACTCGCACAGGGACCTGTCTCCTCGATGCGGGAAGGGGATTACAGCCAATTAACTGCCTGTTAACAGGTAGTTAACATCAGTTAAGAAGCTTATCCCCATTTCACGCACACAAGTGCGACGGCTGCGAACCGCGCCAGGGTCAGCGAGGCGAGCAGTGTGTCTGCGAGGGTGAGAGGGATCAAAAAGTCCGCTGTGGAGGTGATTGATGGTTGCAAGTGTGGATTGGTAAGCATGAGAGGTGAGTGTAAAGTGTTAGAAAAGGTTTACTTACCTTTGCTTCTTCCTGCAGGCTTCAATCCTTGGGGATCCAGAGGCTCCTCATCTCAATGGTAGAGATGACAGAATGGTTGCTGCATTCTCCGAAGCAGCAGCCATCTGATTGCTGCTGAGGAAAGAGGTTTGCTGAGTCTTCAGTACAAGGACTCACCATAGAACAGAGATTGTCAGCATTTGGCAGCTTCTCAAAGCTGTCAAACACTGACAATACATCTGTCAAAAATTTTTGAGAGATGGAATGTGATACCCTGACATCCTCTGTCACCGGCTTTCCTTTAATTGGTGGGTTTAACAAGGTCAGTCAAGCGAAAATAGCGTGGTTTGGCTGGACTTCGTTGGGGGCGGGACTGAAACCCAACAACCAGCAGACCCGCCCCCAACGCCTCCCAATTGAAAAAATCCAGCCCTAGGAGTGCAACATCACACCGGCTTTGAAAATGACTGCAAGTTCGGGATTTCCGCATGTGCTAAATTCCGAAGTAGAGCGATCTGTCAATATCCGACTGTCCTTCGGCTATACTACACGTTTCACCTACCCATTCAAATCAATGTACTGGTGAAAAGTTGGGCTAATTGCCCAACGACTGCGCATTTTTATAGGTTTGTTTAATATAATCTTGATTGGTTGTTAAATACTGTTACAATGATTGTCATTTTTTAATAAAATAGCATTTCTGGCTGCTAAGTTATTAAAATGAGATGTGGGAAAATCAGCAATCTCCTCTGTTTCCTGATTGGCTAAGAGCAAGGAAGTGAAAGGAGCCCCGCCCCACGTGATCCCATGTTCACAAACGCACAATGGTGCGCCCCTGGGATCCGTGAGCCTCTATGCTGCGTACAACTCTGCAGCGTTTACAATGACATTTTTGAAGGAGGGTTCGCACGAGGTAAGTGCGGATTTCATTCGGATGTTGGCGGCGTCCTGATTAGCTAGGCCGCCGATCGCGAATTTAGGGCAAATGTTCCTTTATAATCAATGGAGGCGGGAACATTAGTTTGGTGAGGGCAGTTGATGAACTTCACGCCTAATAGTATCCATACATTTAGTAAGGTTTTATAATGCTGAATTTATATTTTGAAGATAAACAACAGTAATGATATTGCTGCTGAATGTAAAGAGGAATCTGACATTATACAGTGCATCATGATGTTCAGAAAACATGTGATTTAGGTTGACAATGTACAGCTAAATGTCACTCAAAGTCAACGAGGAGTAATTGGACTTTTTTCTCCAGATATCGATGAATGCGCAACCAACACATCAACCTGTCAACAAATCTGCAACAATTCAATTGGAAACTACACCTGCAGTTGTCGTCCTGGCTTTAGCATCAACATGAACAACACTTCTCTTTGTGATGGTAGGATATCTTCAAATGTACGGATTCTCTGCAATTGATGATTTGAAAATTATCCTCCAACTACCAGTTCTCATTGCCCTTCAAATTCTAGATGGTTTCAAGCAAGATCTTTTGATCTCGTTAATTACTAAGCAATCAGTGATTCACTACAATTTTCTGTGTCCCTACACAATAGGGATATATTGATTGCAGAATATGTTAAATCTATTGTAGTAAATCAGTGAGTTGCCATGAAATTTCAAGTATCTTTCTCAGTTTCTAATCAATGGGCTGTGTTTTGCCTTTCTGGACTCACCATTACTCAATGGCCCTGAATTTGCAGTCGGTATGAGGGTGTACTCTAAGAGTGTAGTTTGGTGAGGGCAGGTGACAAAAGTCACACCCAATGGTATCCATACATTTAGTAAGGTTTTACAATGCTGATTTTATATTTGAATGACAAACAGCACTCATGATATTGCTGCAGAATGTAAAGAGGAATCTGACATTATACAGTGCATCATGATCAATTGAAAACATGTGATTTAGGTTGACAATGTACAGCCAAATGTCGCTAAAGCTGAACGAGGAGTAATTGGACTTTTTTCTCCAGATATCGATGAATGCGCAACCAACACATCAACCTGTCAACAAATCTGCAACAATACAATTGGAAACTACACCTGCAATTGTCATCCTGGCTTCAGCATCAACATGAACAACACTTCTCTTTGTGATGGTAGGAAATCTTCAAATATACAGATTCACTGTAAATGATAATTTGAAAATGATCCTTCAACTAGCATTTCCCATTGCCCTGCACATTCTAGATGTATTCAAGCATAGTCTTTTGTTCTACTTAATAATTAAATAATGAGAGACCCACGACAATTATCTGTGTCCCTACACAATAGGGATATATTGATTGCAGAATATGTTAAAGCTATTGTAGTAAATCAGTGAGTTTGCATGAAATTTCAAGTACAGTTTCTAATCAATGGGCTGTGTTTTGCAATTCTGGACTCGCCATTACTCAATGGCCCTGAATCTGTGGTCGGTATGATGGTGTACTCTAAGGGCTGGATTTTGATACTGGAGGCGTGTAGGAGGCGGGTCTACAACATTCGGGGTTGTCGTCCCGCCTCCATCGAGTTGTGGCCAACCCACGCGATTTTCAGTTGATTTACCTTGTTGAGCCCGCCCAGCGGGCTCAGCAGGCCAATTAAGGGCCACCCGACAACAGGTGACGTCACAGATTGACATTTCATCTGTCAAAGCTGTCAAACACTGAGAATCTATACTCCAAGTTAATTCCTTCCTCTCAGGCTGATTTAGAGATCTCTCCGGAACAGAAAGCTGAATGCTGCAACTTTTGACAGCTCGCGGCCATTCTGCTTTCTGTGCTGATAAGATGAGGGACTCCCGAGACCTGAAGGAAGGAAGGCTGTAAAGGTAGGTAAAGGAAAGTAAAACTGCTTTAAACACTTTACACACACCAAACACACTTACCTCTGCACTCTTGCACCCATCACTCACCTGAACACCGGACATCTTGAACCCTCCAAGCCTTTAAGCCCGATGATCCGCCTCGCTAACTTGGCGTGGTTTGGAGCCGTCGGGAAACCCACACTTCAGGAATAAAAATGGGGATTAGGCTAAAAACTGCCTGTTAACTACCTGTTAACAGGCAGTTAATTGGCACTAATCCCCTTCCCGCCTCGGGGCGGCGGCTCCCAGCACAGGTCAGGTATCCGCCTCCTTTGAAACTGGCATGGAGGCGGGTTGGGGGCGGGATGGGTTCGTGCCCCCCGATTTCGAGATTTTAACCCCCCACACGCCTCCAATCCCGCCTCCACAGCCCAATGAACATCCTGCCCTTAGAGTGTGTTGTCATACCGACTTTGAAAATGACTGCAAGTTCAGGATTTCCACATGTGCTATATTCCGAAGTTGCGATCTGTGAAGTTCCGACTGTGCGTCGACTTCGCTGCACGTTTCACCTACCTATTCAAATCAGTGTACTGGCGAAAAGTTGGGCTAATTGCTCACTTACTGCGCATTAATTACCCAGAAATGTTTTTCCTCTGGTGCAAAGAGGCACAGGAGCCTGTTGCACAGCATCAGGGGAAGTGGGTGGGGAGCAGTTGAGAAAATTGCATTTGTTTATGCTGCAACCCATAACAATGAGGCACTGGTTCATGTCTGAGTGGAAAGAAACTTTGAAAGAAACTTTCATTTGTTTGAGTTCGAAAACACAGCCTTTTTGTGTCACCGTCTTTGCTGCCTGAAAGACTGTTGTAGTTTTGGTTTAATTCCCATCTTCTATATTGATAGGATTTACTTCACTTTCATGATTTCCTCACGTTATCAGACATTTAAACTCTCGGGGCTGGATTTTACTCACCGAGACGAGTTGGGGGTGGGACTATTTCCGGGTTCTAGTCCCGCCCCCAGTGACGTCCGACGCACCGGTGCTATTTTCCCCTGATTGGCCTTGTTAAGCCCGCCCAGTGGGCTTGCTGGCCAATTAAGGGAAAGTCAGCATCAGATGATGTCAGTTGATGCCAATTCATCTGCCAGTTTTCTTAAAGGCAATTGAACCATCTATGTTTGACAAATGATTTGACAGCGTTTGACAGCATTGAGGTGCTGTCAAACTCTGACAATCACTGTACAAAGTTGAGTGCTTGCACCCAGGCTCTCCAGTGACTCTCTGCTCAGGATGAAACAGATGGCAGCTGCAGGGGAGGGTACAGAAGCGATCTGTCACTTCTCCCATTGAGGTGAGGCCACACAAATACTTCAAAGCTTGCCACCTACAGAATAATCTAAACACATTAAAAATGACTTTCCCAACATTTGCTTACCTCTGATACTCACCAGTGTCCCATTACATCCTTCACACCACTTCTGCAGCTGTCATCTATACACAAACATTAAAACAGACCCACAGCAACCCTCATTTGCCCGGGCAGGAGTCCCCGACGTCGAGACCCCGGCAGGAGAAGTCTAATAATTGGATAAAGCCTCTTAACTGCCTGTTAACTACCTGTTAACAGGCAGTTAAGTGTCTATAATCCCTGAGGTAGCGCACAATTCCTAAATGTTAGTGCCTGAACAGGCGTGTGTAGCCCTTGATTTTGTGTACCAATCACCTCCAGGGGAGCTGGAGATGAATTTCACAGTTACCAGCGCTAATTTGTACCTCAGACTTACGTAGTTTTCTTTGTTTAGATTTAAGACCCTTGTTTCAGATTTAACTAAGTCTCTTTCAAAATTAATATAAAATTCTAACATATTAAGGTCACTCTTCCCTAAATTTAGTAAGGTTTTATAATGCTCCTTTTAAATTTTAAAGAGAAACAAAATGAATTATATTGCTGCTGAATGTAAAAAGGAATCTGACATGATAAAGTCCATGAAGTTGTGTTAAAAACACGTGATTTGGTTTGACAACATATGGCCAAATGTCACTCAAATTGAGCAAAGAGTAATTGGACTTTTTTCTCCAGATATCGATGAATGCGCAACCAACACATCAACCTGTCAACAAATCTGCAGCAATACAATTGGAAACTACACCTGCAGTTGCCGCCCTGGCTTTAGCATCAACATAAACAACACTTATCTTTGTGATGGTAGGAAATCTTCAAATATACGGATTCTCTGCAATTGATGATTTGAAAATTATCCTCCAACTTCCAGTTCTCATTGCCCTGCACATTCTAGATGGTTTCAAGCAATGTCTTTTGTTCTCCTTAATTACCAAGCAATCAGAGATTCACTACAATTTTCTGTGTCCCTACGCAATCGGGATATATTGATTACAGAATATGTTAAAACTATTGTAGTAAATCAGTGAGTTACAATGATTTTTCACGTATCTTTCACAGTTTCTAATCAATGGTCTGTGTTATGCAATTCTGGACTCGCCATTAATCAATGGCCCTGAATCTGCGGTTGGTATGATGGCGTACTCTATGGGGGGAATTTTACTTGCCCTGGGGAGGCGGCTATTGAGGCGGGGCTGCCGTGAAATTGGCAGAAACTGGGAGCGGGTACCGAAACCGCACCGAACCTACCTCTGTGCCATCTTCCCGTGAGGTGGGACCCGACTCGCGCAGGGACCCGTCTCCTCGATGCGGGAAGGGGATTACAGCCAATTAACTGCCTGTTAACAGGTAGTTAACATCAGTTAAGAAGCTTATCTCCATTTCATGCACACAAGTGCGACGGCTGCGAACCGCGCCAGGGTCAGCGAGGTGAGCAGTGTGTCTGCGAGGGTGAGAGGGATCAAAAAGTCCGCTGTGGAGGTGATTGATGGTTGCAAGTGTGGATTGGTAAGCATGAGAGGTGAGTGTAAAGTGTTAGAAAAGGTTTACTTACCTTTGCTTCTTCCTGCAGGCTTCAATCCTTGGGGATCCAGAGGCTCCTCATCTCAATGGTAGAGATGACAGAATGGTTGCTGCATTCTCCGAAGCAGCAGCCATCTGATTGCTGCTGAGGAAAGAGGTTTGCTGAGTCTTCAGTACAAGGACTCACCATAGAACAGAGATTGTCAGCATTTGGCAGCTTCTCAAACCTGTCAAACACTGACAATACATCTGTCAAAAATTTTTGAGAGATGGAATGTGATACCCTGACATCCTCTGTCACCGGCTTTCCTTTAATTGGCGGGTTTAACAAGGTCAGTCAAGGGAAAATAGCGTGGTTTGGCTGGACTTCGTTGGGGGCAGGACTGAAACCCAACAACCAGCAGACCCGCCCCCAATGCCTCCCCATTGAAAAAATCCAGCCCTAAGAGTGCAACATCACACCGGCTTTGAAAATGACTGCAAGTTCGGGATTTACCGCATGTGCTAAATTCCGAAGTAGAGCGATCTGTCAATATCCGACTGTCCTTCGGCTTTACTACACGTTTCACCTACCCATTCAAATCAATGTACTGGTGAAAAGTTGGGCTAATTGCCCAACGACTGTGCATTTTTATAGGTTTGTTTAATATAATCTTGATTGGTTGTTAAATACTGTTACAATGATTGTCATTTTTTAATAAAATAGCATTTCTGGCTGCTAAGTTATTAAAATGAGATGTGGGAAAATCAGCAATCTCCTCTGTTTCCTGATTGGCTAAGAGCAAGGAAGCGAAAGGAGCCCCGCCCCACGTGATCCCATGTTCACAAACGCACAATGGTGCGCCCCTGGGATCCGTGAGCCTCTATGCTGCGTACAACTCTGCAGCGTTTACAATGACATTTTTGAAGGAGGGTTCGCACGAGGTAAGTGCGGATTTCATTCGGATGTTGGCGGCGTCCTGATTAGCTAGGCCGCCGATCGCGAATTTAGGGCAAATGTTCCTTTATAATCAATGGAGGCGGGAACATTAGTTTGGTGAGGGCAGTTGATGAACTTCACGCCTAATAGTATCCATACATTTAGTAAGGTTTTATAATGCTGAATTTATATTTTGAAGATAAACAACAGTAATGATATTGCTGCTGAATGTAAAGAGGAATCTGACATTATACAGTGCATCATGATGTTCAGAAAGCATTTCTCCAGAAAACATGTGATTTAGGTTGACAATGTACAGCTAAATGTCACTCAAAGTCAACGAGGAGTAATTGGACTTTTTTCTCCAGATATCGATGAATGCGCAACCAACACATCAACCTGTCAACAAATCTGCAACAATTCAATTGGAAACTACACCTGCAGTTGTCGTCCTGGCTTTAGCATCAACATGAACAACACTTCTCTTTGTGATGGTAGGATATCTTCAAATGTACGGATTCTCTGCAATTGATGATTTGAAAATTATCCTCCAACTACCAGTTCTCATTGCCCTTCAAATTCTAGATGGTTTCAAGCAAGATCTTTTGATCTCGTTAATTACTAAGCAATCAGTGATTCACTACAATTTTCTGTGTCCCTACACAATAGGGATATATTGATTGCAGAATATGTTAAATCTATTGTAGTAAATCAGTGAGTTGCCATGAAATTTCAAGTATCTTTCTCAGTTTCTAATCAATGGGCTGTGTTTTGCCTTTCTGGACTCACCATTACTCAATGGCCCTGAATTTGCAGTCGGTATGAGGGTGTACTCTAAGAGTGTAGTTTGGTGAGGGCAGGTGACAAAAGTCACACCCAATGGTATCCATACATTTAGTAAGGTTTTACAATGCTGATTTTATATTTTAATGACAAACAGCACTCATGATATTGCTTCAGAATGTAAAGAGGAATCTGACATTATACAGTGCATCATGATCAATTGAAAACATGTGATTTAGGTTGACAATGTACAGCCAAATGTCGCTCAAGCTGAACGAGGAGTAATTGGACTTTTTTCTCCAGATATCGATGAATGCGCAACCAAAACATCAACCTGTCAACAAATCTGCAACAATACAATTGGAAACTACACCTGCAATTGTCATCCTGGCTTCAGCATCAACATGAACAACACTTCTCTTTGTGATGGTAGGAAATCTTCAAATATACAGATTCACTGTAAATGATAATTTGAAAATGATCCTTCAACTAGCATTTCCCATTGCCCTGCACATTCTAGATGTATTCAAGCATAGTCTTTTGTTCTCCTTAATAATTAAATAATGAGAGACCCACGACAATTATCTGTGTCCCTACACAATAGGGATATATTGATTGCAGAATATGTTAAAGCTATTGTAGTAAATCAGTGAGTTTGCATGAAATTTCAAGTACAGTTTCTAATCAATGGGCTGTGTTTTGCAATTCTGGACTCGCCATTACTCAATGGCCCTGAATCTGTGGTCGGTATGATGGTGTACTCTAAGGGCTGGATTTTGATACTGGAGGCGTGTAGGAGGCGGGTCTACAACATTCGGGGTTGTCGTCCCGCCTCCATCGAGTTGTGGCCAACCCACGCGATTTTCAGTTGATTTACCTTGTTGAGCCCGCCCAGCGGGCTCAGCAGGCCAATTGAGGGCCACCCGACAACAGGTGACGTCACAGATTGACATTTCATCTGTCAAAGCTGTCAAACACTGAGAATCTGTACTCCAAGTTAATTCCTTCCTCTCAGGCTGATTTAGAGATCTCTCCGGAACAGAAAGCTGAATGCTGCAACTTTTGACAGCTCGCGGCCATTCTGCTTTCTGTGCTGATAAGATGAGGGACTCCCGAGACCTGAAGGAAGGAAGGCTGTAAAGGTAGGTAAAGGAAAGTAAAACTGCTTTAAACACTTTACACACACCAAACACACTTACCTCTGCACTCTTGCACCCATCACTCACCTGAACACCGGACATCTCGAACCCTCCAAGCCTTTAAGCCCGATGATCCGCCTCGCTAACTTGGCGTGGTTTGGAGCCGTCGGGAAACCCACACTTCAGGAATAAAAATAGGGATTAGGCTAAAAACTGCCTGTTAACTACCTGTTAACAGGCAGTTAATTGGCACTAATCCCCTTCCCGCCTCGGGGCGGCGGCTCCCAGCACAGGTCAGGTATCCGCCTCCTTTGAAACTGGCATGGAGGCGGGTTGGGGGCGGGATGGGTTCGTGCCCCCCATTTCGAGATTTTAACCCCCCACACGCCTCCAATCCCGCCTCCACAGCCCAATGAACATCCTGCCCTTAGAGTGTGTTGTCATACCGACTTTGAAAATGACTGCAAGTTCAGGATTTCCACATGTGCTATATTCCGAAGTTGCGATCTGTGAAGTTCCGACTGTGCGTCGACTTCGCTGCACGTTTCACCTACCTATTCAAATCAGTGTACTGGCGAAAAGTTGGGCTAATTGCTCACTTACTGCGCATTAATTACCCAGAAATGTTTTTCCTCTGGTGCAAAGAGGCACAGGAGCCTGTTGCACAGCATCAGGGGAAGTGGGTGGGGAGCAGTTGAGAAAATTGCATTTGTTTATGCTACAACCCATAACAATGAGGCACTGGTTCATGTCTGAGTGGAAAGAAACTTTGAAAGAAACTTTCATTTGTTTGAGTTCGAAAACACAGCCTTTTTGTGTCACCGTCTTTGCTGCCTGAAAGACTGTTGTAGTTTTGGTTTAATTCCCATCTTCTATATTGATAGGATTTACTTCACTTTCATGATTTCCTCACGTTATCAGACATTTAAACTCTCGGGGCTGGATTTTACTCAGCGAGACGAGTTGGGGGTGGGACTATTTCCGGGTTCTAGTCCCGCCCCCAGTGACGTCCGACGCACCGGTGCTATTTTCCCCTGATTGGCCTTGTTAAGCCCGCCCAGTGGGCTTGCTGGCCAATTAAGGGAAAGTCAGCATCAGATGATGTCAGTTGATGCCAATTCATCTGCCAGTTTTCTTAAAGGCAATTGAACCATCTATGTTTGACAAATGATTTGACAGTGTTTGACAGCATTGAGGTGCTGTCAAAGTCTGACAATCACTGTACAAAGTTGAGTGCTTGCACCCAGGCTCTCCAGTGACTCTCTGCTCAGGATGAAACAGATGGCAGCTGCAGGGGAGGGTACAGAAGCGATCTGTCACTTCTCCCATTGAGGTGAGGCCACACAAATACTTCAAAGCTTGCCACCTACAGAATAATCTAAACACATTAAAAATGACTTTCCCAACATTTGCTTACCTCTGATACTCACCAGTGTCCCATTACATCCTTCACACCACTTCTGCAGCTGTCATCTATACACAAACATTAAAACAGACCCACAGCAACCCTCATTTGCCCGGGCAGGAGTCCCCGACGTCGAGACCCCGGCAGGAGAAGTCTAATAATTGGATAAAGCCTCTTAACTGCCTGTTAACTACCTGTTAACAGGCAGTTAAGTGTCTATAATCCCTGAGGTAGCGCACAATTCCTAAATGTTAGTGCCTGAACAGACGTGTGTAGCCCTTGATTTTGTGTACCAATCACCTCCAGGGGAGCTGGAGATGAATTTCACAGTTACCAGCGCTAATTTGTACCTCAGACTTACGTAGTTTTCTTTGTTTAGATTTAAGACCCTTGTTTCAGATTTAACTAAGTCTCTTTCAAACTTAATATAAAATTCTAACATATTAAGGTCACTCTTCCCTAAATTTAGTAAGGTTTTATAATGCTCCTTTTAAATTTTAAAGAGAAACAAAATGAATTATATTGCTGCTGAATGTAAAAAGGAATCTGACATGATAAAGTCCATGAAGTTGTGTTAAAAACACGTGATTTGGTTTGACAATATATGGCCAAATGTCACTCAAATTGAGCAAAGAGTAATTGGACTTTTTTCTCCAGATATCGATGAATGCGCAACCAACACATCAACCTGTCAACAAATCTGCAACAATTCAATTGGAAACTACACCTGCAGTTGTCGTCCTGGCTTTAGCATCAACATGAACAACACTTCTCTTTGTGATGGTAGGATATCTTCAAATGTACGGATTCTCTGCAATTGATGATTTGAAAATTATCCTCCAACTACCAGTTCTCATTGCCCTTCAAATTCTAGATGGTTTCAAGCAAGATCTTTTGATCTCGTTAATTACTAAGCAATCAGTGATTCACTACAATTTTCTGTGTCCCTACACAATAGGGATATATTGATTGCAGAATATGTTAAATCTATTGTAGTAAATCAGTGAGTTGCCATGAAATTTCAAGTATCTTTCTCAGTTTCTAATCAATGGGTTGTGTTTTGCCTTTCTGGACTCACCATTACTCAATGGCCCTGAATTTGCAGTCGGTATGAGGGTGTACTCTAAGAGTGTAGTATGGTGAGGGCAGGTGACAAAAGTCACACCCAATGGTATCCATACATTTAGTAAGGTTTTACAATGCTGATTTTATATTTTAATGACAAACAGCACTCATGATATTGCTTCAGAATGTAAAGAGGAATCTGACATTATACAGTGCATCATGATCAATTGAAAACATGTGATTTAGGTTGACAATGTACAGCCAAATGTCGCTCAAGCTGAACGAGGAGTAATTGGACTTTTTTCTCCAGATATCGATGAATGCGCAACCAAAACATCAACCTGTCAACAAATCTGCAACAATACAATTGGAAACTACACCTGCAATTGTCATCCTGGCTTCAGCATCAACATGAACAACACTTCTCTTTGTGATGGTAGGAAATCTTCAAATATACAGATTCACTGTAAATGATAATTTGAAAATGATCCTTCAACTAGCATTTCCCATTGCCCTGCACATTCTAGATGGTTTCAAGCAATGTCTTTTGTTCTCCTTAATTACCAAGCAATCAGAGATTCACTACAATTTTCTGTGTCCCTACGCAATCGGGATATATTGATTACAGAATATGTTAAAACTATTGTAGTAAATCAGTGAGTTACAATGGTTTTTCACGTATCTTTCACAGTTTCTAATCAATGGTCTGTGTTATGCAGTTCTGGACTCGCCATTAATCAATGGCCCTGAATCTGCGGTTGGTATGATGGCGTACTCTATGGGGGGAATTTTACTTGCCCTGGGGAGGCGGCTATTGAGGCGGGGCTGCCGTGAAATTGGCAGAAACTGGGAGCGGGTACCGAAACCGCACCGAACCTACCTCTGTGCCATCTTCCCGTGAGGTGGGACCCGACTCGCGCAGGGACCCGTCTCCTCGATGCGGGAAGGGGATTACAGCCAATTAACTGCCTGTTAACAGGTAGTTAACATCAGTTAAGAAGCTTATCCCCATTTCACGCACACAAGTGCGACGGCTGCGAACCGCGCCAGGGTCAGCGAGGTGAGCAGTGTGTCTGCGAGGGTGAGAGGGATCAAAAAGTCCGCTGTGGAGGTGATTGATGGTTGCAAGTGTGGATTGGTAAGCATGAGAGGTGAGTGTAAAGTGTTAGAAAAGGTTTACTTACCTTTGCTTCTTCCTGCAGGCTTCAATCCTTGGGGATCCAGAGGCTCCTCATCTCAATGGTAGAGATGACAGAATGGTTGCTGCATTCTCCGAAGCAGCAGCCATCTGATTGCTGCTGAGGAAAGAGGTTTGCTGAGTCTTCAGTACAAGGACTCACCATAGAACAGAGATTGTCAGCATTTGGCAGCTTCTCAAAGCTGTCAAACACTGACAATACATCTGTCAAAAATTTTTGAGAGATGAAATGTGATACCCTGACATCCTCTGTCACCGGCTTTCCTTTAATTGGCGGGTTTAACAAGGTCAGTCAAGGGAAAATAGCGTGGTTTGGCTGGACTTCGTTGGGGGCGGGACTGAAACCCAACAACCAGCAGACCCGCCCCCAACGCCTCCCCATTGAAAAAATCCAGCCCTAAGAGTGCAACATCACACCGGCTTTGAAAATGACTGCAAGTTCGGGATTTCCGCATGTGCTAAATTCCGAAGTAGAGCGATCTGTCAATATCCGACTGTCCTTCGGCTTTACTACACGTTTCACCTACCCATTCAAATCAATGTACTGGTGAAAAGTTGGGCTAATTGCCCAACGACTGCGCATTTTTATAGGTTTGTTTAATATAATCTTGATTGGTTGTTAAATACTGTTACAATGATTGTCATTTTTTAATAAAATAGCATTTCTGGCTGCTAAGTTATTAAAATGAGATGTGGGAAAATCAGCTATCTCCTCTGTTTCTTGATTGGCTAAGAGCAAGGAAGTGAAAGGAGCCCCGCCCCACGTGATCCCATGTTCACATATGCACAATGGTGCGCCCCTGGGATCCGTGAGCCTCTATGCTGCGTACAACTCTGCAGCGTTTACAATGACATTTTTGAAGGAGGGTTCGCACGAGGTAAGTGCGGATTTCATTCGGATGTTGGCGGCGTCCTGATTAGCTAGGCCGCCGATCGCGAATTTAGGGCAAATGTTCCTTTATAATCAATGGAGGCGGGAACATTAGTTTGGTGAGGGCAGTTGATGAACTTCACGCCTAATAGTATCCATACATTTAGTAAGTTTTTATAATGCTGAATTTATATTTTGAAGATAAACAACAGTAATGATATTGCTGCTGAATGTAAAGAGGAATCTGACATTATACAGTGCATCATGATGTTCAGAAAACATGTGATTTAGGTTGACAATGTACAGCTAAATGTCACTCAAAGTCAACGAGGAGTAATTGGACTTTTTTCTCCAGATATCGATGAATGCGCAACCAACACATCAACCTGTCAACAAATCTGCAACAATTCAATTGGAAACTACACCTGCAGTTGTCTTCCTGGCTTTAGCATCAACATGAACAACACTTCTCTTTGTGATGGTAGGATATCTTCAAATGTACGGATTCTCTGCAATTGATGATTTGAAAATTATCCTCCAACTACCAGTTCTCATTGCCCTTCAAATTCTAGATGGTTTCAAGCAAGATCTTTTGATCTCGTTAATTACTAAGCAATCAGTGATTCACTACAATTTTCTGTGTCCCTACACAATAGGGATATATTGATTGCAGAATATGTTAAATCTATTGTAGTAAATCAGTGAGTTGCCATGAAATTTCAAGTATCTTTCTCAGTTTCTAATCAATGGGCTGTGTTTTGCCATTCTGGACTCACCATTACTCAATGGCCCTGAATTTGCGGTCGGTATGAGGGTGTACTCTAAGAGTGTAGTTTGGTGAGGGCAGGTGACAAAAGTCACACCCAATGGTATCCATACATTTGGTAAGGTTTTACAATGCTGATTTTATATTTGAATGACAAACAGCACTCATGATATTGCTGCAGAATGTAAAGAGGAATCTGACATTATACAGTGCATCATGATCAATTGAAAACATGTGATTTAGGTTGACAATGTACAGCCAAATGTCGCTCAAGCTGAACGAGGAGTAATTGGACTTTTTTCTCCAGATATCGATGAATGCGCAACCAACACATCAACCTGTCAACAAATCTGCAACAATACAATTGGAAACTACACCTGCAATTGTCATCCTGGCTTCAGCATCAACATGAACAACACTTCTCTTTGTGATGGTAGGAAATCTTCAAATATACAGATTCACTGTAAATGATAATTTGAAAATGATCCTTCAACTAGCATTTCCCATTGCCCTGCACATTCTAGATGTATTCAAGCATAGTCTTTTGTTCTCCTTAATAATTAAATAATGAGAGACCCACGACAATTATCTGTGTCCCTACACAATAGGGATATATTGATTGCAGAATATGTTAAAGCTATTGTAGTAAATCAGTGAGTTTGCATGAAATTTCAAGTACAGTTTCTAATCAATGGGCTGTGTTTTGCAATTCTGGACTCGCCATTACTCAATGGCCCTGAATCTGTGGTCGGTATGATGGTGTACTCTAAGGGCTGGATTTTGATACTGGAGGCGTGTAGGAGGCGGGTCTACAACATTCGGGGTTGTCGTCCCGCCTCCATCGAGTTGTGGCCAACCCACGCGATTTTCAGTTGATTTACCTTGTTGAGCCCGCCCAGCGGGCTCAGCAGGCCAATTAAGGGCCACCCGACAACAGGTGACGTCACAGATTGACATTTCATCTGTCAAAGCTGTCAAACACTGAGAATCTGTACTCCAAGTTAATTCCTTCCTCTCAGGCTGATTTAGAGATCTCTCCGGAACAGAAAGCTGAATGCTGCAACTTTTGACAGCTCGCGGCCATTCTGCTTTCTGTGCTGATAAGATGAGGGACTCCCGAGACCTGAAGGAAGGAAGGCTGTAAAGGTAGGTAAAGGAAAGTAAAACTGCTTTAAACACTTTACACACACCAAACACACTTACCTCTGCACTCTTGCACCCATCACTCACCTGAACACCGGACATCTCAAACCCTCCAAGCCTTTAAGCCCGATGATCCGCCTCGCTAACTTGGCGTGGTTTGGAGCTGTCGGGAAACCCACACTTCAGGAATAAAAATAGGGATTAGGCTAAAAACTGCCTGTTAACTACCTGTTAACAGGCAGTTAATTGGCACTAATCCCCTTCCCGCCTCGGGGCGGCGGCTCCCAGCACAGGTCAGGTATCCGCCTCCTTTGAAACTGGCATGGAGGCGGGTTGGGGGCGGGATGGGTTCGTGCCCCCCGATTTCGAGATTTTAACCCCCCACACGCCTCCAATCCCGCCTCCACAGCCCAATGAACATCCTGCCCTTAGAGTGTGTTGTCATACCGACTTTGAAAATGACTGCAAGTTCAGGATTTCCACATGTGCTATATTCCGAAGTTGCGATCTGTGAAGTTCCGACTGTGCGTCGACTTCGCTGCACGTTTCACCTACCTATTCAAATCTGTGTACTGGCGAAAAGTTGGGCTAATTGCTCACTTACTGCGCATTAATTACCCAGAAATGTTTTTCCTCTGGTGCAAAGAGGCACAGGAGCCTGTTACACAGCATCAGGGGAAGTGGGTGGGGAGCAGTTGAGAAAATTGCATTTGTTTATGCTACAACCCATAACAATGAGGCACTGGTTCATGTCTGAGTGGAAAGAAACTTTGAAAGAAACTTTCATTTGTTTGAGTTCGAAAACACAGCCTTTTTGTGTCACCGTCTTTGCTGCCTGAAAGACTGTTGTAGCTTTGGTTTAATTCCCATCTTCTATATTGATAGGATTTACTTCACTTTCATGATTTCCTCATGTTATCAGACATTTAAACTCTCGGGGCTGGATTTTACTCACCGAGACGAGTTGGGGGTGGGACTATTTCCGGGTTCTAGTCCCGCCCCCAGTGACGTCCGACGCACCGGTGCTATTTTCCCCTGATTGGCCTTGTTAAGCCCGCCCAGTGGGCTTGCTGGCCAATTAAGGGAAAGTCAGCATCAGATGATGTCAGTTGATGCCAATTCATCTGCCAGTTTTCTTAAAGGCAATTGAACCATCTATGTTTGACAAATGATTTGACAGTGTTTGACAGCATTGAGGTGCTGTCAAAGTCTGACAATCACTGTACAAAGTTGAGTGCTTGCACCCAGGCTCTCCAGTGACTCTCTGCTCAGGATGAAACAGATGGCAGCTGCAGGGGAGGGTACAGAAGCGATCTGTCACTTCTCCCATTGAGGTGAGGCCACACAAATACTTCAAAGCTTGCCACCTACAGAATAATCTAAACACATTAAAAATGACTTTCCCAACATTTGCTTACCTCTGATACTCACCAGTGTCCCATTACATCCTTCACACCACTTCTGCAGCTGTCATCTATACACAAACATTAAAACAGACCCACAGCAACCCTCATTTGCCCGGGCAGGAGTCCCCGATGTCGAGACCCCGGCAGGAGAAGTCTAATAATTGGATAAAGCCTCTTAACTGCCTGTTAACTACCTGTTAACAGGCAGTTAAGTGTCTATAATCCCTGAGGTAGCGCAGAATTCCTAAATGTTAGTGCCTGAACAGACGTGTGTAGCCCTTGATTTTGTGTACCAATCACCTCCAGGGGAGCTGGAGATGAATTTCACAGTTACCAGCGCTAATTTGTACCTCAGACTTACGTAGTTTGCTTTGTTTAGATTTAAGACCCTTGTTTCAGATTTAACTAAGGCCTAGAAATTCAGCTGTTTGCGCCAGACGTTAGCGCCAGATTTCCGGCGCTATCCACTTAGCGCCCGGGCACCGCCGGATCTGCGCCTACGCCAAAATTCAGCTGGGCTTTAGCGCCGGCGCAAAGTGTTAGCGCCCGGTCAGCTGCGCGCGCATCTTATGACGTCATTCTGTCGTGCAACGCCGTTTGTGCGCCCCAATCCGGAAATTCAGTGGCGCCCGGCCGATGTTGGCGTGGCGCTACTAAGAACTGTGAAATGGAACTCAACAGAGGCCCTGTGGGATTCGGGGAGCGCTAATTAAAGGGCACATCCACTCACCCATAAAAGCTAGCCATTTCGCTGCAATGACTTGACTGGTTTGGATTTCTGCACAGAGAGCAAGGCACAGAGATTACTGATTTCGGACACCATAGGAGAGGTCTTTTTGGCTTCTAGCCAGTGCTTTGACATTTGCATCCTTGTGATTTTGCTGGTTGGAACTTTGTAATGGGGGCTGCATGGGGGGCCAACCCTCAGTTGCGACATTTTGTGCGAAGGGCTGGCATACGCTTTGAGACAGGCCCAGGCATGGCTAGACGCAGAGGGGCCATTAGGCGTCGCCAACGTAGGCCTTACCCAGTCAGGCAATACCGGGAGCAGGTCTCATATCTCACCATGACTGCGGCGCATTGTGTTAAGAGGCTGCGCTTCAGAAGGGAGGTGGTTGAAGAGATCTGCCAGCGGCTTCATGCAGATTTGCAGCCACAGCTCATGTCCAGGGCGTCTCTCTCGGTGGAAGTGAAGGTCACGGTGGCTCTCAGCTTTTATGCAAGCGGCTCCTTCCAAGCCGCTGCTGGGGACATCGCGACCATCTCCCAGTTCGCCGCGCATCGCTGCATCCGACAGGTCACCGAAGCACTTTTCGCGAGGAGCCACCAATTCATCTCCTTCCCCATGACCCAACACAAGCAGGAGCAGCGTGCATTCGGATTTGCCAGGATCGCGGCCTTCCCCATGGTGCAGGGCGCCATTGACTGCACGCATGTGGCTATGCGGCCACCTATCCGCAATGCCGAGCAAGACCGCAACCGGAAGGGCTACCATTCCCTAAATGTGCAGCTGGTGTGTGACCACAGGCAGCGCATCCTAGCTGTCAATGCCCGCTTCCCAGGAAGCATCCACGATGCCTTTATCCTGCGACAGACTACTGTGGCTGACATGTTCCAGGCACAGCCTCAACCAAGGGGATGGCTTCTCGGGGACAAGGGCACCCTTTGTGCACATGGCTCATGACCCCGCTCCGCGCGCCCAGGACACCAGCGGAGCTGGCATACAACGAAAGCCATCAAGCCACAAGGAACCTAATAGAGCAAACGATAGGCGTCCTCAAGCAACGGTTCCGTTGCCTGGATCGTTCGGGCGGGTCTCTTCAGTATTCGCCGGATAGAGTCTCCCAGTTCGTCGTGGTCTGCTGCATGCTCCACAACCTGGCTATCCGCAGGACTCAGGCACTGCCACCTGACATTGGGCCACCACCTCAGGAGGACGAGCAGGAGGACCCTGAGGAGGAGCAGCACCAGGCCAGGAGGGAGCGACAAGGTCCAAGGGCCGTCCGCCGGGGGCTTATTGCTCGACACTTCTAGGCCCCCTGTCAGGGAATGGCCTGGCCCACTGAACGCAGCCGCTTCGCAAGCCCTCAGCCAGTTAACCCAACAACCACTTGAAACATGACACCTGCACATGGTGAATAAATAAACATCTTTATTTGAAAACCTCAGGGCCCTTCCCACATGGAAGAGCAAAACAGAGAAGACCCCCAAAAAACAGTAACAAACTTCTGTCACTCCCAAAACCTGGGGAGGACTAACATAACATCAGCATCCAAATGGCCTCGTCACTGGCCTAACAAAAACAAGCCCCCCCAACAACACAAAGATCCCCATAAAACAAAAACACATAATGCCCCCCAGAACAGAAGCCCCCGCATCACCCAAACCCTCGGTGAACACACTCTATTGGGTGTGGCGAGAGGGCGAGTGTGTGGACAGGCGTCTTTTGCCCTGGCCCGTCCTGCTGCTGCGCCTCAAGCTGGGCCGTGAGGCTGTGCCGAGGCTGGGGGAAGGATCCTCAGGGCGACAAGGCGTCTCGCCAGATGCCCTTGGGGGTCGGCCTACACGAGGGCGGGCCCGGGAGGGGCCGGCTGGTGGCTGGTTCAGCTGTGGGTGGCCCTCTTCAGTGGCTGCAGGAGCTCCTTGCACCGTGGCTGGGGGAGTGGCAGGCTCGCCTGCACCAATGGGTACAAGGTGGGTGATGCCAGGCGCGCGCTGGTCGCCAGACACACGTGCACTCGGGCGGCCTGGCCGGGGAGCAAGCGCGCCAAACTGTGGGTGGCCAGACCGGTGTGCGGCAGCAGGGCGGCGCCTGGCCTGGCGACGCCTCCCCGCCAGTGCGAGGGTCGCAGAAGTCAGTGCCCCAACTGCGCCGGCATGTCCCCGCATCTGCAGTCCCATTGTCTGGACAGCACCTCTCAGCTGGCGACTGGCGTGCTGCGCTGCCTCGAGTTGCTCGACCCCCCTCTCATGCGCTGCCACAAGGAGCTCCACCCCCCTGGCGTGCGCTGCAGCGAAAACCTCGAGGCCCCTGGCCTGGGCTTGGCCGAAAGCCACCACACTTTGAGAGAGGCTTTCGATGGCCTGAGGCATCTGTGCCAGCACCTCCATGATTTCCACGTGGCGGCGCTCCGACGCCGCCGACATCTCGTCCAGGAGGCGCACCTCCTGGGCGACGTCCGAGTCCGGACTGGAGGGCGCCTCCACCCTCTGGCCAGAAGGGTCGCGTGCCGCCGGAGCCTTGCCGCGGGCGTCCATGCCACTGGGACCAGGTTCGGGGCTCCCCTCCCCCGCCTCCCCCTGGCTCTCCGGCACGCCAGACGTATCCCCTTCATTGGCATGTCCTGGAGCGGCGGAGGGTTCCCCCGAGGTGGCGCCTTCCTGCTGCTCCTCCACGTCCTCCTCCTCCGAGGGCCTGGCTGTGTGGGCTTCAGGGAGCACCTCCTCCTCACCAGCTGAAAGCAGGAAGGCACAAGTGTAGCTTTAGAGTGAGGACAGGCCGACAGCGAGGGAGGCCGCACTGGTGCATTATGCGCATTTATCGGCCACTGGGGAAGGATGTAGATCTGATGCGCGAGGGCAAGGATAGAGGTGCAGCCGGTCCTGTCCTTACCAGTGGGCTCCAGTATAGGGTCGGCGTCGCCGATCGCCACAGGCCCAATCACCGGGTGCCGCAGCAGTCGGGCCACCCTCTCTTCCAGAGGCGTCAGCTCCTGGAACTCGCGAGGGCCTCCACCAGTGACACGGAGGCTCCTGGCGTTCCTCGCCAGCTTGGCCTGCAAGAGAAAGGAGGGCGTCTAAGTACAGTGTGGTGCCCTGTAGCTGTGTGTGAGGCCTGCCATGGTGGAATAGCTTGCACAGTGTGGTGCCCTGTAGCTGTGTGTGAGGCCTGCCATGGTGGAATAGCTTGCACAGTGTGGTGCCCTGTAGCTGTGTGTGAGGCCTCCCATGGTGGAATAGCTTGCACAGTGTGGTGCCCTGTAGCTGTGTGTGAGGCCTCCCATGGTGGAATAGCTTGCACAGTGTGGTGCCCTGTAGCTGTGTGTGAGGCCTCCCATGGTGGAATAGCTTGCACAGTGTGGTGCCCTGTAGCTCTGTGTGAGGCCTCCCATGGTGGAATAGCTTGCACAGTGTGGTGCCCTGTAGCTCTGTGTGAGGCCTCCCATGGTGGAATAGCTTGCACAGTGTGGTGCCCTGTAGCTCTGTGTGAGGCCTCCCATGGTGGAATAGCTTGCACAGTGTGGTAAGTGCAGAAAGAGCTCTTGATTAACATGCAAGTGCCATTGCAGCGGCAGCAGGGCTGGCCATTAGACCTTGGATGTCCCTTTGGCCCTAATGGGAGGTGCACATGCAAGGATGAGGGGGACATTGGAAAGGGTACTCACCTTGACCAGCCGACATAGGTCGTTGTATTTCTTGCGGCACTGGTCCGCACTCCTGGGAACATCTGAGCTGGAGGAGACCCTCCGGGCAATTTTGGTCCAGGCCTCCCTGAACTGGCTCCTGGGAGCCTTCCTGCCACTAGCCGGGCAAACGACCCGCCTTCTTTTGCGCACCCCATGAAGGAGCACACCCAGCGCATGCTCAGAGAAGCGTTCGGCTCTTTCACGGGCCCTCTCCATGTCCTCCAGGCGTTGATATGCCACACAACCACTCCTGAGGCCTAGTTGCAGGGCTACAGCATGCAGGGCGTGGCTGCAGTCAAAGTTGACCCTTCCCCCTTTAAGAGCTGGCCGGCGTCAGGGTGTCTGCTGACACTCACCACATGATCGCACCTGCGCTGCGCCCGGAATCGGCGTTATTAGGCTGCATCGCCGGATTAGCGCCTGAACACAGGGTTCCAACGCCTTGTGCAGCACTCGGCCAAAAAGTTGGCCAAATCTACTGAATTTCGGCGAGCTCGCCTGCACTTTCCGGCGGGCGCTAAATTTGACGAGCGCCCGACTTTAGCGCCGCAATAGCGTCAGAACTGAATTTCTAGGCCTAAGTCTCTTTCAAACTTAATATAAAATTCTAACATATTAAGGTCACTCTTCCCTAAATTTAGTAAGGTTTTATAATGCTCCTTTTAAATTTTAAAGAGAAACAAAATGAATTATATTGCTGCTGAATGTAAAAAGGAATCTGACATGATAAAGTCCATGAAGTTGTGTTAAAAACACGTGATTTGGTTTGACAATATATGGCCAAATGTCACTCAAATTGAGCAAAGAGTAATTGGACTTTTTTCTCCAGATATCGATGAATGCGCAACCAACACATCAACCTGTCAACAAATCTGCAACAATACAATTGGAAACTACACCTGCAGTTGCCGTCCTGGCTTTAGCATCAACATAAACAACACTTATCTTTGTGATGGTAGGAAATCTTCAAATATACGGATTCTCTGCAATTGATGATTTGAAAATTATCCTCCAACTTCCAGTTCTCATTGCCCTGCACATTCTAGATGGTTTCAAGCAATGTCTTTTGTTCTCCTTAATTACCAAGCAATCAGAGATTCACTACAATTTTCTGTGTCCCTACGCAATCGGGATATATTGATTACAGAATATGTTAAAACTATTGTAGTAAATCAGTGAGTTACAATGGTTTTTCACGTATCTTTCACAGTTTCTAATCAATGGTCTGTGTTATGCAGTTCTGGACTCGCCATTAATCAATGGCCCTGAATCTGCGGTTGGTATGATGGCGTACTCTATGGGGGGAATTTTACTTGCCCTGGGGAGGCGGCTATTGAGGCGGGGCTGCCGTGAAATTGGCAGAAACTGGGAGCGGGTACCGAAACCGCACCGAACCTACCTCTGTGCCATCTTCCCGTGAGGTGGGACCCGACTCGCGCAGGGACCCGTCTCCTCGATGCGGGAAGGGGATTACAGCCAATTAACTGCCTGTTAACAGGTAGTTAACATCAGTTAAGAAGCTTATCCCCATTTCACGCACACAAGTGCGACGGCTGCGAACCGCGCCAGGGTCAGCGAGGTGAGCAGTGTGTCTGCGAGGGTGAGAGGGATCAAAAAGTCCGCTGTGGAGGTGATTGATGGTTGCAAGTGTGGATTGGTAAGCATGAGAGGTGAGTGTAAAGTGTTAGAAAAGGTTTACTTACCTTTGCTTCTTCCTGCAGGCTTCAATCCTTGGGGATCCAGAGGCTCCTCATCTCAATGGTAGAGATGACAGAATGGTTGCTGCATTCTCCGAAGCAGCAGCCATCTGATTGCTGCTGAGGAAAGAGGTTTGCTGAGTCTTCAGTACAAGGACTCACCATAGAACAGAGATTGTCAGCATTTGGCAGCTTCTCAAAGCTGTCAAACACTGACAATACATCTGTCAAAAATTTTTGAGAGATGAAATGTGATACCCTGACATCCTCTGTCACCGGCTTTCCTTTAATTGGCGGGTTTAACAAGGTCAGTCAAGGGAAAATAGCGTGGTTTGGCTGGACTTCGTTGGGGGCGGGACTGAAACCCAACAACCAGCAGACCCGCCCCCAACGCCTCCCCATTGAAAAAATCCAGCCCTAAGAGTGCAACATCACACCGGCTTTGAAAATGACTGCAAGTTCGGGATTTCCGCATGTGCTAAATTCCGAAGTAGGGCGATCTGTCAATATCCGACTGTCCTTCGGCTTTACTACACGTTTCACCTACCCATTCAAATCAATGTACTGGTGAAAAGTTGGGCTAATTGCCCAACGACTGCGCATTTTTATAGGTTTGTTTAATATAATCTTGATTGGTTGTTAAATACTGTTACAATGATTGTCATTTTTTAATAAAATAGCATTTCTGGCTGCTAAGTTATTAAAATGAGATGTGGGAAAATCAGCAATCTCCTCTGTTTCCTGATTGGCTAAGAGCAAGGAAGTGAAAGGAGCCCCGCCCCACGTGATCCCATGTTCACAAACGCACAATGGTGCGCCCCTGGGATCCGTGAGCCTCTATGCTGCGTACAACTCTGCAGCGTTTACAATGACATTTTTGAAGGAGGGTTCGCACGAGGTAAGTGCGGATTTCATTCGGATGTTGGCGGCGTCCTGATTAGCTAGGCCGCCGATCGCGAATTTAGGGCAAATGTTCCTTTATAATCAATGGAGGCGGGAACATTAGTTTGGTGAGGGCAGTTGATGAACTTCACGCCTAATAGTATCCATACATTTAGTAAGGTTTTATAATGCTGAATTTATATTTTGAAGATAAACAACAGTAATAATATTGCTGCTGAATGTAAAGAGGAATCTGACATTATACAGTGCATCATGATATTCAGAAAACATGTGATTTAGGTTGACAATGTACAGCTAAATGTCACTCAAAGTCAACGAGGAGTAATTGGACTTTTTTCTCCAGATATCGATGAATGCGCAACCAACACATCAACCTGTCAACAAATCTGCAACAATTCAATTGGAAACTACACCTGCAGTTGTCGTCCTGGCTTTAGCATCAACATGAACAACACTTCTCTTTGTGATGGTAGGATACCTTCAAATGTACGGATTCTCTGCAATTGATGATTTGAAAATTATCCTCCAACTACCAGTTCTCATTGCCCTTCAAATTCTAGATGGTTTCAAGCAAGATCTTTTGATCTCGTTAATTACTAAGCAATCAGTGATTCACTACAATTTTCTGTGTCCCTACACAATAGGGATATATTGATTGCAGAATATGTTAAATCTATTGTAGTAAATCAGTGAGTTGCCATGAAATTTCAAGTATCTTTCTCAGTTTCTAATCAATGGGCTGTGTTTTGCCTTTCTGGACTCACCATTACTCAATGGCCCTGAATTTGCGGTCGGTATGAGGGTGTACTCTAAGAGTGTAGTTTGGTGAGGGCAGGTGACAAAAGTCACACCCAATGGTATCCATACATTTAGTAAGGTTTTACAATGCTGATTTTATATTTGAATGACAAACAGCACTCATGATATTGCTGCAGAATGTAAAGAGGAATCTGACATTATACAGTGCATCATGATCAATTGAAAACATGTGATTTAGGTTGACAATGTACAGCCAAATGTCGCTCAAGCTGAACGAGGAGTAATTGGACTTTTTTCTCCAGATATCGATGAATGCGCAACCAACACATCAACCTGTCAACAAATCTGCAACAATACAATTGGAAACTACACCTGCAATTGTCATCCTGGCTTCAGCATCAACATGAACAACACTTCTCTTTGTGATGGTAGGAAATCTTCAAATATACAGATTCACTGTAAATGATAATTTGAAAATGATCCTTCAACTAGCATTTCCCATTGCCCTGCACATTCTAGATGTATTCAAGCATCGTCTTTTGTTCTCCTTAATAATTAAATAATGAGAGACCCACGACAATTATCTGTGTCCCTACACAATAGGGATATATTGATTGCAGAATATGTTAAAGCTATTGTAGTAAATCAGTGAGTTTGCATGAAATTTCAAGTACAGTTTCTAATCAATGGGCTGTGTTTTGCAATTCTGGACTCGCCATTACTCAATGGCCCTGAATCTGTGGTCGGTATGATGGTGTACTCTAAGGGCTGGATTTTGATACTGGAGGCGTGTAGGAGGTGGGTCTACAACATTCGGGGTTGTCGTCCCGCCTCCATCGAGTTGTGGCCAACCCACGCGATTTTCAGTTGATTTACCTTGTTGAGCCCGCCCAGCGGGCTCAGCAGGCCAATTAAGGGCCACCCGACAACAGGTGACGTCACAGATTGACATTTCATCTGTCAAAGCTGTCAAACACTGAGAATCTGTACTCCAAGTTAATTCCTTCCTCTCAGGCTGATTTAGAGATCTCTCCGGAACAGAAAGCTGAATGCTGCAACTTTTGACAGCTCGCGGCCATTCTGCTTTCTGTGCTGATAAGATGAGGGACTCCCGAGACCTGAAGGAAGGAAGGCTGTAAAGGTAGGTAAAGGAAAGTAAAACTGCTTTAAACACTTTACACACACCAAACACACTTACCTCTGCACTCTTGCACCCATCACTCACCTGAACACCGGACATCTCGAACCCTCCAAGCCTTTAAGCCCGATGATCCGCCTCGCTAACTTGGCGTGGTTTGGAGCCGTCGGGAAACCCACACTTCAGGAATAAAAATAGGGATTAGGCTAAAAACTGCCTGTTAACTACCTGTTAACAGGCAGTTAATTGGCACTAATCCCCTTCCCGCCTCGGGGCGGTGGCTCCCAGCACAGGTCAGGTATCCGCCTCCTTTGAAACTGGCATGGAGGGGGGTTGGGGGCGGGATGGGTTCGTGCCCCCCGATTTCGAGATTTTAACCCCCCACATGCCTCCAATCCCGCCTCCACAGCCCAATGAACATCCTGCCCTTAGAGTGTGTTGTCATACCGACTTTGAAAATGACTGCAAGTTCAGGATTTCCACATGTGCTATATTCCGAAGTTGCGATCTGTGAAGTTCCGACTGTGCGTCGACTTCGCTGCACGTTTCACCTACCTATTCAAATCAGTGTACTGGCGAAAAGTTGGGCTAATTGTTCACTTACTGCGCATTAATTACCCAGAAATGTTTTTCCTCTGGTGCAAAGAGGCACAGGAGCCTGTTGCACAGCATATGGGGAAGTGGGTGGGGAGCAGTTGAGAAAATTGCATTTGTTTATGCTACAACCCATAACAATGAGGCACTGGTTCATGTCTGAGTGGAAAGAAACTTTGAAAGAAACTTTCATTTGTTTGAGTTCGAAAACACAGCCTTTTTGTGTCACCGTCTTTGCTGCCTGAAAGACTGTTGTAGTTTTGGTTTAATTCCCATCTTCTATATTGATAGGATTTACTTCACTTTCATGATTTCCTCACGTTATCAGACATTTAAACTCTCGGGGCTGGATTTTACTCACCGAGACGAGTTGGGGGTGGGACTATTTCCGGGTTCTAGTCCCGCCCCCAGTAACGTCCGACGCACCGGTTCTATTTTCCCCTGATTGGCCTTGTTAAGCCCGCCCAGTGGGCTTGCTGGACAATTAAGGGAAAGTCAGCATCAGATGATGTCAGTTGATGCCAATTCATCTGCCAGTTTTCTTAAAGGCAATTGAACCATCTATGTTTGACAAATGATTTGACAGTGTTTGACAGCATTGAGGTGCTGTCAAACTCTGACAATCACTGTACAAAGTTGAGTGCTTGCACCCAGGCTCTCCAGTGACTCTCTGCTCAGGATGAAACAGATGGCAGCTGCAGGGGAGGGTACAGAAGCGATCTGTCACTTCTCCCATTGAGGTGAGGCCACACAAATACTTCAAAGCTTGCCACCTACAGAATAATCTAAACACATTAAAAATGACTTTCCCAACATTTGCTTACCTCTGATACTCACCAGTGTCCCATTACATCCTTCACACCACTTCTGCAGCTGTCATCTATACACAAACATTAAAACAGACCCACAGCAACCCTCATTTGCCCGGGCAGGAGTCCCCGACGTCGAGACCCCGGCAGGAGAAGTCTAATAATTGGATAAAGCCTCTTAACTGCCTGTTAACTACCTGTTAACAGGCAGTTAAGTGTCTATAATCCCTGAGGTAGCGCACAATTCCTAAATGTTAGTGCCTGAACAGGCGTGTGTAGCCCTTGATTTTGTGTACCAATCACCTCCAGGGGAGCTGGAGATGAATTTCACAGTTACCAGCGCTAATTTGTACCTCAGACTTACGTAGTTTTCTTTGTTTAGATTTAAGACCCTTGTTTCAGATTTAACTAAGTCTCTTTCAAACTTAATATAAAATTCTAACATATTAAGGTCACTCTTCCCTAAATTTAGTAAGGTTTTATAATGCTCCTTTTAAATTTTAAAGAGAAACAAAATGAATTATATTGCTGCTGAATGTAAAAAGGAATCTGACATGATAAAGTCCATGAAGTTGTGTTAAAAACACGTGATTTGGTTTGACAATATATGGCCAAATGTCACTCAAATTGAGCAAAGAGTAATTGGACTTTTTTCTCCAGATATCGATGAATGCGCAACCAACACATCAACCTGTCAACAAATCTGCAACAATACAATTGGAAACTACACCTGCAGTTGCCGTCCTGGCTTTAGCATCAACATAAACAACACTTATCTTTGTGATGGTAGGAAATCTTCAAATATACGGATTCTCTGCAATTGATGATTTGAAAATTATCCTCCAACTTCCAGTTCTCATTGCCTTGCACATTCTAGATGGTTTCAAGCAATGTCTTTTGTTCTCCTTAATTACCAAGCAATCAGAGATTCACTACAATTTTCTGTGTCCCTACGCAATCGGGATATATTGATTACAGAATATGTTAAAACTATTGTAGTAAATCAGTGAGTTACAATGGTTTTTCACGTATCTTTCACAGTTTCTAATCAATGGTCTGTGTTATGCAGTTCTGGACTCGCCATTAATCAATGGCCCTGAATCTGCGGTTGGTATGATGGCGTACTCTATGGGGGGAATTTTACTTGCCCTGGGGAGGCGGCTATTGAGGCGGGGCTGCCGTGAAATTGGCAGAAACTGGGAGCGGGTACCGAAACCGCACCGAACCTACCTCTGTGCCATCTTCCCGTGAGGTGGGACCCGACTCGCGCAGGGACCCGTCTCCTCGATGCGGGAAGGGGATTACAGCCAATTAACTGCCTGTTAACAGGTAGTTAACATCAGTTAAGAAGCTTATCCCCATTTCACGCACACAAGTGCGACGGCTGCGAACCGCGCCAGGGTCAGCGAGGTGAGCAGTGTGTCTGCGAGGGTGAGAGGGATCAAAAAGTCCGCTGTGGAGGTGATTGATGGTTGCAAGTGTGGATTGGTAAGCATGAGAGGTGAGTGTAAAGTGTTAGAAAAGGTTTACTTACCTTTGCTTCTTCCTGCAGGCTTCAATCCTTGGGGATCCAGAGGCTCCTCATCTCAATGGTAGAGATGACAGAATGGTTGCTGCATTCTCCGAAGCAGCAGCCATCTGATTGCTGCTGAGGAAAGAGGTTTGCTGAGTCTTCAGTACAAGGACTCACCATAGAACAGAGATTGTCAGCATTTGGCAGCTTCTCAAAGCTGTCAAACACTGACAATACATCTGTCAAAAATTTTTGAGAGATGAAATGTGATACCCTGACATCCTCTGTCACCGGCTTTCCTTTAATTGGCGGGTTTAACAAGGTCAGTCAAGGGAAAATAGCGTGGTTTGGCTGGACTTCGTTGGGGGCGGGACTGAAACCCAACAACCAGCAGACCCGCCCCCAACGCCTCCCCATTGAAAAAATCCAGCCCTAAGAGTGCAACATCACACCGGCTTTGAAAATGACTGCAAGTTCGGGATTTCCGCATGTGCTAAATTCCGAAGTAGGGCGATCTGTCAATATCCGACTGTCCTTCGGCTTTACTACACGTTTCACCTACCCATTCAAATCAATGTACTGGTGAAAAGTTGGGCTAATTGCCCAACGACTGCGCATTTTTATAGGTTTGTTTAATATAATCTTGATTGGTTGTTAAATACTGTTACAATGATTGTCATTTTTTAATAAAATAGCATTTCTGGCTGCTAAGTTATTAAAATGAGATGTGGGAAAATCAGCAATCTCCTCTGTTTCCTGATTGGCTAAGAGCAAGGAAGTGAAAGGAGCCCCGCCCCACGTGATCCCATGTTCACAAACGCACAATGGTGCGCCCCTGGGATCCGTGAGCCTCTATGCTGCGTACAACTCTGCAGCGTTTACAATGACATTTTTGAAGGAGGGTTCGCACGAGGTAAGTGCGGATTTCATTCGGATGTTGGCGGCGTCCTGATTAGCTAGGCCGCCGATCGCGAATTTAGGGCAAATGTTCCTTTATAATCAATGGAGGCGGGAACATTAGTTTGGTGAGGGCAGTTGATGAACTTCACGCCTAATAGTATCCATACATTTAGTAAGGTTTTATAATGCTGAATTTATATTTTGAAGATAAACAACAGTAATGATATTGCTGCTGAATGTAAAGAGGAATCTGACATTATACAGTGCATCATGATGTTCAGAAAACATGTGATTTAGGTTGACAATGTACAGCTAAATGTCACTCAAAGTCAACGAGGAGTAATTGGACTTTTTTCTCCAGATATCGATGAATGCGCAACCAACACATCAACCTGTCAACAAATCTGCAACAATTCAATTGGAAACTACACCTGCAGTTGTTGTCCTGGCTTTAGCATCAACATGAACAACACTTCTCTTTGTGATGGTAGGATACCTTCAAATGTACGGATTCTCTGCAATTGATGATTTGAAAATTATCCTCCAACTACCAGTTCTCATTGCCCTTCAAATTCTAGATGGTTTCAAGCAAGATCTTTTGATCTCGTTAATTACTAAGCAATCAGTGATTCACTACAATTTTCTGTGTCCCTACACAATAGGGATATATTGATTGCAGAATATGTTAAATCTATTGTAGTAAATCAGTGAGTTGCCATGAAATTTCAAGTATCTTTCTCAGTTTCTAATCAATGGGCTGTGTTTTGCCTTTCTGGACTCACCATTACTCAATGGCCCTGAATTTGCGGTCGGTATGAGGGTGTACTCTAAGAGTGTAGTTTGGTGAGGGCAGGTGACAAAAGTCACACCCAATGGTATCCATACATTTAGTAAGGTTTTACAATGCTGATTTTATATTTGAATGACAAACAGCACTCATGATATTGCTGCAGAATGTAAAGAGGAATCTGACATTATACAGTGCATCATGATCAATTGAAAACATGTGATTTAGGTTGACAATGTACAGCCAAATGTCGCTAAAGCTGAACGAGGAGTAATTGGACTTTTTTCTCCAGATATCGATGAATGCGCAACCAACACATCAACCTGTCAACAAATCTGCAACAATACAATTGGAAACTACACCTGCAATTGTCATCCTGGCTTCAGCATCAACATGAACAACACTTCTCTTTGTGATGGTAGGAAATCTTCAAATATACAGATTCACTGTAAATGATAATTTGAAAATGATCCTTCAACTAGCATTTCCCATTGCCCTGCACATTCTAGATGTATTCAAGCATAGTCTTTTGTTCCCCTTAATAATTAAATAATGAGAGACCCACGACAATTATCTGTGTCCCTACACAATAGGGATATATTGATTGCAGAATATGTTAAAGCTATTGTAGTAAATCAGTGAGTTTGCATGAAATTTCAAGTACAGTTTCTAATCAATGGGCTGTGTTTTGCAATTCTGGACTCGCCATTACTCAATGGCCCTGAATCTGTGGTCGGTATGATGGTGTACTCTAAGGGCTGGATTTTGATACTGGAGGCGTGTAGGAGGCGGGTCTACAACATTCGGGGTTGTCGTCCCGCCTCCATCGAGTTGTGGCCAACCCACGCGATTTTCAGTTGATTTACCTTGTTGACCCCGCCCAGCGGGCTCAGCAGGCCAATTAAGGGCCACCCGACAACAGGTGACGTCACAGATTGACATTTCATCTGTCAAAGCTGTCAAACACTGAGAATCTGTACTCCAAGTTAATTCCTTCCTCTCAGGCTGATTTAGAGATCTCTCCGGAACAGAAAGCTGAATGCTGCAACTTTTGACAGCTCGCGGCCATTCTGCTTTCTGTGCTGATAAGATGAGGGACTCCCGAGACCTGAAGGAAGGAAGGCTGTAAAGGTAGGTAAAGGAAAGTAAAACTGCTTTAAACACTTTACACACACCAAACACACTTACCTCTGCACTCTTGCAACCATCACTCACCTGAACACCGGACATCTCGAACCCTCCAAGCCTTTAAGCCCGATGATCCGCCTCGCTAACTTGGCGTGGTTTGGAGCCGTCGGGAAACCCACACTTCAGGAATAAAAATAGGGATTAGGCTAAAAACTGCCTGTTAACTACCTGTTAACAGGCAGTTAATTGGCACTAATCCCCTTCCCGCCTCGGGGCGGCGGCTCCCAGCACAGGTCAGGTATCCGCCTCCTTTGAAACTGGCATGGAGGGGGGTTGGGGGCGGGATGGGTTCGTGCCCCCCGATTTCGAGATTTTAACCCCCCACATGCCTCCAATCCCGCCTCCACAGCCCAATGAACATCCTGCCCTTAGAGTGTGTTGTCATACCGACTTTGAAAATGACTGCAAGTTCAGGATTTCCACATGTGCTATATTCCGAAGTTGCGATCTGTGAAGTTCCGACTGTGCGTCGACTTCGCTGCACGTTTCACCTACCTATTCAAATCAGTGTACTGGCGAAAAGTTGGGCTAATTGCTCACTTACTGCGCATTAATTACCCAGAAATGTTTTTCCTCTGGTGCAAAGAGGCACAGGAGCCTGTTGCACAGCATCAGGGGAAGTGGGTGGGGAGCAGTTGAGAAAATTGCATTTGTTTATGCTACAACCCATAACAATGAGGCACTGGTTCATGTCTGAGTGGAAAGAAACTTTGAAAGAAACTTTCATTTGTTTGAGTTCGAAAACACAGCCTTTTTGTGTCACCGTCTTTGCTGCCTGAAAGACTGTTGTAGTTTTGGTTTAATTCCCATCTTCTATATTGATAGGATTTACTTCACTTTCATGATTTCCTCACGTTATCAGACATTTAAACTCTCGGGGCTGGATTTTACTCACCGAGACGAGTTGGGGGTGGGACTATTTCCAGGTTCTAGTCCCGCCCCCAGTGACATCCGTCGCACCGGTGCTATTTTCCCCTGATTGGCCTTGTTAAGCCCGCCCAGTGGGCTTGCTGGCCAATTAAGGGAAAGTCAGCATCAGATGATGTCAGTTGATGCCAATTCATCTGCCAGTTTTCTTAAAGGCAATTGAACCATCTATGTTTGACAAATGATTTGACAGTGTTTGACAGCATTGAGGTGCTGTCAAACTCTGACAATCACTGTACAAAGTTGAGTGCTTGCACCCAGGCTCTCCAGTGACTCTCTGCTCAGGATGAAACAGATGGCAGCTGCAGGGGAGGGTACAGAAGCGATCTGTCACTTCTCCCATTGAGGTGAGGCCACACAAATACTTCAAAGCTTGCCACCTACAGAATAATCTAAACACATTAAAAATGACTTTCCCAACATTTGCTTACCTCTGATACTCACCAGTGTCCCATTACATCCTTCACACCACTTCTGCAGCTGTCATCTATACACAAACATTAAAACAGACCCACAGCAACCCTCATTTGCCCGGGCAGGAGTCCCCGACGTCGAGACCCCGGCAGGAGAAGTCTAATAATTGGATAAAGCCTCTTAACTGCCTGTTAAGTACCTGTTAACAGGCAGTTAAGTGTCTATAATCCCTGAGGTAGCGCACAATTCCTAAATGTTAGTGCCTGAACAGGCGTGTGTAGCCCTTGATTTTGTGTACCAATCACCTCTAGGGGAGCTGGAGATGAATTTCACAGTTCCCAGCGCTAATTTGTACCTCAGACTTACGTAGTTTTCTTTGTTTAGATTTAAGACCCTTGTTTCAGATTTAACTAAGTCTCTTTCAAACTTAATATAAAATTCTAACATATTAAGGTCACTCTTCCCTAAATTTAGTAAGGTTTTATAATGCTCCTTTTAAATTTTAAAGAGAAACAAAATGAATTATATTGCTGCTGAATGTAAAAAGGAATCTGACATGATAAAGTCCATGAAGTTGTGTTAAAAACACGTGATTTGGTTTGACAACATATGGCCAAATGTCACTCAAATTGAGCAAAGAGTAATTGGACTTTTTTCTCCAGATATTGATGAATGCGCAACCAACACATCAACCTGTCAACAAATCTGCAACAATACAATTGGAAACTACACCTGCAGTTGCCGTCCTGGCTTTAGCATCAACATAAACAACACTTATCTTTGTGATGGTAGGAAATCTTCAAATATACGGATTCTCTGCAATTGATGATTTGAAAATTATCCTCCAACTTCCAGTTCTCATTGCCCTGCACATTCTAGATGTTTTCAAGCAATGTCTTTTGTTCTCCTTAATTACCAAGCAATCAGAGATTCACTACAATTTTCTGTGTCCCTACGCAATCGGGATATATTGATTACAGAATATGTTAAAACTATTGTAGTAAATCAGTGAGTTACAATGATTTTTCACGTATCTTTCACAGTTTCTAATCAATGGTCTGTGTTATGCAGTTCTGGACTCGCCATTAATCAATGGCCCTGAATCTGCGGTTGGTATGATGGCGTACTCTATGGGGGGAATTTTACTTGCCCTGGGGAGGCGGCTATTGAGGCGGGGCTGCCGTGAAATTGGCAGAAACTGGGAGCGGGTACCGAAACCGCACCGAACCTACCTCTGTGCCATCTTCCCGTGAGGTGGGACCCGACTCGCGCAGGGACCCGTCTCCTCGATGCGGGAAGGGGATTACAGCCAATTAACTGCCTGTTAACAGGTAGTTAACATCAGTTAAGAAGCTTATCCCCATTTCACGCACACAAGTGCGACGGCTGCGAACCGCGCCAGGGTCAGCAAGGTGAGCAGTGTGTCTGCGAGGGTGAGAGGGATCAAAAAGTCCGCTGTGGAGGTGATTGATGGTTGCAAGTGTGGATTGGTAAGCATGAGAGGTGAGTGTAAAGTGTTAGAAAAGGTTTACTTACCTTTGCTTCTTCCTGCAGGCTTCAATCCTTGGGGATCCAGAGGCTCCTCATCTCAATGGTAGAGATGACAGAATGGTTGCTGCATTCTCCGAAGCAGCAGCCATCTGATTGCTGCTGAGGAAAGAGGTTTGCTGAGTCTTCAGTACAAGGACTCACCATAGAACAGAGATTGTCAGCATTTGGCAGCTTCTCAAACCTGTCAAACACTGACAATACATCTGTCAAAAATTTTTGAGAGATGAAATGTGATACCCTGACATCCTCTGTCACCGGCTTTCCTTTAATTGGCGGGTTTAACAAGGTCAGTCAAGGGAAAATAGCGTGGTTTGGCTGGACTTCGTTGGGGGCGGGACTGAAACCCAACAACCAGCAGACCCGCCCCCAACGCCTCCCCATTGAAAAAATCCAGCCCTAAGAGTGCAACATCACACCGGCTTTGAAAATGACTGCAAGTTCGGGATTTCCGCATGTGCTAAATTCCGAAGTAGAGCGATCTGTCAATATCCGACTGTCCTTCGGCTTTACTACACGTTTCACCTACCCATTCAAATCAATGTACTGGTGAAAAGTTGGGCTAATTGCCCAACGACTGCGCATTTTTATAGGTTTGTTTAATATAATCTTGATTGGTTGTTAAATACTGTTACAATGATTGTCATTTTTTAATAAAATAGCATTTCTGGCTGCTAAGTTATTAAAATGAGATGTGGGAAAATCAGCAATCTCCTCTGTTTCCTGATTGGCTAAGAGCAAGGAAGTGAAAGGAGCCCCGCCCCACGTGATCCCATGTTCACATACGCACAATGGTGCGCCCCTGGGATCCGTGAGCCTCTATGCTGCGTACAACTCTGCAGCGTTTACAATGACATTTTTGAAGGAGGGTTCGCACGAGGTAAGTGCGGATTTCATTCGGATGTTGGCGGCGTCCTGATTAGCTAGGCCGCCGATCGCGAATTTAGGGCAAATGTTCCTTTATAATCAATGGAGGCGGGAACATTAGTTTGGTGAGGGCAGTTGATGAACTTCACGCCTAATAGTATCCATACATTTAGTAAGGTTTTATAATGCTGAATTTATATTTTGAAGATAAACAACAGTAATGATATTGCTGCTGAATGTAAAGAGGAATCTGACATTATACAGTGCATCATGATGTTCAGAAAACATGTGATTTAGGTTGACAATGTACAGCTAAATGTCACTCAAAGTCAACGAGGAGTAATTGGACTTTTTTCTCCAGATATCGATGAATGCGCAACCAACACATCAACCTGTCAACAAATCTGCAACAATTCAATTGGAAACTACACCTGCAGTTGTCATCCTGGCTTTAGCATCAACATGAACAACACTTCTCTTTGTGATGGTAGGAAATCTTCAAATGTACGGATTCTCTGCAATTGATGATTTGAAAATTATCCTCCAACTACCAGTTCTCATTGCCCTTCAAATTCTAGATGGTTTCAAGCAAGATCTTTTGATCTCGTTAATTACTAAGCAATCAGTGATTCACTACAGTTTTCTGTGTCCCTACACAATAGGGATATATTGATTGCAGAATATGTTAAATCTATTGTAGTAAATCAGTGAGTTGCCATGAAATTTCAAGTATCTTTCTCAGTTTCTAATCAATGGGCTGTGTTTTGCCTTTCTGGACTCACCATTACTCAATGGCCCTGAATTTGCGGTCGGTATGAGGGTGTACTCTAAGAGTGTAGTTTGGTGAGGGCAGGTGACAAAAGTCACACCCAATGGTATCCATACATTTAGTAAGGTTTTACAATGCTGATTTTATATTTGAATGACAAACAGCACTCATGATATTGCTGCAGAATGTAAAGAGGAATCTGACATTATACAGTGCATCATGATCAATTGAAAACATGTGATTTAGGTTGACAATGTACAGCCAAATGTCGCTCAAGCTGAACGAGGAGTAATTGGACTTTTTTCTCCAGATATCGATGAATGCGCAACCAACACATCAACCTGTCAACAAATCTGCAACAATACAATTGGAAACTACACCTGCAATTGTCATCCTGGCTTCAGCATCAACATGAACAACACTTCTCTTTGTGATGGTAGGAAATCTTCAAATATACAGATTCTCTGTAAATGATAATTTGAAAATGATCCTTCAACTTGCATTTTCCCATTGCCCTGCACATTCTAGATGTATTCAAGCATAGTCTTTTGTTCTCCTTAATAATTAAATAATGAGAGACCCACGACAATTATCTGTGTCCCTACACAATAGGGATATATTGATTGCAGAATATGTTAAAGCTATTGTAGTAAATCAGTGAGTTTGCATGAAATTTCAAGTACAGTTTCTAATCAATGGGCTGTGTTTTGCAATTCTGGACTCGCCATTACTCAATGGCCCTGAATCTGTGGTCGGTATGATGGTGTACTCTAAGGGCTGGATTTTGATACTGGAGGCGTGTAGGAGGCGGGTCTACAACATTCGGGGTTGTCGTCCCGCCTCCATCGAGTTGTGGCCAACCCACGCGATTTTCAGTTGATTTACCTTGTTGACCCCGCCCAGCGGGCTCAGCAGGCCAATTAAGGGCCACCCGACAACAGGTGACGTCACAGATTGACATTTCATCTGTCAAAGCTGTCAAACACTGAGAATCTGTACTCCAAGTTAATTCCTTCCTCTCAGGCTGATTTAGAGATCTCTCCGGAACAGAAAGCTGAATGCTGCAACTTTTGACAGCTCGCGGCCATTCTGCTTTCTGTTCTGATAAGATGAGGGACTCCCGAGACCTGAAGGAAGGAAGGCTGTAAAGGTAGGTAAAGGAAAGTAAAACTGCTTTAAACACTTTACACACACCAAACACACTTACCTCTGCACTCTTGCACCCATCACTCACCTGAACACCGGACATCTCGAACCCTCCAAGCCTTTAAGCCTGATGATCCGCCTCGCTAACTTGGCGTGGTTTGGAGCCGTCGGGAAACCCACACTTCAGGAATAAAAATAGGGATTAGGCTAAAAACTGCCTGTTAACTACCTGTTAACAGGCAGTTAATTGGCACTAATCCCCTTCCCGCCTCGGGGCGGCGGCTCCCAGCACAGGTCAGGTATCCTCCTCCTTTGAAACTGGCATGGAGGCGGGTTGGGGGCGGGATGGGTTCGTGCCCCCCGATTTCGAGATTTTAACCCCCCACACGCCTCCAATCCCGCCTCCACAGCCCAATGAACATCCTGCCCTTAGAGTGTGTTGTCATACCGACTTTGAAAATGACTGCAAGTTCAGGATTTCCACATGTGCTATATTCCGAAGTTGCGATCTGTGAAGTTCCGACTGTGCGTCGACTTCGCTGCACGTTTCACCTACCTATTCAAATCAGTGTACTGGCGAAAAGTTGGGCTAATTGCTCACTTACTGCGCATTAATTACCCAGAAATGTTTTTCCTCTGGTGCAAAGAGGCACAGGAGCCTGTTGCACAGCATCAGGGGAAGTGGGTGGGGAGCAGTTGAGAAAATTGCATTTGTTTATGCTACAACCCATAACAATGAGGCACTGGTTCATGTCTGAGTGGAAAGAAACTTTGAAAGAAACTTTCATTTGTTTGAGTTCGAAAACACAGCCTTTTTGTGTCACCGTCTTTGCTGCCTGAAAGACTGTTGTAGTTTTGGTTTAATTCCCATCTTCTATATTGATAGGATTTACTTCACTTTCATGATTTCCTCACGTTATCAGACATTTAAACTCTCGGGGCTGGATTTTACTCAGCGAGACGAGTTGGGGGTGGGACTATTTCCGGGTTCTAGTCCCGCCCCCAGTGACGTCCGACGCACCGGTGCTATTTTCCCCTGATTGGCCTTGTTAAGCCCGCCCAGTGGGCTTGCTGGCCAATTAAGGGAAAGTCAGCATCAGATGATGTCAGTTGATGCCAATTCATCTGCCAGTTTTCTTAAAGGCAATTGAACCATCTATGTTTGACAAATGATTTGACAGTGTTTGACAGCATTGAGGTGCTGTCAAACTCTGACAATCACTGTACAAAGTTGAGTGCTTGCACCCAGGCTCTCCAGTGACTCTCTGCTCAGGATGAAACAGATGGCAGCTGCAGGGGAGGGTACAGAAGCGATCTGTCACTTCTCCCATTGAGGTGAGGCCACACAAATACTTCAAAGCTTGCCACCTACAGAATAATCTAAACACATTAAAAATGACTTTCCCAACATTTGCTTACCTCTGATACTCACCAGTGTCCCATTACATCCTTCACACCACTTCTGCAGCTGTCATCTATACACAAACATTAAAACAGACCCACAGCAACCCTCATTTGCCCGGGCAGGAGTCCCCGACGTCGAGACCCCGGCAGGAGAAGTCTAATAATTGGATAAAGCCTCTTAACTGCCTGTTAACTACCTGTTAACAGGCAGTTAAGTGTCTATAATCCCTGAGGTAGCGCACAATTCCTAAATGTTAGTGCCTGAACAGGCGTGTGTAGCCCTTGATTTTGTGTACCAATCACCTCCAGGGGAGCTGGAGATGAATTTCACAGTTCCCAGCGCTAATTTGTACCTCAGACTTACGTAGTTTTCTTTGTTTAGATTTAAGACCCTTGTTTCAGATTTAACTAAGTCTCTTTCAAACTTAATATAAAATTCTAACATATTAAGGTCACTCTTCCCTAAATTTAGTAAGGTTTTATAATGCTCCTTTTAAATTTTAAAGAGAAACAAAATGAATTATATTGCTGCTGAATGTAAAAAGGAATCTGACATGATAAAGTCCATGAAGTTGTGTTAAAAACACGTGATTTGGTTTGACAACATATGGCCAAATGTCACTCAAATTGAGCAAAGAGTAATTGGACTTTTTTCTCCAGATATCAATGAATGCGCAACCAACACATCAACCTGTCAACAAATCTGCAACAATACAATTGGAAACTACACCTGCAGTTGCCGTCCTGGCTTTAGCATCAACATAAACAACACTTATCTTTGTGATGGTAGGAAATCTTCAAATATACGGATTCTCTGCAATTGATGATTTGAAAATTATCCTCCAACTTCCAGTTCTCATTGCCCTGCACATTCTAGATGTTTTCAAGCAATGTCTTTTGTTCTCCTTAATTACCAAGCAATCAGAGATTCACTACAATTTTCTGTGTCCCTACGCAATCGGGATATATTGATTACAGAATATGTTAAAACTATTGTAGTAAATCAGTGAGTTACAATGATTTTTCACGTATCTTTCACAGTTTCTAATCAATGGTCTATGTTATGCAGTTCTGGACTCGCCATTAATCAATGGCCCTGAATCTGCGGTTGGTATGATGGCGTACTCTATGGGGGGAATTTTACTTGCCCTGGGGAGGCGGCTATTGAGGCGGGGCTGCCGTGAAATTGGCAGAAACTGGGAGCGGGTACCGAAACCGCACCGATCCTACCTCTGTGCCATCTTCCCGTGAGGTGGGACCCGACTCGCGCAGGGACCCGTTTCCTCGATGCGGGAAGGGGATTACAGCCAATTAACTGCCTGTTAACAGGTAGTTAACATCAGTTAAGAAGCTTATCCCCATTTCACGCACACAAGTGCGACGGCTGCGAACCGCGCCAGGGTCAGCGAGGTGAGCAGTGTGTCTGCGAGGGTGAGAGGGATCAAAAAGTCCGCTGTGGAGGTGATTGATGGATGCAAGTGTGGATTGGTAAGCATGAGAGGTGAGTGTAAAGTGTTAGAAAAGGTTTACTTACCTTTGCTTCTTCCTGCAGGCTTCAATCCTTGGGGATCCAGAGGCTCCTCATCTCAATGGTAGAGATGACAGAATGGTTGCTGCATTCTCCGAAGCAGCAGCCATCTGATTGCTGCTGAGGAAAGAGGTTTGCTGAGTCTTCAGTACAAGGACTCACCATAGAACAGAGATTGTCAGCATTTGGCAGCTTCTCAAAGCTGTCAAACACTGACAATACATCTGTCAAAAAATTTTGAGAGATGAAATGTGATACCCTGACATCCTCTGTCACCGGCTTTCCTTTAATTGGCGGGTTTAACAAGGTCAGTCAAGGGAAAATAGCGTGGTTTGGCTGGACTTCGTTGGGGGCGGGACTGAAACCCAACAACCAGCAGACCCGCCCCCAACGCCTCCCCATTGAAAAAATCCAGCCCTAAGAGTGCAACATCACACCGGCTTTGAAAATGACTGCAAGTTCGGGATTTCCGCATGTGCTAAATTCCGAAGTAGAGCGATCTGTCAATATCCGACTGTCCTTCGGCTTTACTACACGTTTCACCTACCCATTCAAATCAATGTACTGGTGAAAAGTTGGGCTAATTGCCCAACGACTGCGCATTTTTATAGGTTTGTTTAATATAATCTTGATTGGTTGTTAAATACTGTTACAATGATTGTCATTTTTTAATAAAATAGCATTTCTGGCTGCTAAGTTATTAAAATGAGATGTGGGAAAATCAGCAATCTCCTCTGTTTCCTGATTGGCTAAGAGCAAGGAAGTGAAAGGAGCCCCGCCCCACGTGATCCCATGTTCACATACGCACAATGGTGCGTCCCTGGGATCCGTGAGCCTCTATGCTGCGTACAACTCTGCAGCGTTTACAATGACATTTTTGAAGGAGGGTTCGCACGAGGTAAGTGCGGATTTCATTCGGATGTTGGCGGCGTCCTGATTAGCTAGGCCGCCGATTGCGAATTTAGGGCAAATGTTCCTTTATAATCAATGGAGGCGGGAACATTAGTTTGGTGAGGGCAGTTGATGAACTTCACGCCTAATAGTATCCATACATTTAGTAAGGTTTTATAATGCTGAATTTATATTTTGAAGATAAACAACAGTAATGATATTGCTGCTGAATGTAAAGAGGAATCTGACATTATACAGTGCATCATGATGTTCAGAAAACATGTGATTTAGGTTGACAATGTACAGCTAAATGTCACTCAAAGTCAACGAGGAGTAATTGGACTTTTTTCTCCAGATATCGATGAATGCGCAACCAACACATCAACCTGTCAACAAATCTGCAACAATTCAATTGGAAACTACACCTGCAGTTGTCGTCCTGGCTTTAGCATCAACATGAACAACACTTCTCTTTGTGATGGTAGGATATCTTCAAATGTACGGATTCTCTGCAATTGATGATTTGAAAATTATCCTCCAACTACCAGTTCTCATTGCCCTTCAAATTCTAGATGGTTTCAAGCAAGATCTTTTGATCTCGTTAATTACTAAGCAATCAGTGATTCACTACAATTTTCTGTGTCCCTACACAATAGGGATATATTGATTGCAGAATATGTTAAATCTATTGTAGTAAATCAGTGAGTTGCCATGAAATTTCAAGTATCTTTCTCAGTTTCTAATCAATGGGCTGTGTTTTGCCTTTCTGGACTCACCATTACTCAATGGCCCTGAATTTGCGGTCGGTATGAGGGTGTACTCTAAGAGTGTAGTTTGGTGAGGGCAGGTGACAAAAGTCACACCCAATGGTATCCATACATTTAGTAAGGTTTTACAATGCTGATTTTATATTTGAATGACAAACAGCACTCATGATATTGCTGCAGAATGTAAAGAGGAATCTGACATTATACAGTGCATCATGATCAATTGAAAACATGTGATTTAGGTTGACAATGTACAGCCAAATGTCGCTCAAGCTGAACGAGGAGTAATTGGACTTTTTTCTCCAGATATCGATGAATGCGCAACCAACACATCAACCTGTCAACAAATCTGCAACAATACAATTGGAAACTACACCTGCAATTGTCATCCTGGCTTCAGCATCAACATGAACAACACTTCTCTTTGTGATGGTAGGAAATCTTCAAATATACAGATTCACTGTAAATGATAATTTGAAAATGATCCTTCAACTAGCATTTCCCATTGCCCTGCACATTCTAGATGTATTCAAGCATAGTCTTTTGTTCTCCTTAATAATTAAATAATGAGAGACCCACGACAATTATCTGTGTCCCTACACAATAGGGATATATTGATTGCAGAATATGTTAAAGCTATTGTAGTAAATCAGTGAGTTTGCATGAAATTTCAAGTACAGTTTCTAATCAATGGGCTGTGTTTTGCAATTCTGGACTCGCCATTACTCAATGGCCCTGAATCTGTGGTCGGTATGATGGTGTACTCTAAGGGCTGGATTTTGATACTGGAGGCGTGTAGGAGGCGGGTCTACAACATTCGGGGTTGTCGTCCCGCCTCCATCGAGTTGTGGCCAACCCACGCGATTTTCAGTTGATTTACCTTGTTGAGCCCGCCCAGCGGGCTCAGCAGGCCAATTAAGGGCCACCCGACGACAGGTGACGTCACAGATTGACATTTCATCTGTCAAAGCTGTCAAACACTGAGAATCTGTACTCCAAGTTAATTCCTTCCTCTCAGGCTGATTTAGAGATCTCTCCGGAACAGAAAGCTGAATGCTGCAACTTTTGACAGCTCGCGGCCATTCTGCTTTCTGTGCTGATAAGATGAGGGACTCCCGAGACCTGAAGGAAGGAAGGCTGTAAAGGTAGGTAAAGGAAAGTAAAACTGCTTTAAACACTTTACACACACCAAACACACTTACCTCTGCACTCTTGCACCCATCACTCACCTGAACACCGGACATCTCGAACCCTCCAAGCCTTTAAGCCCGATGATCCGCCTCGCTAACTTGGCGTGGTTTGGAGCCGTCGGGAAACCCACACTTCAGGAATAAAAATAGGGATTAGGCTAAAAACTGCCTGTTAACTACCTGTTAACAGGCAGTTAATTGGCACTAATCCCCTTCCCGCCTCGGGGCGGCGGCTCCCAGCACAGGTCAGGTATCCTCCTCCTTTGAAACTGGCATGGAGGCGGGTTGGGGGCGGGATGGGTTCGTGCCCCCCGATTTCGAGATTTTAACCCCCCACACGCCTCCAATCCCGCCTCCACAGCCCAATGAACATCCTGCCCTTAGAGTGTGTTGTCATACCGACTTTGAAAATGACTGCAAGTTCAGGATTTCCACATGTGCTATATTCCGAAGTTGCGATCTGTGAAGTTCCGACTGTGCGTCGACTTCGCTGCACGTTTCACCTACCTATTCAAATCAGTGTACTGGCGAAAAGTTGGGCTAATTGCTCACTTACTGCGCATTAATTACCCAGAAATGTTTTTCCTCTGGTGCAAAGAGGCACAGGAGCCTGTTGCACAGCATCAGGGGAAGTGGGTGGGGAGCAGTTGAGAAAATTGCATTTGTTTATGCTACAACCCATAACAATGAGGCACTGGTTCATGTCTGAGTGGAAAGAAACTTTGAAAGAAACTTTCATTTGTTTGAGTTCGAAAACACAGCCTTTTTGTGTCACCGTCTTTGCTGCCTGAAAGACTGTTGTAGTTTTGGTTTAATTCCCATCTTCTATATTGATAGGATTTACTTCACTTTCATGATTTCCTCACGTTATCAGACATTTAAACTCTCGGGGCTGGATTTTACTCAGCGAGACGAGTTGGGGGTGGGACTATTTCCGGGTTCTAGTCCCGCCCCCAGTGACGTCCGACGCACCGGTGCTATTTTCCCCTGATTGGCCTTGTTAAGCCCGCCCAGTGGGCTTGCTGGCCAATTAAGGGAAAGTCAGCATCAGATGATGTCAGTTGATGCCAATTCATCTGCCAGTTTTCTTAAAGGCAATTGAACCATCTATGTTTGACAAATGATTTGACAGTGTTTGACAGCATTGAGGTGCTGTCAAACTCTGACAATCACTGTACAAAGTTGAGTGCTTGCACCCAGGCTCTCCAGTGACTCTCTGCTCAGGATGAAACAGATGGCAGCTGCAGGGGAGGGTACAGAAGCGATCTGTCACTTCTCCCATTGAGGTGAGGCCACACAAATACTTCAAAGCTTGCCACCTACAGAATAATCTAAACACATTAAAAATGACTTTCCCAACATTTGCTTACCTCTGATACTCACCAGTGTCCCATTACATCCTTCACACCACTTCTGCAGCTGTCATCTATACACAAACATTAAAACAGACCCACAGCAACCCTCATTTGCCCGGGCAGGAGTCCCCGACGTCGAGACCCCGGCAGGAGAAGTCTAATAATTGGATAAAGCCTCTTAACTGCCTGTTAACTACCTGTTAACAGGCAGTTAAGTGTCTATAATCCCTGAGGTAGCACACAATTCCTAAATGTTAGTGCCTGAACAGACGTGTGTAGCCCTTGATTTTGTGTACCAATCACCTCCAGGGGAGCTGGAGATGAATTTCACAGTTACCAGCGCTAATTTGTACCTCAGACTTACGTAGTTTTCTTTGTTTAGATTTAAGACCCTTGTTTCAGATTTAACTAAGTCTCTTTCAAACTTAATATAAAATTCTAACATATTAAGGTCACTCTTCCCTAAATTTAGGAAGGTTTTATAATGCTCCTTTTAAATTTTAAAGAGAAACAAAATGAATTATATTGCTGCTGAATGTAAAAAGGAATCTGACATGATAAAGTCCATGAAGTTGTGTTAAAAACACGTGATTTGGTTTGACAACATATGGCCAAATGTCACTCAAATTGAGCAAAGAGTAATTGGACTTTTTTCTCCAGATATCAATGAATGCGCAACCAACACATCAACCTGTCAACAAATCTGCAACAATACAATTGGAAACTACACCTGCAGTTGCCGTCCTGGCTTTAGCATCAACATAAACAACACTTATCTTTGTGATGGTAGGAAATCTTCAAATATACGGATTCTCTGCAATTGATGATTTGAAAATTATCCTCCAACTTCCAGTTCTCATTGCCCTGCACATTCTAGATGGTTTCAAGCAATGTCTTTTGTTCTCCTTAATTACCAAGCAATCAGAGATTCACTACAATTTTCTGTGTCCCTACGCAATCGGGATATATTGATTACAGAATATGTTAAAACTATTGTAGTAAATCAGTGAGTTACAATGATTTTTCACGTATCTTTCACAGTTTCTAATCAATGGTCTGTGTTATGCAGTTCTGGACTCGCCATTAATCAATGGCCCTGAATCTGCGGTTGGTATGATGGCGTACTCTATAGGGGGAATTTTACTTGCCCTGGGGAGGCGGCTATTGAGGCGGGGCTGCCGTGAAATTGGCAGAAACTGGGAGCGGGTACCGAAACCGCACCGATCCTACCTCTGTGCCATCTTCCCGTGAGGTGGGACCCGACTCGCGCAGGGACCCGTTTCCTCGATGCGGGAAGGGGATTACAGCCAATTAACTGCCTGTTAACAGGTAGTTAACATCAGTTAAGAAGCTTATCCCCATTTCACGCACACAAGTGCGACGGCTGCGAACCGCGCCAGGGTCAGCGAGGTGAGCAGTGTGTCTGCGAGGGTGAGAGGGATCAAAAAGTCCGCTGTGGAGGTGATTGATGGATGCAAGTGTGGATTGGTAAGCATGAGAGGTGAGTGTAAAGTGTTAGAAAAGGTTTACTTACCTTTGCTTCTTCCTGCAGGCTTCAATCCTTGGGGATCCAGAGGCTCCTCATCTCAATGGTAGAGATGACAGAATGGTTGCTGCATTCTCCGAAGCAGCAGCCATCTGATTGCTGCTGAGGAAAGAGGTTTGCTGAGTCTTCAGTACAAGGACTCACCATAGAACAGAGATTGTCAGCATTTGGCAGCTTCTCAAAGCTGTCAAACACTGACAATACATCTGTCAAAAAATTTTGAGAGATGAAATGTGATACCCTGACATCCTCTGTCACCGGCTTTCCTTTAATTGGCGGGTTTAACAAGGTCAGTCAAGGGAAAATAGCGTGGTTTGGCTGGACTTCGTTGGGGGCGGGACTGAAACCCAACAACCAGCAGACCCGCCCCCAACGCCTCCCCATTGAAAAAATCCAGCCCTAAGAGTGCAACATCACACCGGCTTTGAAAATGACTGCAAGTTCGGGATTTCCGCATGTGCTAAATTCCGAAGTAGAGCGATCTGTCAATATCCGACTGTCCTTCGGCTTTACTACACGTTTCACCTACCCATTCAAATCAATGTACTGGTGAAAAGTTGGGCTAATTGCCCAACGACTGCGCATTTTTATAGGTTTGTTTAATATAATCTTGATTGGTTGTTAAATACTGTTACAATGATTGTCATTTTTTAATAAAATAGCATTTCTGGCTGCTAAGTTATTAAAATGAGATGTGGGAAAATCAGCAATCTCCTCTGTTTCCTGATTGGCTAAGAGCAAGGAAGTGAAAGGAGCCCCGCCCCACGTGATCCCATGTTCACAAACGCACAATGGTGCGCCCCTGGGATCCGTGAGCCTCTATGCTGCGTACAACTCTGCAGCGTTTACAATGACATTTTTGAAGGAGGGTTCGCACGAGGTAAGTGCGGATTTCATTCGGATGTTGGCGGCGTCCTGATTAGCTAGGCCGCCGATCGCGAATTTAGGGCAAATGTTCCTTTATAATCAATGGAGGCGGGAACATTAGTTTGGTGAGGGCAGTTGATGAACTTCACGCCTAATAGTATCCATACATTTAGTAAGGTTTTATAATGCTGAATTTATATTTTGAAGATAAACAACAGTAATGATATTGCTGCTGAATGTAAAGAGGAATCTGACATTATACAGTGCATCATGATGTTCAGAAAACATGTGATTTAGGTTGACAATGTACAGCTAAATGTCACTCAAAGTCAACGAGGAGTAATTGGACTTTTTTCTCCAGATATCGATGAATGCGCAACCAACACATCAACCTGTCAACAAATCTGCAACAATTCAATTGGAAACTACACCTGCAGTTGTCGTCCTGGCTTTAGCATCAACATGAACAACACTTCTCTTTGTGATGGTAGGATATCTTCAAATGTACGGATTCTCTGCAATTGATGATTTGAAAATTATCCTCCAACTACCAGTTCTCATTGCCCTTCAAATTCTAGATGGTTTCAAGCAAGATCTTTTGATCTCGTTAATTACTAAGCAATCAGTGATTCACTACAATTTTCTGTGTCCCTACACAATAGGGATATATTGATTGCAGAATATGTTAAATCTATTGTAGTAAATCAGTGAGTTGCCATGAAATTTCAAGTATCTTTCTCAGTTTCTAATCAATGGGCTGTGTTTTGCCTTTCTGGACTCACCATTACTCAATGGCCCTGAATTTGCGGTCGGTATGAGGGTGTACTCTAAGAGTGTAGTTTGGTGAGGGCAGGTGACAAAAGTCACACCCAATGGTATCCATACATTTAGTAAGGTTTTACAATGCTGATTTTATATTTGAATGACAAACAGCACTCATGATATTGCTGCAGAATGTAAAGAGGAATCTGACATTATACAGTGCATCATGATCAATTGAAAACATGTGATTTAGGTTGACAATGTACAGCCAAATGTCGCTAAAGCTGAACGAGGAGTAATTGGACTTTTTTCTCCAGATATCGATGAATGCGCAACCAACACATCAACCTGTCAACAAATCTGCAACAATACAATTGGAAACTACACCTGCAATTGTCATCCTGGCTTCAGCATCAACATGAACAACACTTCTCTTTGTGATGGTAGGAAATCTTCAAATATACAGATTCACTGTAAATGATAATTTGAAAATGATCCTTCAACTAGCATTTCCCATTGCCCTGCACATTCTAGATGTATTCAAGCATAGTCTTTTGTTCTCCTTAATAATTAAATAATGAGAGACCCACGACAATTATCTGTGTCCCTACACAATAGGGATATATTGATTGCAGAATATGTTAAAGCTATTGTAGTAAATCAGTGAGTTTGCATGAAATTTCAAGTACAGTTTCTAATCAATGGGCTGTGTTTTGCAATTCTGGACTCGCCATTACTCAATGGCCCTGAATCTGTGGTCGGTATGATGGTGTACTCTAAGGGCTGGATTTTGATACTGGAGGCGTGTAGGAGGCGGGTCTACAACATTCGGGGTTGTCGTCCCGCCTCCATCGAGTTGTGGCCAACCCACGCGATTTTCAGTTGATTTACCTTGTTGAGCCCGCCCAGCGGGCTCAGCAGGCCAATTAAGGGCCACCCGACGACAGGTGACGTCACAGATTGACATTTCATCTGTCAAAGCTGTCAAACACTGAGAATCTGTACTCCAAGTTAATTCCTTCCTCTCAGGCTGATTTAGAGATCTCTCCGGAACAGAAAGCTGAATGCTGCAACTTTTGACAGCTCGCGGCCATTCTGCTTTCTGTGCTGATAAGATGAGGGACTCCCGAGACCTGAAGGAAGGAAGGCTGTAAAGGTAGGTAAAGGAAAGTAAAACTGCTTTAAACACTTTACACACACCAAACACACTTACCTCTGCACTCTTGCACCCATCACTCACCTGAACACCGGACATCTCGAACCCTCCAAGCCTTTAAGCCCGATGATCCGCCTCGCTAACTTGGCGTGGTTTGGAGCCGTCGGGAAACCCACACTTCAGGAATAAAAATAGGGATTAGGCTAAAAACTGCCTGTTAACTACCTGTTAACAGGCAGTTAATTGGCACTAATCCCCTTCCCGCCTCGGGGCGGCGGCTCCCAGCACAGGTCAGGTATCCGCCTCCTTTGAAACTGGCATGGAGGCGGGTTGGGGGCGGGATGGGTTCGTGCCCCCTGATTTCGAGATTTTAACCCCCCACACGCCTCCAATCCCGCCTCCACAGCCCAATGAACATCCTGCCCTTAGAGTGTGTTGTCATACCGACTTTGAAAATGACTGCAAGTTCAGGATTTCCACATGTGCTATATTCCGAAGTTGCGATCTGTGAAGTTCTGACTGTGCGTCGACTTCGCTGCACGTTTCACCTACCTATTCAAATCAGTGTACTGGCGAAAAGTTGGGCTAATTGCTCACTTACTGCGCATTAATTACCCAGAAATGTTTTTCCTCTGGTGCAAAGAGGCACAGGAGCCTGTTACACAGCATCAGGGGAAGTGGGTGGGGAGCAGTTGAGAAAATTGCATTTGTTTATGCTACAACCCATAACAATGAGGCACTGGTTCATGTCTGAGTGGAAAGAAACTTTGAAAGAAACTTTCATTTGTTTGAGTTCGAAAACACAGCCTTTTTGTGTCACCGTCTTTGCTGCCTGAAAGACTGTTGTAGCTTTGGTTTAATTCCCATCTTCTATATTGATAGGATTTACTTCACTTTCATGATTTCCTCATGTTATCAGACATTTAAACTCTCGGGGCTGGATTTTACTCACCGAAACGAGTTGGGGGTGGGACTATTTACGGGTTCTAGTCCCGCCCCCAGTGACGTCCGACGCACCGGTGCTATTTTCCCCTGATTGGCCTTGTTAAGCCCGCCCAGTGGGCTTGCTGGCCAATTAAGGGAAAGTCAGCATCAGATGATGTCAGTTGATGCCAATTCATCTGCCAGTTTTCTTAAAGGCAATTGAACCATCTATGTTTGACAAATGATTTGACAGTGTTTGACAGCATTGAGGTGCTGTCAAACTCTGACAATCACTGTACAAAGTTGAGTGCTTGCACCCAGGCTCTCCAGTGACTCTCTGCTCAGGATGAAACAGATGGCAGCTGCAGGGGAGGGTACAGAAGCGATCTGTCACTTCTCCCATTGAGGTGAGGCCACACAAATACTTCAAAGCTTGCCACCTACAGAATAATCTAAACACATTAAAAATGACTTTCCCAACATTTGCTTACCTCTGATACTCACCAGTGTCCCATTACATCCTTCACACCACTTCTGCAGCTGTCATCTATACACAAACATTAAAACAGACCCACAGCAACCCTCATTTGCCCGGGCAGGAGTCCCCGACGTCGAGACCCCGGCAGGAGAAGTCTAATAATTGGATAAAGCCTCTTAACTGCCTGTTAACTACCTGTTAACAGGCAGTTAAATGTCTATAATCCCTGAGGTAGCGCACAATTCCTAAATGTTAGTGCCTGAACAGACGTGTGTAGCCCTTGATTTTGTGTACCAATCACCTCCAGGGGAGCTGGAGATGAATTTCACAGTTCCCAGCGCTAATTTGTACCTCAGACTTACGTAGTTTGCTTTGTTTAGATTTAAGACCCTTGTTTCAGATTTAACTAAGTCTCTTTCAAACTTAATATAAAATTCTAACATATTAAGGTCACTCTTCCCTAAATTTAGTAAGGTTTTATAATGCTCCTTTTAAATTTTAAAGAGAAACAAAATGAATTATATTGCTGCTGAATGTAAAAAGGAATCTGACATGATAAAGTCCATGAAGTTGTGTTAAAAACACGTGATTTGGTTTGACAATATATGGCCAAATGTCACTCAAATTGAGCAAAAAGTAATTGGACTTTTTTCTCCAGATATCGATGAATGCGCAACCAACACATCAACCTGTCAACAAATCTGCAACAATACAATTGGAAACTACACCTGCAGTTGCCGCCCTGGCTTTAGCACCAACATAAACAACACTTATCTTTGTGATGGTAGGAAATCTTCAAATATACGGATTCTCTGCAATTGATGATTTGAAAATTATCCTCCAACTTCCAGTTCTCATTGCCCTGCACATTCTAGATGGTTTCAAGCAATGTCTTTTGTTCTCCTTAATTACCAAGCAATCAGAGATTCACTACAATTTTCTGTGTCCCTACGCAATCGGGATATATTGATTACAGAATATGTTAAAACTATTGTAGTAAATCAGTGAGTTACAATGGTTTTTCACGTATCTTTCACAGTTTCTAATCAATGGTCTGTGTTATGCAGTTCTGGACTCGCCATTAATCAATGGCCCTGAATCTGCGGTTGGTATGATGGCGTACTCTATGGGGGGAATTTTACTTGCCCTGGGGAGGCGGCTATTGAGGCGGGGCTGCCGTGAAATTGGCAGAAACTGGGAGCGGGTACCGAAACCGCACCGAACCTACCTCTGTGCCATCTTCCCGTGAGGTGGGACCCGACTCGCACAGGGACCTGTCTCCTCGATGCGGGAAGGGGATTACAGCCAATTAACTGCCTGTTAACAGGTAGTTAACATCAGTTAAGAAGCTTATCCCCATTTCACGCACACAAGTGCGACGGCTGCGAACCGCGCCAGGGTCAGCGAGGCGAGCAGTGTGTCTGCGAGGGTGAGAGGGATCAAAAAGTCCGCTGTGGAGGTGATTGATGGTTGCAAGTGTGGATTGGTAAGCATGAGAGGTGAGTGTAAAGTGTTAGAAAAGGTTTACTTACCTTTGCTTCTTCCTGCAGGCTTCAATCCTTGGGGATCCAGAGGCTCCTCATCTCAATGGTAGAGATGACAGAATGGTTGCTGCATTCTCCGAAGCAGCAGCCATCTGATTGCTGCTGAGGAAAGAGGTTTGCTGAGTCTTCAGTACAAGGGACTCACCATAGAACAGAGATTGTCAGCATTTGGCAGCTTCTCAAAGCTGTCAAACACTGACAATACATCTGTCAAAAATTTTTGAGAGATGGAATGTGATACCCTGACATCCTCTGTCACCGGCTTTCCTTTAATTGGTGGGTTTAACAAGGTCAGTCAAGGGAAAATAGCGTGGTTTGGCTGGACTTCGTTGGGGGCGGGACTGAAACCCAACAACCAGCAGACCCGCCCCCAACGCCTCCCCATTGAAAAAATCCAGCCCTAAGAGTGCAACATCACACCGGCTTTGAAAATGACTGCAAGTTCGGGATTTCCGCATGTGCTAAATTCCGAAGTAGAGCGATCTGTCAATATCCGACTGTCCTTCGGCTTTACTACACGTTTCACCTACCCATTCAAATCAATGTACTGGTGAAAAGTTGGGCTAATTGCCCAACGACTGCGCATTTTTATAGGTTTGTTTAATATAATCTTGATTGGTTGTTAAATACTGTTACAATGATTGTCATTTTTTAATAAAATAGCATTTCTGGCTGCTAAGTTATTAAAATGAGATGTGGGAAAATCAGCAATCTCCTCTGTTTCCTGATTGGCTAAGAGCAAGGAAGTGAAAGGAGCCCCGCCCCACGTGATCCCATGTTCACAAACGCACAATGGTGCGCCCCTGGGATCCGTGAGCCTCTATGCTGCGTACAACTCTGCAGCGTTTACAATGACATTTTTGAAGGAGGGTTCGCACGAGGTAAGTGCGGATTTCATTCGGATGTTGGCGGCGTCCTGATTAGCTAGGCCGCCGATCCGATCGCGAATTTAGGGCAAATGTTCCTTTATAATCAATGGAGGCGGGAACATTAGTTTGGTGAGGGCAGTTGATGAACTTCACGCCTAATAGTATCCATACATTTAGTAAGGTTTTATAATGCTGAATTTATATTTTGAAGATAAACAACAGTAATGATATTGCTGCTGAATGTAAAGAGGAATCTGACATTATACAGTGCATCATGATGTTCAGAAAACATGTGATTTAGGTTGACAATGTACAGCTAAATGTCACTCAAAGTCAACGAGGAGTAATTGGACTTTTTTCTCCAGATATCGATGAATGCGCAACCAACACATCAACCTGTCAACAAATCTGCAACAATTCAATTGGAAACTACACCTGCAGTTGTCGTCCTGGCTTTAGCATCAACATGAACAACACTTCTCTTTGTGATGGTAGGATATCTTCAAATGTACGGATTCTCTGCAATTGATGATTTGAAAATTATCCTCCAACTACCAGTTCTCATTGCCCTTCAAATTCTAGATGGTTTCAAGCAAGATCTTTTGATCTCGTTAATTACTAAGCGATCAGTGATTCACTACAATATTCTGTGTCCCTACACAATAGGGATATATTGATTGCAGAATATGTTAAATCTATTGTAGTAAATCAGTGAGTTGCCATGAAATTTCAAGTATCTTTCTCAGTTTCTAATCAATGGGCTGTGTTTTGCCTTTCTGGACTCACCATTACTCAATGGCCCTGAATTTGCGGTCGGTATGAGGGTGTACTCTAAGAGTGTAGTTTGGTGAGGGCAGGTGACAAAAGTCACACCCAATGGTATCCATACATTTAGTAAGGTTTTACAATGCTGATTTTATATTTGAATGACAAACAGCACTCATGATATTGCTGCAGAATGTAAAGAGGAATCTGACATTATACAGTGCATCATGATCAATTGAAAACATGTGATTTAGGTTGACAATGTACAGCCAAATGTCGCTCAAAGTCAACGAGGAGTAATTGGACTTTTTTCTCCAGATATCGATGAATGTGCAACCAACACATCAACCTGTCAACAAATCTGCAACAATACAATTGGAAACTACACCTGCAATTGTCATCCTGGCTTCAGCATCAACATGAACAGCACTTCTCTTTGTGATGGTAGGAAATCTTCAAATATACAGATTCTCTGTAAATGATAATTTGAAAATGATCCTTCAACTAGCATTTCCCATTGCCCTGCACATTCTGGATGTATTCAAGCAAAGTCTTTTGTTCTCCTTAAAAATTAAATAATGAGAGACCCACGACAATTATCTGTGTCCCTACACAATAGGGATATATTGATTGCAGAATATGCTAAAGCTATTGTAGTAAATCAGTGAGTTTGCATGAAATTTCAAGTACAGTTTCTAATCAATGGGCTGTGTTTTGCAATTCTGGACTCGCCATTACTCAATGGCCCTGAATCTGTGGTCGGTATGATGGTGTACTCTAAGGGCTGGATTTTGATACTGGAGGCGTGTAGGAGGCGGGTCTACAACATTCAGGGTTGTCGTCCCGCCTCCATCGAGTTGTGGCAACTCACGCGATTTTCAGTTGATTTACCTTGTTGAGCCCGCCCAGCGGGCTCAGCAGGCCAATTAAGGGCCACCCGACAACAGGTGACGTCACAGATTGACATTTCATCTGTCAAAGCTGTCAAACACTGAGAATCTGTACTCCAAGTTAATTCCTTCCTCTCAGGCTGATTTAGAGATCTCTCCGGAACAGAAAGCTGAATGCTGCAACTTTTGACAGCTCGCGGCCATTCTGCTTTCTGTGCTGATAAGATGAGGGACTCCCGAGACCTGAAGGAAGGAAGGCTGTAAAGGTAAGTAAAGGTAAGTAAAACTGCTTTAAACACTTTACACACACCAAACACACTTACCTCTGCACTCATGCACCCATCACTCACCTGAACACCGGACATCTCGAACCCTCCAAGCCTTTAAGCCCGATGATCCGCCTCACTAACTTGGCGTGGTTTGGAGCCGTCGGCAAACCCACACTTCAGGAATAAAAATAGGGATTAGGCTAAAAACTGCCTGTTAACTACCTGTTAACAGGCAGTTAATTGGCACTAATCCCCTTCCCGCCTCGGGGCGGCAGCTCCCAGCACAGGTCGGGTATCCGCCTCCTTTGAAACTGTTGAGGCTGTGCTTTCAAATGTAGTTATGCTGAATAACTGGACACTGACTACAGAAATACTTAAACAGGTGTTTAGTAACTGAGCGGCAGGGCTGAACTGGAATACACTTTGCTCCACAGGGTTTATATACCGGTGTGGGCACCACCGGTACTACAATGTACAGGAGCCATCAAAAAGTAGTCCATCACCTTAAGGTATCCTCTTAAGGTGGTACAGGTTACATACACTACAGAAACTGGCATGGAGGCGGGTTGGGGGCGGGATGGGTTCGTGCCCCCCGATTTCAAGATTTTAACCCCCCACACGCCTCCAATCCCGCCTCCACAGCCCAATGAAAATCATGCCCTTAGAGTGCGTTGTCATACCGACTTTGAAAATGACTGCAAGTTCAGGATTTCCACATGTGCTATATTCCGAAGTTGCGATCTGTGAAGTTCCGACTGTGCGTCGACTTCGCTGCACGTTTCACCTACCTATTCAAATCAGTGTACTGGCGAAAAGTTGGGCTAATTGCTCACTTACTGCGCATTAATTACCCAGAAATGTTATTCCTCTGGTGCAAAGAGGCGCAGAAGCCTGTTGCACAGCATCAGGGGAAGGGGGTGGGGAGCAGTTGAGAAAATTGCATTTGTTTATGCTGCAACCCATAACAATGAGGCACTGGTTCATGTCTGAGTGGAAAGAAACTTTGAAAGAAACTTTCATTTGTTTGAGTTCGAAAACACAGCCTTTTTGTGTCACCGTCTTTGCTGCCTGAAAGACTGTTGTAGTTTTGGTTTAATTCCCATCTTCTATATTGATAGGATTTACTTCACATTCATGATTTCCTCATGTTATCAGACATTTAAACTCTTGGGGCTGGATTTTACTCACCGAGACGAGTTGGGGGTGGTACTATATCCGGGTTCTAGTCCCGCCCCCAGTGACGTCCGACGCACCGGTGCTATTTTCCCCTGATTGGCCTTGTTAAGCCCGCCCAGTGGGCTTGCTGGCCAATTAAGGGAAAGTCAGCATCAGATGATGTCAGTTGATGCCAATTCATCTGCCAGTTTTCTTAAAGGCAATTGAACCATCTATGTTTGACAAATGATTTGACAGTGTTTGACAGCATTGAGGTGCTGTCAAACACTGACACTCACTGTACAAAGCTGAGTGCTTGCACCCAGGCTCTCCAGTGACTCTCTGCTCAGGATGAAACAGATGGCAGCTGCAGGGGAGGGTACAAAAGCGATCTGTCGCTTCTCCCATTGAGGTGAGGCCACACAAATACTTCATAGCTTGCCACCTACAGAAAAATCTAAACACATTAAAAATGACTTTCCCAACATTTCCTTACCCCTGATACTCACCAGTGTCCCATTACATCCTTCACACCACTTCTGCAGCTGTCATCTATACACAAACATTAAAACAGACCCACAGCAACCCTCATTTGCCCGGGCAGGATTCCCCGACGTCGAGACCCCGGCAGGAGAAGTCTAATAATTGGAAAAAGCCTCTTAACTGCCTGTTAACTACCTGTTAACAGGCAGTTAAGTGTCTATAATCCCTGAGGCAGCGCACAATTCCCAAATGTTAGTGCCTGAACAGACGTGTGTAGCCCTTGATTTTGTGTACCAACCACCTCCAGGGGAGCTGGAGATGAATTTCACAGTTCCTGGCGCTAATTTGTACCTCAGACTTACGTAGTTTGCTTTGTTTAGATTTAAGACCCTTGTTTCAGATTTAACTAAGTCTCTTTGAAACTTAATATAAAATTCTAACATATTAAGGTCACTCTTCCCTAAATTTAGTATGGTTTTATAATGCTGATTTTAAATTTTAAAGAGAAACAAAATGAATTATATTGCTGCTGAATGTAAAAAGGAATCTGACATGATAAAGTCCATGAAGTTGTGTTAAAAACACGTGATTTGGTTTGACAATATATGGCCAAATGTCACTCAAATTGAGCAAAGAGTAATTGGACTTTTTTCTCCAGATATCGATGAATGCGCAACCAACACATCAACCTGTCAACAAATCTGCAACAATACAATTGGAAACTACACCTGCAGTTGCCGTCCTGGCTTTAGCATCAACATAAACAACACTTATCTTTGTGATGGTAGGAAATCTTCAAATATACGGATTCTCTGCAATTGATGATTTCAAAATTATCCTCCAACTTCCAGTTCTCATTGCCCTGCACATTCTAGATGGTTTCAAGCAATGTCTTTTGTTCTCCTTAATTACCAAGCAATCAGAGATTCACTACAATTTTCTGTGTCCCTACGCAATCGGGATATATTGATTACAGAATATGTTAAAACTATTGTAGTAAATCAGTGAGTTACAATGATTTTTCACATATCTTTCACAGTTTCTAATCAATGGTCTGTGTTATGCAGTTCTGGACTCGCCATTAATCAATGGCCCTGAATCTGCAGTTGGTATGATGGCATACTCTATGGGGGGAATTTTACTTGCCCTGGGGAGGCGGCTATTGAGGCGGGGCTGTCGTGAAATTGGCAGAAACTGGGAGCGGGTACCGAAACCGCACCGAACCTACCTCCGTGCCATCTTCCCGTGAGGTGGGACCCGATTCGCGCAGTGACCCGTCTCCTCGATGCGGGAAGGGGATTACAGCCAATTAACTGCCTGTTAACAGGTAGTTAACATCAGTTAAGAAGCTTATCCCCATTTCACGCAGACAAGTGCGACGGCTGCGAACCTCGCCAGGGTCAGCGAGGTGAGCAGTGTGCCTGCGAGGGTGAGAGGGATCAAAATGTCCGCTGTGGAGGTGATTGATGGTTGCAAGTGTGGATTGGTAAGCATGAGAGGTGAGTGTAAAGTGTTAGAAAAGGTTTACTTACCTTTGCTTCTTCCTGCAGGCTTCAATCCTTGGGGATCCAGTGGCTCCTCATCTCAATGGCAGAGATGACAGAATGGTTGCTGCATTCTCCGAAGCAGCAGCCATCTGATTGCTGCTGAGGAACGAGGTTTGCTGAGTCTTCAGTACAAGGACTCACCATAGAACAGAGATTGTCAGCATTTGGCAGCTTCTCAAAGCTGTCAAACACTGACAATACATCTGTCAAAAAATTTTGAGAGATGAAACGTGATACCCTGACGTCCTCTGTCACCGGCTTTCCTTTAATTGGCGGGTTTAACAAGGTCAGTCAAGGGAAAATAGCGTGGCTTGGCTGGACTTCATTGGGACGGGACTGAAACCCAACAACCAGCAGACCCGCCCCCAACGCCTCCCCATTGAACAAATCCAGCCCTAAGAGTGCAACATCACACCGGCTTTGAAAATGACTGCAAGTTCGGGATTTCCGCATGTGCTAAATTCTGAAGTAGAGCGATCTGTCAATATCCGACTGTCCTTCGGCTTTGCTACACGTTTCACCTACCCATTCAAATCAATGTACTGGTGAAAAGTTGGGCTAATTGCCCAACGACTGCGCATTTTTATAGGTTTGTTTAATATAATCTTGATTGGTTGTTAAATACTGTTGCAATGATTGTAATTTTTTAATAAAATAGCATTTCTGGCTGCTAAGTTATTAAAATGAGATGTGGGAAAATCAGCAATCTCCTCTGTTTCCTGATTGGCTAAGAGCAAGGAAGTGAAAGGAGCCCCGCCCCACGTGGTCCCATGTGTGGTGTATGTAACCGTTCCACCTTTAAGAGAACTATGTTAAGAGATGCACTACTTTATCTTGGCTGCTGTATACTGTAATACCGGTGGTGACCACACCGGTATATAAGTGCTGTGTAATGATTTATTGGGCAGTTCAGCCTGACCTTCGACTAGTAAAGACCTGTTGAATTTATTCTTTTGGTCTGTGTGCAGTGATTCTTATTAACAATAACTAGACACACACAGACTTAACAGTGGCGACGATGACGATCTTACCCTGCGGCAGAGATATATCCAAGGCAGTTTAACGGGCGTCGAGAAGAGGCATCCGCCCTCATCATCCTGCTGAGAAAAGACTCGGGTCTGAAGAGCAAGGAAGAATCCTGACACGAAGCCTTCCATCAGCAAGAGGCAGTGATCATCCCTTCTATCACGGTGGTGGGTAAGCCGATCAGCGACGAGCAGCAAGTCGGCCACGTTGGCTGTGAAGTAGGGGAGGGAAAAACGGAAGATATAAGGGCGGAGAACTCGACCACGGCCAGGGAAAAGAGCCGGACAGAAGTCGGGGCCAGAGTCGCTGAGACTGGGGCAGCGTAAGGCACGGGAGCCGCGGTGAATGCAAACGCAGCCGGTGTAAAAGACCGGGCTGCAAGCGGGCTGGGAGATGCAACAGCGTCGAGAGAGAGCTCGACTGCGACCGGGGAAAAAGGCCGGGCAGCTACCGAGGCCGCGAGGTGCGGGAGAAAATAAAAATAAATTTTTTTTTTAAAAACCGCGTAGAACTCAGCCGCAGCCGGGGGAAAGGACCGGACTGCAAGAGGGGCTGCGAGGCACGATTTGAGAACCGCTGGGGAGGGCGAACGCAGCAATACGGCAATCACCATTACAGCCAGCGGGGGAGAAAGGCAAACGCGGGAAGCCGCCATTTTCGTAGGCGGGGGAAGAAGACAAGTGCGGGTAACCGCTATTTTGAAAAAAAAAATAAAAGAAAAATTTATTTTTGTTTCTCAAGAAGATTGCGAGGATGCCTAAGCGTGGTAACATCAACGATTTCGATGCAGATGTTGAAGATTGGGCCACGTATGTAGAACGCATAGAGATTTATTGTAAGGCAAATAAAATATCAGATGAAGATAAAGCACTAACCTTACTAAACTCAATGGGTGCGAAGACATACGGGCTATTGAAGCATCTTCTATCACCAGCTAAACCGGCGGATCAGGCTTTCGCTAATATTGTTGCTGTCCTGAGAAATCATTTGAACCCCACACCGCTGATGTTAGCGGAACGATTTAAATTTTATGCGAGAACGCAACTGAAAGAGGAAAGCAACGCGGGGTATTTAATTGAACTGCGTAAGCTAGCGAAATACTGTCAGTTTGGGGAAAGACTGACAGAGGCACTGAGAGACAAATTCGTGTGTGGATTGTCGAAAGAAGGAACACAAAAGCAGCTGCTTGAAGAGAATGATCTTACACTTGATAAGGCTGTCACTATTGCAGCATCGCATGAAGCCGCAGCGAGAGGCACTGCGGAAATGCAGCTGAAGGCAGCGGTACTCAGCGTAGATCAAATGGCTTTGGGTACAGCGAAATGTTATCGTTGTGGAAAGACAACACACGATCAGAACCAATGCTGGTTTAAAAATCAGGAATGTAGAAAATGTGGCAAGCTTGGTCACATAGCTAAAGTATGCCGGTCAGGAAAGAAGACCAGCAACAAAAAGTCACCGCAGGAAAAGTGCAGAAAGGTACATAAGGTGGCTGAGAAGAGTTCGGATGAACAGAATTCGGATTCAGATTCCAACAGCAAGGAACTGGGTAGTCTGAGAATTCACAATGTGAGTAAGGAAGCTGACCTACAAACTATCTGGGTCTCACTTCAGATAGCAGGAGTCCAAGTGAAGATGGAATTGGACACCGGATCGGCGTTGACGGTCATGAATAAGCAAGATTACAAAAGGTTATTCACACATATTCCCCTACGGGATACGGAGATAGTATTGCAGACATACACGGGGCAAAGAGTATACCCCATCGGAAAGATAAAAGTCAAGGTGGTACACAAGGGCAAAGAACACCAAGGAATGGACTTATATGTACTACCTGAGGGAGGTCCACCACTTCTGGGACGGGAGTGGATCAGGAAAATAAATATGGACTGGCACTCCCTAAAAGCAATAACGGTAGATTCCGGAAAAAAAGATGTCAAACCTGAACGATTGTCCAGAATATTGGATGAGGCTAAAGAGGTGTTCCAACGGGGACTGGGAACACTGAGAGGAATTACGGCAAAAATCAAGATTGCAGAACATGCAAACCCAAAATTTTTCAAAGCCAGACCGGTACCTTATGCGATACGACCTGCTGTGGAAGCTGAGCTGGAAGGGCTAGAACGTTCAGGAGTACTGTCTAAGGTGGACTGGAGTGAGTGGGCCACGCCCATTGTTCCCGTCATGAAGCGTTCATCGAGTAACAAGCCAGGGGAACCGGGGAAGGTCCGCATCTGTGGAGACTTCAAGATCACGGTTAATCCGGTGCTTCACATGGTGCAATATCCGCTTACGCGGATTGAGGATATCTTTGCTTCATTGTCTGGCGGGAAACACTTCACCAAGATAGACCTGGCGCAAGCGTACTTACAGATGGAAGTTGAGGAAGAGTCGCGCCAGTATCTCACAATCAACACGCACAGAGCCTTGTATCGATATAATAGACTGGTTTTTGGAGTGGCTTCGGCTCCAGCAATTTGGCAGAGGGCCATGGAGCAGGTATTACAGGGAATTCCAAGCACTCAATGTTACTTGGACGATATCCTGATTACAGGAGATGACAATGAGGAACACCTTGCAAATTTGAAACTGGTGCTCACCAGATTGAAGGAATATGGACTTCGAGTTAATCGCCAGAAATGTGAGTTCTTTCAGAAATGGATCTCGTACTGTGGTCATTGTGCTGTCTCTCCCTCTAACCCAACCTTACTGTATGTACATAACCTACTTATATATGCATGACTTACCTGTTAGGGCCGTTGCCCCTTTAACTCGCCTTTTAGGGCCATTGCCCCTTTAAGACGCGCCCGAGCGTGATGACGTCACGCCACGTACTACGGGACGTGCGTCAGGCGGCTGCCGCCACGACCCGGCTCGCCAGAAGGCCGCCGGCACAGCCCGGCCCAGCATCTTCGGCCGCATCGAGCAGCCGCCGGGAGCACCGCTATCTTCCGCTCCCGCGGCAAGCACCAGCCCAGCCTGGCCCCCAGCTCTCTTCCGCTCCCGACTTAGGCCCCAACGGCCAGCGACGCAACTACCGGCAAACGCGACGACGTCACGACCCCGAGCGTGATGAGGTCATCACGCTCCCCACGGCACTGCAAGTTCATTCCTCGTGGAGCTGCCGCCGGAACAAGACCTGCGCCACGGTGCTCCTCGGTTGTATTGTCCCCATGCTTCAGTCTTGGAAATTGTTTGTCTGTGAGTATTTAGAATGCTATAGACGATTAGCGTACACTGTATGTTGTAGAAAATGTTTAGTTGTAACTTTTTCTGTCTAGTTGGTTAACCAGCAGCCGTATTTGATACACTATGTACAGGGCTAATTTAAAGAGAATGCCTTCCAGCTTGCTAAATGTAATTCGTTGCCAGATGTACTGTGTTGCCCAGACGTACCTAAATTTGTGTATACATATCAATTATGCGTCTGTATACTAATGCGTCCTTCCATTTCTGTGTTGTATTTCAGTTTTACAATTAGAATCGTTCAGTAAAGCGTTACAAGAAAAGTCAAGCCTTGTGATTTTATTGGAAGATATCGAGTTGTTCGCTATCTGTCTAGCTCTGCATAGAATCGCGTTGCGAGGGCAGAACAGTAAAAAGACAGCAGCACAGCGGGCTCAAGCACAGGAAGATACCACTCAGCTACCATGAGTCTACGCTCAGGAAAGCAATATACTCTAGAGGAAGTCGACCAGCCAATCGAGAAGAATGAGCCTCTCCCAGCAAACGAGGCCAAGTCACAGTCCTCTAAAGCAGCCTCTAAGAACATCTCGGCGGTCCAGCAGACCGTCGCCACCGACAGCTCTCCCAGCAAACGACGCCAAGTCACAGTTCTCTAAAGTATCCTCTAGGTCATCTCGGCGGTCCAGCAGACCGTCGTCATCGACAGCTTCTACAGCCGCCAAAGCACGTGCCAAGGCAAAGGCCACCCAAGCGCAATTGGCCTTCGCCGAAAAAGAAGCTGACCTCATGAAGCAGAGAGCTGACCTCGAAGCTAGTACGATGAAGCAGAAAGCCGACCTTGTAAAGCAGAGAGCTGATATCGCTGCCATTCTCCACATTCTCCAAAGCCAGAGAGCTGCCGCTGCCGCTAAAGCCGAAGCCGCAGCTTATGAAGAAGATGAGGAGAGCGAACGTGGGGAGCCCAGCCAGGAAACATGTGACCTGGAACAGCCCCTCAGTCCAGTGCAACGTACAAATGAGTATGTCCAACAACACTCCAAAGTGTTCCCAAAGGAAACATCCAGGTATCGCGACGTAGAACTAGCTACTCACCCCAGCAACAAACGGCCCGTTTTCGGAGACACTGAGCTCAAAAGAGAAGAAACGAGTAAGACTCACCTGCAGAGACCTCCACAACACTCGGCCAATCCAGCTAAGCAGTCCTCGCCCGAGCCGCAAGGCGCACAAGACTTCGCCAGGTACCTTACTCGCCGAGAATTGTTAAGTTCAGGCCTCCTAGAATTCGATGACCGTCCTGAAAATTATTGGTCATGGAGAGCATCCTTCCTGAGTACCACCAAGGACTTGAATCTGTCAGCCAGAGAAGAACTAGACTTGATGATCAAGTGGCTCGGAGCCGAGTCGTCAAGGCAGGCGAAGAGAATTCGCTCAGCGCACGTCCTCAATTCCACAGCAGGCCTCGACCTGGTTTGGCAACGTCTCGACGACTGTTATGGGACACCAGAAGTCATCGAACACGCACTGCTCAAGAAGCTTGAGGACTTCCCGAAGCTAACCAACAAGGATAATGTCGAGCTCAGAGAACTGGGCGACATTCTCCTCGAACTGGAGTGTGCCAAGGGAGAAGGTTACCTGACCGGCCTCTCGTATTTGGATACGGCTCGCGGGGTAAACCCAATAGTGGAAAAGCTCCCCCACAATCTTCAAGAGAAATGGATAGCTAAGGGATCCAAGTACAAGGAGGACAATGGAGTGGCATTTCCCCCCTTTTCTCTCTTCTCCAGGTTTGTCCAACAACAGGCAAGGGTGAGGAATGATCCAAGTTTCACTTTCTCCACCTCCAGCAGTTACGCTCCTTCGAGAACAGAGAAACCCACAAAGTACAGCAATAAAGCCTCTGTGAGTGTGCACAAAACAGATGTTCCAGCCGAACCCTCAGTCAACCAATCCAGTTCCGCTGAGAACAAAGTGGATGACCCGGACCGTCAGTGTCCGATACACAAGAAGCCCCACCCACTCAAGAAGTGTCGGAGCTTTAGAGACAAGCCTATTGATGAGCGCAAATTATACCTGAAAGAGAATCGCATCTGCTTCAGGTGTTGTGGGTCGACCATGCATATGGCAAAAGACTGCAAGGTGACAATCAAGTGCCTTGAGTGCAACAGCGAAAAACACATCGCGGCCCTGCATCCAGGTCCTCCTCCTTCAACCACCGAGAGCGCTGCAGTCGACAAAGAGGATAGCGGGGAGCAAAGCGAAGGCACATCTTCTTCGGTCACCTCCAAGTGCACAGAGGTTTGTGGAAACGCAAGCAGCCCACGCTCATGCTCCAAAATCTGCTTGGTTAAAGCATATCCTGCAGGGAGAAAGGAGAAAGCAATCAAAATGTACGCAGTGCTTGATGAGCAAAGTAACAAGTCTCTAGCGAGGACCGAATTCTTCAATCTCTTCGAAGTCAAGGCCAGCGCAGCTCCGTACACGCTAAAAACCTGCGCAGGGACAACAGAGACTACGGGTAGGAGAGTCGGGAACTTCACGATCGAGTCCATGGATGGGAAACTACAGCTTCCCCTCCCCACCCTAATTGAGTGTGACATGATGCCAGACGATAGGACGGAAATTCCCTCCCCAGAGGTCGCACGCTATCAGCCCCACCTACAACCAGTCGCCGACAAGATTCCAGCTGTGGACCCGGACGCTCCAATCCTCCTGCTCTTGGGAAGAGACATCTTAAGGGTCCACAAGGTGCGCGAGCAAATCAACGGGCCCCACAACGCTCCTTATGCGCAGCGGCTCGACCTGGGATGGGTCCTCGTGGGTGGAGTTTGCCTGGGAACAGTCCACAAACCAGCGGATGTCAGCGTCCATAAAACGAACGTGTTACACAATGGTCGCACATCCTTTCTCAGCCCATGCCCAAACAGGATCCAGGTAAAGGAAGACTACGACGGCATGACGCAGCATCATAGGTCAACCTCCTCTGCCTGTGAGGAAGAGGCAGGCCTCACCGTGAGCACAGACAGCCTAGGATGCTCAGCGTTCGAAAGGTCCAAGGATGATGACAAGCCAGCACTATCCATGGACGACAAAGCCTTCCTAACCATCATGGATGAGGAAGTCTACCAGGACGATGGACACAGCTGGGTGGCACCCTTGCCATTTCGCTCTCCCAGACGCCGCCTTCCGAGCAACAGGGAACAAGCCATGAAGCGCCTCTGCTCACTCAGGAGAACACTGGAGAAAAGGTTAGAGATGAAGGGCCATTACATAGAGTTCATGCAGAAGATGCTGGACAACGACCAAGCCGAGCCTGCCCCACCTCTGGAAGAAGGTAAAGAACACTGGTACCTGCCAACATTCGGTGTGTATCACCCACAAAAGCCAGGCCAGGTACGAGTTGTGTTCGACTCAAGCGCTGAATGCAAAGGGGTGTCCCTGAACGATGTACTCCTCAGCGGCCCAGACTTGAACAACACCTTGCTGGGAGTTCTCCTGCGGTTCAGGAAAGAACCCGTAGCCCTGACAGCAGACGTGCAGCAAATGTTTTATTGCTTCGTCGTCCGAGAGGACCACAGGGACTATCTCCGCTACCTGTGGTATGAGGACAATGACTTCAACAAGAAGGTGGTGGAGTACAGGATGAAGGTCCACGTGTTTGGAAACAGCCCTTCACCTGCTGTGGCTATCTACTGCATGAGGCGAGCCGCTCAGAAAGGCAAGCAAGAATATGGCTCCGACGCGAAGCATTTTGTTGAGAGACAGTTCTATGTTGACGATGGTCTTACCTCGGTTACCACACCTGAAGAAGCAATCGACCTCCTGACAAGAACCAGAGCGATGTTGGCAGAGTCCAACCTGAGACTACACAAGGTAGCATCGAACAGTGGACGGGTGATGGAAGCCTTCCCGGCAGAGGACCGTGCCAAGGATCTGAAGGATTTGCACCTTGGGGTAGATCCTCTCCCCCTTCAACGGAGCCTGGGGCTCTCCTGGAACCTAGAAACAGACAGCTTCACATTCCTGGTGTCCCGTGAAGAAAGGCCATTCACGCGGAGAGGCGTCCTGTCCACGGTCAACAGTTTGTACGACCCTTTGGGGTTCGTAGCTCCCATAACAATGCAAGGAAAAGCATTAGTACGGGAACTCTCATCGGATCAGAGTGAGTGGGATGCTCCACTCCTCCCAGAAAAGGAAGCAAAATGGAACCTATGGAAGGAGTCCTTGAAGGCTCTCGAAGACCTGCGCATAGACAGGTGCTACATTCCAGGCTCGCTGTCTTCAACACAGAGAAGAGAGCTGTGCATCTTCTCAGACGCGTCCACAGTAGCGATAGGAGCTGTGGCCTACTTGAGAGCGGCTGACACCGACGGGAAATACCATGTGGGATTCGTTATGGGGAAGTCCAAGTTGGCCCCTCGGCCTGCCCACACCATTCCACGCCTCGAGCTTTGTGCAGCCGTGTTGGCTGTCCAACTGTACGAGTTGATCAGAGACGAGATCGACGTCGACGTGGGCGCCGCCAAGTTCTTCACGGACAGCAAGATTGTACTTGGTTACATCCACAACTCCACAAAAAGGTTTTATGTGTATGTTTCCAACCGGGTGACTCGTATCAGACGATCCACCCACCCCGACCAGTGGTGCTATGTCCCCACAGACCTGAACCCTGCAGACCATGCCACCAGACCTATACCAGCAGCACACCTACAGCAAAGCAGTTGGTTCTCGGGCCCCGCTTTCCTGTCTAATGCCAACGCAGAGGAGACTCCTGAGCCCAATCCCTTCACCCTTGTGGAGCCCGAAGCTGATACCGAGATTCGGCCTGAAGTCACGACCCTGGCCACCAAAGCCTCAGAACCTCAGTTGGGCTCACAACGCTTCGAGCGATTCTCAAGCTGGAGAACACTCTGCCGAACCACAGCCCGACTCATTCACGTAGCAACATCCTTCAAGGGGAATTCGGACAACATCGAACGCAAGGGATGGAAATGTTCTAAAGAAGCACCCAGCACAAGTGAGCTTTCACAAGCCAAAGATGTGATCATTCGCTCTGCCCAGCACGATGTCTTCAAGGAGGAACTCAAACGCCGTGAAGAGGGACAGACATTCCCCAAGCAGAGCCCACTTAAAAAGCTCAACCCAGTTACAGACGAAGATGGTTTGCTCCGGGTCGGAGGGCGCATATCATCCGCAGACTTGTCAAGAGAAGAAAAGCACCCTCTGATCATCCCGCGCACCCATCACATTGCCACACTACTTGTGAGATACTATCATGAGCAAGTGGCTCACCAAGGGCGACACATAACAGAAGGAGCTATCCGAGCAGCCGGATACTGGATAATCGGGAGCAAGCGCCTGGTTTCTTCCGTTATCCACAAGTGTGTTACCTGCCGCAAGCTACGAGGGAGGTTAGAGGACCAAAAGATGGCAGACTTGCCCACCGACAGACTCACTCCAGAGCCTCCATTCACCAGCGTGGGCCTCGACGTCTTTGGGCCATGGACCATCATGACGCGTCGCACTAGAGGAGGTAGCGCAGGCAGCAAGCGCTGGGCGGTGCTCTTTACGTGCATGTCTACCAGAGCCGTGCACATCGAGCTGCTCGAATCCATGTCAACAGACAGCTTTATCAATGCCCTGAGGAGGTTTTTCTCTATCCGTGGTCCAGCCAAACTTCTCCGTTCTGACAGAGGGACTAACTTCGTGGGTGCCTGTAAGGAGTTGGACATCCACACGGACAATGCAGCGGTAGGAAGCTACCTCCAAAAGAAAGGATGCACGTGGGTGTTTAACCCCCCACATTCATCCCACATGGGTGGTTCATGGGAGAGGCTCATCGGTGTCGCCAGGCGTATTCTGGATGCCATGCTGCTTCGGACGGGACCCACTCGTCTCACACACGACGTCTTGAGCACTCTCATGGCTGAAGTCATGGCTATCATGAATGCAAGACCCCTGGTGCCGGTGTCCACCGACCCAGACATGCCTGCAGTCCTCAGCCCAGCGATGCTCCTGACTCAAAAGATGAGTGCTATTTCAGCCCCCCTCGGAAACTTTGACATGGCTGAGCTACACAGGAAGCAGTGGAAGCAAGTCCAGTGCCTTGCAGACACCTTTTGGAAGAGATGGAGAGGAGAGTATTTGTCCACCCTACAGAACCGTAGGAAATGGACAGAAGACAAGCCAAACGTCAAAGTGAGAGATGTCGTCTTGCTGAAAGACAGCCAAGCACACAGAAACGAATGGCCAGTGGGACTGGTCGTCAAAACTCTGCCGAGCAGGGACAAGAGGGTCCGCAAGGTGGAGGTGAAGATCGTCAAGGAGGGGACTGTCAAAGTGTTTCTGAGGCCAGTCTCAGAGATCGTAGTCCTCCTTTCCGAAGAAACTTAGAGAACGGACTCCGAGTATGTCGCTGCCGAAGGACGTTCTCTTCAGGTTTATTTTGTGTCTGTAGTGGTACGAATGGGATCGTACCAAGCGGGGAGTGTGCTGTCTCTCCCTCTAACCCAACCTTACTGTATGTACATAACCTACTTATATATGCATGACTTACCTGTTAGGGCCGTTGCCCCTTTAACTCGCCTTTTAGGGCCATTGCCCCTTTAAGACGCGCCCGAGCGTGATGACGTCACGCCACGTACTACGGGACGTGCGTCAGGCGGCTGCCGCCACGACCCGGCTCGCCAGAAGGCCGCCGGCACAGCCCGGCCCAGCATCTTCGGCCGCATCGAGCAGCCGCCGGGAACACCGCTATCTTCCGCTCCCGCGGCAAGCACCGGCCCAGCCTGGCCCCCAGCTCTCTTCCGCTCCCGACTTAGGCCCCAACGGCCAGCGACGCAACTACCGGCAAACGCGACGACGTCACGACCCCGAGCGTGATGAGGTCATCACGCTCCCCACGGCACTGCAAGTTCATTCCTCGTGGAGCTGCCGCCGGAACAAGACCTGCGCCACGGTGCTCCTCGGTTGTATTGTCCCCATGCTTCAGTCTTGGAAATTGTTTGTCTGTGAGTATTTAGAATGCTATAGACGATTAGCGTACACTGTATGTTGTAGAAAATGTTTAGTTGTAACTTTTTCTGTCTAGTTGGTTAACCAGCAGCCGTATTTGATACACTATGTACAGGGCTAATTTAAAGAGAATGCCTTCCAGCTTGCTAAATGTAATTCGTTGCCAGATGTACTGTGTTGCCCAGACGTACCTAAATTTGTGTATACATATCAATTATGCGTCTGTATACTAATGCGTCCTTCCATTTCTGTGTTGTATTTCAGTTTTACAATTAGAATCGTTCAGTAAAGCGTTACAAGAAAAGTCAAGCCTTGTGATTTTATTGGAAGATATCGAGTTGTTCGCTATCTGTCTAGCTCTGCATAGAATCGCGTTGCGAGGGCAGAACAGTCATGTCATTGACCAGGAGGGGCTGCACAAGTCACCTGACAAGATCAAAGCTGTTGTGAAGGCTCCCGCTCCGGAAAATGTATACCAGTTGAGGTTGTTCCTAGGGTTGATTAACTATTACCATAAGTTTCTGCCAAATCTATCCACGGTGCTGCACCTGCTGAACGCTCTTTTGCAGAAAGAAGTACCATGGAAGTGGAGCGAGGACTGTAAGAAGGCCTTTCGCAAATGCAAGGCATTAATCACCTCAGAGGAAGTGTTGGCTCACTTCAACCCAACGCTGCCTATTCGTTTAGCTTGTGATGCTTCTCCTTATGGTATTGGAGCAGTGCTCTCACACAAGTTGCCAAATGGCTTGGAAAGGCCAGTCGCATTTGCATCCAGATCATTGACCTCCGCTGAGCGCAACTATGCTCAGATAGATAGGGAGGCTCTCAGCCTTGTGTGGGGAGTAAAGAAGTTTAATCATTACCTGCAGGGCCAGAAGTTTACACTGCTGACAGACCACCAGCCGTTGGTATCCATTTTTAACCCTAAGAAGGGTGTTTCGGTGATGACAGCACAGAGGCTCCAGAGATGGTCCCTTTTCCTAGGGGCACATCAATATCAGATAGAATTCAAAGGTACAAAGCAGCATGGTAATGCTGATGGGCTGTCGCGCCTGCCACTACCTACTGAGGAGGAGGCACCGACGGTTGACCCGGTGGAGTTATTTCACTCGACCATCATCGAATGTTTACCTGTCACCAATGCAAATATTGAAAGGGAGACTAGGAATGACCCGACACTGTCCCGGGTCTACGAATTGACAGTAAAGGGATGGCCAGCCCATGGTGATCCACTGTTACCGGCATTCTCAGCAAGACGAGAACAGCTGTCCATCTGTCAGGGAACATTAATGTATGGAACAAGGGTGATTATCCCTCCTAAGTTAAGAGAGAGAGTTCTAAAAGAACTACATGAAGGTCATCTGGGGGGAGTCAAGATGAAAAGCCTTGCTAGGGCTTATGTGTGGTGGCCGGGTATCGACCAACAGATAGAGGATCTGACGAAAAGCTGCTCAGGGTGCCAAAAAGTCCAAAATGCACCTTCAATTGCACCGCTGCATCCATGGGAATGGCCTTCAACCCCATGGCAACGTGTACATATTGACTTTGCTGGTCCATTCATGGACTCCATGTTTTTAATTGCGGTGGATGCACATTCTAAATGGCCAGAAGTGATTAAAATGACTACCACTACCTCGGAGAAGACGATCGCGGTGCTAAGAACGATATTTGCAAGAAATGGATTGCCAGAGCAAATATGTTCAGACAACGGACCACAGTTTGTTTCAGAGGAATTCCAGAAATTCCTGAAGAAGAATGGGGTGAAACATTATACCTCTGCCCCATATCATCCAGCTACGAATGGGCTGGCCGAGAGGTTTGTACAGACGTTCAAAAAGGCAATAAAGGCCATGAGCGAAGATCAGATTCCACTGCAACACAAGGTGGACAATTTCCTACTGGTATATCGAAACGCCACCCATGCAACAACAAACCAAAGTCCTGCCATGATGTTCTATAACAGGAGGTTGCGGTCCAGGTTGGACTTGTTAAAACCAAATGTGCGGAGGGAAGTCGAAAACAAACAGTTCCAGCATAACAATAACAAGCCCACTCGGAGTTTTGAAATAGGACAACCGGTGTTAGCCAGGGACTATAAAAACGAGAAATGGCAATCTGGAACAATTCGGGCCAGACAAGGACCCCTGATGTACACGGTAGATGTTGGTGAAAACGTAATGCGACGTCATGCTGACCAACTGGTGGGATCGAGAACAAGGGTCGAGCCCATGGTTACAACAGAGGCAACCGTGGAGGAAGTTAGTGAACCTGAAGCATCTACCTCAGAAGTGAATATACCTGATGATGATGTCCTATCCATAGGGGATCAACTAGATGAGTCACCCCAGCAACGAGAACCAGAGACCCCTGAAAGGCGTTATCCGTCTCGGATCAGGAGGCCTCCTCAGAGACTGAATCTGTGAACTGTTTTTACATGAAGTTGTGTATATATGTTATTATGTTATGTTAAATGGGGAATATGTACTGTTAAGCTAAAAAGGGAGGATTGTGGTGTATGTAACCGTTCCACCTTTAAGAGAACTATTTTAAGAGATGCACTACTTTATCTTGGCTGCTGTATACTGTAATACCGGTGGTGACCACACCGGTATATAAGTGCTGTGTAATGATTTATTGGGCAGTTCAGCCCGACCTTCGGCTAGTAAAGACCTGTTGAATTTATTCTTGTGGTCTGTGTGCAGTGATTCTTATTAACAATAACTAGACACACACAGACTTAACACCATGTTCACATACGCACAATGGTGCGCCCCTGGGATCCGTGAGCCTCTATGCTGCGTACAACTCTGCAGCGTTTACAATGACATTTTTGAAGGAGCGTTCGCACGAGGTAGGTGCGGATTTCATTCGGATGTTGGTGGCGTCCTGATTAGCGAGGCCGCCGATCGCGAATTTAGGGCAAATGTTCCTTTATAATCAATGGAGGCGGGAACATTATAGTTTGGTGAGGACAGTTGATGAACTTCACGCCTAATAGTATCCATACATTTAGTAAGGTTTTATAATGCTGAATTTATATTTTGAAGATAAACAACAGTAATGATATTGCTGCTGAATGTAAAGAGGAATCTGACATTATACAGTGCATCATGATGTTCAGAAAACATGTGATTTAGGTTGACAATGTACAGCCAAATGTCACTCAAACTCAACGAGGAGTAATTGGACTTTTTTCTCCAGATATCGATGAATGCGCAACCAACACATCAACCTGTCAACAAATCTGCAACAATTCAATTGGAAACTACACCTGCAGTTGTCATCCTGGCTTTAGCATCAACATGAACAACACTTCTCTTTGTGATGGTAGGATACCTTCAAATGTACGGATTCTCTGCAATTGACGATTTGAAAAGTATCCTCCAACTACCAGTTCTCATTGCCCTTCAAATTCTAGATGGTTTCAACAAGATCTTTTGATCTCGTTAATTACTAAGCAATCAGTGATTCACTACAATTTTCTGTGTCCCTACACAAAAGGGATATATTAATTGCAGAATATGTTAAAACTATTGTGGTAAATCAGTGAGTTGCCATGAAATTTCAAGTATCTTTCTCAGTTTCTAATCAATGGGCTGTGTTTTGCCGTTCTGGACTCACCATTACTCAATGGCCCTGAATTTGCGGTCGGTATGAGGGTGTACTCTAAGAGTGTAGTTTGGTGAGGGCAGGTGACAAAAGTCACACCCAATGGTATCCATACATTTAGTAAGGTTTTACAATGCTGATTTTATATTTTAACGATAAACAGCACTAATGATATTGCTGCAGAATGTAAAGAGGAATCTGACATTATACAGTGCATCGTGATCGGTTGAAAACATATGATTTAGGTTGACAATGTACAGCCAAATGTCGCTCAAGCTGAACGAGGAGTAATTGGACTTTTTTCTCCAGATATCGATGAATGTGCAACCAACACATCAACCTGTCAACAAATCTGCAACAATACAATTGGAAACTACACCTGCAATTGTCATCCTGGCTTCAGCATCAACATGAACAACACTTCTCTTTGTGATGGTAGGAAATCTTCAAATCTACAGAATCTCTGTAAATGATAATTTGAAAATGATCCTTCAACTAGCATTTCCCATTGCCCTGCACATTCTAGATGTATTCAAGCAAAGTCTTTTGTTCTCCTTAATAATTAAATAATGAGAGACCCATGACAATTATCTGTGTCCCTACACAATAGGGATATATTGATTGCAAAATATGTTAAAGCTATTGTAGTAAATCAGTGAGTTTGCATGAAATTTCAAGTACAGTTTCTAATCAATGGGCTGTGTTTTGCAATTCTGGACTCGCCATTACTCAATGACCCTGAATCTGTGGTCGGTATGATGGTGTACTCTAAGGGCTGGATTTTGATACTGGAGGCGTGTAGGAGGCGGGTCTACAACATTCGGGGTTGTCGTCTCGCCTCCATCGAGTTGTGGCCAACCCATGCGATTTTCAGTTGATTTACCTTGTTGAGCCCGCCCAGCGGGCTCAGCAGGCTAATTAAGGGCCACCCGACAACAGGTGACGTCACAGATTGACATTTCATCTGTCAAAGCTGTCAAACACTGAGAATCTGTACTCCAAGTTAACTCCTTCGTCTCAGGCTGATTGAGAGATCTCTCCGGAACAGAAAGCTGAATGCTGCAACTTTTGACAGCTGGCGGCCATTCTGCTTTCTGTGCTGATAAGATGAGGGACTCCCGAGACCTGAAGGAAGGAAGGCTGTAAAGGTAAGTAAAGGTAAGTAAAACTGCTTTAAACACTTTACACTCACCAAACACACTTACCTCTGCACTCATGCACCCATCACTCACCTGAACACCGGACATCTCGAACCCTCCAAGCCTTTAAGCCCGATGATCCGTCTCGCTAACTTGGCGTGGTTTGGAGCCGTCGGGAAACCCACACTTCAGGAATAAAAATAGGGATTAGGCTAAAAACTGCCTGTTAACTACCTGTTAACAGGCAGTTAATTGGCATTAATCCCCTTCCCGCCTCGGGGCGGCGGCTCCCAGCACAGGTCGGGTATCCGCCTCCTTTGAAACTGGCATGGAGGCGGGTTGGGGGCGGGATGGGTTCGTGCCCACCGATTTCGAGATTTTAACCCCCCACACGCCTCCAATCCCGCCTCCACAGCCCAATGAAAATCCTGCCCTTAGAGCGCGTTGTCAAACCGACTTTGAAAATGACTGCAAGTTCAGGATTTCCACATGTGCTATATTCCGAAGTTGCGATCTGTGAAGTTCCGACTGTGCGTCGACTTCGCTGCACGTTTCACCTACCTATTCAAATCAGTGTACTGGCGAAATGTTGGGCTAATTGCTCACTTACTGCGCATTAATTACACAGAAATGTTTTTCCTCTGGTGCAAAGAGGCGCAGAAGCCTGTTGCACAGCATCAGGGGAAGGGGGTGGGGAGCAGTTGAGAAAATTGCATTTGTTTATGCTACAACCCATAACAATGAGGCACTGGTTCATGTCTGAGTGGAAAGAAACTTTGAAAGAAACTTTCATTTGTTTGAGTTCGAAAACACAGCCTTTTTCTGTTACCATCTTTGCTGCCTGAAAGACTGTTGTAGTTTTGGTTTAATTCCCATCTTCTATATTGATAGGATTTACTTCACTTTCATGATTTCCTCATGTTATCAGACATTTAAACTCTTGGTGCTGGATTTTACTCACCGAGACGATTTGGGGGTGGGACTATTTCCGGATTCTAGTCCCGCCCCCAGTGACGTCCGACGCACCGGTGCTATTTTCCCCTGATTGGCCTTGTTAAGCCCGCCCAGTGGGCTTGCTGGCCAATTAAGGGAAAGTCAGCATCACATGATGTCAGTTGATGCCAATTCATCTGCCAGTTTTCTTAAAGGCAATTGAACCATCTATGTTTGAGAAATGATTTGACAGTGTTTGGCAGCATTGAGGTGCTGTCAAACACGGACAATCACTGTACAAAGTTGAGTGCTTGCACCCAGGCTCTCCAGTGACTCTCTGCTCAGGATGAAACAGATGGCAGCTGCAGGGGAGGGCACAGAAGCGATCTGTCACTTCTGCCATTGAGGTGAGGCCACACAAATACTTCAAAGCTTGCCATCTACAGAAAAATCTAAACACATTAAAAATGACTTTCCCAACATTTCCTTACCTCTGATACTCACCAGTGTCCCATTACATCCTTCACACCACTTCTGCAGCTGTCATCTATACACAAACATTAAAACAGACCCACAGCAACCCTCATTTGCCCGGGCAGGATTCCCCGACGTCGAGAGCCCAGCAGGAGAAGTCTAATAATTGGAAAAAGCCACTTAACTGCCTGTTAACTACCTGTTAACAGGCAGTTTAGTGTCTATAATCCCTGAGGTAGCGCACAATTCCCAAATGTTAGTGCCTGAACAGACGTGTGTAGCCCTTGATTTTGTGTACCAATCACCTCCAGGGGAGCTGGAGATGAATTTCACAGTTCCCGGCGCTAATTTGTACCTCAGACTTACGTAGTTTGCTTTGTTTAGATTGAAGACCCTTGTTTCAGATTTAACTAAGTCTTTTTGAAACTTAATGTAAAATTCGAACATATTAAGGTCACTCTTCCCTAAATTTAGTAAGGTTTTATAATGCTGATTTTAAATTTTAAAGAGAAACAAAATGAATTATATTGCTGCTGAATGTAAAAAGGAATCTGACATGATAAAGTCCATGAAGTTGTGTTAAAAACACGTGATTTGGTTTGACAATATATGGCCAAATGTCACTCAAATTGAGCAAAGAGTAATTGGACTTTTTTCTCCAGATATCGATGAATGCGCAACCAACACATCAACCTGTCAACAAATCTGCAACAATACAATTGGAAACTACACCTGCAGTTGCCGCCCTGGCTTTAGCATCAACATAAACAACACTTATCTTTGTGATGGTAGGAAACCTTCAAATATACGGATTCTCTGCAATTGATGATTTGAAAATTATCCTCCAACTTCCAGTTCTCATTGCCCTGCACATTCTAGATGGTTTCAAGCAATGTCTTTTGTTCTCCTTAATTACCAAGCAATCAGAGATTCACTACAATTTTCTGTGTCCCTACGCAATCGGGATATATTGATTACAGAATATGTTAAAACTATTGTAGTAAATCAGTGAGTTACAATGATTTTTCACGTATCTTTCACAGTTTCTAATCAATGGTCTGTGTTATGCAGTTCTGGACTTGCCATTAATCAATGGCCCTGAATCTGCGTTTGGTATGATGGCGTACTCTATGGGGGGAATTTTACTTGCCCTGGGGAGGCGGCTATTGAGGCGGGGCTGCCGTGAAATTGGCAGAAACTGGGAGCGGGTACCGAAACCGCACCGAACCTACCTCTGTGCCATCTTCCCGTGAGGTGGGACCCGATTCGCACAGTGACCCGTCTCCTCGATGCGGGAAGGGGATTACAGCCAATTAACTGCCTGTTAACAGGTAGTTAACATCAGTTAAGAAGCTTATCCCCATTTCACGCAGACAAGTGCGACGGCTGCGAACCTCGCCAGGGTCAGCGAGGTGAGCAGTGTGCCTGCGAGGGTGAGAGGGATCAAAATGTCCGCTGTGGAGGTGATTGATGGTTGCAAGTGTGGATTGGTAAGCATGAGAGGTGAGTGTAAAGTGTTAGAAAAGGTTTACTTACCTTTGCTTCTTCCTGCAGGCTTCAATCCTTGGGGATCCAGTGGCTCCTCATCTCAATGGCAGAGATGACAGAATGGTTGCTGCATTCTCCGAAGCAGCAGCCATCTGATTGCTGCTGAGGAAAGAGGTTTGCTGAGTCTTCAGTACAAGGACTCACCATAGAACAGAGATTGTCAGCATTTGGCAGCTTCTCAAAGCTGTCAAACACTGACAATACATCTGTCAAAAATTTTTGAGAGATGAAACGTGATACCCTGACGTCCTCTGTCACCGGCTTTCCTTTAATTGGCGGGTTTAACAAGGTCAGTCAAGGGAAAATAGCGTGGCTTGGCTGGACTTCGTTTGGGGCCGGACTGAAACCCAACAACCAGCAGATCCGCCCCCAACGCCTCCCCATTGAAAAAATCCAGCCCTAAGAGTGCAACATCACACCGGCTTTGAAAATGACTGCAAGTTCGGGATTTCCGCATGTGCTAAATTCCGAAGTAGAGCGATCTGTCAATATCCGACTGTCCTTCGGCTTTGCTACACGTTTCACCTACCCATTCAAATCAATGCACTGGTGAAAAGTTGGGCTAATTGCCCAACGACTGCGCATTTTTATAGGTTTGTTTAATATAATCTTGATTGGTTGTTAAATACTGTTACAATGATTGTAATTTTTTAATAAAATAGCATTTCTGGCTGCTAAGTTATTAAAATGAGATGTGGGCAAATCAGCAATCTCCTCTGTTTCCTGATTGGCTAAGAGCAAGGAAGTGAAAGGAGCCCCGCCCCACGTGATCCCATGTTCACATACGCACAATGGTGCGCCCCTGGGATCCGTGAGCCTCTATGCTGCGTACAACTCTGCAGCGTTTAGAATGACATTTTTGAAGGAGGGTTCGCACGAGGTAAGTGCGGATTTCATTCGGATGTTGGCAGCGTCCTGATTAGCTAGGCCCCCGATCGCGAATTAAGGGCAAATGTTCCTTTATAATCAATGGAGGCGGGAACATTATAGTTTGGTGAGGGCAGTTGATGAACTTCACGCCTAACAGTATCCATATATTTAGTAAGGTTTTATAATGCTGAATTTATATTTTGAAGATAAACAACAGTAATGATATTGCTGCTGAATGTAAAGAGGAATCTGACATTATACAGTGCATCATGATGTTCAGAAAACATGTGATTTAGGTTGACAATGTACAGCCAAATGTCACTCATACTCAACGAGGAGTAATTGGACTTTTTTCTCCAGATATCGATGAATGCGCAACCAACACATCAACCTGTCAACAAATCTGCAACAATACAATTGGAAACTACACCTGCAGTTGTCGTCCTGGCTTTAGCATCAACATGAACAACACTTCTCTTTGTGATGGTAGGATACCTTCAAATGTACGGATTCTCTGCAATTGATGATTTGAAAATTATCCTCCAACTAGCAGTTCTCATTGCCCTTCAAATTCTAGATGGTTTCAAGCAAGATCTTTTGATCTCGTTAATTACTAAGCAATCAGTGATTCACTACAATTTTCTGTGTCCCTACACAATAGGGATATGTTGATTGCAGAATATGTTAAAACTATTGTAGTAAATCAGTGAGTTGCCATGAAATTTCAAGTATCTTTCTCAGTTTCTAATCAATGGGCTGTGTTTTGCCGTTCTGGACTCACCATTACTCAACGGCCCTGAATTTGCGGTCGGTATGACGGTGTACTCTAAGAGTGTAGTTTGGTGAGGGCAGGTGAAAAAAGTCACACCCAATGGTATCCATACATTTAGTAAGGTTTTACAATGCTGATTTTATATTTGAATGACAAACAGCACTCATGATATTGCTGCAGAATGTAAAGAGGAATCTGACATTATACAGTGCATCATGATCAATTGAAAACATGTGATTTAGGTTGACAATGTACAGCCAAATGTCGCTCAAGCTGAACGAGGAGTAATTGGACTTTTTTCTCCAGATATCGATGAATGCGCAACCAACACATCAACCTGTCAACAAATCTGCAACAATACAATTGGAAACTACACCTGCAATTGTCATCCTGGCTTCAGCATCAACATGAACAACACTTCTCTTTGTGATGGTAGGAAATCTTCAAATATACAGATTCTCTGTAAATGATAATTTGAAAATGATCCTTCAACTAGCATTTCCCATTGCCCTGCACATTCTAGATGTATTCAAGCAAAGTCTTTTGTTATCCTTAATAATTAAATAATGAGAGACCCACGACAATTATCTGTGTCCCTACACAATCGGGATATATTGATTGCAGAATATGTTAAAGCTATTGTAGTAAATCAGTGAGTTTGCATGAAATTTCAAGTACAGTTTCTAATCAATGGGCTGTGTTTTGCAATTCTGGACTCGCCATTACTCAATGGCCCTGAATCTGTGGTCTGTATGATGGCGTACTCTAAGGGCTGGATTTTGATACTGGAGGCGTGTAGGAGGCGGGTCTACAACACTCGGGGTTGTCGTCCCGCCTCCATCGAGTTGTGGCCAACCCACACGATTTTCAGTTGATTTACCTTGTTGAGCCCGCTCAGCAGGCCAATTAAGGGCCACCCGACAACAGGTGACGTCACAGATTGACATTTCATCTGTCAAAGCTGTCAAACACTGAGAATCTGTACTCCAAGTTAATTCCTTCCTCTCAGGCTGATTTAGAGATCTCTCCGGAACAGAAAGCTGAATGCTGCAACTTTTGACAGCTGGCGGCCATTCTGCTTTCTGTGCTGATAAGATGAGGGACTCCCGAGCCCTGAAGGAAGGAAGGCTGTAAAGGTAAGTAAAGGTAAGTAAAACTGCTTTAAACACTTTACACACACCAAACACACTTACCTCTGCACTCATGCACCCATCACTCACCTGAACACCGGACATCTCGAACCCTCCAAGCCTTTAAGCCCGATGATCCGCCTCGCTAACTTGGCGTGGTTTGGAGCCGTCGGGAAACCCACACTTCAGGAATAAAAATAGGGATTAGGCTAAAAACTGCCGGTTAACTACCTGTTACCAGGCAGTTAATTGGCACTATTCCCCTTCCCGCCTCGGGGCGGCGGCTCCCAGCACAGGTCGGGTATCCGCCTCCTTTGAAACTGGCATGGAGGCAGGTTGGGGGCGGGATGGGTTCGTGCCCCCCGATTTCGAGATTTTAACCCCCCACACGCCTCCAATCCCGCCTCCACAGCCCAATGAAAATCCTGCCCTTAGAGTGTGTTGTCATACCGACTTTGAAAATGACTGCAAGTTCAGGATTTCCACATGTGCTATATTCCGAAGTTGCGATCTGTGAAGTTCCGACTGTGCGTCGACTTCGCTGCACGTTTCACCTACCGATTCAAATCAGTGTACTGGCGAAAAGTTGGGCTAATTGCTCACTTACTGCGCATTAATTACCCAGAAATGTTTTTCCTCTGGTGCAAAGAGGCACAGGAGCCTGTTGCACAGCATCAGGGGAAGTGGGTGGGGAGCAGTTGAGAAAATTGCATTTGTTTATGCTACAACCCATAACAATGAGGCACTGGTTCATGTGTGAGTGGAAAGAAACTTTGAAAGAAATTTCATTTGTTTGAGTTCGAAAGCACAGCCTTTTTGTGTTACCGTCTTTGCTGCCTGAAAGACTGTTGTCGTTTTGGTTTAATTCCCATCTTCCATATTGATAGGATATACTTCACTTTCATGATTTCCTCATGTTATCAGACATTTAAACTCTCGGGGCTGGATTTTACTCACCGAGACGAGTTGGGGGTGGGACTATTTCCGGGTTCTAGTCCCGCCCCCAGTGACGTCCGACGCACCGGTGCTATTTTCCCCTGATTGGCCTTGTTAAGCCCGCCCAGTGGGCTTGCTGGCCAATTAAGGGAAAGTCAGCATCAGATGATGTCAGTTGATGCCAATTCATCTGCCAGTTTTCTTAAAGGCAGTTGAACCATCTATGTTTGACAAATGATTTGACAGTGTTTGACAGCATTGAGGTGCTGTCAAACACTAACAATCACTGTACAAAGTTGAGTGCTGGCACCCAGGCTCTCCAATGACTCTCTGCTCAGGATGAAACAGATGGCAGCTGCAGGGGAGGGTACAGAAGCGATCTGTCACTTCTCCCATTGAGATCAGGCCACACAAATTCTTCAAAGCTTGCCACATACAGAAAAATCTAAACACATTAAAAATGACTTTCCCAACATTTCCTTACCTCTGATACTCACCAGTGTCCCATTACATCCTTCACACCACTTCTGCAGCTGCCATCTATACACAAACATTAAAACAGACCCACAGCAACCCTCATTTGCCCAGGCAGGATTCCCCGACGTCGAGACCCTGGCAGGAGAAGACTAATAATTGGAAAAAGCCTCTTAACTGCCTGTTAACTATCTGTTAACAGGCAGTTTACTGTCTATAATCCCTGAGGTAGAGCACAATTCCCAAATGTTAGTGCCTGAAGAGACGTGTGTAGCCCTTGATTTTGTGTACCAATCACCTCCAGGGGAGCTGGAGATGAATTTCACAGATCCCGGCGCTAATTTGTAACTCAGACTTACGTAGTTTGCTTTGTTTAGATTGAAGACCCTTGTTTCAGATTTAACTAAGTCTCTTTCAAACTTAATATAAAATTCTAACATATTAAGGTCATGCTTCCCTAAATTTAGTAAGGTTTTATAATGCTGATTTTAAATTTTAAAGAGAAACAAAATGAATTATATTGCTGCTGAATGTAAAAAGGAATCTGACATGATAAAGTCCATGAAGTTGTGTTAAAAACACGTGATTTGGTTTGACAATATATGGCCAAATGTCACTCAAATTGAGCAAAGAGTAATTGGACTTTTTTCTCCAGATATCGATGAATGCGCAACCAACACATCAACCTGTCAACAAATCTGCAACAATACAATTGGGAACTACACCTGCAGTTGCCGTCCTGGCTTTAGCATCAACATAAACAACACTTATCTTTGTGATGGTAGGAAATCTTCAAATATACGGATTCTCTGCAATTGATGATTTGAAAATTATCCTCCAACTTCCAGTTCTCATTGCCCTGCACATTCTAGATGGTTTCAAGCAATGTCTTTTGTTCTCCTTAATTACCAAGCAACCAGAGATTCACTACAATTTTCTGTGTCCCTACGCAATAGGGATATATTGATTACAGAATATGTTAAAACTATTGTAGTAAATCAGTGAGTTACAATGATTTTTCACATATCTTTCACAGTTTCTAATCAATGGTCTGTGTTATGCAGTTCTGGACTCGCCATTAATCAATGGCCCTGAATCTGCGGTTGGTATGATGGCGTACTCTATGGGGGGAATTTTACTTGCCCTGGGGAGGCGGCTATTGAGGCGGGGCTGCTGTGAAATTGGCAGAAACTGGGAGCGGGTACCGAAACCGCACCGAACCTACCTCTGTGCCATCTTCCCGTGAGGTGGGAACCGACTCGCGCAGGGACCCGTCTCCTCGATGCGGGAAGGGGATTACAGCCAATTAACTGCCTGTTAAGAGGTAGTTAACATCAGTTAAGAAGCTTATCCCCATTTCACGCAGACAAGTGCGACGGCTGCGAACCTCGCCAGGGTCAGCGAGGTGAGCAGTGTGCCTGCGAGGGTGAGAGGGATCAAAATGTCCGCTGTGGAGGTGATTGATGGTTGCAAGTGTGGATTGGTAAGCATGAGAGGTGAGTGTAAAGTGTTAGAAAAGGTTTACTTACCTTTGCTTCTTCCTGCAGGCTTCAATCCTTGGGGATCCAGTGGCTCCTCATCTCAATGGCAGAGATGACAGAATGGTTGCTGCATTCTCCGAAGCAGCAGCCATCTGATTGCTGCTGAGGAAAGAGGTTTGCTGAGTCTTCAGTACAAGGACTCACCATAGAACAGAGATTGTCAGCATTTGGCAGCTTCTCAAAGCTGTCAAACACTGACAATACATCTGTCAAAAATTTTTGAGAGATGAAACGTGATACCCTGACGTCCTCTGTCACCGGCTTTCCTTTAATTGGCGGGTTTAACAAGGTCAGTCAAGGGAAAATAGCGTGGCTTGGCTGGACTTCGTTTGGGGCCGGACTGAAACCCAACAACCAGCAGATCCGCCCCCAACGCCTCCCCATTGAAAAAATCCAGCCCTAAGAGTGCAACATCACACCGGCTTTGAAAATGACTGCAAGTTCGGGATTTCCGCATGTGCTAAATTCCGAAGTAGAGCGATCTGTCAATATCCGACTGTCCTTCGGCTTTGCTACACGTTTCACCTACCCATTCAAATCAATGCACTGGTGAAAAGTTGGGCTAATTGCCCAACGACTGCGCATTTTTATAGGTTTGTTTAATATAATCTTGATTGGTTGTTAAATACTGTTACAATGATTGTAATTTTTTAATAAAATAGCATTTCTGGCTGCTAAGTTATTAAAATGAGATGTGGGCAAATCAGCAATCTCCTCTGTTTCCTGATTGGCTAAGAGCAAGGAAGTGAAAGGAGCCCCGCCCCACGTGATCCCATGTTCACATACGCACAATGGTGCGCCCCTGGGATCCGTGAGCCTCTATGCTGCGTACAACTCTGCAGCGTTTAGAATGACATTTTTGAAGGAGGGTTCGCACGAGGTAAGTGCGGATTTCATTCGGATGTTGGCAGCGTCCTGATTAGCTAGGCCCCCGATCGCGAATTAAGGGCAAATGTTCCTTTATAATCAATGGAGGCGGGAACATTATAGTTTGGTGAGGGCAGTTGATGAACTTCACGCCTAACAGTATCCATATATTTAGTAAGGTTTTATAATGCTGAATTTATATTTTGAAGATAAACAACAGTAATGATATTGCTGCTGAATGTAAAGAGGAATCTGACATTATACAGTGCATCATGATGTTCAGAAAACATGTGATTTAGGTTGACAATGTACAGCCAAATGTCACTCATACTCAACGAGGAGTAATTGGACTTTTTTCTCCAGATATCGATGAATGCGCAACCAACACATCAACCTGTCAACAAATCTGCAACAATACAATTGGAAACTACACCTGCAGTTGTCGTCCTGGCTTTAGCATCAACATGAACAACACTTCTCTTTGTGATGGTAGGATACCTTCAAATGTACGGATTCTCTGCAATTGATGATTTGAAAATTATCCTCCAACTAGCAGTTCTCATTGCCCTTCAAATTCTAGATGGTTTCAAGCAAGATCTTTTGATCTCGTTAATTACTAAGCAATCAGTGATTCACTCCAATTTTCTGTGTCCCTACACAATAGGGATATATTGATTGCAGAATATGTTAAAACTATTGTAGTAAATCAGTGAGTTGCCATGAAATTTCAAGTATCTTTCTCAGTTTCTAATCAATGGGCTGTGTTTTGCCGTTCTGGACTCACCATTACTCAACGGCCCTGAATTTGCGGTCGGTATGACGGTGTACTCTAAGAGTGTAGTTTGGTGAGGGCAGGTGAAAAAAGTCACACCCAATGGTATCCATACATTTAGTAAGGTTTTACAATGCTGATTTTATATTTGAATGACAAACAGCACTCATGATATTGCTGCAGAATGTAAAGAGGAATCTGACATTATACAGTGCATCATGATCAATTGAAAACATGTGATTTAGGTTGACAATGTACAGCCAAATGTCGCTCAAGCTGAACGAGGAGTAATTGGACTTTTTTCTCCAGATATCGATGAATGCGCAACCAACACATCAACCTGTCAACAAATCTGCAACAATACAATTGGAAACTACACCTGCAATTGTCATCCTGGCTTCAGCATCAACATGAACAACACTTCTCTTTGTGATGGTAGGAAATCTTCAAATATACAGATTCTCTGTAAATGATAATTTGAAAATGATCCTTCAACTAGCATTTCCCATTGCCCTGCACATTCTAGATGTATTCAAGCAAAGTCTTTTGTTATCCTTAATAATTAAATAATGAGAGACCCACGACAATTATCTGTGTCCCTACACAATCGGGATATATTGATTGCAGAATATGTTAAAGCTATTGTAGTAAATCAGTGAGTTTGCATGAAATTTCAAGTACAGTTTCTAATCAATGGGCTGTGTTTTGCAATTCTGGACTCGCCATTACTCAATGGCCCTGAATCTGTGGTCTGTATGATGGCGTACTCTAAGGGCTGGATTTTGATACTGGAGGCGTGTAGGAGGCGGGTCTACAACACTCGGGGTTGTCGTCCCGCCTCCATCGAGTTGTGGCCAACCCACACGATTTTCAGTTGATTTACCTTGTTGAGCCCGCTCAGCAGGCCAATTAAGGGCCACCCGACAACAGGTGACGTCACAGATTGACATTTCATCTGTCAAAGCTGTCAAACACTGAGAATCTGTACTCCAAGTTAATTCCTTCCTCTCAGGCTGATTTAGAGATCTCTCCGGAACAGAAAGCTGAATGCTGCAACTTTTGACAGCTGGCGGCCATTCTGCTTTCTGTGCTGATAAGATGAGGGACTCCCGAGCCCTGAAGGAAGGAAGGCTGTAAAGGTAAGTAAAGGTAAGTAAAACTGCTTTAAACACTTTACACACACCAAACACACTTACCTCTGCACTCATGCACCCATCACTCACCTGAACACCGGACATCTCGAACCCTCCAAGCCTTTAAGCCCGATGATCCGCCTCGCTAACTTGGCGTGGTTTGGAGCCGTCGGGAAACCCACACTTCAGGAATAAAAATAGGGATTAGGCTAAAAACTGCCGGTTAACTACCTGTTACCAGGCAGTTAATTGGCACTATTCCCCTTCCCGCCTCGGGGCGGCGGCTCCCAGCACAGGTCGGGTATCCGCCTCCTTTGAAACTGGCATGGAGGCAGGTTGGGGGCGGGATGGGTTCGTGCCCCCCGATTTCGAGATTTTAACCCCCCACACGCCTCCAATCCCGCCTCCACAGCCCAATGAAAATCCTGCCCTTAGAGTGTGTTGTCATACCGACTTTGAAAATGACTGCAAGTTCAGGATTTCCACATGTGCTATATTCCGAAGTTGCGATCTGTGAAGTTCCGACTGTGCGTCGACTTCGCTGCACGTTTCACCTACCGATTCAAATCAGTGTACTGGCGAAAAGTTGGGCTAATTGCTCACTTACTGCGCATTAATTACCCAGAAATGTTTTTCCTCTGGTGCAAAGAGGCACAGGAGCCTGTTGCACAGCATCAGGGGAAGTGGGTGGGGAGCAGTTGAGAAAATTGCATTTGTTTATGCTACAACCCATAACAATGAGGCACTGGTTCATGTGTGAGTGGAAAGAAACTTTGAAAGAAATTTCATTTGTTTGAGTTCGAAAGCACAGCCTTTTTGTGTTACCGTCTTTGCTGCCTGAAAGACTGTTGTCGTTTTGGTTTAATTCCCATCTTCCATATTGATAGGATATACTTCACTTTCATGATTTCCTCATGTTATCAGACATTTAAACTCTCGGGGCTGGATTTTACTCACCGAGACGAGTTGGGGGTGGGACTATTTCCGGGTTCTAGTCCCGCCCCCAGTGACGTCCGACGCACCGGTGCTATTTTCCCCTGATTGGCCTTGTTAAGCCCGCCCAGTGGGCTTGCTGGCCAATTAAGGGAAAGTCAGCATCAGATGATGTCAGTTGATGCCAATTCATCTGCCAGTTTTCTTAAAGGCAGTTGAACCATCTATGTTTGACAAATGATTTGACAGTGTTTGACAGCATTGAGGTGCTGTCAAACACTAACAATCACTGTACAAAGTTGAGTGCTGGCACCCAGGCTCTCCAATGACTCTCTGCTCAGGATGAAACAGATGGCAGCTGCAGGGGAGGGTACAGAAGCGATCTGTCACTTCTCCCATTGAGATCAGGCCACACAAATTCTTCAAAGCTTGCCACATACAGAAAAATCTAAACACATTAAAAATGACTTTCCCAACATTTCCTTACCTCTGATACTCACCAGTGTCCCATTACATCCTTCACACCACTTCTGCAGCTGCCATCTATACACAAACATTAAAACAGACCCACAGCAACCCTCATTTGCCCAGGCAGGATTCCCCGACGTCGAGACCCTGGCAGGAGAAGACTAATAATTGGAAAAAGCCTCTTAACTGCCTGTTAACTATCTGTTAACAGGCAGTTTACTGTCTATAATCCCTGAGGTAGAGCACAATTCCCAAATGTTAGTGCCTGAAGAGACGTGTGTAGCCCTTGATTTTGTGTACCAATCACCTCCAGGGGAGCTGGAGATGAATTTCACAGATCCCGGCGCTAATTTGTAACTCAGACTTACGTAGTTTGCTTTGTTTAGATTGAAGACCCTTGTTTCAGATTTAACTAAGTCTCTTTCAAACTTAATATAAAATTCTAACATATTAAGGTCATGCTTCCCTAAATTTAGTAAGGTTTTATAATGCTGATTTTAAATTTTAAAGAGAAACAAAATGAATTATATTGCTGCTGAATGTAAAAAGGAATCTGACATGATAAAGTCCATGAAGTTGTGTTAAAAACACGTGATTTGGTTTGACAATATATGGCCAAATGTCACTCAAATTGAGCAAAGAGTAATTGGACTTTTTTCTCCAGATATCGATGAATGCGCAACCAACACATCAACCTGTCAACAAATCTGCAACAATACAATTGGGAACTACACCTGCAGTTGCCGTCCTGGCTTTAGCATCAACATAAACAACACTTATCTTTGTGATGGTAGGAAATCTTCAAATATACGGATTCTCTGCAATTGATGATTTGAAAATTATCCTCCAACTTCCAGTTCTCATTGCCCTGCACATTCTAGATGGTTTCAAGCAATGTCTTTTGTTCTCCTTAATTACCAAGCAACCAGAGATTCACTACAATTTTCTGTGTCCCTACGCAATAGGGATATATTGATTACAGAATATGTTAAAACTATTGTAGTAAATCAGTGAGTTACAATGATTTTTCACGTATCTTTCACAGTTTCTAATCAATGGTCTGTGTTATGCAGTTCTGGACTCGCCATTAATCAATGGCCCTGAATCTGCGGTTGGTATGATGGCGTACTCTATGGGGGGAATTTTACTTGCCCTGGGGAGGCGGCTATTGAGGCGGGGCTGCTGTGAAATTGGCAGAAACTGGGAGCGGGTACCGAAACCGCACCGAACCTACCTCTGTGCCATCTTCCCGTGAGGTGGGAACCGACTCGCGCAGGGACCCGTCTCCTCGATGCGGGAAGGGGATTACAGCCAATTAACTGCCTGTTAAGAGGTAGTTAACATCAGTTAAGAAGCTTATCCCCATTTCACGCACACAAGTGCGACGGCTGCGAACCTCGCCAGGGTCAGCGAGGTGAGCAGTGTGTCTGCGAGGGTGAGAGGGATCAAAAAGTCCGTTGTGGAGGTGATTGATGGTTGCAAGTGTGGATTGGTAAGCATGAGAGGTGAGTGTAAAGTGTTAGAAAAGGTTTACTTACCTTTGCTTCTTCCTGCAGGCTTCAAACCTTGGGGATCCAGAGGCTCCTCATCTCAATGGCAGAGATGACAGAATGGTTGCTGCATCCTCCGAAGCAGCAGCCATCTGATTGCTGCTGAGGAAAGAGGTTTGCTGAGTCTTCAGTACAAGGACTCACCATAGAACAGAGATTGTCAGCATTTGGCAGCTTCTCAAAGCTGTCAAACACTGACAATACATCTGTCAAAAATTTTTGAGAGATGAAACGTGATACCCTGACGTCCTCTGTCACCGGCTTTCCTTTAATTGGCGGGTTTAACAAGGTCAGTCAAGGGAAAATAGCGTGGCTTGGCTGGATTTCGTTGGGGGCGGGACTGAAACCCAACAACCAGCAGACCCGCCCCCAACGCCTCCCCATTGAAAAAATCCAGCCCTAAGAGTGCAACATCACACCGGCTTTGAAAATGTCTGCACGTTCGGGATTTCCGCATGTGCTAAATTCCGAAGTAGAGCGATTTGTCAATATCCGACTGTCCTTCGGCTTTACTACACGTTTCACCTACCCATTCAAATCAATGTACTGGTGAAAAGTTGGGCTAATTGCCCAACGACTGCGCATTTTTATAGGTTTGTTTAATATAATCTTGATTGGCTGTTAAATACTGTTACAATGATTGTAATTTTTTAATAAAATAGCATTTCTGGCTGCTAAGTTATTAAAATGAGATGTGGGCAAATCAGCAATCTCCTCTGTTTCCTGATTGGCTAAGAGCAAGGAAGTGAACGGAGCCCCGCCCCACGTGATCCCATGTTCACATACGCACAATGGTGCGCCCCTGGGATCCGTGAGCCTCTATGCTGCGTACAACTCTGCAGCGTTTACAATGACATTTTTGAAGAAGGGTTCGCACGAGATAAGTGCGGATTTCATTCGCATGTTGGCGGCGTCCTGATTAGCTAGGCCGCCGATCGCGAATTTAGGGCAAATGTTCCTTTATAATCAATGGAGGCGGGAACATTATAGTTTGGTGAGGGCAGTTGATGAACTTCACGCCTAATAGTATCCATACATTTAGTAAGGTTTTATAATGCTGAATTTATATTTTGAAGATAAACAACAGTAATGATATTGCTGCTGAATGTAAAGAGGAATCTGACATTATACAGTGCATCATGATTTTCAGAAAACATGTGATTTAGGTTGACAATGTACAGCCAAATGTCACTCAAACTCAACGAGGAGTAATTGGACTTTTTTCTCCAGATATCGATGAATGCGCAACCAACACATCAACCTGTCAACAAATCTGCAACAATACAATTGGAAACTACACCTGCAGTTGTCGTCCTGGCTTTAGCATCAACATGAACAACACTTCTCTTTGTGATGGTAGGAAATCTTCAAATGTACGGATTCTCTGCAATTGATGATTTGAAAACTATCCTCCAACTACCAGTTCTCATTGCCCTTCAAATTCTAGATGGTTTCAAGCAAGATCTTTTGATCTCGTTAATTACTAAGCAATCAGTGATTCACTCCAATTTTCTGTGTCCCTACACAATAGGGATATATTGATTGCAGAATATGTTAAAACTATTGTAGTAAATCAGTGAGTTGCCATGAAATTTCAAGTATTTTTCTCAGTTTCTAATCAATGGGCTGTGTTTTGCCGTTCTGGACTCACCATTACTCAATGGCCCTGAATTTGCGGTCGGTATGAGGGTGTACTCTAAGAGTGTAGTTTGGTGAGGGCAGGTGATAGAAGTCCCACCCAATGGTATCCGTACATTTAGTAAGGTTTTACAATGCTGATTTTATATTTTAACGATAAATAGCACTAATGATATTGCTGCAGAATGTAAAGAGGAATCTGACATTATACAGTGCATCATGATCAGTTGAAAACATGTGATTTAGGTTGACAATGTACAGCCAAATGTCGCTCAAGCTGAACGAGGACTAATTGGACTTTTTTCTCCAGATATCGATGAATGTGCAACCAACACATCAACCTGTCAACAAATCTGCAACAATACAATTGGAAACTACACCTGCAATTGTCATCCTGGCTTCAGCATCAACATGAACAACACTTCTCTTTGTGATGGTAGGAAATCTTCAAATATACAGATTCTCTGTAAATGATAATTTGAAAATGATCCTTCAACTAGCATTTCCCATTGCCCTGCACATTCTAGATGTATTCAAGGAAAGTCTTTTGTTCTCCTTAATAATTAAATAATGAGAGACCCACGACAATTATCTGTGTCCCTACACAATCGGGATATATTGATTGCAGAATATGTTAAAGCTATTGTAGTAAATTAGTGAGTTTGCATGAAATTTCAAGTACAGTTTCTAATCAATGGGCTGTGTTTTGCAATTCTGGACTCGCCATTACTCAATGGCCCTGAATCTGTGGTCGGTATGATGGTGTACTCTAAGGGCTGGATTTTGATACTGGAGGCGTGTAGGAGGCGGGTCTACAACATTCGGGGTTGTCGTCCCGCCTCCATCGAGTTGTGGCCAACCCATGCGATTTTCAGTTGATTTACCTTGTTGAGCCCGCCCAGCGGGCTCAGCAGGCCAATTAAGGGCCACCCGACAGCAGGTGATGTCACAGATTGACATTTCATCTGTCAAAGCTGTCAAACACTGAGAATCTGTACTCCAAGTTAATTCCTTCCTCTCAGGCTGATTTAGAGATCTCTCCGGAACAGAAAGCTGAATGCTGCAACTTTTGACAGCTCGCAGCCATTCTGCTTTCTGTGCTGATAAGATGAGGGACTCCCGAGACCTGAAGGAAGGAAGGCTGTAAAGGTAAGTAAAGGAAAGTAAAACTGCTTTAAACACTTTACACACACCAAACACACTTACCTCTGCACTCTTGCACCCATCACTCACCTGAACACCGGACAACTCGAACCCTCCAAGCCTTTAAGCCCGATGATCAGCCTCGCTAACTTGGCGTGGTTTGGAGCCGTCGGGAAACCCACACTTCAGGAATAAAAATAGGGATTAGGCTTAAAACTGCCTGTTAACTACCTGTTAATGTGGTGTATGTGCCTTTAAGAGCCCCAGGTGTGCGTAATGCCGGTAATTGCCACTTGGGCTATATAAGCCTGTGTATTGTGTATATCCTTTAGAACCCCCCCCCCAGACTTGCTTAGTAAATACCTATGAACCAACTCCTGTCTTCAGTGTCTTTATCTACACACGGACACTACAGTGGCGATGAAGTGGAAACGGACTTACCTGCAATTCAGCAGCACCTCAAGGACATCGATTCCTCCAGCGTCCAGAAGACTCAAGGAAATTATAGAAACTGTGGTTTCACCAGCTGTCCAAGCTGGTGGCAGGTACTGCGCTAATCCTTCCTGGGCGTCAGGCTGGGGCTCCAGCGTCGGGCTCTACAGCTGAGACAGGCAGCGAGATCGGAGGCAAGCAATAACGGACTGGGAGGGTGCACTCGGGAGTCGGCCGGCGCGGCAAGCAGGTCAGCGTTTAGACTTCCGTCGGGAACAAGTCTCCAACAGTGAATAAACGGAAACCACAGTAAAACAGCGTTGTTATCGGTAGCAGCGGCGGGAAAGCGCAGGAAGCGCCATATCGTTGCTACAGAGAAAAAAAAAGCGCGGGAAGCGCCATATTTTTTTTTTTGAAATGCCTAAGTCTGGCAATATGGATGCTTTTGATAACGAAACAGAGCCTAACTTTGGCAATATTGATGTTTTTGATAACAAGATAGAGAATTGGACCACATATGTAGGAAGAGTGGAGGTGTTTTGCACCGCAAATGGAATAGAAGATGAAAAAAAAGCTTCAGTGCTTCTGGATCTAATGGGTGCTGAAACATACAAGCTGTTACGCAACTTAATCACTCCAGCCGAACCGATGGACAAGAATTTTGAGGAGATTGTTTATACCCTACACTGCCAATTCGAGGCAGATTCTCTGCAAGACAAATTCATCTGCGATCCCCTAAGTGTAGAAACACAAAAAAAGGTATCTTCTGGAAAAGATTTAACACTGGACAAGGCTTTCAGTGCAATAGGAGCGGCAAAGATACAGCATAGGCCACAGGACTTCGGCACCCATGAAATGACATGGGGTTTCAAGAGATGTTATCGCTGCGGCAGATCCAACCATGACCAGAGGGATTGCTGGTTCAAAGAAAAAGCATGCAGGCGATGCGGAAAGATGGGACACATTCCACGTGTATGCCGATCTGAAAATAAAAAATCCACTAACGGGAAAAGAATCAATAAGGAAAAGCACAGAAAGGTACAAATGATGACGGACAGTAGCTCCAAAGACCAGAAGAGCGATAGCGACTCCGGGAACAAGAGACTAAGCTCTCTCAAATTACATAATGTAATTGCCAATGAAGATTACCAGACCATTTGGGTTACCCTCATAATAGCAGGGTCCCCAGTTAAAATGGAGCTAGATACAAGATCAGCTCTAACCGTAATAAATCGACAAGATTACGAGAGGCTATTTTCGCAGATACCTCGAAAAGACACATCCATTATCTTAAAAACATATACGGGGCAGAAAGTATACCCCAAAGGAAAAATAAAGGTGCCTGTGGTATACAACGGCAAAGGAATACAAAAGTTGTATTTATACATTCTACAAGATGGTGGTCCATCGTTGTTGGGACGTGAATGGATAAAGAAGATACGTTTAGACTGGCACTCCATTCAGGCACTGACGGTGACCAGTAAGGAAAAAAACAAGGATGACATCATACCTGAACGATTAAAAGACATCTTGGCCAACGCCAAAGAAGTGTTTCAAGAGAAACTAGGAACCTTGAAAGGCATCACCGCCTCAATAAAAGTGGAAGATGCAGCAATTCCAAAAATTTTTAAGGCAAGACCGGTGCCATACGCAATACGTCCGGCAGTCGAGGCAGAGCTGGAAAATTTGGAAAAGGCAGGCGTATTATCCAAAATAGATTGGAGCGAATGGGCAACACCCATCGTTCCAGTCATGAAAAAAGCATTGAAAAATAACTCTGAGGAACAGAGAAAAATTCGCATCTGTGGGGACTTTAAGGTGACTGTAAACCCGGTCCTTCACATGGTACAGTATCCTCTTCCGAGGATAGAAGATATTTTCGCCTCACTATCCGGAGGAAAACGTTTCACAAAAATTGACTTGGCACAGGCATATCTACAGATGGAGGTTGAGGAGAGCTCTAAAAAGTATCTCACAATAAACACACACAAAGGCCTGTACCAGTACAATCGACTGGTTTTTGGAGTAGCATCAGCTCCAGCTATCTGGCAAAGAGCTATGGAGCAAGTCCTGCAAGGGATTCCGGGGACTCAGTGTTACCTAGACGACATCCTTATAACAGGAGAAAATGACAACGAGCACCTTGCCAATTTGGAGCAGGTGCTCACTAGGCTGAAAGAACGGGGCCTACGAGCAAATCGCCCCAAGTGCGAATTTTTCCAAAATCAGATATCATATTGTGGCCACATAACTAATAAGGAAGGGTTGCATAAGTCACCTGAAAAGATTGAAGCAGTTATAAAAGCCCCAGCACCTGAAAATGTTTCACAATTGAGGTCATTCTTGGGATTAATAAATTACTATCATAAATTTTTACCGAACTTATCAACTATTCTACACCCTCTTAATGATCTTCTACACACAGGAGTGATTTGGAAATGGAACGAAGACTGTAAACGTGCCTTCCATAAATGTAAAGACTTAATCACATCCGAGAAAGTTTTGGCTCATTACAACCCATCACTACCAATCAGACTGGCGTGCGATGCATCCCCTTACGGCATAGGAGCGGTATTGTCCCATAGATTCCCTGATGGCTCGGAACGGCCGATAGCTTTTGCGTCACGCTCATTGAACTCAGCTGAGCGTAACTATTCCCAGGTAGACAGGGAAGCACTCAGCCTGGTATGGGGAGTGAAGAAATTCAACCATTACCTACACGGACAAAAATTTACCTTGCTGACTGACCATCAACCCCTCATCTCCATATTCAACCCTAAGAAAGGTGTCCCCATTATGACGGCACAAAGACTACAGAGGTGGTCCCTTTTTCTAGGGGCACACCAATACAACATTGAATACAAAGGGTCAAAACAGCATGGGAATGCTGACGGTTTATCGCGCCTGCCGTTGCCAACGATAGAAGAGGCACCTACAGTAGACCCAGTAGAGATATTCCACTCTACCATAGTGGAATGTCTACCGGTGACAAATTCTGCCATTGAAAGGGAGACCAGAAATGACCCTACTCTCTCACGGGTCTACGATTTAACAATGAAGGGATGGCCAGCACATGGCGAACCAATGTTGCCAGCATTCTCGCAAAGAAGAGAACAGCTGTCAGTGTGCCGAGGAACCTTGATGTGTGGATCCAGAGTGGTGATTCCACCCAAACTCCAGGATAAAGTGCTAAAGGAGCTTCACGAGGGGCATCTGGGTGGAGTGAAAATGAAGAACCTAGCTAGGGCGTTTGTATGGTGGCCAGGTATCGATGGAGACATCGAAGACATGACCAAGAGCTGTCTAGGATGCCAGAAGGTCCAAAATGCTCCGCCACAGGCCCCTCTACATCCATGGGAGTGGCCCTCATCTCCCTGGCAAAGGGTGCACATCGACTTTGCTGGTCCATTTATGGACTCAATGTTCTTAATCGCAGTTGATGCACACTCCAAGTGGCCGGAGGTAATAAAGACGTCCTCCACCACCACGGAAAAAACCATCACAGTATTAAGGACCATATTTGCCAGGAATGGGCTGCTGGAACAGATATGTTCTGATAATGGACCGCAATTTGTGTCCGAAGAATTCAGAAAGTTCTTAAAGAACAATGGGGTAAAGCACTACACGTCCGCCCCATACCATCCCGCCACCAATGGATTGGCTGAAAGGTTTGTCCAGACCTTTAAGAAGGCCATAAAGGCCATGGGTAATGAAGACATAAAACTTCAGCACAAGGTGGATAACTTCTTATTTGCATATAGGAATGCAACACATATGGTTACAAACCAAACTCCCGCCATGATGTTCTACAATAGAAACCTAAGATGCCGGCTGGATTTGGTCAAGCCCAACATCCGAAGGGACGTGGAGAACCGGCAGTTTCAGGGCATGAATGAAAGGCCAACTAGGGCCTTCCAGATAGGCCAACCGGTTTTGGCCCGGGACTACCGTACCGAGAAATGGCAGCCTGGAACTATCTGCACACGACTAGGACCACTGATGTATACCGTGGACATCGGAGAAAGCATAATAAGGCGCCATGCTGACCAAATCATCAAGTCATCCGAAAAGGGACAACCTACACCACCACGCTATACATCTAACGATGAAGTAGAGATACCCACATCTACCTCCGATCCGGTGACACTGGAACCCGATGAACCCGACACTGGCCTTCAAGCCGAATCAGTCTTGGCAGAAGAACCTACTACACCACCAGAAACTACTACACCCCCGAGGCGTTATCCGGACCGAGTCAGGAAGCCTCCTGAGAGACTAACTTATAATTAATTAATACAGCAATGTATATTATTTTGCATATAACATGTAATTAATAATTACTTAAAATATGATGTACTAGTTAGCTAGAAGGGGAGGAATTGTGGTGTATGTGCATTTAAGAGCCCCAGGTGTGCGTAATGCCGGTAATTGCCACTTGGGTTATATAAGCCTGTGTATTGTGTATATCCTTTAGAACCCCCCGCCCAGACTTGCTTAGTAAATACCGATGAACCAACTCCTGTCTTCAGTGTCTTTATCTACACACGGACACTACAGTTAACAGGCAGTTAATTGGCACTAATCCCCTGTTAACAGGTAGTTAAAATCAGTTAAGAAGCTTATCCCCATTTCACGCACACAAGTGCGACGGCTGCGAACCTCACCAGCGTCAGCGAGGTGAGCAGTGTGTCTGCGAGGGTGAGAGCGATCAAAAAGTCCGCTGTGGAGGTGATTGATGGTTGCAAGTGTGGATTGGTAAGCATGAGAGGTGAGTGTAAAGTGTTAGAAAAGGTTTACTTACCTTTGCTTCTTCCTGCAGGCTTCAAACCTTGGGGATCCAGAGGCTCCTCATCTCAATGGCAGAGATGACCGAATGGTTGCTGCATTCCCCGAAGCAGCAGCCATCTGATTGCTGCTGAGGAAAGAGGTTTGCTGAGTCTTCAGTACAAGGACTCACCATAGAACAGAGATTGTCAGCATTTGGCAGCTTCTCAAAGCTGTCAAACACTGACAATACATCTGTCAAAAATTTTTGAGAGATGAAACGTGATACCCTGACGTCCTCTGTCACCGGCTTTCCTTTAATTGGCGGGTTTAACAAGGTCAGTCAAGGGAAAATAGCGTGGCTTGGCTGGACTTCGTTGGGGGTGGGACTGAAACCCAACAACCAGCAGACCCGCCCCCAACGCCTCCCCATTGAAAAAATCCAGCCCTAAGAGTGCAACATCACACCGGCTTTGAAAATGACTGCAAGTTCGGGATTTCCGCATGTGCTAAATTCCGAAGTAGAGCGATCTGTCAATATCCGACTGTCCTTCGGCTTTACTACACGTTTCACCTACCCATTCAAATCAATGTACTGGTGAAAAGTTGGGCTAATTGCCCAACGACTGTGCATTTTTATAGGTTTGTTTAATATAATCTTGATTGGTTGTTAAATACTGTTACAATGATTGTAATTTTTTAATAAAATAGCATTTCTGGCTGCTAAGTTATTAAAATGAGATGTGGGCAAATCAGCAATCTCCTCTGTTTCCTGATTGGCTAAGAGCAAGGAAGTGAAAGGCGCCCCGCCCCACGTGATAGCATGTTCACATACGCACAATGGTGCGCCCCTGGGATCCGTGAGCCTCTATGCTGCGTACAATTCTGCAGCGTTTACAATGACATTTTTGAAGCAGGGTTCGCACGAGGTAAGTGCGGATTTCATTCGGATGTTGGCGGCGTCCTGATTAGCTAGGCCGCCGATCGCGAATTTAGGGCAAATGTTCCTTTATAATCAATGGAGGCGGGAACATTATAGTTTGGTGAGGGCAGTTGATGAACTTCACGCCTAATAGTTTCCATACATTTAGTAAGGTTTTATAATGCTGAATTTATATTTTGAAGATAAACAACAGTAATGATATTGTTGCTGAATGTAAAGAGGAATCTGACATTATACAGTGCATCATGATGTTCAGAAAACATGTGATTTAGGTTGACAATGTACAGCCAAATGTCACTCAAACTCAACGAGGAGTAATTGGACTTTTTTCTCCAGATATCGATGAATGCGCAACCAACACATCAACCTGTCAACAAATCTGCAACAATACAATTGGAAACTACACCTGCAGTTGTCGTCCTGGCTTTAGCATCAACATGAACAACACTTCTCTTTGTGATGGTAGGATACCTTCAAATGTACGGATTCTCTGCAATTGATGATTTTAAAATTATCCTCCAACTACCAGTTCTCATTGCCCTTCAAATTCTAGATGGTTTCAAGCAAGATCTTTTGATCTCGTTAATTACTAAGCAATCAATGATTCACTACAATTTTCTGTGTCCCTACACAATAGGGATATATTGATTGCAGAATATGTTAAAACTATTGTAGTAAATCAGTGAGTTGCCATGAAATTTCAAGTATCTTTCTCAGTTTCTAATCAATGGGCTGTGTTTTGCCATTCTGGACTCACCATTACTCAATGGCCCTGAATTTGCGGTCGGTATGAGGGTGTACTCTAAGAGTGTAGTTTGGTGAGGGCAGGTGACAAAAGTCACACCCAATGGTATCCATACATTTAGTAAGGTTTTACAATGCTGATTTTATATTTTAACGATAAACAGCACTAATGATATTGCTGCAGAATGTAAAGAGGAATCTGACATTATACAGTGCATCATGATCGGTTGAAAACATGTGATTTAGGTTGACAATGTACAGCCAAATGTCGCTCAAGCTGAACGAGGAGTAATTGGACTTTTTTCTCCAGATATCGATGAATGTGCAACCAACACATCAACCTGTCAACAAATCTGCAACAATACAATTGGAAACTACACCTGCAATTGTCATCCTGGCTTCAGCATCAACATGAACAACACTTCTCTTTGTGATGGTAGGAAATCTTCAAATATACAGATTCTCTGTAAATGATAATTTGCAAATGATCCTTCAACTAGCATTTCCCATTGCCCTGCACATTCTAGATGTATTCAAGCAAAGTCTTTTGTTCTCCTTAATAATTAAATAATGAGAGACCCACGACAATTATCTGTGTCCCTACACAATAGGGATATATTGATTGCAGAATATGTTAAAGCTATTGTAGTAAATCAGTGAGTTTGCATGAAATTTCAAGTACAGTTTTTAATCAATGGGCTGAATTTTGCAATTCTGGACTCGCCATTACTCAATGGCCCTGAATCTGTGGTCGGTATGATGGTGTACTCTAAGGGTTGGATTTTGATACTGGAGGCGTGTAGGAGGCGGGTCTACAACATTCGGAGTTGTCGTCCCGCCTCCATCGAGTTGTGGCCAACCCACGCGATTTTCAGTTGATTTACCTTGTTGAGCCCGCCCAGCGGGCTCAGCAGGCTAATTAAGGGCCACCCGACAACAGGTGACGTCACAGATTGACATTTCATCTGTCAAAGCTGTCAAACACTGAGAATCTGTACTCCAAGTTAATTCCTTCCTCTCAGGCTGATTTAGAGATCTCTCCGGAACAGAAAGCTGAATGCTGCAACTTTTGACAGCTCGCGGCCATTCTGCTTTCTGTGCTGATGAGATGAGCGACTCCCGAGATCTGAAGGAAGGAAGGCTGTAAAGGTAAGTAAAGGTAAGTAAAACTGCTTTAAACACTTTACACACACCAAACACACTTACCTCTGCACTCATGCACCCATTACTCACCTGAACACCGGACATCTCGAACCCTCCAAGCCTTTAAGCCCGATGATCCGCCTCGCTAACTTGGCGTGATTTGGAGCCGTCGGGAAACCCACACTTCAGGAATAAAAATAGGGATTAGGCTAAAAACTGACTGTTAACTACCTGTTAACAGGCAGTTAATTGGCACTAATCCCCTTCCCGCCTCGGGGCGGCGGTTCCCAGCACAGGTCGGGTATCCGCCTCCTTTGAAACTGGCATGGAGGCAGGTTGGGGGCGGGATGGGTTCGTGCCCCCCGATTTTGAGATTTTAACCCCCCACACGCCTCCAATCCCGCCTCCGCAGCCCAATGAAAATCCTGCCCTTAGAGTGCGTTGTCATACCGACTTTGAAAATGACTGCAAGTTCAGGATTTCCACATGTGCTATATTCCGAAGTTGCGATCTGTGAAGTTCCGACTGTGCGTCGACTTCGCTGCACGTTTCACCTACCTATTCAAATCAGTGTACTGGCGAAAAGTTGGGCTAATTGCTCACTTACTGCGCATTAATTACCCAGAAATGTTTTTCCTCTGGTGCAAAGAGGCGCAGGAGCCTGTTGCACAGCATCAGGGGAAGGGGGTGGGGAGCAGTTGAGAAAATTGCATTTGTTTATGCTACAACCCATAACAATGAGGCACTGGTTCATGTCTGAGCGGAAAGAAACTTTGAAAGAAACTTTCATTTGTGTGAGTTCGAAAACACAGCCTTTTTGTGTCACCGTCTTTGCTGCCTGAAAGACTGTTGTAGTTTTGGTTTACTTCCCATCTTCTATATTGATAGGATTTACTTCACTTTCATGATTTCCTCATGTTATCAGACATTTAAACTCTCGGGGCTGGATTTTACTCACCGAGACGAGTTGGGGGTGGGATCATTTCCGGGTTCTAGTCCAGCCCCCAGTGACGTCCGACGCACCGGTGCTATTTTCCCCTTATTGGCCTTGTTAAGCCCGCACAGTGGACTTGTTGGCCAATTAAGGTAAAGTCAGCATCAGATGATGTCAGTTGATGCCAATTCATCTGCCAGTTTTCTTAAAGGCAATTAAACCATCTATGTTTGACAAATGATTTGACAGTGTTTGACAGCATTGAGGTGCTGTCAAACTCTGACAATCACTGTACAAAGTTGAGTGCTTGCACCCAGGCTCTCCAGTGACTCTCTGCTCAGGATGAAACAGATGGCAGCTGCATGGGAGGGTACAGAAGCGATCTGTCACTTCTCACATTGAGGTGAGGCCACACAAATACTTCAAAGCTTGCCACCTACAGAAAAATCTAAACACATTAAAAATGACTTGCCCAACATTTCTTACCTCTGATACTCACCAGTGTCCCTTTACATCCTTCACACCACTTCTGCAGCTGTCATCTATACACAAACATTAAAACAGACCCACAGCAACCCTCATTTGCCCGGGCAGGAGTCCCCGACGTCGAGATCCCGGCAGGGGAAGTGTAATAATTGGAAAAAGCCTCTTAGCTGCCTGTTAACTACCTGTTAACAGGCAGTTAAGTGTCTATAATCCCTGAGGTAGCGCACAGTTCCTAAATGTTAATGCCTGAACAGACGTGTGTAGCCCTTGATTTTGTGTACCAATCACCTCCAGGGGAGCTGGAGATGAATTTCACAGTTCCCGGCGCTAATTTGTACCTCAGACTTACGTAGTTTGCTTTGTTTAGATTTAAGACCCTTATTTCAGATTTAACTAAGTCTCTTTCAAACTTAATATAAAATTCTAACATATTAAGGTCATTCTTCCCTAAATTTAGTAAGGTTTTATAATGCTGATTTTAAATTTTAAAGAGAAACAAAATGAATTATATTGCTGCTGAATGTAAAAAGGAATCTGACATGATAAAGTCCATGAAGTTGTGTTGAAAACATATGATTTGGTTTGACAATATATGGCCAAATGTCACTCAAATTGAGCAAAGAGTAATTGGACTTTTTTCTCCAGATATCGATGAATGCGCAACCAACACATCAACCTGTCAACAAATCTGCAACAATACAATTGGAAACTACACCTGCAGTTGCCGTCCTGGCTTTAGCATCAACATAAACAACACTTATCTTTGTGATGGTAGGAAATCTTCAAATATACAGATTCTCTGCAATTGATGATTTGAAAATTATCCTCCAACTTCCAGTTCTCATTGCCCTGCACATTCTAGATGGCTTCAAGCAAGATCTTTTGATCTCGTTAATTACTAAGCAATCAGTGATTCACGACAATTTTCTGTGTCCCTACACAATAGGGATATATTGATTGCAGAATATGTTAAAACTATTGTAGTAAATCAATGAGTTGCCATGAAATTTCAAGTATCTTTCTCAGTTTCTAATCAATGGGCTGTGTTTTGCCGTTCTGGACTCACCATTACTCAATGGCCCTGAATTTGCAGTCAGTATGAGGGTGTACTCTAAGAGTGTAGTTTGATGAGGGCAGGTGACAAAAGTCACACCCAATGGTATCCATACATTTAGTAAGGTTTTACAATGCTGATTTTATATTTTAACGATAAACAGCACTAATGATATTGCTGCAGAATGTAAAGAGGAATCTGACATTATACAGTGCATCATGATCGGTTGAAAACATGTGATTTAGGTTGACAATGTACAGCCAAATTTCGCTCAAGCTGAACGAGGAGTAATGGGACTTTTTTCTCCAGATATCGATGAATGCGCAACCAACACATCAACCTGTCAACAAATCTGCAACAATACAATTGGAAACTACACCTGCAATTGTCATCCTGGCTTCAGCATCAACATGAACAACACTTCTCTTTGTGATGGTAGGAAATCTTCAAATATACAGATTCTCTGCAAATGATAATTTGAAAATGATCCTTCAACTAGCATTTCCCATTGCCCTGCACATTCTAGATGTATTCAAGCAAAGTCTTTTGTTCTCCTTAATAATTAAATAATGAGAGACCCACGACAATTATCTGTGTCCCTACACAATCGGGATATATTGATTGCAGAATATGTTAAAGCTATTGTAGTAAATCAGTGAGTTTGCATGAAATTTCAAGTACAGTTTCTAATCAATGGGTTGTGTTTTGCAATTCTGGACTCGCCATTACTCAATGGCCCTGAATCTGTGGTCAGTATGATGGTGTACTCTAAGAGTGTGTTGTCAGACCGTGTTTGAAAATGACTGCAGGTTCAGGATGTCCGCATGTGTTAAATTCCGAAGTTATGAACTGTGAAATTCCGACAGCGCGTCGGCTTCACTGCACGTTTCACCTATCCATTCAAATCAACGTACTGGTGAAAAGTTGGGCTACTTGCCCACCTACAGCGCATTAATTAACCTGAGAATATTTTTGTCTAGTGTAAGGTGATGGGGGTGGGGACATGTTGAGAAAATTGCATTCGTTTATGCTACAGCCCATATCAATGAGGCAGTGGTTCATGTCTGAGTGGAAAGAAACTTTGAAAGAAAATTTAATTTGTTTGAGCTTGAAAAGAATGACTTTTTGTGGCACCGTCTTTGCTGCCTAAATTCCGAAGTTACGATCTGTCAAGTTCTGACCTCGCGTCAGCATCGCTGCACATTTCAACTACCCATTCAAATCAACGTACTTCCGAAATGTTGGGCTACTTGCCCACCTGCTGCGCATTAAATACCCTGAAAATATTTTTGTCTGCTGCAAACAGGCACAGGAGCCTGCTGCACAGCGTCAGGGGAGGATGCTGGGGGGCGGGTGTTGTGAAAATCGCATTAGTTTATGCTACATCCCAAAACAATGAGACACAGGTTCATGTCTGAGTTGAAAGAAACTTTGAAAGAAACTTTAATTTGTTTGAGTTTGAAAAGAAGTCCTTTTTGTGTCATCGTCTTTGCTACCTGAAAGACTTTTGTAGTTTTGGTTTAATTCCCAAGTTCTATATTGATAGGACTTAATTCACTTTCATGATTTCCTCATGTTACCAGACATTTAAACTCTCGGGGCTGGATTTTCCTCACGGAGACGAGTTGGGGGCGGGACTGCTGCCTTTCGGGTTCTAATCCCGCCCCCAGCGACGTCCGACGCACCAACTCTATTATCCCCTGATTGACAAGGAAAGCCGGTGTCAGATGACGTCAGACGCTTCATCTGCCTGTTTTCTTAAAGGCACATGAACTATCTATGTTTGACAGATGATTCGACAGTGCTTGACAGCATTGAGGTGCTGTCATACACTGACAATCACTGTACAAAGGTGAGCCCTTGCACCCTGGCTCTCCAGTGACTGACTTCTTCGGATGAAACAGATTGCAGCAGCAGGTAAGGGCACAGAAGCGATCTGTCACTTCTCCCATTGTGGTGAGGCCACACAAACACTTCCGTCTGGATTTTGTCAATGGGGACGTGATGGAGGCGGGACTCCCACTTTTTGGGTTGTAGTCCCACCTCCATCGACTTGTGGCCAACCCACGCTATTTTCCCTTGAATGATCTTGTTAAGCCCGCCCAACGGGCTCAGCAGGCCAATTAAGGGACACCTGGTTACTGGTGATGTCAGTGATTGACATTTCATCTGTCAAGAGCTTTTGACAGATGAACAATCAGTGTTTGACAGCTCTGTGAAGCTGTCAAATACTGACAATCTGTCTTCTAACTTGAGTCCTTCTACTCAGACTCAGTTAGAGATCTCTCCAGACCAGAAAGCAGAATGCTGCAGCTTTTGACATTTCAGCGGCCATTCTGCTTTCTGTGCCGGTGAACTGAGGGACTCCCGAGAACTGAAGGAAGTAAGCTTGCAGGAGAAAGTAAAGGTAAGTAAAACTTATTAAAACACTTTACACTTACCTCACACACTTACCTCTGCACACATGCACCCATCACTCACCTGCACAACGGACATCTCAACCCCTCCAACCCCTTCATAGAAACATAGAGGATAGGAGCAGGAGTAGGCCATTCAGCCCCTCGAGCCTGCTCTGGCATTCAATGCGATCATGGCTGATCATCCAAATTCAGTACCCGGTCCCTGCTTTCTCCCCATACCACTTGATCCCTTTAGCCTTAAGAAATATATCCAACTCCTTCTTGAATATATTTAATGTATTGGCCTCTACTGCCTTCTGTGGTAGAGAATTCCACAGGTTCACCACTCTCTGGGTGAAGTAATTCCTCCTCATCTCTGTCCTAAATGGCTTACCCCTTATCCTTAGACTGTGACCCCTGGTTCTGGACTCCCCGAACATCGGGAACATCCTTCCTGGATCTAGTCTGTCTAGTCCTGTTAGAATTTTATAAGTTTCAATGAGATCCCCTCTCATTCTTCCAAACTCCAGCGAGTATAAGCCCAGTCAACCCAATCTCTCCTCATACATCATTCCTGCCATCCCAGGTATCAGTCTGGTGAATCTTTGCTGCACTCCCTCCATGGCAAGAACATCCTTCCTCAGATAAGGCGACCAAAACTGCACACAATACTCAAGATGTGGTCTCACCAAGGCCCTGTACAACTGCAGCAAGACATCCTTGTTCCTGTACAAAAACCCTCTCGCTACGAAGGCCAACATACCATTTGCCTTCTCAACCGCCTGCTGCACCTGCATGCTTACCTTCAGCGACTGGTACACAAGGACACCCAGGTGTCGTTGCACTTCCCCTTCTCCCAATCTATTGCCGTTCAGAGAATAATCTGCCTTCCTGTTTTTGACACCAAAGTGGATAACCTCGCATTTATCCACATTATATTGCATCTGCCATGCTTCTGCCCAATCACCCAACTTGTCCAAATCATACTGGAGTTTCTCGGCATCCTCCTCACAGCACACAAGCCCACCCAGCTTTGTGTCGTCTGCAAACTTGGAGATATTACATCTAGTTCCCTCATCTAGATCATTAATATATATATTGTGAATAGCTGTGGTCCAAGGACCGATCCCTGCGGTACCCCACTAGTCACTGCCTGCCACTCGGAAAAAGACCCGTTTATTCCAACTCTTTGCTTTCTGTCTGCCAACCAGTTCTCTATCCAAGTCAATACCTTGCCCCCAATCCCATGTGCCTTAACTTTACATGCTAATCTCTTGTGCTGGACCTTATCGAAAGCCTTTTGAAAGTCCAAATACACCACATCCACTGGTTCTCCCTTAGCTATTTTACCAGTTACATCCTCAAAAAATTTCATTAGATTAGTCAAGCACGATTTACATTTTGTAAATCCATGTTGACTTTGTCCAATCCTGTCACTGTTTTCCAAGTGCTCTGCTATTACATCTTTTATAATGGACTCTAGCATTTTCCCTACTACCGATGTCCGACTTACTGGTCTGTAATTCCCCGTTTTCTCTCTACCACCTTTTTTGAATAGTGGGGTAACATTATCTACCTTCCAATCCATGGGTGCTGTTCCAGAGTCTATCGAATGTTGGTAGATGACCAGCAATGCATCTACTATTTCTAGGGCCACTTCCTTAAGTACCCTAGGATGTAGATTATCAGGCCCTGGGGATTTATCAGCCTTCAAACCCGTCAATTTCCCTAACACCATTTCTCTACAAATACGGATATCTTTCAGTTCCTCCCTTTCATCAGACCCTATGTTCCCCGACATCTCTGGGTGGTTATTTGTGTCCTCCTTTGTGAAGACAGAACCAAAGTATGTATTTAATTGGTCTGCCATTTCTTTGTTCCCCATTATAAATTCCCCTGATTCTGACTGCTAGGGACCTACGCTTGACTTCACCAATCTTTTTCTCTTCACATATCTATAAAAGCTTTTACAGTCAGTTTTTATGTTTCCTGCAAGCTTACTCTCATACTCTTTTTCCCCCCTCTTAAATAATCCTTTTGTCCTCCTTTGTTGGATCCTAAACTGCTCCCAATCCTCAGGTTTACTGCTTTTTCTGGCCAATTTATATGTCCTCTCCTTGGATCTTATGCTATCCCTAATTTCCCTTGTTAGCCACGGTTGAGTCACCTTTTTTGTTTTATTTTTATTCCAAACTGGGATGAACAAATTCTGTTGTTCATCCATGCGGTCTTTGAATGTTTGCCATTGCCTATCCACCGTCAACCCTTTGAGTGACATTCCCCAATCAATCCTATCCAACTCGCGCCTCATACCATCGTAGTTTCCTTTATTTAAATTCAGGACCCTAGTCTCTGAGTCAACTACTTCAGTCTCCATCTTAATGAAGAATTCTACCATATTATGATCGCTCCGACCCAAGGGGCCTCATACAACAAGATTGCTAATTAATCCTTTCTCATTACATAATACCCAGTCGAAGATGGCCTGATCTCTGGTTGGTTCCTCGACATATTGGTCCAGGAAACCATCCCGTATACACTCCAGGAATTCCTCCTCCACAGTATTGTTACTGTTTTAGTTAGCCCAATCTATATGTAGATTAAAGTCACCCATGATAACTGTTGTGCCCTTATTGTACGCTTCTCTAATGTCCCTTTTAATGCCATCCCCAACCTCCGCATTACTGTTTGGAGGTCTATATACCACTCCCACTAATGTTTTCTGCCCCTTGGTATTTCTCAGTTCTACCCATACAGATTCCACATCATCCGAGCTAATATCCTTCCTTACAATTGTATTAATCCCCTCTTTAACCAGCAATGCTACCCCACCTCCTTTTCCTTTTTGCCTACCATTTCTGAATATTGAATACCCCTGGATGTTGAGTTCCCAGCCTTAGCCACCCTGGAGCCATGTTTCCGTAATCCCAATCATATCATATTTGTTTCCCTCTACCGACGGCCCACCTCGCTAACTTGGCGTGCTTCAGAGCTGTCGGGAAGCCCACACTTCAGGGCTAAAAATAGGGATTAGACAAAAAACTGCCTGTTAGCTCCCTGTTAACAGGCGATTAATTGGCACTAATCCCTTTCCCTACTCAGGGAGGCAGCTCCCAGCACAGGTCGGATACCTGCATCCTGGAACATTGGCACGGTGGTGGGTTGGGGGCGAGATGTGTTTGTGCCCCCCGATTCTGCAATTTTCCCACCACTCCCGCCTCGAAACCCGCCTCCACAGGGCTTGGAAATTCGAGCACTTCAAAACTTGTCACCTACAGAAAAATCTAAACACCTTGGTGCAGTAATTCGGGTCCCAACGCGTGAGTACGGAAGGGGTACTCACGCGTGGGCCCGATGGAAGTGCCGGTTTTCAGGATGCACAGCGCATGCGCTGAAAACCAGCATTTCCTGTCCTCTGAACCAAGGGGTTAAGAGGCGGAACGCGTACGACGTATCAGGCAGCACGTGCGCACTGAATTTCCTTTTTTTGTAAAGAGTTGCCCGTGCGTAAAGGCCTCCGGTTTTTACGCTTGAAAAAACCAGATTTAAGTACTTAGTTTTACAGGTAAGTGGTCTATTCATACAATTTTGAAATTTTTTTCACAGATTTATTATTTTTAAAGAATTTACAGTAAGGTAAGTATATTTTTCGACCCGATTTGTTAAAAAATTATTATTTTTTAAAATTTGATTAATTGTTTAAAATAGTTTTTTTACAGTTATTCATAGTTCATTTATTTAGTGGGTTTTAAAAAAAACTTTTATTTGTAGTTTAAGTGCTGTTTTGGGCACCCTGAGTTTTCATGAGTTTGACAGTTCTTACTATCAAACTCATGAATGAACTTTTGCAACCTCCCATTGGTTGCTCAGTGCCCACATGATCCCAGCCAGCTCATCAAAATAACTACGCTTTAATTCTGTTTAAAACTACTTTACATTCTTCAAAATAATGTAAAAGTATTAAAACTTTATAAAAGTTACCTAAAGATTAATAAAAATACAAAAAATGTATTTAAAATGCTGCTCTGCATGTAAAATTGCTTTGCAGCTTGTGTTATAAATTGGGGGCGTGGCCTATGTTTAGGAGACCTCAAGGGGCGTGTCTAACTTAGACTCCGCGCTCGAGGCTTCGCGCTGGCTGCACTCCTGGGCGGCGTGACATCAGACGCTGCCCAGGAGTAATCAACTGAAAACAGAAATTGCAAGCGTCCCGGGAGCAGAACGGCAGGCGCGCCGGGTAAGTGCACATCGGGGGCTTGCACGCGCGGCAAGCCCCTGAACCTAATTTCTGGGCCATTAAAAATGACTTGCCCAACATTTCCTTACCTCTGATTCTCACCAGTGTCCCACTGCATCCTTCACACCACTTCGGCAGCAGTCATCTATACACAAACATTACAATAGACCCACAGTATGCCTCATTTATCCTGGTGGGGTTCCCCGACTTCGAGAAGCTGGCAGCAGAAGTCTAAGAATTGGAAAAAGCCTCTTAACTGCCTGTTAGCTACCTGTTAACTACCTGTTAACAGGCAGTTAAGTGACTATAATCCTCTTCCCACTGATAGGAGTCGGGTCCCTGCGCAAATTGGGGACCCGACTCCCAGGAAGATTGGTTGGAGGTGGGTTGGGAGCGGGATCGGGACCCGCTCCCATTCTTTTTGATGTTCCCAGCAGTCTCGGCTCCAAACCCGCCTCCTCAGGGCTGGTCAAATCCAGCCCTCAATTTTAGATTGTGTCAATTAATCATAAGTTACTTAGTCTAATAGAGGAGAAACAAATTCAATAGGACTATAAGACAGTAGTTATACGTTTGTGTATTGTAATCTTGGTTTGGGTGTTAAATACTATCACAATGATCGTATTTTATTAATAAAATAGCATTTCTGGCTGCTAAATTATTAAAATGAGTTGTGGGCAAATCAGCAATCTCCTCTGTTTCCTGATTGGCTAAGAGCCAGGAAGTGAAAGGAGCCCCGCCCCTCGTGATCCCAGGTTCACATACGCACAATGGTGCGCCCCTGGGATCCGTGGGACTCTATGCTGCGCACAACTCTGCAGCGTTTGCAAGGACATTTTAGAAGGCGTGTTCGCACAAGGTAAGTGCGGATTTCATTCGGATGTTGGCGGTGTCCTCATTAGCTACGCCGCCGACCGCGAATTCAGGGCCAAGGTTCCTGTCATTTATAATCAATGGGGGCGGGAACATTAATTTTGGTGAAGGCAGGTGACAGAAGTCATGCCCAATAGTATCCATACATTTAGTAAGGTTTTATAATGCTGATTTTATATTTTAACGATAAACAACACCAATGATTTTGCTGCTGATGTAAAGAGGAATTTGACATTATATAACGCTTCGTGATCTGTTGAAAACATGTGATTTAGGTTGACAATGTACGGCCAAATGTCACACAAACTGAGCGAGGAGTAATTGGACTTTTTTCTCCAGATATCGATGAATGTGCAACCAACACATCAACCTGTCAACAAATCTGCAACAATACAATTGGAAACTACACTTGCAGTTGCCGTCCTGGCTTCAGCATCAACATGAACAACACTTCTCTTTGTGATGGTAGGAAATCTTCAAATATACGGATTCTCTGCAATTGATGATTTGAAAATTACCCTCCAACCACCAGTTCTCATTGCCCTGCACATTCTAGATGGTTTTAAGCAAAATCTTTTGTTCTCCTGAATTACTAAACAATCAGAGATTCACTACAATTTTCTGTGTCCCTACGTAATAGGGATATATTGATTGCAGAATATGTTAAAACTATGGTGGTAAATCAGTGAGTTACCATGAAATTTCAAGTACCTTTCACAGTTTCTGATCAATGGGCTGCGTTTTGTAGTTCTGGACTCGCCATTACTCCATGGCCCTTAATCTGCAGTCGGTATGATGGTATACTCTAAGAGTGCGTTATTATACTGGCTTTGAAAATGACTGCAAGTTCAGGATTTCCGCATGTGCTAAATTCCGAAGTTGTGATCTGTCACGAATCGACTGTGCGTCGGCTTCACGGCACATTTCACCTACCCATTCAAATCAACGTACGGGCGAAAAGTTGTGCTAATTGCTCACCTACTGCGCATTAATTACCCAGAAATGTTTTTCGTCTGGTGCAAAGAGGCGCAGGAGCCTGTTGCACAGCATCAGGGGAGGGGGTGGGGGGCATTTGAGAAAATTGCATTAGTTTATGCTGCAGCCCATAACAATGAGGCACTGCTTTGTGTCTGAGTGGAAAGAAACGTTGAAAGAAACTTTCATTCGATTGAGCTTGAAAACAAGGACTTTTTGTGTCACCGTCTTTGCTGCTTAAAAGACTTTTGTAGTTTTGGTTTAATTCCCAGCTTCTGTATTGATAGGATTTAATTCATTTTCATGATTTCCTCATGTTATCAGACATTTAAACTCTCCATTTTAGACTGTTTCAATTAATCAAAAGGTACTTAGTCTAATAAAGGAGAAACAAATTTGCTAGGACTGTAGGAATGTAATTATAGGTTTGTCTATTATAATCATGGTTTGGGTGTTAAATACTATTACAATGCTAAATTATTAAAATGAGTTGTGGGCAAATCAGCAATCTCCTCTGTTTCCTGATTGGCTAAGAGCCAGGAAGTGAAAGGAGCCTCGCCCCACGTGATCCCAGGTTCACATACGCACAATGGTGCGCCCCTGGGATCTGTGGGCCTCTATGCTGCGCACAACTCTGCAGCGTTTGCAAGGGAGTTTTTGAAGGAGCATTTGCACGAGGTAAGTGCGGATTTCATTTGGATGTTGGCGGCGTCCTCATTAGCTACGACGCCAATTGCGAATTCAGGGCCAATGTTCCTGTCATTTATAATCAATGGGGGCGGGAACATTATCGTTTGGTGAGGGCAGGTGACGAAAGTCACACCCAATAGTATCCATACATTTAGTAAGATTTTATAATGCTGATTTTATATTTAACGATAAACAACACTAATGATATTGCTGGTGAATGTAAAGAGGAATCTGACATTATACAGTGTTGAAAACATGTGATTTAGGTTGACAATATACAGCCAAATGTCACTCAAACTGAGCGAGGAGTAATTGGACTTTTTTCTCCAGATATCGATGAATGCGCAACCAACACATCAACCTGTCAACAAATCTGCAACAATACAATTGGAAAGTACACCTGCAGTTGCCGTCCTGGCTTCAGCATCAACATGAACAACACTTCCCTTTGTGATGGTAGGAAATCATCAAATATATGGATTCTCTGCAATTGCTGATTTGAAAATTATCCTTCAACTACCAGTTCTCATTGCCCTGCCCATTCTAGATTGTTTTAAGCAAAATGTTTGGTTCTCCTTAATTACTAAGCAATCAGAGATTCAGTACAATTTTCTGTGTCCCTACGCAATAGGGATTTATTGATTGCAGAATATGTTAAAACTATTGTAGTAAATCAGTGAGTTAACATGAAATTTCAAGTACCTTTCACAGTTTCTAAACAATGGGCTGTGTTTTGCAGTTCTGGACTCGCCATTAGTCAATGGCCCTGAATCTGCAGTCGGTATGATGGTGTTGTTGGATTTTTTTTCTGCCCCAAAGCAGATGGAGACGAGCGTATACTGGTTCCAAGCGACCTTTATTCAAGCACGTGCAGGGAAAGGCCCTCTCAGTCTGAGCTGAGACGGAAGTCTAATTTTCGATAATTCGAGCAGTTGGCTTATATACAATCTTCCTTCACAACTTCGAGACTTAGCCAATTAATTGTCCAAGTCACTTACACTTAATCACATCTCCACAAAGCACATCTTGTTTATCTCATTTGCTCTGTTTCCACATCTGCCATTGTTCTATGCTTTAGCTGTTATCCAATTTCGTACACTTAACCACATCTTCGTAAATCACATTGTCGGCCCATTGTTCAATGTATGGCCTCCTTGCCTTCTTTCACTCCCCCAATCATCGTTTAAGATGCTTTTTCCAACGTTCTTTGTTCTGCCCGACCTCTCCTTTATTACATCAGCCAGCTAGTCAGTTAAGCTGCTAATTTAACTTTTAACCTCTTCAGTCCACCCTATTGGTGATAGTCCAAGATGGCCAATTAACTTCACCCACCCGTGCTCCTCGCCCCATCACTGCTGGCCAGACAGGTGGTTGGATTCGCACAGGTGTAGCTACTTAAACTACCTCTAACATTCCCTGCTTCTCTACCAATGTATACTGTGTTATAACAACGGTTTTAGCAATGGTTCAGTTACGGTGTCGTTTACATCGAGTACAATACTCAAACAAGTATGATGACAATTAGCAACTGCACCACCACCAATACATGAGATGCAATTCTGATCCAGGGGTGTATGTCCACCCTAATACCCCAGTCCCAAAGTGTCTGCCACCATGAGGCATCTTCCAGCTTGGCCTCCACATCCTTCCCCAGTTGTTTGACCTCTTGCTCAATTCGGTGACACTGCTTAATTATCGCCCTGGCCTCTTTCCTCAGTTCCAGTAGGTGTTCTGGTAGTTTTGGGATGTCCTTCCCCTCAGGGAGTACATATTCGAGCATGCTGTCCTTTAGGTCCTCAGTTGGACTCACCTGTTCCTCGCGGGGCGACTGTTGGTAGGTTATGGTTGCATGTCCGATCGTTGTTGGGGCCCGGGGGCGGATGCAGAAACTTGAGCTGGACATTGGCTGTTACCATACTGGTATTGGGATTCACTGCTGGTCACACAGTATTCTCCTTTTCCCCGGTGTGCTGTTCGCATTGGCTCATGGCGGGCACTGGAAATTTCAAGGTTACAGTTTAGGGTGTTGAAGCCGCACCTGGCTCCTGGCCCCGTCCCCACGGGATGTGAGCAGACTACGTTACTCGCCCTTTCTCTGTATCCCTCTAGCGAGATCCCCGTCAAGAAGGAACCTTTCTGGGCTGCATAACTGGGTGCGTGGTGGTATCTGAGCCAATTGCCATCTCTTATGATCCCGACATTCTCTAGCTCATATAGGGGCTTGAATTCCCTTTCCTGCAGACTGGGTACAGCTAATACCATTCCTACCAGCCTCAGGTGAGTGGTAACACAATGTTTAGTTGTCGGGTAGACCCTTATAAGTCCTCGTAGGGTGCACGAAGAGCAATTGCCGCTCTCTGGCACCCAGTCTTGCAGTGCACTATCCGTAAGTCCGCCCAACCCCTGCCGGTCTCGGCAATGGTCTTTGCGAGTGACGCCTTTAAGGTTCTATTCATTGGATGCGATCTTACCTGAGGAGGCGCGTTGGGGGTGGGACTGCTGGTTTCCGGGTTCTAGTCCCGCCCCCAGTGACGTCTGACGACCAGATGCTATTTTCCCTTGATTGGCATTGTTAAGCCCGCTTGCTGGTGGATTAAGGGAAAGCCAGTCTCAGATGACGTCATTGAAAGGCGCTTCATCTGCTGGTTTTCTTAAAGGAACAAGCCCCATAATTTTTTGACAGATGAATTGTCAGTGTTTTACAGCATTGAGGTGCTGTCAAACACTGACAATCACTGTCCAAAGTTGAGCCCTTGCTCCCAGGCTCACCAATGACTCTCTCCTTAGGAGAAAACAGATGGCAGCTGCATGTGAGATTGCAGAAACCATCTGTCAATTCTCCCGATCAGATGAGGCTTCACAGAAACATCAAATCTTCTCACCTGCAGATACATATACACAGAATAAAAATATTTCTCACTACATTCTCTCACCTGTCATACTTACCTGTGCACCATTGCACCCATCACACTACCTCTACAGCTGTCATTTGCACACTTACACTGTAGCAGACCCACAGTTTGCCTCGCTGACCCTGCCTGTTAACAGGCAGTTAATTGGCTCTAATCCCCTTCCCGCCGCTAGCAGACGGGTCCCTACGTGAGTCGGGGACCCATCTCCTGGGAACATGGTTTGGAGGTGGGTTGGGAGCGGGGTTAGGACCCGCTCCTAATTTTTCCCATTTTCCCAGCAGTCCTGCCTCTAAACCCGCCTCCTCAGGGCTGGTAAAATCCAGCCCATGCTCTCTACCATTCCCGAACTCTGTGAGTGGTATGGTATGTGAAACCTCTGTTTTACTCCTAATAGGGCACATGTCTGCTTGATGACTTTACCAGTGAAGTGTGTCCCTGATCTGAGTCAATTTGCAATGGCACTCCCGACTCCAGTTGTTCCGGGGGCCAGTACGACCTATTTTTCTGCTGCTAATTTTATCATTTCCCTGAATTCTTCTCAGGTCAAGGGGGTGGTAGACTGTACTATCTCCTGTCTAGGTCCCTGGCCCTCTTTGCCCCCTCCTCTGGCCCAGCAATCTGCTCGGCTGTGACCCGTCTTACGGCAGTTACCACACCTCTGGTCCTTGTTCCCTTTCTCCATTTTACATTCGTGGGCCCTGTGTCCGGGTTTGCTGCAGTTGTAACAATTCCCAGAACAGGTCACCGCCGCTAGCCTCCCGCCGTGTGCTTCCTTACCCTTTCTGCTTCTCGGATCTACCTCGGTGGCCCACTCCACAACTTCCTCAAAGTCAGTTCCCACCGGTATTCCTAATTTAAGGATCTTCTGGTGTTCTGCACTGAGTCCTTCCTTTAACATTTTTAGAAACACTGGATCGTCTCTGTCTGGGTTATCTGTTCCCGAGAAGTCGCAATACGTGGTGTATTTTCGCTCCGCGTACTCATGCGCCCTGTCGCCTTTATTCTGGGTTAGTCCCACCACCGCTGACCAGTTAGATCGGCCTTCCCTTTGTCCTCCCTTTAACAATCGCTTAAAACGGTTGTATCTTCCTTGTTTATTAAATCCCTGTGCATCCTTCCAATTTCCACTAAGGATTAAGTTGGGCATCCCTAGCCAGGTTTGCCAGGGTACTTTGGACTTTACGAGGATGTGTATATCTTCTGGGTGAAGTGAGTGCACATCTATCATCTCCTCCACCTTATTCCAAAAGTCGGTGTTTGCATGGTTTTAGGGGTCGGGAGGTCCCTCGTCATCATCTGTTTCTTGGCTGGGGTGAACGGGACATATCGTACTGTAGTCTGATCCTGCCCATTTCCCACTTGTCTAATCTCTGTTGTAATAGGGGCCATGGCCATTACGACCTTCGTCCTGGTTTCGGGCAGTGGCAGGGCCGATGGTCCCTCTGCGTTGTGGCGTACTGATCACAGAAAGGACACAATCCGCTTTCCGGTCCGTAGACTATAAATCAGGCGTCATGCCTTTAAGAAGGATCACACCTTTAAGAAACTCGATCTGCAACATAGTTAAGCCCAGAGCGGGGGAGGAGCAGTCGAAGCTGTGCACTGAGTAAAGGCAGTCGTACTTTGTGTAGTCTCTGACTCCATTTTGTGTTCAGCATGCAACCTCAACAATTAAACCTTTTCTGTTGAACCACTCCGAGTTCAGTATTTTTTGCTAGGAGTACGTAGACTCCTACATTGGTGACCCCGACGCTGAGGACGACTCCTAAGCGTAACCATGGCTGACACAAACGCAGTTTCTGTGAAGCTGCTGGAGTTCTGGGAGAACCTGGCCACCGCCTGGTTCCTTCAAGCCGAATCGCAATTCCGACTCCGCGGCATCACTGCCGACGCAATGATGTACGACTACCTCCTCGCCTCCCTGGGCAGCTCCAGAATCACGAAAGTCTGGACAACACTACAAAACCCTCCGGAGGAAGGCAAGTACGCAGATCTCAAGGCCGCGCTCATTAAAAAATTCACAGCCTCCCAATTCTTGCGCAACTGCCACCTCCTCGACCTCCCAGGCCTCGGTGACTCCACGCTGTCAGACTTGCTCTCACACATGCTTGCTCTGACCGACGAGAAACCGCCCGGCTCCCTCTTCCGCACGCTCTTTATCCGGCAACTACCTCCCAGCATCTGCCCGGCGATCGTGGCGTCCAGCCTCACGGACCTCGAGGCCCTGGCCGACGAAGCCGATAAGCTCCTGTCCGCCAGCTCCAACCACGCCGTCACCCCCCGACCTGGCCTCCGCAGCGTCGGCGCGCGCTCCACCCTCTATCGCGCGGCCACACAGCTCGGCCACGAGGCCCCCCAGGCCCCCATGTCCCCCAAGCCCTCCGACCCAGGGCTACTGCTACTTCCATACCCGGTTCGGCGCATGGGCACGCCGCTGCAGCCATCCCTGCACGTTTCCAACCGCCCCCACACCGGCCTACACGATGGCCGTGGGGCAAGCAGGCGCGCTGCTGTACGTTACGGACAGCGCCTCCGGACGCCGTTTCCTATGCGACACGGGCGCGCAGCGCAGCATCATCCCCGCGTCCACCCTCGAGATCCAGCGAGGCGGCCGTGGCCCTGCTCTGGCTGCCGCCAACGGCACCGACATCCGGATGTACGGCACCCGAACCGTCACCATCGACCTCGCATGCCGCCGCTACCACTGGGAGTTTATCACCGCCAAGTTGCTCTCCCCGCTCCTCGGTGCGGATTTCCTGTGCACCCACGGCCTGTTGGTCGACATGCCTCGGCGCCGCCTCGTGGACATGAACACCATGTCACCTATCCCGGGCGCCATGGTCACCCCCCAACCTGCCGAAATGGCGTGGCAGTGCCGCGCCCTCTCAACGGATGACTACTCAGCACTCCTGGCTGAGTTCCCAGCCCTCACCAACCCGACCTTCTCCGCGAAGGTTGCTAAGCACGGGGTAGAACACTTCATCCCCACCAAAGGCCCACCAGTGTATGCCCACGCCCGCAGGCTGGACCCGGCCAAGCTGGAGATCACGCGGGCCGAGTTCGCCACAATGGAACAGCTCGGCATCATCCTCCGCTCCAACAGCCCCTGGGCCTCCCCACTCCAGATCTGACTCCATTTTGTGTTCAGCATGCAGCCTCAACAATTAAACCTTTTCTGTTGAACCTCTCCAAGTTCAGTATTTTTTGCTAGGAGTACGTAGACTCCTAAAGCGTCATATTTAGGTGGGGGCTCCAAACCCCCCTCATCTTCCTGTCTGTCATAATCTGCGGCTTCCTTCTCTAATTCTCCCCAGTCAACGTCGTCATTATCGCCAGTCGCTCTAAACCTTGGTCCCGGTGCCCACACCGCACTGACCTTAACCTTTTCCTTTCTATATAACTTTGTACATGTTTACTGAGTCCTAAGTAGCTACTAATAATTATAAGTATTCCCTTCTGTTCCTTACCCTTACACTGGGCGCCCCCCCCCATTCGCTTTGGCTGTCCGGACTGTTGTTCGGACTCCAGCCTTTCTTTTTCATTTTCTCGATTAGTTTCTTAGTTTTTTCTGCTATAAATTTGGTTATGGACCCTTCCGGTCCCCAATCTTCCCCTCATGTGGCAATTTTTTTTATTACTCGGACCTTCCTGCTACAATGCGGTTCTGGTTAACGGCGGCTCATGGTTCTACTGCGCATGGATCACTCCAGTACCCACTAGTCTCCTGTTCTGATTCCCTATGGTCTCACGTCCAGGCTCCTGGGGTTCTGTACCTAACTATGAGTGGTAATATAAGGTACTCGCCCGACCTGCGGTCCCATTATGGTTGGTTGTTCAACTGCGGCAAGTTGTTCTGGGATTTCTCTCTGCCCCAAAGCAGATGGAGATGAGCGTGTACTGGTACTGGTTCCAAGTAATCTTTATTCAAGCACATGCAGGGAGAGGCCCTCTGAGTCTGAGCTGAGACGGGAGTCTAATTTTGTCATTCGAGCAGTTGGCTTATATACAATCTTACATCTTGTTTCCTTCACATCTTAGGGACTTGACCAATTAATTGTCCAAGTCACGTACACTTAATCACATCTCCACAAAACTCATCTTGTTTATCTCATTTGCCCTGTTTCCACATCTGCCATTGTTCTACGCTTTAGCTCTTATTCAATTTCGTACACTTAATCACATCTTCGCAAATCACATTGTCGGCCCATTGTTCAACGTATGGCCTCCTTGCCTTCTTGCACTCCACCAATCATCATGTAATATGCTTTTTCCAATTTTCTTTGTTCTGCCTGACCTGTCCTTTATCACATCAGCCAGCTAGTCAGTTAAGCTGCTAATTTAACTTTTAACCCCTTCAATGGTGTACTCTAAGGGCAGGGATTTAACTCAGGAGTTGGGTTGGAGGTGATACTACAACTTTTGGGGTGTACTGTAGTACCGCCTCCATCGAGATGCGGCCAATCCATGCAATTTTGACTTGATTGACCTTGTTGAGCCCACCCAGCGGGCTCAGCAGGCCAATTAAGGGCCACCCGGCAACAGGTGACGTCACAGACTGAAATTTCATCTGTCAGGAGCTTTTGACAGATGAAATATCAGTGTTTCACAGCTGTTTGAAGCTGTCAAACATTGACAGTCTTACTTCTAACCTGAGTCCTTCTGCTAAGACTCAGTTAGAAATTTCTCCTGCACAGTAAGCTGAAGGCTGTCACTTTTGAAAGTTTGCAGCCATTCTGCTTTCTGTGTCGGTGAGATGAGGGACTCCCGGAACCTAATGGAAGGAAGGCTGAAAAGGTAAGAAAAGGTATGTAAAATTTATTTAAACACTTTAGACACACCAAACACACTTACCTTTGCATTCATGCACACATCACTCACCGACATCTCGACCACTCCAAGTCCTTCAACCCGACGGCCCGCCTCCTCTAACTTGGCGTGGTTTGGAGCCATCGGGAATCCCACACTTGAACATCAAAAATAGGGATTAGGCTAAAAACTGCCTGATAACTACCTGTTAGCAGGCAGTTAATTAGCACTAATCCCTTCCCGCCTCGGGTAGGCGGGTCCCAGTGCGGGGCGGGTACCCGCCTCCTTTGAAACTGGCATGGAGGCGGGTTTGGGTGCGGAAAGGGGTTGGGACCCCTGATTTCGGGATTTAAATCTCCCACATGCCTCCAATCCCGACTCCATGGCACAATGAAAATCCTGCCCTAAGAGTGCGTCGTCATACCGGCTTTGAAAATGACTGCAAGTTCTGGATTTCTGCATATGCTAAAAACAGACGTTGTGATCTGTAAAGATCCAACTGTGCGTCGACTTCACGGCACATTTCACCTACCCATTCAAATCAACATACGGGCGAAAGGTTGGGCTAATTGCTCACCTGCTGCGCATTATTTACCCTGAATTTTTTTCGTCTGGTGCAAAGAGGCGCAGGAGCCTGTTGCACAGCGTCAGGGGAGTGGGGTGGGGGTATTTGAGAAAATTGCATTAGTTTATGCTACAGCCCATAACAATGAGGCATTGGTTTATGTCTGAGTGGAAAGAAACTTTGAAAGAAACTTTCATTTGTTTGAGCTTGAAAACAAGGATTTTTGTGTCACCGTCTTTGCTGCCTAAAAGATTTTTGTAGTTTTGGTTTAATTCCCAACTTCTATATTGATAGAATTTAATTCACTTTCATGATGTCCTCATGTTATCAGACATTTAGGCCCCGATTTTGTGCCAGCCGTCGGGCGGCTTTCCAGGCGGCCGGGGGCCGAAAATCGCCAAAAAAGCGGGTCACGACCCCCCCCCGCCTGATTCCCCGCCCCGTCCGACTTTCGGACCGCCGTTTCTCCGCGAAACGCTTCAGTCCCACTCGCTGCTGGCGGGACTGGCCGTCGGAACACAAATCACCAATTATTACCTTGTTTAAGTAGATTTTGAGGGGCCGTTGCGATTTTGGGGCTTTTCCCACGTGAAACACGCCTGCGGGGAACCCCGCTGATGAGACCTGGCATGAAAACAGTTGGCTTGCTTGCTTACAGCTGCAGGTCAATGAGGATTGAACAGGTTTAAACAGGCAGCATTTGCAGGCTGCAGGACCTTGTTGATGAAGGCTTGGGGGAACTTTTTGAAGGCTTAGGCACAGCTGTAGAAAGTTGGAGCCTCACACACTTCTCCAGTGTGAGCTCCTGGGAAGCCCCTGTCACCACCCTAACTCAGCGCCTCCTCAACGGAGGCATCTGCCAGAAGCATGGGAGGTCTTTGGTACCTTCCCTTCCTGGCATTAGAGGACCTCCAACAGCAGAGGAGGCTGGAGCAACTCCAGCAACAGCATCACCAGCAACACCAGCAGCACCAGCAGGAGCGGCAGGCTGCGGCTCACCCACCTGAGGCAGCACAGGCCAGAAGGGGTGAGCGCATGGAAGGCCGTCGGCGCAGGAGATACCCCCCAAACAGGGTGTACAGACCCAGGGTCAGCTACCTCAACATGACTGAGCAGCAGTACCAGAGGCGGCTCCGGCTTTCGTGAGAGGTTGTGACTGACATCTGCGCAACGCTGCGGCAAGACCTGGAGCCCAGAGCAACAGGTCCACACTACTTGCCAGTGGCCATCAAAGTCACCACCGCACTCAACTTTTATGCCTCAGGCTCCTTCCAGGGATCAGCAGCAGACATCAGCGGCATCTCCCAGGCTGCCGCACACACATGCATCACGCAGGTAACCGATGTCCTCTTTGCCATCGTGCACAATCACATCCATTTCACCAGGGATCACGCAAGTGTGAGGCGCGAGCGCGTGGATTCGCTCAGCTGGCAGACTTTCCAAGGGTGCAGGGCGTCATTGACTGCACACATGTGGCCCTTAGGGCACCCCACCACAATCCAGGAGTTTTTGTCAACCGCAAGGGCTTCCACTCCCTTAACGTTCAGCTGGTGTGTGACCACAAGAAGGTGATTTTACATGTTTGTGCCAGGTTCCCTGGCAGCTGCCATGACTCCTTCATACTGCGCCAGTCTACTGTGCCTCCGCTATTCAGTCTGCCAAATGAACTTCAGGGATGGCTACTTGGAGACAAGGGATATCCCCTGCGCTCTTGGCTAATGACGCCATTGAGGAGACCAGCCAGCGAAGCTGAGGAGCGCTACAACTCCAGCCACATTACCACCAGATGCATTATTGAGCAAACCATCGGACTGCTGAAGATGCGCTTCAGATGCCTCGATAGATCAGGTGGAGCCCCACAGTACTCATCAGCCAGAGTCTCCAAAATCGTTGTGGTATGCTGTGTGCTTCACAACATGGCACAGCGTCGTGGCTTGCCGATTCCGCAGGACCAAGAGGCTCCTCACAGAGCCGCCTCGGATGAGGATGATGCTGAGGAGGAGGAGGAGGAGGAGGACAGAAACGAGCATCCTGCAGAGGCCCGCCAACCAGCGGCACCAGCGCGCGAGTACATTGCTGGGTGGAATGCTAGGAACGTACTCATCCTGGGCAGATTTGCGTAACCTGGTACATCAAACACTGCAGCCTCACTGCTTCTGAACTGACCATGGACAGTGGCCCATGCCTGCACTTTCCAACAACTTTGACCAACTTGCAGTCATCTGCAAGTTATCCTAAGGCCTCTATGTGACATCCCCATTCGCCAAATGGCAGACGCCATAACTGCAGCAGCTGGCACCAGATTTTTTATGTACAGGAAAATGATGGCATTATAACTATTTACAAGACTGGATGGTGGAATAGTTATGTGAATGTGAGCATAGAGAGAGACGGAATGGGTAAGGGTGCATGGATGTTACTGTGAAGTGGGATGTGGAGGAAGAGATTGCTGAAGCTGAGTGCTGTTGGGGAAAGGCAATGGGGATCAGGTTGAGGGTGATGGAAACTTCATACTTGCTTTCCCTGTGCGGTGAAGGTCATGGAAGCGCTTCCTTCACTGCAGCAAGGTGCGACAGGTGACACCCAGAGAGTTTACCTCTGCTGCCACCTCCATCCAGGCAGCCATGCACTCTTTGGGAGGCCTCTTCCTCCCTGAGCGAGGGTAGAGGACTTCCCTGTGGGCCCTTACCCCATCCACCAAGGTCTGCAATGACGTCTCGTTGAATTTGGCCGCAGCTCGGCCTCTGCCTCTGGCAGCAGCTGGTGGAGGCTCCTCAGCCATTGTGCAAGAGTGGTTGAGAAGCCTGCGGAGGTGGAGAAGCTTGCTGGACTCTTTGAAAGCACCACGAATGATGACATCATACTGTGGGGCTTTCTGACATGAATTGGACAATTAGCAAGGCTGCCCACATGCTGGGAATTAATTGGCCACTTGAGGGAAAATTGTGTGGAGCTGGCTGACACGTTTTTTTATGTGTCAGCAACCCCACATTCGGGGAAACCCGACCATTTCCCACAGAAGCCAAAAATCGGGCCCTTAAACTCCCGATTTTAGATTGTGTCAATTAATCAAAAGTTGGTTAGTCTAATAGAGAAGAAACAAATTTGCTCGGACTATAAGACTGTAATTATAGGTTTGTGCATTATAACCTTGTTTTAGGTATTAAGTACCATGACATTTATCGTAATTTATTGATAAAATAGCATTTCTGGCTGCTAAATTATTAAAATGAGTTGTGGGCAATTCAGCAATTTCCTCTGATTCCTGATTGGCTAAGAGCCAGGAAGTGAAAGGAGCCTCATCCCATTTGATCCCAGGTTCACATACGCACAATGGTGCACCCCTGGGATCCATGGGCCTCCATGCTGTGCACAACTCTTCATCATTTGCAAGGACATTTTTGAAGTGGGGTTCAGCCACAAAAGAGCCTCCAATGCCTGGTCACTGAACTGGTGCGCTCTCTCCCTGGGCATCTGAGCAGCCACGAGATTCCTGGTTGAAGAATTGCACCATATTGCAGGCCCAGGTCACAAGCGTCAATGATCAAGGTGAGGCTGTGCAGCATGATTGAACCTCCCCTTTGAGAACTGGAATGTGCCAGTCTGCCTGAGTACAAGGTAATTGACAGCACCTGAGCTTGAGTAGCGCTCTGAGGTAGCGAACCATTCCCCAATGTTAGTGCCTTAACAGACATGTGTAGCCCTTGATTTTGTGCTCCATTCACCTCCAGGGGAGCTGGAGATGAATTTCACAGTCGCCGGTGCTAATTTGTGCCTCAGACTTACGTAGTTTGCTTTGTTTAGATTTAAGACCCTTGTTTCGGATTTAACTAAGTCTCTTTCAAACTTAATATAAAATTCTATTATATTAAGGTCACTCTTCCCTAAATTTAGTAAGGTTTTATAATGCTGATTTTAAGTTTTAAAGAGAAACAACATGAATTATATTGCTGCTGAATGTAAAAAGGAATCTGACACGATAAATTCCATCAAGTTGTGTTAAAAACATGGGCCTAGAAATTCAGTGCCCTTAGCACCGATTTTGCGGCGCTAGAGGGCCTAGCGCTGCAATTGGTGCCGGTTCCTAAATTGCCTGGGGCCCTTCCGCGGCGGTTGACCGGTAGCGCTGCGCCGGCACCGATGACGTCATCGGTGTGCGCAGCGTCCCGGTTGCCGTGGTAACCCGGCCCCAAGCCGAAATTCAGTTGCGGCCGCCTCGCCAGTGGCAGCCGCAACTAAGACTCCGGCAAACGAGTGTTGCCGGAGTCTGCGCCGGCGCTTTAAGGAGGCGCGGCGGCCGGCCGCTTTCCCGCCAGCCGCCTACCCGCAGCTCCCTCCCCGGACTTCTCCCCCCCCCGCTCCCCCCGGAACAGATGCAAGCCCGGCACTTGTCCGAGGTGCCGGGCTCATTTTTTAAGAGATTTGCGCGGGCCGCGGCCGGGTGCAGGCAGCTCCTCCTTAACGGAAGGAGGAGGCCTGCACTTCCCGAGCCTGCCGCACCGCAGCGGGCGCCGCAGCGCCAGAATAGCGCCGCAATGCGGCGCGTTGCGCCAGTTTTCAGGCGCTAAAACCCTTCAGTAGCGCCGGCAGCCGTTTGGGCGCGGCGCTACTGAATTTTTGGCGCGCGCAAAGGGACTTAGCGCCGGCGCTAACTTCCGGCGCTAAAGCCCTGGCGCAGCGCAAACTCAATTTCTAGGCCATGTGATTTGTTTGACAATGTATGGCCAAATGTCACTCAAACTGAGCAAGGAGTAATTGGACTTTTTTCTCCAGATATCGATGAATGCGCAACCAACACATCAATCTGTCAACAAATCTGCAACAATACAATTGGAAACTACACCTGCAGTTGCCGTCCTGGCTTCAGCATCAACATGAACAACACTTCTCTTTGTGATGGTAGGAAATCTTCAAATATACAGATTCTCTGCAATTGATGATTTGAAAATTATCCTCCACATTCTAGATGGTTTTAAGCAATATCTTTTGTTCTCCTTAATTACTAAGCATTTGGAGATTCATTACAATTTTCTGTGTCCCTACACAATCGGGATATATTGATTACAGAATATGTTAAAATATTGGAGTAAATCAGTGAGTTACAATGATTTTTCACGTACCTTTCACAGTTTCTAATCAATGGTCTGTGTTATGCAGTACTGGACTCGCCATTACTCAATGGCCCTGAATCTGCGGTTGGTATGATGGTGTACTCTAAGAGTGCGTCGTCATACCAGCATTGAAAATAACTGCATGTTCGTGATTTCACCATGTGCCAAATTCCTAAGTTGTGATCTGTCAAGTTCTGACTGCACGTCGACATCACGACACGTTTCACCTACCCATTCAAATGAATGTACTGGCGAAAAGTTGGGCTAATTGCCCACCTACTGCGCATTAATTACCCTGAAAATGTTTTCGTCTGGTGGAAAGAGGAGCAGGAGCCTGTTGTAAAGCGTAAGGGGAGTGGGGTGGGGGGGGAGTTGAGAAATTGCATTACATTATTCTACAGCCCATTACAATTAGGTACTGGTTTGTGTAAGGACATAAGAACATAAGAAATAGGCACAGGAATAGGCCAATTGGCCCCTCGAGCCTGCTCCACCATTCAATAAGATCATGGCTGATCTTGGGCTCAAAACCACTTCCCTGCCATCTCCCCATAACCCTTCACTCCCTTATCTTGCAAAAATCTGTCTATCTCCACCTTAAATGTATTTAATGACCCAGCCTCCACAGCTCTCTGTGGCAGAGAATTCCACAGATTTACGACCCTCTGAGAGAAGAAATTCCTCCTCATCTCAGTTCTGAAAGGGCAACCCTTTATTCTGAAACTATGCCCACGAGTTATAGATTTACCCATGAGGGGAAACATCCTCTCTGCATCTACCTTGTTGAGCCCCCTCAGTATCTTATATGTTTCATTGAGATCACCTCTCATTCTTCTAAATTCCAATGAGTATCAGCCCAACCTGCTCAACCTTTCCTCATACGTCAACCCTCTCCCCTCTGGAATTAACCTAGTGAATCATCTCTGAACTGCCTCCAATGGAAGTATATCCTTCCTTAAATAAGGTGACCAAAACTGTACGCAGTACTCAAGGTGTGGTCTCACCAATACCCTGTACAGTTGTAGCAGGACTTCCCTGCTTTTACACTCCAAACCCCTTGAAATAAAGGCAAACATTCCATTTGCCTTTTTGGTTCTTTGCTGTACCTGCATGCTAACTTGTTGTGTTTCATGCATATGGACACCCAGGTCCCTCTGAACTGTAGCATTTTGTAATCTCTCTACATTCAAATAATAATTAACTTTTTTATTTTTCCTGCCAAAGTGGATAACCTCGCAATTTTCCACATTATGCTCCATCTGCCAAATATTTGCCCACTCACTTAGCCTGTCTATATCCCTTTCCAGTTTCTTTGAGTCCTCTGCACAAATTGCTTTCCCACCCATCTTTGTATCATCAGCAAACTTGGCTACATTACACTCGGTCCCTTCATCAAGTCATTAATGTAGATTGTAAATAGTTGAGGCCCCAGCACCGATCCCTGTGGCACCCCACTAGTTACTGTTTGCCAACCGGAAAATGACCTATTTATCCCGACTCTCTGCTTTCTGTTAGTTCGCCAATTCTCTAATCATCATGCTAATATATTACCCCCAACTCCGTGAGCTCTTATCTTATGCATTAACCTTTTATGTGGCACCTTATCGAATGCCTTCTGGAAATCCAAATACACCACATCCACTGGCTCACCTTTGTCCACCCTGCTCGTTACATCCTCAAAGGACTCCAGCAAATTTGTTAAACCTGATTTCCCTTTCATAAAACCATGCTGACTCTGCTTGACTGCATTATGATTTTCCAAATGCCCTGCTACTGCTTCCTTAATGAAGGACTCCAGCATTTTCCAAACAACATTTGTTAGGCTAACTGGTCTATAGTTTCCTGTTTTCTGTCTCCCTTCTTTCTTATATAGGGGGTGTTACATTTGTGGTTTTCCAATTCGCTGGGACCTCTCCAGAGTCCAGGGCATTTTGGTATATTGCATCGAATACATCTACAGCCACTTTTTTAAGACCCTGGGATGCTGGCCGTCTGGTTAAGGGGTCTTGTCGTCTTTTAGTCCCATTATTTTACCAAGTACCATTTTCTTAGTGATAATGATTGTCTTTAGTTCCTCCCTCGCTGTGGCCCCTTGATTATCCATTATTGGGATGTTGTTAGTGTCTTCTACTGTGAAGACAGATACAAAATATTATTTCAGAGTAACTGCCATTTCCCCGTTCCACATTATTAATTCCCCAGTCTCATCCTCTAAGGGACTAACGTTTACTTGAGCTACTCTCTTCCCTTTTATATACCTGTAGAAGCTCTTACTATCTGCTTTAATATTTCCTGCCACTTTACTCTCATAATTCATCTTCTCTATCTTTATTATTTTTTTCATCAGCCTTTACTGGTTTTTAAAAATTTCCCAATCCTCTGGTCTCCCACCAATCTTGGCAACATAGTAGGCCTTCGTTTGCAATTTGTTGCCATCCTTTACTCCCTTTGTGAGCCACGGATGGCGTTCCTTTCTCTTAAAATCTTTTTTTCTCACTGGAATATATTTTTGTTGAGAGTTATGAAATATCTCCTTAAATGTCTGCCACTGCATTTCAACTGTCTTACCCTTTAATTTATTTTTCCAGTCCACTTTAATGTCTGAGTGGAAAGAAACGTTGAAAGAAACTTTCATTCGGTTGAACTTGAAGACAAGGACTTTTTGTGCCACCGTCTTTGCTGCCTAAAAGACTTTTGTAGTTTCGGTTTAATTCCCAACTTCTATATTGATAGGATTTAATTCACTTTCATGATTTCCTCATGTTATCAGACATTTAAACTCTCAATTTTAGATTGTGTCAATTAATCAAATCTTACTTAGTCTAATAGAGGAGAAACAAATTCGATAGGACAGAAGAGTGTAATTATAGGTTTGTGTATTATAACCTTGGTTTGGGTATTAAATGCTATTACAATGATCGTACTTTATCAATAAAATAGCATTTCTGGCTGCTAAATTATTAAAATGAGTTGTGGGTAAATCAGCAATCTCCTCTGTTTCCTGATTGGCTAAGAGCCAGGAAGTGAAAGGAGCCCCGCCCCACGTGATCCCAGGTTCACATACGCACAATGGTGCGGCCCTAGGATCCATGGGCCTCTATGCTGTGCATATCTCTGCAGTGTTTGCAAGGTAGTTTTTGAAGGAGGGTTTGCACGAGGTTAGTGCGGATTTCATTCGGATGTTGGCGGCGTCCTAATTAGCTACGCCACCGACCGCAAATTCAGGGCCAATGTTCCTGTCATTTATAATCAATGGTGGTGGGAACATTATAGTTTGGTGAGGGCAGGTGGCGAAATTCACACCCAATAGTATCCATACATTTAGTAAGGTTTTATAAGGCTGAATTTATATTTTAATGATAAAGATCACCAATGATATTGCTGCTTAATGTAATAAGGAATATGACATTATACAGTGCATCATTGTGTGTTGAAAACATGTGATTTTGGTTGACACTGTACGGCCAAATGTCACTGAAGCTGAGCAGGGAGTAATTGGACTATTTTCTCCAGATATCGACGAATGCGCAACCAACACATCAACCTGTCAACAAATCTGCAACAATACAATTGGAAACTACACCTGCAGTTGCCGTCCTGGCTTCAGCATCAACATGAACAACACTTCTCTTTGTGATGGTAGGAAATCTTGAAATATACAGATTCTCTGCAACAGATGATTTGAAAATTACCCTCGAACTACCAGTTATCATTGCCCTGCACATTCTAGATGTTTTCAAGCAAAATCTTTTTTTCTCCTTAATTACTAAGCAATCAGAGATTCACTACAATTTTCTGTGTCCCTACCCAATAGGGATATATTGATTGCAGAATATGATAAAAGTATTGTAGTAAATCGGTGAGTTACCATGAAATTTCACGTACCTTTCACAGTTTCTAATCAATGGGCTCTGTTATGCCGTTCTGGACTCGCCATTTCACAATGGCCTTGAATCTACGGTCGGTATGATGGTGTACTCTAAGAGTGCATCGTCATATTGCGTTTGAAAATGACTGCAAGTTCGTGATTTCCGCAAGTGTTAAATTCCGAAGTAATGAACTGTGAAGTTCCGACTGCGTGTTGGCTTCACTGCACGTTTCACCTACCCATTCAAATCAACGTACTGGTGAAAAGTTGGGCTACTTGCCCACCTACAGCGCCTTAATTAACCTGAAAATATTTTTGTCTGGTGCGAACAGGCACAGGAGCCTGTTGCACAGCGTAAGGGGAGGGGGTGGGGACATGTTTAGAAAATTGCATTAGTTTATGCTACAGCCCATAACAATGAGGCACTGGTTCGTGTTTGAGTGGAAAGAAACGTTGAAACAAACTTTAATTTGTTTGAGCTTGAAAACAAGGACTTTTTGTGGCACCGTCTTTGCTGCCTAAATTCCGAAGTTACGATCTGTCAAGTTCCGACCTCACGTCAGCATCGCTGCACGTTTCACCTACCCATTCAAATCAGTGTACTCGCAAAAAGTTGGGCTACTTGCCCACCTACTGCGCGTTAAATACCCTGAAAATATTTTTGTCTGGTGCAAACAGGCACAGGAGCCTGTTGCACAGCGTCAGGGGTGGATGCTGGGGGGCGGGTGTTGTGAAAATTGCATTAGTTTATGCTACATCCCAAAACAATGAGACACAGGTTCATGTCTGAGTTGAAAGAAACTTTGAAAGAAATTTTAATTTGTTTGAGTTTGAAAACAAGTCCTTTTTGTGTCACCATCTTTGCTACCTGAAAAACTTTTGTAGTTTTGGTTTAATTCCCAAGTTCTATATTGATAGGACTTAATTCGCTTTCATGATTTCCTCATGTTACCAGACATTTAAACTCTCGGGGCTGGATTTTCCTCACCGAGACGAGTTGGGGGCGGGACTGCTGCCTTTCGGGTTCTAATCCAACCTCCAGCGATGTCTGACACACCGACTCTATTATCCCCTGATTGACCTTGTTAAGCCCACCCTGCGGGCTTGCTGGCCAATTAAAGGAAAGCCGGTGTCAGGTGACATCAGATGCTTCAGCTGCCTGTTTTCTTAAAGGCACATGAACTATCTATGTTTGACAGATGATTCGACAGTGTTTGACAGCATTGAGGTGCTGTCATACACTGACAATCACTCTACAAAGGTGAGCCCTTGTACCCTGGCTCTCCAGTGACTGTCTCCTTAGGATGAAACAGATTGCAGCTGCAGATAAGGGCACAGAAGTGATCTGTCACTTCTCCCATTGAGGTGAGGCCACACAAACACTTCGGGCTGGATTTTGTCAATGGGGACGTGATGGAGGCTGGATCCCACTTTTTGGATTGTAGCCTCCATCGACTTGTGGCCAACCCACACTATTTTCCTTTGATTGACCTTGTTAAGCCCGCCCAGCAGGCTCAGCAGGCCAATTAAGGGACACCTGGTTACTGGTGATATCAGTGATTGACATTTCATCTGTCAAGTGCTTTTGACAGATCAAAAACCAGCATTTGACAGCTCTATGAAGCTGTCAAACATTGACAATCTGTCTTCTAACTTGAGTCCGTCTACTCAAACTCAGTTAGAGATCTTTCCAGACCAGAAAGCTGAGGCTGCAGCTTTTGACAGTTCAGCGGCCATTCTGCTTTCTGTGCCGGTGAACTGAGGGACTCCCGAGAACTGAAGGAAGGAAGCCTGCAGGAGAAAGTAAAGGTAAGTAAAACTTATTGAAACACTTTACACTTACCTCACACACTTACCTCTGCACACATGCACCCATTACTCACCTGCGCTACAGACATCTCGACCCCTCCAACTCCTTCAGACCGACGGTCCGCCTCACCTAACTTGTCGTGGTTCGGAGCTGTCGGGAAGCCCACACTTCAGGGCTAAAAATAGGGATTGGGCTAAAAACTGCCTGTTAGCTACCTGTTAACAGACAGTTAATTGGCACTAATCCCCTTCCGGCCTTGGGGAGCCGACTCCCAGCACAGGTCGGATACCCGCCTCCTGTGATATTGGCACGGAGGCGGGTTGGGGGGCGAGATGGGTTCGTGCCCCCCGATTCTGCAATTTTCCCTCCACTCCCACCTCGAATCCCGCCTCCACGGGGCTTGCAAATTCGAGCCCTTCAAAACTTCTCACCTACAGAAAAATCTAAACACGTTAAAAATGACTTGCCTAACATTTCCTTACCTCTGATACTCACCAGTGTCCCATTGCATCCTTCACACCACTTCACCAGCGGTCATCTATACACAAACATTACAACAGACCCACAGTGTGCCTCACTTATCCTGGTGGGGTTCCCCGACCTCGAGAAGCCGACAGCGGAAGTCTAAAAATTGGAAAAAGCCTCTTAACTGCCTATTACCTACCTATTAACTATCTGTTAACAGGCAGTTAAGTGGCTATAATCCTCTTCCCGCCGCTAGGAGTTAGATCCCTGGGCAATTCGGAGACCCGACTCCCGGGAAGATTGTATCGAGGCGGGTTGGGAGTGAGTTCAGGACCCCCTCCCATTCTTTTTGATTTTCCCAGCAGTCCCGCCTCCAAACCCGCCTCCCCAGGGCTGGTAAAATCCAGCCCTTGATTTTAGATTGTTTCAATTAATCAAATGTTACTTAGTCTAATAGAGGAGAAACAAATTCGATAGGACTATAATACTGTAATTATAGGTTTGTGGATTATAATCTTGGTTTGGGTGTTAAATACTAATACAATGATTGGAATTTGTTAATAAAATAGCATTTCTGGCTGCTAAATTAGTAAAATAAGTTGTGGGCAAATCAGCAATCTCCTCTGTTTCCTGATTGGCTAAGAGCCAGGAAGTGAAAGGTGCCTCGCCCCAGGTGATGAACTTCACGCCCAATATTATCCATACATTTAGTAAGGTTTTATAATGCTGATTTTTTATTTTAAAGATAAACAACACCAATGATATTGCTGCTGAATGTAAAGAGGAATCTTACATTATACAGTGCAGCATGATGTTCAGAAAACATGTGATTTACGTTGACAATGTACAGCCAAATGTCACTCAAGCTGAACGAGGAGTAATTGGACTTTTTTCTCCAGATATCGATGAATGTGCAACCAACACATCAACCTGTCAACAAATCTGCAACAATACAATTGGAAACTACACCTGCAGTTGTCGTCCTGGTTTTAGCATCAACATGAACAACACTTCTCTTTGTGATGGTAGGAAATCTTCAAATATACGGATCTTCTGCAATTGACGATTTGAAAATTACCCTCCAACTACCAGTTCTCATTGCCCTGCACATTCTAGATGGTTTCAAGCAAGATCTTTTGATCTCCTTAATTACTAAACAATCAGAGATTCACTACAATTTTCTGTGTCCCTACACAATAGGGATATATTGATTGCAGAATATGTTAAAACTATTGCAGTAAATCAGTGAGTTGCCATAAAATTTCCAGTATCTTTCTCAGTTTCTAATCAATGGGCTGTGTTTTGCCTTTCTGGACTCACCATTACTCATTGGCCCTGAATTTGCGGTCGATATGATGGTGTGCTCTAAGAGTACGTCGTCATGCCAGCTTTGAAAATAACTGCAAGTTCGGAATTTCTGTCTGTGCTAAATTCCGAAGTTACGATCTGTCAAGATCCGACTGTGCGTCGGTTTCGCTGCATGTTTCACCTCCCGATTCAAATCAATGTACTGGCGAAGAGTTGGATTAATTGCCCACCTACTGCGCATTAATTACCCAGAAATGTTTTCATTTGGTGCACAGAGGCGCAGGAGCCTGTTGCACAGTGTAAGGGGAGATGGGTGGGGGGTAGTTGAGAAAATTGCATTAGTTTATGCTACAGCCCATAACAAAGAGGCACTGGTTCATGTCTGAGTGGAAAGAAACTTTGAAAGAAGCTTCCTTTTGTTTAAGCTTGAAAACAAGGTCTTTTTGTGTTACTGTCTTTGCTGCCTAAAAATCTTTTGTAGTTTCTGTTTAGTTCCCAACTGGTATATTGATAGGATTTAATTCACTTTCATGATTTCCTCATGTTATCAGACATTTAAACTCATTTAAACTGGTAGTTAACAGGTAGTTAAGAAGCTTATCCCCATTTTACCCACACAAGTACGTGGCATAGTGGTTAGCACTGTTGCCTCACAGCGCCAGGGACCCGGGTTCAAATCTGGCCTCGGGCGACTGTGTGGAGTTTGCACATTCTCCCTGTGTCTGCGTGGGTTTCCTCCAGGTGCTCCGGTTTCCTCCCACAATCCAAAGATGTGCAGGTTAGGTTGATTTGGCTATGATAAATTGACCCTTAGTGTTAGGGGATTAAATACGTGGGGTTACAGGGATAGGGTGGGATATGTGTCGGTGCAGGCTCGATGGGCCGAAATGGCCTCTATCTGCACTGTGGGGATTCTGTGATTCTGTGAAGTACGTGCTTCGCGACGGCTGCGAACCTCGCCAGGGTCAACGAGGTGAGCAGTGGGTCTGCGGGCATGAGAGGGATCAAAAAGTCTGCTTTGGAGTTGAGTGATGGTCGCAATTATGGAGAGGTATGTATTAGAGGTGAGTGTAAAGTGTTAGAAAAAGTTTACTTACCTTTGCTTCTTCCTGCAGGCTTCAAACCTTGGGATATCCGGAGGCTCCTCATCTCAATGGCAGAGATGACAGAATGGTTGCTGCATTCTCTGATGCAGCAGCCATCTGATTTCTGCTAAGGAAAGAGGTTTGGTGAGTCTTCATTACAAGGACTCACCATAGAACAGAGATTGTCAGCATTTGACAGCTTCTCAAAGCTGTCAAACGCTGACAATACATCTGTCAAAAATTTTTGAGAGATGAAACGTGATACCCTGACGTCCTCTGTCACCGGCTTTCCCTTAATTGGTGGGCTTAACCAGGTCAATCAAGGGAAAATAGTGTGGATTGGCCGGACGTTGTTGGGGGCGGGACTGAAACCCGACAACCAGCAGTCCCGCCCCCAACACGTCCCCATTGACAAAATCCAGCCCTAAGAGTGCAACGTCATACCGGCTTTGAATATGACTGCAAGTTCGGGATTTCCGCATGTGCTAAATTCCAAATTTGCAATCTGTCAAGATCCGAGTGTGCGTCGGCTTCACTACACATTTCACCTACCCATGCAAATCAACGTACCGGTGAAAAGTTGGGCTAATTGCGCATTAGTTACCCTGAAATATTTTTTGTCTGGTGTAAACAGGCACAGGAGCCTGTTACATAGCGTCAAGGGAGCGGGTGTGGGGGAGTTGAGAAAATTGCATTCGTTTATGCTACAATCCATAACAATGAGGCACTGGTTCATGTCTGAGTGGAAAGAAACTTTGAAAGAAACTTTCATTTGTTTGAGTTCGAAAACACAGCCTTTTTGTGTCACCGTCTTTGCTGCCTGAAAGACTGTTGGAGTTTTGCTTTAATTCCCATCTTCTATATTGATAGGATTTAATTCACTTTCATGATTTCCTCATGTTATCAGACATTTAAACTCTCGGGGCTGGATTTTTCCTCACCGAGATGAGTTAGGGGCGGGACTTCTGCTTTCCGGGTTCTAGTCCCGCCCCCAGCGACGTCCGATCCACCAAAGCTATTTTCCCCTGATTGGCTTTGTTAAGCCCGCTCTGTGGGCTTGCTGGCCAATTAAGGGAAAGTCAGTGTCAGACGACGTCAGTTGATGACACTTCATCTGCCGGTTTTCTTAAAGGCAAATAAACCATCTATGTTTGACAAATGATTTGACAGTGTTTGACAGCATTGAGGTGCTGTCAAACACTGACAATCACTGTACAAAGTTGAGTGCTTGCACCCAGGCTCTCCAGTGACTCTCTGCTTAGGATGAAACAGATGGCAGCTGCAGGGGAGGGTACAGAAGCGATCTGTCACTTCTCCCATTGAGATGAGGCCACACAAACACTTCAAAGCTTGCCACCTACAGAAAAATCTAAACACATTAAAAATGACTTTCCCAATATTTCGTTACCTATGATACTCACCAGTGTCCCTTTACATCCTTCACACCACTTCTGCAGCTGTCATCTATACACAAACATTACAATAGACCCACAGCACCCCTCATTTACCCAGGCGGGATTCCCCGACGCTGAGAAGCCGGCAGGAGAAGTCTAATAATTGGTAAAAGCCTCTTAACTGCCTGTTAACTACCTGTTAACAGGCAGTTAAGTGTCTATAATCCCTGAGGTAGTGCACAATTCCCCAATGTTAGTGCCTTAACAGGCGTGTGTAGCCCTTGATTTTGTGCACCAATCACCTCCAGGGGAGCTGGAGATGAATTTCACAGTTCCCGGCGCTAATTTGTGCCTCAGACTTACGTAGTTTGCTTTGTTTAGATTTAAGACCCTAATTTCGGATTTAACTAAATCTCTTTCAAACTTAATATAAAATTCTATCATATTAAGTTCACTATTCCCTAAATTTAGTAAGATTTTATAATGCTGATTTTAAATTTTAAAGAGAAATAACATGAATTATATTGTTGCTAAATGTAAAGAGGAATCTGACATTATACAGTGCATCATGATATGTTAAGAACATGTGATTTGGTTTGACAATGTATAGCCAAATGTCACTCAAACTGAGCAAGGAGTAATTGGACTTTTTTCTCCAGATATCGATGAATGCGCAACCAACACATCAATCTGTCAACAAATCTGCAACAATACAATTGGAAACTACACCTGCAGTTGCCGTCCTGGCTTTAGCATCAACGTAAACAACACTTCTCTTTGTGATGGTAGGAAATCGTGAAATATACCGATTCTCTGCAATTGATGATTTGAAAATTATCCTCCAACTACCAGTTCTCTTTGCCCTGCACATTCTAGATGGTTTCAAGCAATATCTTTTGTTCTCCTTAATTACTAAACAATCAGAGATTCACTACAATTTTCTGTGTCCCTTCGCAATAGGAATATATTGATTACAGAATATGTTAAAACTATTGTAGTAAATCAGTGAGTTACAATGATTTTTCACGTACCTTTCACAGTTTCTAATCAATGATCTGTGTTATGCAGTTCTGGACTCGCCATTACTCAATGGCCCTGAATGTGCGGTCGGTATGATGGTGTACTCTAAGAGTGCGTCGTCGTATCAGCTTTGAAAATAATTGCAAATTCTGGATTTCCGCATGTGTTAAATTCCGAAGTTGTGATCTGTCAAGTTCTGATTGTGCGTCAACATCACTGCACATTTCACCTACTCATTCAAATGAATGTACTGGTGAAAAGTTGGGCTAATTACCCACCTACTGCGCATTAATTACCCTGAAAATGTTTTCGTCTGGTGGAAAGAGGCGCAGGAGCCTGTTTCACAGCGTAAGGGGAGCGGGGTGGGGGGAGTTGAGAAATTGCATTAGATTATTCTGCAGCCCATAACAATGAGGCACTGGTTTGTGTAAGAACATAAGAACATAAGAAATAGGCACAGGAATAGGCCACATCAGTTAAGAAGCTTGTCCCCATTTTACCCACACAAGTGCGGGCTTTGCGACGGCTGCGAACATCGCCAGGGTCAGCGAGGTGAGCAGTGGGTCTGCAGGGGTGAGAGGGATCAAAAAGTCCAGTGTGGAGGTGAGTGATGGTTGCAAGTGTGGATTGGTAAGCATGAGAGGTGAGTGTAAAGTGTTAGAAGAGGTTTACTTACCTTTGCTTCTAACTGCAGGCTTCAAACCTTGGGGATCCGGAGGCTCCTTATCTCAACGGCAGAGATGACAGAATAGTTGCTGCATTCTCCGAAGCAGCAGCCATCTGATTGCTGCTGAGGAAAGAGGTTTGGTGAGTCTTCAGTACAAGAACTCACCACAGAACAGAGATTGTCAGCATTTGACAGCTTCTCAAAGCTGTCAAACGCTGACAAGACATTTGTAAAAAAAAATTGAGATGAAACGTGATACCCTGATGTCCTCAGTCACCAGCTTTCCCTTAAATGGCGGGTTTAACAAGGTCAATCAAGGGAAAATAGCATGGGTTGGCCGGACGTCATTGGGGGCGGGACTGAAACCCAACAACCAGCAGTCCCGCCCCCAACGTGACCCCATTGACAAAATCCAGCCCTAAGATTGCAACGTCACGCCGGCTTTGAAAATGACTGCAATTTCGGGATTTCCGCATGTGCTAAATTCCGAAGTTGCGATCTGTCAAGATCCAACTGTCCTTCGGCTTTACTACACGTTTCACCTACCCATTCAAATCAACGTAATGGAGAAAAGTTGGGCTAATTGCCCAAGGACTGTGCATTATTATAGGTTTGTTTAATATAATCTTGGTTTGGGTATTAAATACTTTTACAATGATCGTAATTTATTAAGAAAATAGCATTTTTGGCTGCTAAATTATTAAAATGAGTTGTGGGTAGATCAGCAATCCCCGCTGTTTCCTGATTGGCTAAGAGCCAGGAAGTGAAAGGAGCCCCGCCCCTCGTGATCCCAGGTTCACATATGCACAATGGTGCGCCTCTGGGATCCGTGGGCCTCTATGCTGCGCACAACTCTGCAGCGTTTGCAAGGAAATTTTTGACGGAGTGTTCGCACGAGGTAAGTGCGGATTTCATTCGGACGTTGGCGGCGTCCTCAGTAGCTACGCCGCCGACCGTGAATTCAGGGCCAATGTTCCTGTCATTTATAATCAATGGGGGCGGGAACATTATAGTTTGGTGAGGGCAGGTGACGAAAGTCACACCCAATAGTATCCATACATTTAGTAAGGTTTTATAATGCTGATTTTATATTTTAAAGATAAACAACACCAATGATATTGCTGCTGAATGTAAAGAGGAATCTGACATTATACAGTGCATCATGATGTGTTGAAAACGTGTAATTTAGGTTGACAATGTACAGCCAAATGTCACGTAAGCTAAGCGGGGAGTAATTGGACTTTTTTCTCCAGATACCGATGAATGCGCAACCAACACATCAACCTGTCAACAAATCTGCAACAATACAATTGGAAACTACACCTGCAGTTGCCGTCCTGGCTTTAGCATCAACATGAACAACACTTCTCTTTGTGATGGTAGGAAATCTTCAAACATACAGATTCTCTGCAACAGATGATTTGAAAATTATCCTTCAACTATCAGATCTCATTGCCCTGCACATTCTAGATTGTTTCAAGCAATATCTTTTGTTCTCCTTAATTACTAAGCAATCAGAGATTCACTACAATTTTCTGTGTCCCTACGCAATAGGGATATATTGATTACAGAATATGTTAAAACTATTGCAGTAAATCACAGAGTTACAATGATTTTTCACGTACCTTTCAGTTTTTACAGTTTCTGATCAATGGTCTGTATTATGCAGTTCTGGACTCGCCATTACTCAATCGCCTTGAATCTGCGGTCGGTAGGGTGGCGTACTCTAAGAGTGCGTCATCATACTAGATTTGAAAAAGACCGCAAGTTCGGGATTTCCACATGTGCTAAATTCCGAACTTCTGATCTGTCAAGTTCCAACTGCGCGTCGGCTTCACTGCACATTTCACCTACCCATTCAAATCAACGTACTGGTGAAAAGGTGGGCTAATTGCCCAACTACCGCGCATTAATTACCCTGAAAATATTTTCAGCTGGTGCAGAGGCGCAGGAGCCTGTTGCACAGTGTAAGGGGAGGGGGGTCAGGCGGAGTTGAGAAAATTGCAATAGTTTATGCTGCAGCCCATAACAATGAGGCACTGGTTCGTGTCTGAGTGGAAAGAAACATTGAAAGAAACTTTCATTCGTTTGAGCTTGAAAACAAGGACTTTTTGTGTCACCATCTTTGCTGCCTTAAATACTTTTGTAGTTTTGGTTTAATTCCCAGCTTCTATATTGATAGGATTTAATTCACTTTCATGATTTCCTCATGTTATCAGACATTTAGGGTTAGATTTTGTCGAATCTGTCGGGAAGAAGGCGGGACTTCCCCTTGCGGGTTTTTGACCCGCCTACTTCGACGTCTGGCCAATCCGCGCGATTTTCCCTTGATTGACCTTGTTGAGCCCGCTGGGCGGGCTCAGCAGGCCAATGAAGGGCCACCCGGCAACAGGTGACGTCACAGACTGCAATTTCATCTGTCAAGAGTTCTTGGCAGATGAAATATCAGTGTCTCACAGCTGTTTGAAGCTGTGAAACACTGACAGTCTGAGTTCTGACATGAGTCCCTCTGCGCAGACTCATTTAGAACTCTCAACAGCACTCAAAGCTGAAGGCTGTCACTTTTGACAGATCGCAGCCGTTCAGCTTTAAGTGCCGGGTGAGTGATGCAGCTCCTGACGGCTACAGGAAGAAAGGCTGTTAAGGTAAGTACAGGTAAGTTAAAGTTCTTTACACACTCTAGACACACCAAACACACTTACCTTTACACTCATGCACCCATCACTCACCTGAGCGCTGACATCGCGACCCCTCCAACTCCTTCAACCCGACGGCACGCCGCTCCAACCTGGTGTGGTTTGGAGCCGTCGGGAAACCCACACAAAACCCCTCAAAATAGGGATTAAGCTAAAAACTGCCTGTTACAGGCAGTTAATTGGCACTAATCCCTTCCTGCCTGGTTTCGGCGGGTCCCAGTGCGGGGCGGGTATCCGCCATCCCTGAAACTTATGTGGGGCGGGGTTTTGGGCGGGATGGTGGCGGGACCCACAAATTCGGGATTTCCCCCCCCCCCCACCCACACGCCTGAAACCCCACCTGACAGCTCCCCGAAAATCTAGCCCTTAAACTCTAGATTTTAGATTGTGTCAATTAGTCAAAAGTTACTTAGTCTTTGATAATCGGGGGCAGTACTGTGTGGTGGGGCAGGTTGGTAGAGGACCTTTGTCTTACGGATGTTCTGTGTAAGGCCCATGCTCTCGTACGCTTCGGTGAAGGTGTTGATGAAGGTTTGGAGTTCGACCTCTGAGTGAGCGCAGACGCAAGCGTCGTCTGCATACTGTAATTCAATGACAGAGGATGGGATGACCTTGGATCTGGACTGGAGGCGACGGAGGTTGAACAGCTTCCCGTTATTTCTATAAATTAGCTCCACTCCAGTGGGGAGCTTACTGAGGGTGAGATGGAGCATTGCAGCAAGGAAGATCGAGAAGAGCGTTGGTGCGATGACACAGCCTTGCTTGACCCCGGTTTGTACGTGAATTGTGTCTGTGGTGGAACCGCTGGTCAGGATCACGGCTTGCATGTCATCGTGAAGCAGATGGAGGATGGTGACAAACTTTTGAGGGCAGCCGAATTTGAGGAGGACACTCCATAATCCCTCATGGTTGACAGTGTCGAAGGCCTTTGTGAGATCAAAGAAGGCCATGTACAGCGGTTGGTGCTGTTTCCTGCATTTCTCTTATAATTGACGCGCGGTGAAGATCATGTCCATTGTGCTCCTTAGTGGGCGGAATCCACATTGCGACTCTGGGAGGAGCTCTTCAGCCACTGGGAGAAGGCGATTGAGGAGGATTCTTGCGATGACATTTCCTGTGGCAGACAGCAACGAAACTCCTCTGTAATTACCGCAACCATACGAGAGCATGGGCCTTACACTAAACATCTGTAAGACAAAGGTCCTCTACCAACCTGCCCCCGCCACACAGTACGGCCCCCCGATTATCAAAATCCAAGGCAAGGCCTTGGACAACGTGGATCACTTTCCATACCTCGGGAACCTACTGTCAACAAGGGCAGACATCGACGACAAAGTCCAACACCACCTTCAGTGTGCCAGTGCAGCATTCGGTCGCCTGAGGAAGAGAGTGTTTGAAGACCAGGACCTCAAACCCAGCATTAAGCTCATGGTCTAGAGAGCAGCAGTGATACCCACCCTGCTGTATGCTTCAGAGACATGGACCATGTATAGCAGTCACCTCAAAGGACTGGAGAGGTACCATCAATGCTGCCTCTGCAAGATCCTGCAAATCCATTGGCAGGATAGGCACACCAACGTCAGTGTTCTTGCTCAGGCCAACATCCCCAGCATCGAAGCTTTGACCACGCTCAATCAGCTCCGATGGACGGGTCACATTGTCCGCATGCCCGATACGAGACTCCCAAAACAAGCGCTCTACTCAGAGCTCCAGCATGGCAAGGTAGCCCCAGGTGGGCAGAGGAAGCGCTTCAAGGACACCCTCAAAGCCTCCTTGAAAAAGTGTAACATCCCCACTGACACCTGGGAATCCCTGGCCCAAGACCGCACAAAGTGGAGGAGTAGCATCCTGGAAGGTGCCAAACACCTCGAGTCTCTTCGCCGGGAGCAAGCGGAAGCCAAGCACAGGCAGCGCAAGGAGCGCACGTCAACCCAAGCACCCCACCCACCCGCCCCTTCAACCACCGTCTGCCCTACCTGTGGCAGAGACTGTAGGTCCCGCATTGGACTCATCAGTCACCTGCGAACTCATTTTTAATGTGGAAGTAAGTCATCCTCAGTTCCGAGAGACTGCCTAAGAGATGACTTAGTCTAATAGAAGAGAAACAAATTCACTAGGACTATAAGGCTGTAATTATAGGTTTTTGTATTATAATCATGGTTTGGGTGTTAAATACCTTACAATGATCGTAAATATTAATAAAATAGCATTTCTGTCTGGTAATTATTAAAATGAGTTGTGGGCAAATCAGCAATCTCCTCTGTTTCCTGATTGGCTAAGAGCCAGGAAGTGAAAGGAGCCCCGCCCCATATGATCCCAGGTTCACATACACACAATGGTGCACCCCTGGGATCCGTGGGCCTCTATGCTGTGCACAACTCTGCAGCGTTTGCAAGGACATTTTTGATGGAGTGTTCGCAGGAGGTAAGTGCGGATTTCATTCGGATGTCGAGGGTGTTCTCATTAGCTATGCCGCCGACCGCGAATTCAGGACCAATGTTCCTGTCATTTGTAATCAATGGGGGGCGGGAACATTATAGTTTGCTGAGGGCAGGTGACGAAAGTCACACCCAATAATATCCATACATTTAGTAAGGTTTTGTAATGCTGAATTTATATTTTAACGATAAACAACTCTAATGATATTGCTGCTGAATGTAATGAGGAATCTGACATTATACAATGCATCATGATGTGTTGAAAACATGTGAGTTAGGTTGACAATGTACAGCCAAATGTCGCTCAAGCTCAGCGAGGAGTAATTGGACTTTTTTCTCCAGATATCGATGAATGCGCAACCAATACATCAACCTGCCAACAAATCTGCAACAATACAATTGGAAACTACACCTGCAGTTGTCGTCCTGGCTTCAGCATCAACATGAACAACACTTCTCTTTGTGATGGTAGGAAATCTTCAAATATCCGGATTCTCTGCAATTGACGATTTGAAAATTATCCTCCAACTATCGGATCTCATTGCCCTGCACACAGGAGCCTGTTACATAGCGTCAGGGGAACTGAAGGGTTAATTACTGGTCCTAGCCCCTTTAGTGCTACCCCGGATCAGGCGCATTTCTCAAGACGTTCATCTTCACCTAACGTTTGAGGTAGCCAAATCCTGAAGACGCTTAATTTGTTCTAAAGGTCACGGCTATCTCTTCCTAAATGAAAGGGACAACCAGAGAATGTTACCGTCCTGCAGATAGCACTTTTAATAAATTTAGCTAGACTGTAACGTTCCGGATATTATGAGGGTCCGGAAAACTCCCTCAGAATTCTGCAATTCCTCCCCAAAGAGTGTACAGAGATTGAGTTTGCGAGTTTTTAATACAGAAGTCTTTTGTGAGGCAATTTAAAAAATATATAAATTTATTAAAGAACCGACATGCAATTTACAGTTGATGAGTCAATCGCAACATTAACACTTCCAAAAAGAGAAAACTTGCAATCTTATCAGAAAATCTTACTTTTAAATCCTAACTTCACTGCAGTGTTACAGTTCTTAGTGTTCTGCAGAATATCCACCAAAATCAAATACCTTTGATCCCCGAGGTACAAAGAGTTGGAGAATTACAGAGCCGCCTCTGAAGCTAAGTATCGCTTTGCCCGATTAAAGCGAGTATGTTATTCTATTTGAGTGTTCAATATTTATACCCTTTTCCAGTGGTATTCCCTTTAACGTTTTCTGCTGATGCAAGCTAATTATCTCTAGTCATTTTTCTGCCGACCTCTGCAACTCTTACTGCCTCCTCAGCTAGCGTCATGTCTCACCTCTAGGCCTCCAAATTTACCATATAAAAAACGGTGTGACGGCAGGTGTTCCTTAATATATGTGCTTCTTTACGAGGGCAGATGTTCCTTACTTTATATGCTTCTTTACGAAGTGTAAATTAGAACACCTTATCCATTGTACTGGCCTCGCTAGACATGCTCCTATCTAGTTATCCAGCAAGTTAAACACTCATTCAAATAATTCCTCGTGAAGCCGTTTCGCTGTTTTGAAGCTTTACTTGAACAAATTTGTGAAACTGTAAACAAAGACAAAGTATGTTTTGTACATAAACTGAGTACTATACATTCGATATTACATAAGATATAAACATATTTACAACAGTAGAATAGACTAATTGTATAACTAACTAACATTTGGACTAACTTCTGTAACTATCAAATATTAACCTTTTATAAACATAGTGTTATCAAAATACTACACTGACAAAGTTGCTATCATGCTAATAGACAAAGATACTCACAGATACTGCGCCTGGCCTAACATATGAGATCAGATTACATTGGGTTGCGAATCCCTCATAGACACCCTGAAAAGAGGATCAGGATGTTCAGAAAACATGTGATTTAGGTTGACAATGTACAGCCAAATGTCACTCAAGCTGAACGAGGAGTAATTGGACTTTTTTCTCCAGATATCGATGAATGCGCAACCAACACATCAACCTGTCAACAAATCTGCAACAATACAATTGGAAACTACACCTGCAGTTGTCGTCCTGGCTTCAGCATCAACATGAACAACACATCTCTTTGTGATGGTAGGAAATCTTCAAATATACAGATTCTCTGTAAATGATAATTTGTAAATGATCCTTCAACTTGCATTTCCCATTGCCCTGTACATTCTAGATGTATTCAAGCAAAGTCTTTTGTTCTCCTTAATAATTAAATAGTGAGAGACTCACAACAATTATCAATATCCCTACACAATAGGGATTGAAGTAAGAAAACCACTAGACACTTGGTCTAAGCATTAAACAAAGCTTTAATCAACTGTTTTACAACATGGAGGTACAGTTGTGTCCTTCACTAGTTCCTGTTAAGAATGTCCTGTGCAAGTGGGGCCCGTGCCCGAGTGTTTATACTCTTCCTGGACAGCGCCACCCGTAGTCCGCTCAGTATTATTTCATATCTTTCTTTCATGAATGACTGATTCATGTCAGGGATATATTGATTGCAGAATATGTTAAAACTATTGAAGTAAATCAATGATTTAGCATGAAATTTCAATTACCTTTCACAGTTTCTAATCAATGGGCTGTGTTTTGCAGTTCGGGACTCGCCATTACGCAATGGCCCTGAATCTGTGGTCAGTATGATGTGGTACTCTAAGAGTGTGTTGTCATTCCGACATTGAAAATGACTACAAGTTTGGGATTTCCACATGTGCTAAATTCCGAAGTTGCGATCTGTGATGTTCCGACTGCGCGCCTGCATCGCTACACGTTTCATCTACCCATTCAAATCAGTGTACTGGCAAAAAGTTGGACTAATTGACCAGCTACTGCGCCTTAATTACCCTGAAAAATGTTTACGTCTGGTGCAAACAGGCGCAGGAGCCTGTTGCACAGCGTAAGGGGAGGAGGGAGATGAGAAAATGGTCTTAATTTATGCTGCAGCCCATAATAATGAGGCACTGGTTCATGTCTGAGTGGAAAGAACCTTTGAAAGAAACTTTCATTTGTTTGAGTTTGGAAACAGGGCCTTTTTGTGTCAACGTCTTTGCTGCTTAAAAGACTTTTGTAGTTTTGGTTTATTTCCCAACTTCTATATTGATAAGATTTAATTCACTTCCATGATTTCCTCATGTTATCAGACATAAACTCCCAATTTTAGATTGTGTCAATTAATCAAATGTTACTTAGTCTAATAGAGGAGAAACAAATTCGCTAGGGCTATAAGACTATAATTATAGGTTTGTGTATTGTAATCTTGGTTTGGGTATTAAATACTATTACAATGATTGTAATTTTTTAATAAAATAGCATTTCTGGCTGCTAAATTATTAAAATGAGATGTGGGCAAATCAGCAATCTCCTCTGTTTTCTGATTGGCTAAGAGCCAGGAAGTGAAACGAACCCCGCCCCACGTGATCCCAGGTTCACATACACACAATGGTGCGCCCCTGGGATCCGTGGGCCTCTATGCTGCGCACAACTCTGCAGCATTTGCAAGGACATTTTTGATGGAGTGTTTGCACGAGGTACGTGCGGATTTCATTCAGATGTTGGCGGCGTCCTCATTAGCTAGGCCGCCGACCGTGAATTCAGGGCCAATGTTCCTGTCATTTATAATCAATGGGGGTGGGTACATTATAGTTTGGTGAGGGCAGGTGGCGAAATTCACACCCAATATTATCCATATATTTAGTAAGGTTTTATAATGCTGATTTTATATTTTAAAGATAAAACAAAACTAATGATATTGCTGCTGAATGTAAAGGGGAATCTGACAATATACATTGCTTCATGACGTTCAGAAAACATGTGATTAAGGTTGACACTGTATGACCAAATGTCACTCAAGCTGAGCGAGGAGTAATTGGACTTTTTTCTCCAGATATCGATGAATGCGCAACCAACACATCAACCTGTCAACAAATCTGCAACAATACAATTGGAAACTACACCTGCAGTTGCCGTCCTGGCTTTAGCATCAACATGAACAACACTTCTCTTTGTGATGGTAGGATATCTTCAAATGTACAGATTCTCTGCTATTGGTGATTTGATAATTATCCTCCAACGACCAGTTCTCATTTCCCTGCACATTCTAGATGGTTTCAAGCAATATCTTTTGTTCTCCTTAATTGCTAAGCAATCAGAGATTCACTACAATTTTCTGTGTCCCAACGCGATAGGGATATATTGTTTGCAGAATATGTTAAAACTATTGCAGTAAATCAGTGAGTTATCATGAAATTTCACGTACCTTTCACAGTTTCTAATCAATGAGCTGTGTTTTGCAGTTCTGGACTCGCCATTACTCAATGGCCCTGAATCTGCGGTTGGTATGATGGCGTACTCTATGGGGGGAATTTTACTAGCCCTGGGGAGGCGGCTATTGAGGCGGGCCTCCCGTGAAATTGGCAGAAACTGGGAGCGGGTACCGAAACCGCTCCCAACCTACCTCTGTGCCATCTACCCGGGAGGTGGGACCCGACTCGCGCAGGGGCCCATCTCCTCGATGCGGGAAGCGGATTACAGCCAATTAACTGCCTGTTAATAGGTAGTTAACATCAGTTAAGAAGCTTATCCCCATTTTACGCACACAAGTGCAGGCTTCACGATGGCTGTGAACCTCGCCAGGGTCAGCGAGGTGAGCAGTGGGTCTGCGGAGGTGAGAGGGATCAAAAAGTCCTCTGTGGAGGTGATTGATGGTTGCAAGTGTGGATTGGTAAGCATGAGAGGTGAGTGTAAATTGTTAGAAACGGTTTACTTACCTTTGCTTCTTCCTGCTGGCTTCAAACCTTGGGGATCCTAAGGCTCCTCATCTCAACGGCAGAGATGACAGAATGGCTGCTGCATTCTCCGAAGCAGCAGCCATCTGATTGCTGCTGAGGAAAGAGGTTTGGTGAGTCTTCAGTACAAGGACTCACCATAGAACACAGATTGTGAAACGCTGACAATACATCTGTCAAAAATTTTTGAGAGATGAAACATGATACCCTGACATCCTCTGTCACCAGCTTTCCCTTAATTGGCAGGTTTAACCAGGTCAATCAAGGGAAAATAGCGTGGGTTGGCCGGATGACGTCAGGGGCGGGACTGAAACCCAACAACCAGCAGTCCCGCCCCCAATGCATCCCCATTGACAAAATCCAGCCCTAAGAGTGCAACATCACACCGGCTTTGAAAATGACTGCAAGTTCGGGATTTCCGCATGTGTTAAATTCCGAAGTAGCGATCTGTCAAGATCCGACTGTCCTTCGGCTTTTTAACACGTTTCATCTACCCATTCAAATCAACGCACTGGTGAAAAGTTGGGCTAATTGCCCAACAACTGCACATTATTATAGGTCTGTTTAATATAATCTTGGTTTGGGTATTAAATACTTTTACAATGATCGTAATTTATTAATAAAATAGCATTTTTGGCTGCTAAGTTAATGGCCCAGAATTTCGGGTCAGGGGCTTCCTGCGGGTGTAATCCCCCGATCTGTACTTACCTTGCGCGCCGGCAGTTGAGCTGTAGGGCCCCGTGGAATTCCGCTCCGGGGCCTGGCCCAGCTGCCGGCGCGCAGTGCTTGCATATCCCAGGGGCGCAGTTAGTGCGATGTGTCCCCTGGGATCACGTGAGCCATGGGCAGCCAATCGGAGGAGGGAAAAGCCCATTCATAAGATTGACAGGTAGACGTGTCAAAACTTATAAATACTACGTGCCCAAAATAGCACTTTTTAAATAAACTATAAATTACATTAAATAACTATTTTAAACAATAATTAAAATTTTTGAGAAAAATAATTTTAAATTATAACGGGGCTAAAAATAAACTTATCTTGCTTTAAAGTATTTAAAAATAATAAACCTGTGGAAAAAAAGTTTTATTTTTAATTAATTGACCACTTACCTTGCAAAAAGCAGGCCTTATGCCTGCCTTTTAAAGGTGTAAATCCTGCAGGCTTAACCTCGCGTGAAAACCTGCAAAAAAAAACTAAGTTCAAAGCACACGCGCTGCCTCCCCTGCGCGCGCGTTCGACCTCTGAACCTCTTCGTTCAGAGGATCGGAAGTGCCGGTTTCCCGCGCATGCGCAGTGCATGCAGGAAACCGGCAATTCCATTCGGCCTACGGGTGAGTACCCCGTGCGTACTCACCCGGGGAGAGCTGAATTTCTGGGCCATTAAAATGAGTGGTGGGTAGATCAGCAATCCCCGCTGTTTCCTGATTGGCTATGAGCCAAGAAGTGAAAGGAGCCCCGCCGCACATGATCCCAGGTTCACATACGCTCAATGGTGCGCCCCTGGGATCCGTGGGCCTCTATGCTGCGCACAACTCTGCAGCGTTTGCAGGGAAATTTTTGAAGGCGTGTACACATGAGGTAAGTGCAGATTTAATTCGGATGTTGGCGGCATCCGCATTAGCTAGGCCGCCGACCGCGAATTCAGGGCCAATTTTCCTGTCATTTATAATCAATGGGGGCGGAACATTATAGTTTGGTAAGGGCAGCTGACGAAAGTCACACCCAATAGTATCCATACATTTAGTAAGGTTTTATAATGCTGATTTTATATTTTAACGATAAACAACACCAATGATATTGCTGCAGAATTTAATGAGGAATCTGACATTATACCGTGCAAAATGATGTGTTAAAAACATGTAATTTAGGATGACAATGTACTCAAGTTGAGCGGGGAGTAATTGGACTTTTTTCTCCAGATATCGATGAATGTGCAACCAACACATCAACCTGTCAACAAATCTGCAACAATACAATTGGAAACTACACCTGCAGTTGTCGTCCTGGCTTTAGCATCAACATGAACAACACTTCTCTTTGTGATGGTAGGAAATCTTCAAATATACGGATTCTCAGCAACAGATGATTTGAAAATTACCCTCCAACTACCAGTTCTCATTGCCCTGCACATTCTAGATGTTTTGAAGCAAAATCTTTTTTTCTCCTTAATTACTAAGCAACCAGAGATTCACTACAATTTTCTGTGTCCCTACGCAATAGGGACATATTGATTGCAGAATATGATAAAGGTATTGTAGTAAATCGCTGAGTTACCATGAAAGTTCACGTACCTTGCACAGTTTCTAATCAGTGGGCTCTGTTATGCCGTTCTGGACTTGCCATTGCTCAATGGCCTTGAATCTACGGTCATCATATTGCGTTTGAAAATGACTGCAAGTTCGTGATTTCCGCATGTGTTAAATTCCAAAGTTACGAACTGTGAAATTCCGACAGCGCGTCGGCTTCACTGCACGTTTCACCTACCCATTCAAATCAACGTACTCTCAAAAAGTTGGGTTACTTGCCCACCTAGTGCACATTAAATACCCTGAAAATATTTTTGTCTGGTGCAAACAGGCACAGGAGCCTGTTGCACAGTGTCAGGAGAGGATGCTGGGGGGGCGGGTTTTGTGAAATTTGCATTAGTTTATGCTACATCCCATAACAATGAGACACAGGTTCATGTCTGAGTCGAAAGAAACTTTGAAAGACACTTTAATTTGTTCGAGTTGGAAAACAGGGCCTTTTTGTGTCACCGTCTTTGCTGCCTGAAAGACTTTTGTGGTTTTGGTTTAATTCCCAACTTCTATATTGATAGGACTTAATTCACTTTCATGATTTCCTCATGTTACCAGACATTTAAACTCTCGGGGCTGGATTTTCCTCACCGAGACGAGTTAGGGGCGGGGCTGCTGCCTTTCGGGTTCTAATCCCGCCCCCAGCGACGTCTGCTGCACCGACTCTATTATCCCTTGATTGACCTTGTTAAGCCCACCCTGCGGGCTTGCTGGCCAATTAAAGGAAAGCCGGTGTCAGATGACGTCAGATGCTTCCTCTGCCTGTTTTCTTAAATGCACATGAACTATCTATGTTTGACAAATGATTCGACAGTGTTTGACAGCATTGAGGTTCTGTCATACACTGACAATCACTGTACAAAGGTGATCCCTTGTACCCTGGCTCTCCAGTGACCGTCACCTTCGGAGGAAACAGATTGCATCTGCAGATAAGGGCACAGAAGCGATCTGTCACTTCTCCCATTGAGGTGAGGCCACACACCTTCCATGGCAAGAACGTCCTTCCTCAGGTAAGGCGACCAAAACTGCACACAATACTCAAGGTGCGGTCTCACCAAGGCCCTGTACAGCTGTAGCAAGACATCCTTGTTCCTGTACTCGAACCCTCTTGCTACGAAGGCCAACATACCATTTGCCTTCTTAACCGCCTGCTGCACCTGCATGCTTACCTTCAGCGACTGGTGCACAAGAACACCCAGGTCTCTTTGCACTTCCCCTTCTCCCAATCTATTGTCATTCAAATAATAATCTGCCTTCCTGTTTTTGCCACCAAAGTGGATAACCTCACATTTATCCACATTATAGTGCATTTGCCATGTTTCTACCCAATCACCCAATCTGTCCAAATCGTACTGGAGTTTCTCGACATCCTCCTCACAGCTTACCCTCCCACCCAGCTTTGTGTCGTCTGCAAATTTGGAGATATTACATCCAATTCCCTCGTCCAGATCATTAATATATATTGTGAACTGCTGGGTTCCTAGGACCGATCCTTGCGGTACCCCACTAGTCACTGCCTGCCACTCGGAAAACGACCCGTTTATTCTAACTCTCTGCCTTCTGTCTGCCAACCAGTTCTCTATCCAAAGTCGTTCTTGCCATGGAAGGAGTACAGCGAAGATTCACCAGGCTGATACCTGGGATGGCAGGAATGACGTATGAGGAGAGATTGTGTCGATTGGGCTTATGCTCACTGGAGTTTAGAAGATTGAGAGGGGATCTCATCGAAACCTATAAAATTCTGTCAGGCCTGGACAGACTAGATGCAGGAAGGATGTTTATGATGGCCGGGGAGTCCAGAACCAGGGGTCATAGTCTAAGGATAAGGGGTAAGCCATTTAGGACTGAAATGAGGAGGAATTTCTTCACCCAGAGAGTGGTGAACCTGTGGAATTCTCTGCCACAGAGGGCGGTGGAGGCCAGTTCATTAAATATATTCAAAAAGGAGTTGGATATATTTCTTAAGGCTAAAGAGATCAAGGGATATGGGGAGAAGGCAGGGACAGGGTACTGAATTTGGATGATCAGCCATGATCTCATTGAATGGCGGAGCAGGCTCGAAGGGCCGAATGGCCTACTCCTGCTCCTATCTTCTATGTTTCTATGTAACACTTCGGGCTGGATTTTGTCAATGGGGACGTGATGGAGGTGGAGCTCTCACTTTTTGGGTTGTAGTCCCGCCTCCATCGACTTGTGGCCAACCTACGCTATTTTCCCTTGATTGACCTTGTTAAGCCCGCCCAGTGGGCTCAGCAGGCCAATTAAGGGACACCTGGTTAATGGTGACATCTGTGATTGACATTTCATCTGTCAAGAGCTTTTGACAGATGTAAAATCAACGTTTGATAGCTCTGTGAAGCTGTCAAACACTGACAATCTGTCTTCTAACTTGAGTCCTTCTACTCAGACTCAGTTAGAGATCTCTCCAGACCTGAAAGCAGAATGCTGCAGGTTTTGACATTTCAGCGGCCATTCTGCTTTCTGTGCTGGTGAACTGAGGGACTCCAGAGAACTGAAGGAAGTAAGCCTGCAGGAGAAAGTAAAGGTAAGTAAAACTTATTAAAACACTTTACACTTACCTCACACACTTACCTCTGCACACATGCACCCATCGCTCACCTGCACAACGGACATCTCGACCCCTCCCACCCCTTCAGACCGACGATCTGCCTTGCTAAATTGGCGTGGTTCAGAGCCTTCGGGAAGCCCACACTTCAGGGCTAAAAATAGGGATTAAGCAAAAAATTGCCTGTTAGCTACCTGTTAACAGGCAGTTAATTGGCACTAATCCCCTTCCCGCCTTGGGGAGGCAGCTCCCATCACAGGATGGATACCCACCTCCTGGGACATTGGCACGGAGGTGGGGTGGGATGGGTTCGTGCCCCTCGATTCTGCAATTTTCCCACCACTCCTGCCTCGAAACCTGCCTCCACAGGGCTTGGAAATTCGAGCCATTCAAAACTTGTCACCCACAGAAAAATCTAAACACGTTAAAAATGACTTGCCCAACATTTCCTTACCTCTGATACTCACCAGTTTCCCATTACATCCTTCACACCACTTCGGCAGCAATCATCTATACACAAACATTACAACAGACCCACAGTATGCCTCACTTATCCTGGTGGGGTTCCCCGACGTCGAGACCCCGGCAGGAGAAGTCTAATAATTGGAAAAAGCCTCTTAACTGCCTGTTACCTATCTGTTAACTACCAGTTAACAGGCAATTAAGTGGCTATAATCCTCTTCACGCCGATAGTTGTCAGGTCCCTGTGCAATTCGGGGACCCGACTCCAGGGAAGATTGGTTGGAGGTGGGTTGGGAGCAGGATCGGGACCCGCTCCCATTCTTTTTGATATTCCCAGCAGTCTCGGCTCCAAACCCACCTCCTCAGGGCTGGTAAAATCCAGCCCTTGATTTTAGATTGATTCAATTAATCAAAAGTTACCTAGTCTAATAGAGAAGAAACAAATTTGATAGGACCACAGGACTGTAATTGTAGGTTTGTGTATTATAATCTTGGTTTGGTTGTTAAAATACTATTACAATGATCGTAATTTTTTAATAAAATAGCATTTCTGGCTGCTAAATTATTAAAATGAGATGTGAGCAAATCAGCAATCTCCTCTGTTTCCTGATTGGCTAAGAGCCAGGAACTGAAAGGAACCCCGCCCCATGTGATCCCAGGTTCACATATGCACAGTGGTGCGCCCCTGGGATCCGTGGGCCTCTATGCTGTGCACAACTCTGCAGCGTTTGCAAGGACATTTTTGAAGGAGGGTTCGCACGAGATTAGTGCGGATTTCATTCGGATGTTGGCGGCGTCCTCATTAGCTACACCGCCGACCGTGAATTCAGGGCCAATGTTCCTGTCATTTATAATCAATGGGGGCGGGAACATTATAGTTTGTTGAGAGCAGGTGATGAACTTCACGCCAAATAGTATCCATACATTTAATAAGGTTTTATAATGCTGATTTTATATTTTAAAGAGAAGCAACAGTAATTATATTGCTGCTGAATGTAAAGAGGAATCTGACATTATACAGTGCATCATGATGTGTTCAAAACATGTGATTTAGGTTGACAATGTATGGCCAAATGTCACTCAAGCTGAACGAGGAGTAATTGGACTTTTTTCTCCAGATATCGATGAATGTGCAACCAACACATCAACCTGTCAACAAATCTGCAACAATACAATTGGAAACTACACCTGCAGTTGTCGTCCTGGCTTCAGCATCAACATGAACAACACTTCTCTTTGTGATGGTAGGAAATCTTCAAATGTACGGATTCTCTGCAATTGATGATTTGAAAATTATCCTCCAGCTACCAGTTCTCATTGCCCTGCACATTCTAGATGGTTTCAAGCAAGATCTTTTGATCTCCTTAATTACTAAGCAATCAGAGATTCACTACAATTTTCTGTGTCCCTACACAATAGGGATATATTGATTGCAGAATATGTTAAAACTACTGTAGTAAATCAGTGAGTTACCATGAAATTTCAAGTACCTTTCACAGTTTGTAATCAATGGGCTGTGTTTTGCAATTCTGGACTCACCATTACTCAATGGCCCTGAATCTGTGGTCAGTATAATGATGTACTCTAAGGGCTGGATTTTGATACTGGCGGCGTGCAGGAGGCGGGTCTACAGCGTTCGGGGTTGTCGTCCCGCCTGCATCGTGTTGTTGAACACCCACGCGATTTTCACTTGATTGATCTTGTTGAGCCCACCCAGTGGGCTCAGCAGGTGAATTAAGGGCCACCCGACAACAGGTGACGTTACAGATTGACATTTCATCTGTCAAGAGCTTTTGACAGATGAAATACCAGCGTTTGACAGCTCTTTGAAGCTGTCAAACACCGACAATCTGCACTCCAAGTTAATTCCATCCTCTCAGGCTGATTTAGAGATCTCTCCAGAACAGAAAGCTGAATGCTGCAACTTTTGACAGCTTGCGGCCATTCTGCTTTCTGTGCTGATGAGATGAGGGACTCCCGAGACCTGAAGGAAGGAAGGCTGTAAAGGTAGGTAAAGGTAAGTGAAACTGCTTTAAACACTTTACACCCACCAAATGCACTTACATCTGCACTCATGCACCCATCACTCACCTGAACACCGGACATCTCGAACCCGCCAAGCCTTTCAGCCCGATGGTCCGCCTCGCTAACTTGGCGTGGTTTGGAGCCGTCGGGAAACCCACACTTCAGGAATAAAAATAGGAATTAGGCTAAAATCTGCCTGTTAACTACCTGTTACCAGGCAGTTAATTTGGCACTAATCCCCTTCCTGCCTCGGGGAGGCGGGTCCGAGCACAGGTCGGGTATCCGTCTCCTTTGAAACTGGCATGGAGACGGGTTGGGGGCGGGATGGGTGCGTGCCCCCCGATTTTGAGATTTTTACCCCCCCCCACACGCCTCCAATCCTGCCTCCACAGCCCAATGAAAATCCTGCCCTTAGAGTGCGTTGTCATACCGACTTTGAAAATGACAGGAAGTTCGGGATTTCCACATGTGCTAAATTCCGAAGTGTAGTTTATGTAACCTGTACCACTTTAAGAGACTACCTTAAGGTAATGAACTACTTTCTGATGGCTCCTGTATACTGTAGTACCGGTGGTGACCACACCGGTATATAAACTCTGTGGAGCAGTTTGTATTTCAGTTCAGCCCTGACCCTCAATTAATAAAGACCTGTTTAAGTATTCTGTTGTCTGTGTCCAGTTATTCAGCATAACTACATTTGGAAAACACAGACTCAACAGTGGCGACGAGTCTGATCGTACCTAGCGGCAGTTTTGCATCCAAGGAAGCTTCATCCTCAGAACGGGCGTCGAAAAGGGGCATCCGCCCTCATCATCCTGCTGAGCACCGCATCGCACGGGAGGCATCGAGAACCCGGTTTGGATTTGTTGGCCACGAAGTCCACCATCAGCAACAGGCAGTGATCATCCCTTCTACGACAGCGGCGGGTAAGCCCAATCTAGCGACACGGAGAGAAAGTCGGCCGAGTTGTCAGTGGGAGAAGGGGAGGGAAACCGAAGAAAAGGGCGGAGAACACGACCGCAGCTGGTGAAAAGGGCCGGACTGCAATCGGGCAGAGACGCGCAGCAGCCAGAAAAGCGTTAATGTCCACGAGGACCGCGGGAGCGGCGGGGAACAAGAGCAGCAGCGTCGGGGGAAATAAGGACCGCTGGGAGGCAAGGACGGCAACAGCGCGGTAATCGCCATTTTAGTCGGCGGGGGAAGAAGATGAGCGCGGGAAAAGCCGCCAAGCGCGGGAAGCCGCCATTTTGGAAAAATAAATAAAATAAAGGAAACTCAACAAGATGCCAAAAACGGGTAACATCACTGCTTTTGATAGCGATGTAGAAGATTGGGCCACTTATGTGGAACGCGTTGAAGTTTACTGTACAGCGAATGAGGTACTGGCAGATAAGAAAGCACTAACCATATTAAACTCGATGGGTGCGAAGACGTACGGGTTATTAAGGCACCTTGTAACACCAGATAAACCGGTAGGAAAGAGTTTCGCTGAGATTGTTACTATCCTGCAAGAGCATTTAAACCCCACGCCGCTGCTGATAGCGGAACGATTTAAATTTTACAAAGAATTCAGCTTAAAGGGGAAAGCAACGCTGAATTCTTAATCGAACTGCGCAAGTTATCAAAGTACTGTCAGTTCGGTACAGGACTAGCAGACGCTCTGAGAGATAAGTTCGTGTGTGGGCTACTAAAGGAAGGAACCCAGAAGCGACTGCTAGAGGAAATGGATCTTACGCTGGACAAAGCTTTCAGCATTGCAGCATCGCACGAGGCAGCAGCACGAGGCACTGCGGAAATGCAGCAAAGGCCATCGGAATTCAGCACCAATGAAATGGCATTGGGTGCAGCAAAGTGTTATCGTTGCGGAAGGACAACGCATGATCAGAACCAGTGCTGGTTCAAAGATAAAGAATGCAGGAAATGTGGCAGACTTGGTCACATAGCGAAAGTATGCCGGTCAGGAAAGAAGACCAGCAACAAAAAGTCGCCGCAGGAGAAGTACAAGAAAGTACACAAGGTGACAGAGAACAGTTCGGATGAACAAAAGACGGATTCAGACTCCAGCAGTAAGGAACTGGGTTGTCTAAAAATACATAATGTGGGTAACACAGCAGACCACCAAACTATCTGGGTCATGCTTCGGATAGCAGGAGTCCAAGTGAAGATGGAATTGGACACTGGATCGGCATTGACGGTCATGAATAAGCAAGATTACAAAAGGTTATTCTCACACATTCCCCTGAGGGATACGGAGATTGTATTGAAAACATACACGGGGCAAAGAGTATACCCTATCGGGAAGATAAAGGTAAAGGTGGTCTACAATGGTAAAGAAAGTCAGGGAATGGACTTGTATGTGTTACCTGAGGGAGGTCCACCACTACTGGGACGGGAATGGATCCGGAGAATAAATATGGACTGGCATTCCTTACAAGCACTAACTGTAGATTCCTGTAAAGAGGACGATGTCAAACCTAAACGACTGTCCAAAATATTGGACGATGCTAAGGAGGTGTTCCAACAGGGACTGGGAACACTGAAAGGAATTACGGCAAACATCAAGGTTGAAGAACATGCAAACCCAAAATTTTTCAAAGCCAGACCGGTACCTTATGCGATACGACCTGCTGTGGAAGCAGAGCTGGAAGGGCTAGAACGTTCAGGAGTACTGTCAAAGGTGGACTGGAGTGAATGGGCCACGCCCATTGTTCCCGTCATGAAGCGTTCATTGAGCAACAAGCCGGGGGAACCTGGGAAGGTTCGCATCTGTGGCGATTTCAAGATCACTGTTAATCCGGTTCTTCACACGGTGCAATATCCGCTTCCGCGGATTGAGGATATCTTCGCTTCGCTGTCTGGCGGGAAACACTTCACCAAGATAGACCTGCCGCAGGCATACTTACAGATGGAAGTTGATGAAGCGTCACGCCAGTATCTCACGATCAACACACATAAGGGCTTATATCGGTATAATAGACTGGTTTTTGGAGTGGCATCGGCTCCAGCGATTTGGCAAAGGGCCATGGAGCAGGTATTACAGGGAATTCCAGGCACACAATGCTACCTGGACGACATTCTGATTACAGGAGATGATGATAAGGAACACCTCGCGAATTTGGAGCAGGTGCTCACCAGATTGAAAGAATATGGACTCAGAGTTAATCGCCAGAAATGTGAGTTCTTTCAGAAGCGAATGTCGTACTGCGGTCACGTCATTGACCAGGAGGGGCTTCATAAGTCACCTGACAAGATCGAAGCTGTTGTGAAAGCTCCCGCTCCGGAAAATGTATCCCAGTTGAGGTCGTTCCTTGGGTTGATTAACTATTACCACAAGTTTCTTCCAAATTTATCCACGGTGTTACACCTGCTGGACACTCTTTTGCAAATGGGAGTACCATGGAAGTGGAGCAAGGACTGTAAGCGGGCTTTTCAAAAAAGCAAGGTACTGATCACCTCTAAGGAAGTGTTGGCTCACTTTAACCCAATGCTGCCTATTCGTTTAGCTTGTGATGCTTCTCCATATGGTATCGGGGCAGTGCTCTCACATAAGTTGCCAAATGGCTTGGAAAGGCCAGTCGCGTTCGCATCCAGATCATTGACCTCCGCTGAGTGCAATTATGCTCAGATAGATAGGGAGGCTCTCAGCCTCGTGTGGGGAGTTAAGAAATTTAACCATTACCTGCAAGGCCAAAGGTTTACACTGCTGACAGATCACCAGCCGTTGGTTTCCATTTTTAACCGTAAGAAGGGTGTTCCGGTTATGACGGCGCAGAGGCTTCAGAGATGGTCCCTTTTCCTAGGGGCACATCAATATGATATCGAATTCAAAGGTACAAAGCAACATGGTAATGCTGATGGGCTGTCGCGCCTGCCGCTACCTACAGCAGAAGAGGCACCGGCAGTTGACCCTGTCGAGATATTTCACTCGACCATCATCGAATGCTTACCAGTCACCAATGCGAGTATTGAGAGAGAGACCAGAAACGACCCGACACTGTCTCGGGTCTACGATTTGATAGTGAAGGGATGGCCAACACATGACGAACCACTGTTACCGGCATTCTCAGCCAGACGAGAGCAGCTGTCCGTCTGTCAAGGAACATTGATGTATGGAACAAGGGTGATTATTCCTCCTAAATTAAGGGAGAGAGTTCTGAAAGAACTGCATGAAGGTCATCTGGGGGGAGTCAAGATGAAAGGCCTTGCTAGGGCTTATGTGTGGTGGCCAGGTATCGACAAACAAATAGAGGATCTGACTAAAAGCTGCTCAGGGTGCCAAAAAGTTCAAAATGCACCTCCAATTGCACCGCTGCATCCGTGGGAATGGCCTTCAACCCCATGGCAACGTGTGCATATCGACTTTGCAGGTCCATTCATGGATTCCATGTTTTTGATAGCGGTAGACGCACATTCTAAATGGCCAGAAGTGATTAAGACGTCGACCACTACCTCTGAAAAGACGATCGCAGTTCTAAGAACCATATTTGCAAGGAATGGGCTGCCGGAACAAATATGTTCAGACAACAGACCACAGTTCGTGTCAGAAGAATTCCAGAAATTCATGAAGAAGAATGGGGTGAAACACTATACATCTGCCCCATATCATCCGGCTACAAATGGGTTGGCCGAGAGATTTGTACAAACGTTCAAAAAGGCGATAAAGGCCATGAGCGAAGACCATATTCCACTACAACACAAGGTTGACAATTTCCTGATGGCATATCGAAATGCCACGCATGCAGTGACAAATCAAAGCCCTGCCATAATGTTCTATAACAGGAGGTTGCGGTGCCGATTGGATTTGTTAAAACCCAATGTGCGTAGGGAAGTCGAAAACAAACAATTCCAGCACGTAAATAACAAGGGCACTCAGAGTTTCGAAATAGGACAACCAGTGTTGGCCAGGGACTATAGGAATGATAAATGGCAATCCGGAACAATTCGTGCCCGACAAGGACCCTTGATGTACACGGTAGATGTTGGTGAGAACGTAATACGGCATCATGCTGACCAACTTGTGGAATCGAGAACAAGGGTCGACCCCATGTCTACGGCAGAGACACCAGTTGAAGAAGTTATTGAGCCTGTAGCATCTACCTCAGACTCGAACATACATGATGATGTTCAATCCATAAGAGATCAAATGGATGAGTCACCCCAGCAACAAGAACCAGAGACCCCTGAAAGGCGTTATCCGGCCCGGATCAGGAGGCCTCCTCAGAGACTGAATCTTTGAACAGTTTTGTATGAAAGTTGTATATATGTTATCCATGTTATGTTTAAATTGGGGTGTACACTGTTTAGCTAAAAGGGGAGGAATTGTAGTGTATGTAACCTGTACCACCTTAAGAGACTGCCTTAAGGTAATGAACTACTTTCTGATGGCTCCTGTATATTGTAGTACCGGTGGTGACCACACCGGTATATAAACTCTGTGGAGCAGTTTGTATTTCAGTTCAGCCCTGACCCTCAATTACTAAAGACCTGTTTAAGTATTCTGTTGTCTGTGTCCAGTTATTCAGCATAACTACATTTGGAAAACACAGACTCAACACGAAGTTGCAATCTGTGACGTTCAGACTGCGCGCCGGCTTCGCTGCACGTTTCACCTACCCATTCAAATCAGTGTACTGGTGAAAAGTTGGGCTAATTGCCCAGCTACTGCGCTTTAATTACCATGAAAAATGTTTACATCTGGTGCAAACAGGCGCTGTTGCACAGCGTAAGGGGAGGAGGGAGATGAGAAAATGGTCTTAATTTATGCTGCAGCCCATAATAATGAGGCACTGGTTCGTGTTTGAGTGGAAAGAACCTTTGAAAGAACTTTCATTTGTTTGAGTTTGGAAACAAGGCCTTTTTGTGTCAACGGCTTTGCTGCTTAATAGACTTTTGTAGTTTTGGTTTATTTCCCAACTTCTATATTGATAAGATTTAATTCACTTCCATGATTTCCTCATGTTATCAGACATTTAAACTCCCGATTTTAGATTGTCTCAATTAATGAAAAGTCTAATAGAGGAGAAATAAATTCGCTAGGACTATAAGACTGTAATTATAGGTATGTGGATCATAATCTTGGCCTGTGTATTATATACTACTACAGTGTTCATAAACGATTAATAAAATAGAATTTCTGGCTGCTAAATGATTAAATTGAGTTGTGGATAAATCAGCAATCTCCTCTGTTTCCTGATTGGCTAAGAGCTAGGAAGTGAATGGAGCCCCGCCCCACGTGATCCCAGGTTCACATACGCACAATGGTGCGTCCCTGGGATCCGTCGGCCTCTATGCTGCGCACAACTCTGCAGTTTTTACAAGGACATTTTTGAAGGGGGTTTGGCACGAGGTGAGTGCGGATTTCATTCGAATGTAGGCCGCCGACCGCGAATTCAGGGCCAATGTTCCTGTCATTTAAAATCAATGTGGGCGGGAACATTATAGTTTGATGAGGGCATGTGACGAAAGTCACATCCAATAGTATCCATACATTTAGTAAGATTTTATAATGCTGATTTTATATTTTAAAGCGAAACAACAATAATGATATTGCTGCTGAATGTAAAGAGAAATCTTACAATTCACAGTGCATCATGATGTTCAGAAAACATGTGATTTAGGTTGACAATGTACAGGCAAATGTCACTCAAACTGAGCGAGGAGTAATTGGACTTTTTTCTCCAGATATCGATGAATGCGCAACCAACACATCAACCTGTCAACAAATCTGCAACAATGCAATTGGAAACTACACCTGCAGTTGCCGTCCTGGCTTCAGCATCAACATGAACAACACTTCTCTTTGTGATGGTAGGAAATCTTCAAATATATGGATTCTCTGCAATTGATGATTTGAAAATTACCCTCCAACAACCAGTTCTCATTGCCCTGCCCATTCTAGATGGTTTCAAGCAATATCTTTTGTTCTCCTTAATTACTAAGCAATCAGAGATTCACTACAATTTTCTGTGTCCCTACACAATAGGGATATATTGATTATAGAATATGTTAAAATTATTGTAGAAAATCAGTGAGTTACCATAAAATTTCAAATACCTTCCACAGTTTCTAATCAATGGGCTGTGTTTTGCAGTTGTGGACTCGCCATTGCTCAATGGCCCTGAATCTGCAGTCGGTATGATGGCGTACTCTAAGAGTGCATCGTCATACCGGCTTTGAATATGACTGCAAGTTCGGGATGTGCTAAATTCCGAAGTTGCAATATGTCAAGTTCCGACTGTGCGTCGGCTACACGGCACATTTCACCTACCCATTCAAATCAACGTGTGTGTGTGAAAACTTGGGCTAATTGCTCACCTATTGCGCATTAATTACCCAGAATTTTTTTTCGTCTGGTGCAAAGAGGCGCAGGAGCCTGTTGCACAGCGTCAGGGGAAGGGGGTGGGCGGTACTTGAGAAAATTGCATTAGTTTATGCTGCAACCCATAACAATGAGGCACTGGTTCGTGTCTGAGTGGAAAGAAACGTTGAAAGAAACTTTCATTTGTTTGAGCTTGAGAACAAGGACTTTTTGTGTTACCGTCTTTGCTGCCTAAAAGACTTTTGTCATTTCGGTTTAATTCCCTAATTCTATATTGATAGTTTTTAATTCACTTTTATGATTTCCTCATGTTATCAGACATTTAAACTCATTTAAACTGGTAGTTAACAGGCAGTTAAGAATCTTATCCCCATTTTACCCACAAAAGTACGGGCTTCGCGACGGCTGCAAACCTCGCCAGGGTCAGCAAGGTGAGCAGTGGGTCTGCAGGGGTGAGAGGGATCAAAAAATCCTCTGTGGAGTTGAGTGATGGTTGCAAGTGTGGATATGTAAGTATAAGAGGTGAGTGTAAAGTGTTACATAAAGATTACTTACCTTTGTTTCTTCCTGCAGGCTTCAAACCTTGGGATATCCGGAGGCTCCTCATCTCAATGGCAGAGATGACAGAATGGTTGCTGCATTCTCTGATGCAGCAACCATCTGATTTCTGCTAAGGAAAGAGGTTTGGTGAGTCTTCAGTACAAGGACTCACCATAGAACAGAGAAGCTGTCAAACGCTGACAATACAGCTGTCAAAAATTTTTGAGAGATGAAACGTGATACCCTGACGTCCTCTGTCACCGGCTTTCACTTAATTGGTGGGCTTAACCAGGTCAATCAAGGGAAAATAGTGTGGATTGGCCGGACGTCGTTGGGGGCGGGACTGAAACCTGACAACCAGCAGTCCCACCCCCAACGCATCCCCATTGACAAAATCCAGCCCTAAGAGTGCAATGTCATACCGGCTTTGTAAATGACTGCAAGTTCGGGATTTCCACATGTGCTAAATTCCAAATTTGCACTCTGTCAAGATCCGACTGTGCATCGGCTTCACTGCACATTTCACCTACCCATTCAAGTCAACGAACGGGTGAAAAGTTGGGCTAATTGCGTATTAATTACCCTGAAATGTTTTTTGTCTGGTGCAAACAGGCACAGGAGCCTGTTACATAGCGTCAGGGGAGCGGGGTGGGGGGGAGTTGAGAAAATTGCATTAGTTTATGCTACAACCCATAACAATGAGGAACTGGTTCATGTCTGAGTGGAAAGAAACTTTGAAAGAAACTTTCATTTGTTTGAGTTCGAAAACACAGCCTTTTTGTGTCACCGTCTTTGCTGCCTGAAAGACTGTTGTAGTTTTGCTTTAATTCCCATCTTCTATATTGATAGGATTTAATTCACTTTCATGATTTCCTCATGTTATCAGACATTTAAACTCTCGGGGCTGGATTTTACTCACTGAGATGAGTTGGGGGCGGGATTTCTGCTTTCCGGGTTCTAGTTCCGCCCCCAGCGACGTCCGACGCACCGATGCTATTTTCCCCTGATTGGCTTTGTTAAGCCCGCCCTGTGGGCTTGCTGGCCAATTAAGGGAAAGTCAGTGTCAGATGACGTCAGTTGATGAAACTTAATCTGCCGGTTTTCTTAAAGGCAATTGAACCATCTATGTTTGACAAATGATTCGACAGTGTTTGACAGCTTTGAGGTGCTGTCAAACACTGACAATCACTGTACAAAGTTGAGTGCTTGCACCCAGGCTCTCCAGTGACTCTCCGCTTAGGATGAAACAGATGGCAGCTGCAGGGGAGGGTACAGAAGCGATCTGTCACTTCTCCCATTGAGGTGAGGCCACACAAACACTTCAAAGCTTGCCACCTATAGAAAAATCTAAACACATTAAAAATGACTTTCCCAATATTTCCTTACCTCTGATACTCACCAGTATCCCTTTACATCCTTCACACCACTTCTGCAGCTGTCATCTATACATAAACATTACAACAGACCCACAGCACCCCTCATTTACCCAGGCGGGATTCCCCGACGTCGAGAAGACGGCAGCAGAAGTCTAATAATTGGAAAAAGCCTCTTAACTGCCTGTTAGCTACCTGTTAACAGGCAGTTAAGTGTCTATAATCCCTGAGGTAGTGCACAATTCCCCAATGTTAGTGCCTTAACAGGTGTGTGTAGCCCTTGATTTTGTGCACCAATCACCTCCAGGGGAGCTGGAGATGAATTTCACAGTTCCCGGCACTAATTTGTGCCTCAGACTTACGTAGTTTGCTTTGTTTAGATTTAAGACCCTAATTTCGGATTTAACTAAATCTCTTTCAAACTTAATATAAAATTCTATCATTTTAAGGTCACTATTCCCTAAATTTAGTAAGATTTTATAATGCTGATTTTAAATTTTAAAGAGAAATAACATGAATTATATTGTTGCTAAATGTAAAGAGGAATCTGACATTATACAGTGCATCATGATATGTTAAGAACATGTGATTTGGTTTGACAATGTATAGCCAAATGTCACTCAAACTGAGCAAGGAGTAATTGGACTTTTTTCTCCAGATATCGATGAATGCGCAACCAACACATCAATCTGTCAACAAATCTGCAACAATACAATTGGAAACTACACCTGCAGTTGCCGTCCTGGCTTTAGCATCAACGTAAACAACACTTCTCTTTGTGATGGTAGGAAATCGTGAAATATACCGATTCTCTGCAATTGATGATTTGAAAATTATCCTCCAACTACCAGTTCTCTTTGCCCTGCACATTCTAGATGGTTTCAAGCAATATCTTTTGTTCTCCTTAATTACTAAACAATCAGAGATTCACTACAATTTTCTGTGTCCCTTCGCAATAGGAATATATTGATTACAGAATATGTTAAAACTATTGTAGTAAATCAGTGAGTTACAATGATTTTTCACGTACCTTTCACAGTTTCTAATCAATGATCTGTGTTATGCAGTTCTGGACTCGTCATTACTCAATGGCCCTGAATGTGCGGTCGGTATGATGGTGTACTCTAAGAGTGCGTCGTCATATCAGCTTTGAAAACAACTGCAAATTCTGGATTTCCGCATGTGTTAAATTCCGAAGTTGTGAACTGTCAAGTTCTGACTGTGCGTCGACATCACTGCACGTTTCACCTACCCATTCAAATGAATGTACTGGTGAAAAGTTGGGCTAATTGTCCACCTACTGCGCATTAATTACCCTGAAAATATTTTCGTCTGGTGGAAAGAGGCGCAGGAGCATGTTTCACAGCGTAAGGGGAGGGGGGTGGGGGGGAGTTGAGAAATTGCATTAGATTATTCTACAGCCCATTACAATGAGGCACTGGTTTGTGTAAGAACATAATAAATAGGCACACGAATAGGCCACTTGGCCCCTCGAACCTGCTGCACCATTCAATAAGATCATGGCTGATCTTGGGCTCAAAACCACTTCCCTGCCACCTCCCCATAACCCTTCACTTCCTTATCTTGCAAAAATCTGTCTATCTCCACCTTAAATGTATTTAATGACCCAGCCTCCATAGCTCTCTGTGGCAAAGAATTCCACAGATTTATGACCCTCAGAGAAGAAATTCCTCCTCATCTCAGTTCTAAAAGAGCGATGCTTTATTCTGAAACTATGCCCCCGAGTTATAGATTTGCCCACGAGGGGAAACATCTTCTCTGCATCTACCTTGTTGAGCCCCCTCAGTATCTTGTATGTTTCAATAAGATCATCTCTCATTTATCTAAATTCCAATGAGTATTGGCCCAACCTGCTCAACCTTTCCTCATATGTCAACCCCCTCATCTCTGGAATTAACCTAGTGAATCGTCTCTGAACTGCCTCCAATGGAAGTATATCCTTCCTTAAATAAGGAGACCAAAACTGTACGCAGTACTGAAGGTGTGGTCTCACCAATACCCTATGCAGTTACAGCAGGACTTCCCTGCTTTTACACTCCAACCCCCTTGAAATAATGGCCAACATTCCATTTGCCTTTTTGATTATTTGCTGTACCTATGTGCTAACTTGTTGTGTTTCATGTATATGGACCCCCAGGTCCCTCTGAACTGTAGCATTTTGTAATCTCTCTCCATTCAAATAATAATTTACTTTTTAATTTTTCCTGCCAAAGTGGATAACCTCGCAATTTTCCACATTATGCTCCATCTGCCAAATGTGTGCCCACTCACTTAGCCTGTCTATATCGCTTTGCAATTCCTTTGAGTCCTCTGCACAACTTGCTTTCCCACCCATCTTTGTATCATCCACAAACTTGGCTACATTACACTCGGTCCCTTCATCCAAGTCATTAATGTAGATTGTAAATAGTTGAGGCCCCAGCACCGATCCTTGTGGCATCCCACTAGTTACTGTTCGCCAACCGGAAAATTACCTATTTATCCCAACTCTCTGCTTTCTGTTAGTTAGCCAATTCTCTAACCATGCTAATATATTACCCCCAACTCCGTGAGATCTTATCTTATCTAAATGCAATAACCTTTTATGTGGCACCTTATCGAATGCCTTCTGGAAATCCAAATACACCACATCCACTGGCTCACCTTTGTCCACCCTGCTCGTTACATCCTCAAAGAACTCCAGCAAATTTGTTAAACCTGATTTCCCTTTCATAAAACCATGCTGACTCTGCTTGACTGCATTATGATTTTCCAAATGCCCTGCTACTGCTTCCTTAATGAAGGACTCCAACATTTTCCCAACGACAGATGTTAAGCTAACTGGTCTATAGTTTCCTGCTTTCTGTCTCCCTTCTTTCTTAAATAGGTGTGTTACATTTGTGGTATTCCAATTCGCTGGGACCTCTCCAGAGTCCAGGCAATTTTGGTAAATTGCAACCAATGCATCCACTATCTCTGCAGCCACTTCTTTTAAGACCCTGGGATGCTGGCCATCTGGTCAAGGGGACTTGTCATCTTTTAGTCCCATTATTTTACCAAGTACTTTTTTCTTAGTGATAATGATTGTCTTTAGTTCCCCCCTCGCTGTGGCCCCTTGATTATCCATTATTGGGATGTTGTTAGTGTATTCTACCGTGAAGACAGATGCAAAATATTTGTTCAGAGTCTCTGCCATTTCCCCGTTCCCCATTATTAATTCCCCAGTCTCATCCTCTAAGGGACTAACGTTTACTTGAGCTACTCTCTTCCCTTTTATATACCTGTAGAAGCTCTTACTATCTGCTTTAATATTTCCTGCCAGTTTACTCTGATAATTCATCTTCTCTCTCTTTATTATTTTTTTTGTCAGCCTTTACTGCTTTTTAAAAATTTCCCAATCCTCTGGTCTCCCACCAATCTTGGAAACATTGCATGCCTTCGTTTTCAATTTGATACCATCCTTTACTTCCTTAGTGAGCCACGGATGGTACTCCTTTCTCTTAAAATCTTTCTTTCTCACTGGAATATATTTTGTTGAGAGTTATGAAATATCTCCTTAAATGTCCGCCGCTGCATTTCAACTGTTTTACCCTTAAATTTATTTTTCCCGTCCACTTTAATGTCTGAGTGGAAAGAAACATTGAAAGAAACTTTCTGTCGATTGAGCTTGAAAACAAGGACATTTTGTGTCACCATCTTTGCTGCCTAAAAGACTTTTGTACTTTCGGTTTAATTCCCAACTTCGATATTGATAGGATTTAATTCTGTTTCATGATTTCCTCATGTTATCAGACATAAACTCTCGATTTTAGATTGTGTCAATTAATCAAAAGTTACTTAGTCTAATAGAGGAGAAACAAATTCGATAGGGATATATTGATTACAGAATATGTTAAAGCTATTGTAGTAAATCAGTGAGTTACAATGATTTTTCACGTACCTTTCACTGTTTCTAATCAATAGTCTGTGTTATGCAGTTCTGGACTCGCCATTACTCAATGGCCCTGAATCTGCGGTTGGTATGATGGCGTACTCTATGGGGGGAATTTTCCCAGCCCTGGGAGGCGGCTATTGCGGCGGGCCTGCCGGGAAATTGGCAGAAACTGGGAGCGGGTACCGAAACCTCTCCCAACCTACCTCCGTGCCATCTTCCCGGGAGGTGGGACCCGACTTGCGCAGGGACCCGTCTCCTCGATGCGGGAAGGGGATTACAGCCAATTAACTGCCTGTTAACAGGTAGTTAACATCAGTTAAGAAGTTTATCCCCACTTTACGCACAAAAGTGCAGGCTTCGCGATGGCTGCGAACCTCGCCAGGGTCAGCGAGGCAAGCAGTGTGTCTGCGGGGGTGAGAGGGATCAAAAAGTCCACTGTGGAGGTGAGTGATGGTTGCAAGTGTGGATTGGTAGGCATGAGAGGTGAGTGTAAAGTGTTAGAAAAGGTTTACTTACCTTTGCTTCTGTTGGATCCGTGGTTCAGTGGCTATGCTATTATTAAATAATCACACGGATGCTGTACATTAACAATAAACAAGTCTTTACTGGAGGAGGGTAGTCTCTAGACTGGGGGTACAGAGGCATGCGCAAAGCTTATATACAGGTGTGGTCACTGCCGGTACTACAGTATACAGGAGCTGTAAAAGTAGTTCTGACTTAAAGGCACATACACTACAATTCCTCCCCTTTTAGATTAGTAGTACCCCTAATATTCAAATAACAATTAACATTTCAACATGTACATTAAGCAACAAAAGTCTATTTATAGATTCAGTCTTTGGGGCGGCTTCCTGACCCTTTCGGGATAGCGCCTTTCCGGAGGTTCTTGTTCTTGGTGCAGAGGCGACTCTGACCCCTTTTCATCGGGTAGTTCATCGGGTTCCACTGCTACTGGGTCTAAAGTAGATGCTACCGGTATGTCGGGTTCACCCCCAGGTACTCAAGACATGGGGTTGACGCGTTCCTGTGACGCTAAGATCTGATCGACGTGGCGTCTCACAATGTTCTCCCCGACATCCACTGTGTACATTGATGGCCCCTGCCTTGTACATATCGTTCCGGGTTGCCATTTCTCTGTTCGATAGTCACGGGCCAAGACTGGTTGCCCTACATTGAAGCTCCTTGTCGGCTTCTCATTGATGTGCTGGAATTGCTTGTCCTCAACATTTCTTCGCACATTTGGTCTGAGCAAGTCCAGACGAGATCTCAACCTTCGGTTAAAGAACACCATGGCCGGGGTCCGGTTGGTAACTGCATGTGTCGCGTTTCGGTAGGCTAATAAGAAATTGTCCATCTTATGCTGTTGTGGAATTTCATCGTCGCACATGGCCTTTATCGCCTTCTTAAAGGTTTGTACGAACCTCTCAGCCAATCCATTTGTGGCTGGATGATACGGGGCGGATGTGTAATGCCTTACCCCATTCCTTTTCATGAATTTTTGAAACTCGTCGGACACAAACTGTGGTCCATTATCAGAGCAAATCTGCTCTGGCAACCCGCTTCTGGCAAATATGGTCCGTAGGACTGCAATCGTTTTCTCTGTAGTGGTTGAAGACATTTTTATCACCTCAGGCCACTTTGAATGAGCATCCACTGCTATTAAGAACATTGAGTCCATGAATGGACCAGCGAAATCAATATGCACCCATTGTCATGGAGAGGAGGGCCACTCCCATGGGTGTAGAGGGGCATGTGGTGGTGCATTTTGGACCTTCTGGCATCCTGAGCAGCTCTTAGTTAGGTCTTTGATTTGTTGATCGATTCCCGGCCACCACACATAAGCCCTAGCAAAGCTTTTCATTTTCACACCCCCCAGATGACCTTCATGTAACTCATTTAGCACTCTTTCCCTTAACTTGGGTGGAATCACCACTCTGGATCCACACATCACTGTCCCCTGGCATACTGACAGCTGTTCTCTTCTGGATGAGAATGCTGGCAACAGTGAGTCGCCATGTGTTGGCCATCCCCTCACCGTCAATTCATATACCCGCGACAGCGTCGGATCATTTCGGGTCTCCTCTATATCCGCGTTTGTTACTGGCAATCGTTCAATTATTGACGAATAAAATATCTCGATAGGGTCCACTGCTGGTGCTTCCTCCACAGTAGGCAGTGGCAGGCGCGATAGCCCATCAGCGTTCCCATGCTGTTTCGTGCCTTTATATTCTATTTCATATTCATTCGCCCCTAGAAACAGGGACCATCTTTGTAACTGCTGTGCATTCATCACTGGAATGCCCTTCTTAGGATTAAAGATGGAGACAAGTGGTTGGTGGTCAGTCAGCAAGGTGAACTTCTGCCCATGCAGATAGTGGTTGAATTTTTTTACTCCCCATACCAGGCTGAGGGCTTCCCTGTCAATCTGGGCGTAGTTGCGCTCGGCTGAGGTTAGTGACCGAGACGCAAAGGCTACTGGCTTCTCCAACCCGTCTGGGATTTGTGCGACAGCACCGCTCCAATAACATAGGGTGATGCATCACATGCCAAACGAATTGGTAGTGCTGGGTTGAAATGGGCCAACACCTCTTTTGATGTGATCAATACTTTACACTTCTGGAAAGCTCGTCTACGTTCTTCATCCCACTTCCATGGTACCCCTGTTTGCAGTAGGGTGTTCAGTGGGTGTAATACCGTAGACAAATTTGGTAAGAACTTGTGGTAGTAGTTTACCAGCCCGAGGAACGACCTCAGTTGTGACACATTTTCCGGTGCTGGAGCCTTGACTACTGCCTCAATCTTGTCAGGGGACTTATGCAACCCCTCTTCATCGATGACGTGGCCACAATAAGAGATCTGTTTCTGGAAAAACTCGCACTTGTGGCAATTAGCTCGTAGCCCATACTCCTTTAATCTGGTGAGCACCTTCTCCAAGTTGGCGAGGTGATCACCGTCATTTTCGCCCGTGACCAAGATGTCGTCCAAATAACACTGGGTCCCTGGAATCCCTTGCAGGACCTGATCCATCACCCTTTGCCAGATAGCTGGAGCCGAGGCTACTCCAAACACCAGTCGGTTGTATTGATAGAGACCTTTATGAGTGTTGATCGTAAGGTATTGTTTCGAAGCTTCTTCTACCTCCATTTGCAAGTACGCCTGGGCTAGATCAATTTTGGTGAAGTGTTTACCTCCAGATAGCGAGGCGAAAATATCCTCAATTCATGGAAGCGGATATTGTACCGTGTGAATTACTGGGTTCACTGTCACCTTAAAATCCCCACAGATGCGGACCTTCTTTGGTTCCCCAGGCGTATTACTCAACGACCTCTTCATTACAGGAACGATGGGTGTAGCCCACTCGCTCCAGTCCACTTTGGACAGTGCTCCTGAACGTTCCAACCCTTCCAGCTCTGCTTCAACAGCTGGTCTGATCGCATAAGGCACTGGCCTGGCCTTCAGAAACTTTGGGCTTGCATTTTCCTCTATTTTAATCGTTGCTGTTATTCCTTTTAGTGTTCCTAGTCCCTCCTGGAACACTTCTTTTGCGTCAGTTAGCATTTTTGACAGTCGTCCAGGTGTGACGTCGTCATCCTTTTTGGCCTCAACCTTCAGTGCCTGTATGGAATGCCAATCTAATTGTATCTTCCAGATCCATTCACGTCCTAGCAGTGGTGGTCCTCCATTTGGCAATATATATATATCCATTTTAGGTATTTCCTGGCCTTTATATGTCACTTTCACCCATATTTTCCTTTGGGGTAGACTTTTTGCCCCGTATACATCTTCAAGACAATCTCTGTAGCTTTCAAGGGTATGTGTGAAAATAGCCGTTTGTAGTCTCTTTGATTTATAACTGTTAGAGCTGACCCTGTGTCCAATTCCATTTTCACTTGGACTCCTTCTATCTTGAGTGTAACCCAGATGGTCTGGTGATCCTCCATTTCTGTTACCTTATGTAGTTTCAGACAACCCAGCTCCTTGCTTCCGGAGTTTGTGTCACTTTTCTGTTCATCGGAACCACTGTCCATCACCTGGTGTACCTTTTTGTACTTCTCCTGTGGAGATTTCTTACTGTTGGTTTTCTTCCCAGACCTGCAGACTCTTGCTATGTGTCCTGCTTTCCCACACTGTCTGCACACTTGCTCCTTGAACCAACAATCTTTCTGGTCATGTGTTGTTCTGCCGCAGCGATAGCACTTCCCTGTTCCATAGGACATTTCATTGGTGCCATATTCTTGCGGTCTCCGTTGTATCTCTGCTGCGCCCCTTGCGGCTGCTTCATGTGATACTGCCATACTGAAAGCTTTGTCCAGCGTAAGATCCTTTTCTGATAGAAGCCATTTCTGGGTTCTTTCACTTTGTAGCCCACACACAAACTTGTCCCTTAACGTATCTGCTAGTCCCGCTCCAAACTGGCAGTGTTTCGATAGCTTGCGCAGTTCCGTTAGGTACTCAGCATTGCTTTCGTCTTTGTGTTGGTTCCTTTTATGGAACTTAAATCGTTCTGCTATCAGCAGCGGTGTGGGGTTTAAGTGGTCCTGTAGGATTTCTACTATGCTTTCAAAATCCTTGTTTATCGGCTTCTCTGGGGTTATTAGATTTCGCAGTAACCCATAAGTTTTTACAACCATGGAATTTAACAGAACCAGTGCTTTCTTAGCATCTGGCACTTCATTCGCCCTGCAGTACACCTCAATACGTTTCACATATGTCGCCCAATCTTCGACTTCATTGTCGAACGTAGAGATACTGCCACTCTTCGGCATCCTTGGGTGTGAATTAACAGTCACAAGTGGCACCTCCCGCGCTTCCCCTTCTTCTCCGCTGGCACAAAATGGCGTCTCCCGCGCGTTCCTTCCTTCCCGCGCTCGCCCTCCTTCTCCGCTGCGGCTGCTAAAAATGGCGCCTCCCGCGCTCTTCCTTCTCCATGGCTCAATGGCGTCTCCCCTTCGCCCCGCGGACCCTGTTCAGCCCGTGAGCCCTGGCTGTGCTCTGCGCGTTCTTCTTTTTATATTTTTTGACGCCGCTCAGTTTAGAACCCGACTGTTTCTTTACCCTCTCTCTCTCCAGTTTGTTTTCTTTTTCTCGACGCCGCTCAGTGTTCAACCCCTGGCTGCGCCCTGCGCTCTTCACCCTCTGTCTTACCCCGTCGACGCTGCTCGGCTTTCTCTCCGCCGTCGGTCAGCTCCAGCCGCCGCTGCTCGGGAAGGGTCTGCGCTGGACCTGTTGTCGGTCTCTTACTGCTCGTCGTGGCTGGGGAACCAAGCCCGACTCTCCACAGCCTCCCCTGTGAAGTTCAATCTCTGCCTTACTGCTGGACGGTTGCTCGTGGTCGACGCCCGTGTTCCTGGCCTCGACTATTTTTTCAAAAAATTTTATGTTGCGGGTAGATTCGAATCGACACTCGTCGCCACTGTTGGATCCGTGGTTCAGTGGATATGCTATTATTAAATAATCACACGGATGCTGTACATCAACAATAAACAGGTCTTTACTGGAGGAGGGTAGTCTCTAGACTGGGGGTACAGAGGCATGCACAAAGCTTATATACCGGTGTGGTCACTGCCGGTACTACAGTATACAGGAGCTGTAAAAGTAGTTCTGACTTAAAGGCACATACACTACAGCTTCTTCCTGCAGGCTTCAAACATTGGGGATCCGGAGGCTCCTCATCTCAACGGTGTAATGATATCAGCAAATAGTGATGATATTTGTCTGTGTTTGATTACTTATGCCTTACAGCATATTTGTCTGTGTTTTTGATTACTTGTGCCTGACCAGCAGAGGTCATGTGAGAGACAAGCAGTCCAGAGGAGTTTTACTTTCAGTTTCATTCTAGATGCATCACAGCATAGTGTGTTCTGTAAAAAGCTGTAGAAAGTCTTGAACAAGACTTTAGATTAAACAACATTCTCTTTCAGAAATGAGTCTTTATTGAACCCAAAAAGAAATCAACACATGATGTCAGAAGTGGCTGAAAGAGAAAAAATCTGAAGTTAGCAACTTGATGGGACAGTGAAAGCAGTTGTGGCAAGTAAGCGAAATCAGCTCTCCACATATTAGCAAGCCAGAAGAGAACATCGTTGCTTACCATTAGAGAATAGCTAACGAAGTGAAAAAATGGAAGGTTTGCTCGCACCGGCGACGCTTCAATTAACAGGTAATGTGGCTGAAAATTGGAGAAGGTTCAAACAACGTTTAGAGTTGTATTTAACGGCAATCGGAGCTGACAAGAAAAGTAATAAACAGAAATCATCACTGTTCTTGCATGTCGTGGGTGATGAAGCGCTGGAGGTGTATAATAACTTCACATTCGCTGTTGATGGAGACAAAATGAAGCTAGATAAAATAATGGAACAGTTTGAGGCCTACTGCATACCTAAACGCAACGTGACCTTTGAGAGGCACAAATTTTTCAGATGTGTACAGAAAATCGGTGAGACTATTGATAAGTATGTGACTGAACTGAGAAACCGGAGCAAATCGTGTGAATTTGGGGGACTCACAGACTCGCTGATAAAAGACAGACTGTTGTGTGGTATTCGAGATAATGGTCTAAGGGAAAGACTGCTAAGAGAGCAAGATCTAGACCTGGGAAAAGCCATAGCATTGTGTAGGGTTACAGAGACTGTGAAGTTGCAGGCAAAGGAGCTGTTCAGTGACAGTAGCTGCAGCGTGGATGCAGTGAGAAAGAATGGATACAAACCGTTTCACAAAGAGAGCGCCAATGTGAAAAAAGAGACGTGGCCAGCAAACGAAAATGAAAGAGACAATCGGAAGTCATGTAGTCAATGCGGTACACAGCATCCACCAAGAAAGTGTCCAGCATATGGTAAAACATGCAATAGATGCAACAAAAACAACCATTATGCCCGTTGCTGTAAGAACCAAGCGCAACAAAGCAAGGTCCATACAGTAGATGAAAGCGAGATAGAGGAATTCAATGTAGATGTTGTGTCTGAAAACAAAAAAGAAAGAGACTGGATGTTGACACTAAAAGTGAATGACATACACATTCCATTTAAATTGGATACTGGAGCACAAGTTAATGTGATATCAGAGACCGATTTTAAGAGAATTAGACCCAGACCAAAGTTACCTGGAATACAAGTGAAAATGACCGGATACTCAGGTACTGATATACCAGTGAAAGGAAAATGCATTGTCAAAGTAACACACAAGGACAGAGAGCACACGTTAGCATTAATCATGGTGCCAAAGGATGTGCAAGCCATACTAGGGTTAAAAGCCTGTGAGAGACTGAACCTGGTAAAGAGAGTCCTCATTGTGGAAAGCGAAGGAGAGACAGTCTATGATGAACTCATGAAAGAGTACAAAGACCTATTTAAGGGTCTAGGCTGCATTCCAGGAGAACACACGATCAGAGTAGATATAAGTATGACACCGGTCATACATCCATGCAGAAAAGTTCCGTTTGCTCTTCAAAAGCAACTGAAGGCAGAGTTGGACAGGATGGAAAGCCTGAACGTGATTCAGAAGATAGATGAGCCAACTGAGTGGGTGAGTTCCCTCGTCGTAGTGGACAAAAAGAATGGAAAGCTCAGAATTTGCCTGGATCCAAGAGATCTAAACAGAGCAATAAAGAGAGAGCACTTCAAGCTTCCTACACGTGAGGAAATCATGGCACAGTTTGCAAATGCAAACTATTTCAGCAAGTTAGATGCGTCCTCAGGATTTTGGCAGATGAAGCTGGACGAAGCAAGTTCAAGACTGTGCACGTTCAACACTCCATTTGGCAGATACAGATTCCTAAGGTTACCATTTGGCATTGCCTCAGCTCCTGAAGTGTATCACAAGACTATCCATATGATCTATGAGCACCTGGAGGGAGTTGATACATCAATGGATGACATCATAGTATGGGGAACCACGAGAACTGAGCATGACGAGAGACTGAAAAAAGTGCTGGAAGCAACAAGGAAAACAAACCTGAAGCTGAATAGAGAGAAATGCCAGCTCGGGGTGACAGAACTGACATTCGTGGGAGATATCCTTAGCAGTGAGGGCATCAGACCAGATCCCAGAAAGGTGTCCGCCATTGAGAATATGCCAAGGCCACAATGCAAAAAGGACGTGCACAGGTTTAATGGAATGATCAACTACATGGGTAAATTCATATCCAACCTCTCAGAAAAAATAGCGCCACTGAGAAGACTAACTGAAAAGAACATAGAATGGGAATGGAATCATGAGCATGAGAAGTCATGGAGCGATCTAAAGAAACTGCTCACAGAGGAACCAGTTCTGAGGTTTTATGACCCAGCGAGACCCATCAAGATATCATCAGATGCATCACAGAGTGGGCTCGGTGCCGTTCTTCTGCAACAATATGACTACTGGCAACCTATTGCATATGCATCGCGCTCATTGATAGACGCGGAGACGCGATATGCTCAAATAGAAAAGGAGCTGCTCAGCATCACATACGCCTGTGAAAGATTTCACCAGTTTGTGGCAGGACAAGCAATCAGTGTAGAGACTGACCATAAGCCCTTGATTGCATTGTTCCAAAAGCCACTGAATAGCTGTCCGCTTAGAATACAAAGAATGATGATCAGGCTGCAACGCTATACACTGAATGTTGTGTACACACCGGGTAAGCTGATGTATACAGTAGACACGTTGTCCAGAGCTGTTGACCCAAGTGAGCCCGCAAACACCACAATGGATGAAAAAGTGAACGCCTACGTGGACATGATCACAAGTGCACTGCCCATAGCAGATGCAAAAATGGAGCTCATAAAGACTGAGACAAACAAAGATGAAACAATGAGATGACTGAGAAAAAGCATCTTGGATGGATGGCCCAACATGAAGCAAGACTACTCATCTGATATAGCAGAGTACTGGAACTGCAGGGCGGAACTATCAGTGGTCGAAGACATCATCTACAAAGGAAGTAAAATAGTTATCCCAAAGAGTCTGAGAAGAGAGATGCTAAAAAAGATCCATGGAGGACATCTGGGAATCGAAAAGTGTAAGAAAAGAGCACGAGAGGTGATGTACTGGCCACGAATCAACCAAGATGTGACAAATGAGGTGTCAAACTGCACAATATGCCTGAAATATCGAGCAAGCAATCCGGTAGAACCACTAAAGCCACACCCAGCACCAGACAGACCTTACCAGAAGGTAGGCGCTGACCCATTCGTATGTCAAGGGAAGGACTATCTTGTCGTCACAGACTATTACTCCCTGTATCCAGAGGTTTGTAGACTGTACACCACCACTGCAGAAGCTGTGATAAGAAGCATGAAAGCCATATTCTCCAGACATGGTGTGGCAAGCGAGGTCTTCACAGACAACGGACCCCAGTTTAACAATGCAAATTTCCGACACTTTGCCAAAGAGTGGGACTTTGTCCACACAACGTCAAGTCCTCACTATCCACAGTCCAATGGACTAGTGGAAAAATCGGTCCAGACAGTGAAAAGACTGATGTACAAGGCAAAAGACAGTGGAACTGACTTCTACCAAAGCATGCTTGTATACCGCACAATGCCGCTCGAGTGTGGTATGTCACCAGCCCAACTCCTGATGGGACGTCGGCTAAGGTCAAACCTACCCATCCCGGAGAACCTCCTGAAAACAAAAGAGGGGGAGAAAGTGAGGAAGTTCAAAGAGCAACAGAAAGAAAAGCAAAAGTACTACTATGACAGAGGAACACAAAACCTACCTGAACTCCACACTGGTGACCAAGTAAGGTTGAAAGACAAAACAAACACATGGACTCAGAAGGGAACTGTCCTGAGTGAAGTTCAACCAAGATCATACACCATTCAGACAGATGAGGGTGCTGTTCTGAGAAGAAATCGTCGAGATCTTCTCATGGGACCAGCCACAGCAGGTCAAGAGACTGATACTGGTGAACAACCTGATCACACAGCTGAGAACCAATCATCTGAGGCAACAACTCAGATTCAAGGACAATCAATCAGAAAATCCTCAAGACACGTGAAGCCTCCTGAGAGACTCATTGAGCAAATTTAAGGACTATTGTTAAAGAAGGAAGTAATGTTATCTTATTCTTTCTTCAAGTTCTAGTGTATTGACATATTTCATGTGAACACACAAAGCAAGGGTAAAAAACCTTGATCATGATAATGATAATGTAAGTTCATTAAATGTTGTTAGTTAAAAGTAAAATACTTTTGTTTTAAGAAAGGGAGATGTAATGATATCAGCAAATAGTGATGATATTTGTCTGTGTTTGATTACTTATGCCTTACAGCATATTTGTCTGTGTTTTTGATTACTTGTGCCTGACCAGCAGAGGTCATGTGAGAGACAAGCAGTCCAGAGGAGTTTTACTTTCAGTTTCATTCTAGATGCATCACAGCATAGTGTGTTCTGTAAAAAGCTGTAGAAAGTCTTGAACAAGACTTTAGATTAAACAACATTCTCTTTCAGAAATGAGTCTTTATTGAACCCAAAAAGAAATCAACACAAACGGCAGAGATGACAGAATGGTTGCTGCATTCTGCAAAGCAGCAGCCATCTGATTGCTGCTGAGGGAAGAGGTTTGGTGAGTCTTCAGTACAAGGACTCACCATAGAACAGAGATTGTCAGCATTTGACAGCTTCTCAAAGCTGTCAAACGCTGACAATACATGTGTCAAAAATTTTTGAGAGATGAAACGTGTTACCCTGACGTCCTCAGTCACTGGCTTTCCCTTAAATGGCGGGTTTAACAAGGTCAATCAAGAGAAAATAGCGTGGGTTGGCCAGACGTCGTTGGGGGCGGGACTGAAACCCAACAACCAGCAGTCCCGCCCCCAACGTGTCCCCATTGACAAAATCCAGCCCGAAGAGTGCAACGTCACACCGGCTTTGAAAATGATTGCAATTTCGAGATTTCCGCATGTGCTAAATTCCGAAGTTGCGATCTGTCAAGATCCGACTGTGCGTTGGCTTTACTACACGTTTCACCTACACATTCAAATCAACGTACTGGAGAAAAGTTGGTCTAATTGCCCAACGACTGTGCTTTACTGTAGGTTTATTTAATATAATCTTGGTTTGGGTATTAAATACTTTTACAATGATCGTAATTTATTAAGAAAATAGAATTTTTGGCTGCTAAATTATTAAAATGAGTGTGGGTAGATCAGGAACCCCCGCTGTTTCCTGATTGGCTAAGAGCCAGGAAGTGAAAGGAACCCCGCCCCACGTGATCCCAGGTTCACATACACACAATGTTGTGCCCCTGGGATCCGTGGGCCTCTATGCTGCCCACAACTCTGCAGCGTTTGCAAGGAAACTTTTGAAGGAGTGTTCGCACGAGATAAGTGCGGATTTCATTCGGATGTTGACGGCGTCCTCAGTAGCTATGCCACTGATCGCGAATTCAGAGCCAATGCTCCTGTCATTTATAATCAATGGGGGTGGGAACATTATAGTTTGGTGAGGGCAGGTGACGAAAGTCACACCCAATAGTATCCATACATTTAGTAAGGTTTTATCATGCTGATTTTATATTTTAACGATAAACAACACCAATGATATTGCTGCTGAATGTAAAGAGGAATCTGACATTATACAGTGCATCATGATGTGTTGAAAACATGTGATTTACATTGACAATGTATGGCCAAATGTCACGCAAGCTAAACGGGGAGTAATTGGACTTTTTTCTCCAGATATCGATGAATGCGCAACCAACACATCAACCTGTCAACAAATCTGCAACAATACAGTTGGAAACTACACCTGCAATTGTCGTCCTGGCTTTAGCATCAACATGAACAACACTTCTCTTTGTGATGGTAGGAAATCTTCAAATATACGGATTCTCTGCAATTGACGATTTGAAAATTACCCTCCAACTACCAGATCTCATTGCCCTGCACGTTCTAGATGGTTTCAAGCAAGATCTTTTGATTTCCTTAATTACTAAGCAATCAGAGATTCACTACAATTTTCTGTGTCCCTACACAATAGGGATATATTGATTGCATAATATGTTAAAGCTATTGTAGTCAATCAGTTAGTTACCATGAAAGTTCAAGTACTTTTCACAGTTTCTAATCAATGGGCTGTGTTTTGCAATTCTGGACTCGCCATTACTCAATGGCCCTGAATCTGTGGTCAGTATGATGGTTTACTCTAAGGGCTAGATTTTGATACTGGAGGTGTGTAGGAGGTGGATCTACAACGTTCGGGGTTGTAGTCCCGCCTCCATCGAGTTGTGGCCAACCCACGCGATTTTCACTTGATTGACCTTGTTGTGCCCACCCAGCAGGCTCAGCAGGCCAATTAAGGGCCACCCAGCAGCAGGTGACATCACAGATTGACATTTCATCTGTCAAGAGCTTTTGACAGATGAAATATCAGCGTTTGACAGCTCTTTGAAGCTGTCAAGCATTGAGAATCTGTACTCCAAGTTAATTCTTTCCTCTCAGGCTGACTTAGAGATCTCTCCAGAACAGAAAGCTGAATGCTGCAACTTTTGACAGCTCGCGGCCATTCTGCTTTCTGTGCTGGTGAGATGAGGGACTCCCGAGACCTGAAGGAAGGAAGGCTGTAAAGGTAAGTAAAACTTCTTTAAACACTTTACACACACCAAACATACTTACCTCTGCACTCATGCACCCATCACTCACCTGAACACCGGACATCTCGAACCCTCCAAGCCTTTAAGCCCGATGATCCGCCTTGCTAACTTGGCATGGTTTGGAGCCATCGGGAAACCCACACCTCAGGAATAAAAATAGGGATTAGGCTAAAAACTGCCTGTTAACTACCTGTTAACAGGCAGTTACTTGGCATTAATCCCCTTCCAGCCTCAGGGAGGCGGGTCACAACACAGGTCGAGTATCCGCCTCCTTTGAAACTGGCATGGAGGTGGGTTGGGGGTGGGATGGGTTCGTGCCCCCCGATTTCGATAGTTTAACCCCCCACATGCCTCCAATCCCGTCTGCATGGCCCAATGAAAATCCTGCGTTGTCATACCGACTTTGAAAATGACTGCAAGTTCGGGATTTCCACATGTGTTAAATTCCAAAGTTGTGATCTGTGAAATTTCGACAGTGCGCCGGCTTCGCTGCATGTTTCACCTACCCATTCAAATCAGTGTACTGGCAAAAAGTTGGGCTAATTGCCCAGCTACTGCGCTTTAATTACCCTGAAAAATGTTTACGTCTGGTGCAAACAGGAGCAGGAGCCTGTTGCACAGCTTAAGGGGAGGAGGGAGATGAGAAAATGGTCTTAATTTATGCTGCAGCCCATAATAATGAGGCACTGGTTTGTGTCTGAGTGGAAAGAACCTTTGAAAGAAACTTTCATTTGTTTGAGTTTGGAAACAGGGCCTTTTTGTGTCAACGTCTTTGCTGCTTAAAAGACTGTTGTAGTTTTGGTTTATTTCCCAACTTCTATATTGATAAGATTTAATTCACTTCCATGATTTCCTCATGTTATCAGACATTTAAACTCCCGATGTTAGATTGTCTCAATTAATGATAAGTCTAATAGAGGAGAAACAAATTTGCTTGGACTACAAGACTGTACTTATAGGTTTGTGTATTATAATCTTGGCTTGTGTATTATATACTATTACAGTGTTCATAAACTGTTAATAAAATAGAATTCTGGCTGCCAAATTATTAAAATGAGTTGTGGGTAGATCAGCAATCTCCTCTGTATCCTGATTGGCTAAGAGCCTGGAAGTGAAAGGAGCCCCGCCCTACGTGATCCCAGGTTCACATACGCACAATGGTACCCCCCTGGGATCCGTGGGCCTCTATGCTGCGCACAACTCTGCAGCGTTTGCAAGGACATTTTTGAAGGAGTGTTCGTACAAGGTAAGTGCAGATTTAATTCGGATGTTGGCGGCGCATTCATTAGCTACGCCGCCGACCGCGAATTCAGGGCCAATGTTCCTGTCATTTATTATCAATGGGGGCGGGAACATTATAGTTTGGTGAGGGCAGCTGACGAAAGCCATGTCCAATAGTATCCATAGATTTAGTAAGATTTTATAATGCTGCTTTTATATTTTAAGGATAAACAACAATAATGATATTGCTGCTGAATGTAAAGAGGAATCTTACAATATACAGTGCATCATGATGTTCAGAAAACATGTGATTTAGGTTGGCAATGTACGGCCAAATGTCACACAAACTGAGGAGTAATTGGACTTTTTTCTCCAGATATCGATGAATGCGCAACCAACACATCAACCTGTCAACAAATCTGCAACAATACAATTGGAAACTACACCTGCAGTTGTCGTCCTGGTTTTAGCATCAACATGAACAACACTTCTCTTTGTGACGGTAGGAAATCTTCAAATATACAGATTCTCTGCAGCAGATGATTTGAAAATTATCCTCCAACTATCAGATCTCATTGCCCTGCACATTCTAAATTGTTTCAAGCAATATTTTTGTTCTCCTTAATTACTAAGCAATCAGAGATTCACTACAAATTTCTGTGTCCCTACGCAATAGGGATATATTGATTACAGAATATGTTAAAACTATTGCAGTAAATCACAGAGTTACAATGATTTTTCACGTACCTTTCAGTTCTTACAGTTTCTGATCAATGGTCTGTTTTATGCAGTTCTGGACTCGCCATTACTCAATCGCCTTGAATCTGCGGTTGGTATGGTGGTGTACTCTAAGAGTGCATCAACATACTAGATTTGAAAAAGACCGCAAGTTCGGGATTTCCACATGTGCTAAATTCCGAACTTCTGATCTGTCAAGTTCCAACTGCGCGCCGGCTTCACTGCACGTTTCACCTACCCATTCAAATCAACGTACTGGTGAAAAGGTGGGCTAATTGCCCAACTACCGCGCTTTAATTACCCTGAAAATATTTTCATCTGGTGCAGAGGCGCAGGAGCCTGTTGCACAGTGTAAGGGGAGGGGGGTCAGGCGGAGTTGAGAAAATTGCAATAGTTTATGCTGCAGCCCATACCAATGAGGCACTGGTTCGTGTCTGAGTGGAAAGAGACATTGAAAGAAACTTTCATTCGTTTGAGCTTGAAAACAAGGACTTTTTGTGTCACCATCTTTGCTGCCTTAAAGACTTTTGTAGTTTTGGTTTAATTCCCAGCTTCTATATTGATAGGATTTAATTCACTTTCATGATTTCCTCATGTTATCAGACATTTAGGGCTAGATTTTGCCGAACCTGTCGGGAAGAAGGCGGGACTTCCCCTTTCGGGTCTTTGGCCCGCCTACTTCGACGTCCGGCCAATCCGCGCGATTTTCCCTTGATTGACCTTGGTGAGCCCGCCCAGCGGGCTCAGCAGGCCAATTAAGGGCCACCCGGCAACAGGTGACGTCACAGACTGCTATTTCACCTGTCAAGAGATGTTGGCAGATGTAATATCAATGTCTCACAGCTGTTTGAAGCTGTGAAACACTGACAGTCTGAGTTCTGACATGAGTGCCTCTGCACAGACTCATTTAGAACTCTCAACAGCACTCAAAGCTGAAGGCTGTCACTTTTGACAGATCGCAGCCGTTCAGCTTTAAGTGCTGGGTGAGTAATGCAGCTCCCGACGGCTACAGGTAGAAAGTCTGTTAAGGTAAGTACAGGTAAGTTGAAGTTCTTCACACACTTTAGACACACCAAACACACTTACCTTTACACTCATGCACCCATCACTCACCTGAGCGCCGACATCGCGACCCCTCCAACTCCTTCAACCCGACGGCCCGCCCCTCCAACATAGTGTGGTTTGGAGCCGTCGGGAAACCCACACGAAACCCCTCAAAATAGGGATTAGGCTAACAACTGCCTGTTAACTACCTGTTAACAGGCAGTTAATTGGCACTAATCCCTTCCTGCCTGGTTTCGGTGGGTCCCAGTGCGGGGCGGGTACCCACCGCCCCTGAAACTTACGTGGAGCGGGGTTTTCGGTGGGATGGTGGCAGGACCCACAAATTTGGGATTTTCCCCCCCCACACGCCTGAAACCCCACCTGATGGCTCCCCGAAAATCTAGCCCTAAACTCTAGATTTTAGATTGTGCCAATTAATCAAAAGTTACTTAGCCTTTGATAATCGGGGGCAGTACTGTGTGGAGGGGCAGGTTGGCAGAGGACCTTTGTCTTACGGATGTTCAGTGTAAGGCCCATGCTCTCGTATGCTTCGGTGAAGGTGTTGACGATGGTTTGGAGTTCGACCTCCGAGTGAGCGCAAACGCAAGCATCGTCTGCATCCTGTCATTCAACGACAGAGGATGGGATGACCTTGGATCTGGACTGGAGGCGACGGAGGTTGAACAGTTTCCCGTTGTTCTGTAATTTAGCTCCACTCCAGTGGGGAGCTTACTGAGGGTGAGATGGAGCATTGCAGCAAGGAAGATCGAGAAGAGCGTTGGTGCAATGACACAGCCATGCTTGACCCCGGTTCATACGTGAATTGGGTCTGTGGTGGAATTGTTGGTCAGGATCACGGCTTGCATGTCATCATGAAGCAGACGGAGGATGGTGACAAACTTTTGAGGGCAGCCGAATTTGAGGAGGACACTCCATAATCCCTCATGGTTGACAGTGTCGAAGGCCTTTGTGAGATCAAAGAAGGCCATGTACAGCGGTTGGTGCTGTTTCCTGCATTTCTCTTATAATTGACGCGCGGTGAAGGTCATGTCCATTGTGCTCCTTAGTGGGCGGAATCCACATTGCGACTCTGGGAGGAGCTCTTCGGCCACTGGGAGAAGGCGATTGAGGAGGATTCTTGCGATGACTTTTCCTGTGGCAGACAGCAGCGAAACTCCTCTGTAATTACCGCAACCGTACGAGAGCATGGGCCTTACACTAAACATCTGTAAGACAAAGGTCCTCTACCAACCTGCCCCCGCCACACAGTACGGCCCCCCGATTATCAAAATCCACGACAAGGCCTTGGACAACGTGAATCACTTTCCATACCTCGGGAGCCTACTGTCAACAAGGGCAGACATCGACGACGAAGCCCAACACCACCTTCAGTGTGCCAGTGCAGCCTTCGGTCACCTGAGGAAGAGAGTGTTTGAAGACCAGGACCTCAAACCCGGCACTAAGCTCATGGTCTACAGAGCAGCAGTGATACCCGCCCTGCTATATGCCTCAGAGACATGGACCATGTATAGCAGTCACCTCAAAGCACTGGAGAGGTACCACCAATGCTGCCTCTGCAAGATCCTGCAAATCCATTGGCAGGATAGGCACACCAACGTCAGTGTTCTTGCTCAAGCCAACATCCCCAGCATCGAAGCTTTGACCACGCTCAATCAGCTCTGATGGACGGGTCACATTGTCCGCATGCCCGATACGAGACTCCCAAAACAAGAGCTCTACTCGGAGCTCCAGCATGGCAAGGTAGCCCCAGGTGGGCAGAGGAAACGCTTCAAGGACACCCTCAAAGCCTCCTTGAAAAAGTGTAACATCCCCACTGACACCTGGGAATCCCTGGCCCAAGACCGCACAAAGTGGAGGAGTAGCATCCGGAAAGGTGCCGAACACCTCGAGTCTCTTTGCCGGGAGCAAGCGGAAGCCAAGCACAGGCAGCACAAGGAGCGCACGTCAACCCAAGCACCCCACCCACCCGCCCCTTCAACCACCGTCTACCCTACCTGTGGCAGAGACTGTAGGTCCCGCATTGGACTCATCAGTCACCTGCGAACTCATTTTTAACGTGGAAGTAAGTCATCCTCGGTTCCGAGAGACTGCCTAAGAGAAGACTTAGTCCAATAGAAGAGAAACAAATTCACTAGGACTATAAGGCTGTAATTATAGGTTTGTGTATTATAATCATGGTTTGGGTGTTAAATACTATTACAATGATTGTAATTTATTGATAAAATAGCATTTCTGTCTGGAAATTATTAAAATGAGTTGTGGGCAAATCAGCAATCTCCTCTATTTCCTGATTGGCTAAGAGCCAGGAAGTGAAAGGAGCCCCGCCCCACATGATCCCAGGTTCACATACGCACAATGGTGCACCCCTGGGGTCCGTGGGCCTCTATGCTGCGCACAACTCTGCAGCGTTTGCAAGGATATTTTTGATGGAGTGTTCGCAGGAGGTAAGTGCGGATTTCATTCGGATGTCGAGGGTGTTCTCATTAGCTACGCCGCCAAACGCGAATTCAGGGCCAATGTTCCTGTCATTTATAATCAATGGGGGCGGGAACATGATGGCCCAGAATTTCGGGTCGGGGGCTTCCCGCGGACGAAAGCCCCCGACCTGCACTTACCTTGCGCGCTGGCAGTTGAGCTGTAGGGCCCCGTGGAATTCCGCTCCAGGGCCTGGCCCAGCTGCCGGTGCGCTGTGCTTGCATGTCCCAGGGGTGTAGTTAGTCTGATGCGTCCCCTGGGATCACGTGAGCCATGGGCAGCCAATCGGAGGAGGGAAAAGCCCATTCATAAGATTGACAGGTAGAACTATCAAAACTTAAAAATACTACGGGCCCAAAATAGCAGTAAACCTTCAAATAAATGTTTTAAAAAATCACAGTTTTTAAATAAACTATAAATTACATTTAATAACTATTTTAAACAATAATTAAAATGTTTCAAAAAAATAATTTTACGTGATAACGGGGCTAAAAATAAACTTAACTTGCTTTAAAGTATTTAAAAATAATAACCCTGTGGAAAAAATGTTTTAATTTTAATTAATTGACCACTTACCTTGCAAAAAGCAGGCCTTACGCCTGCTTTTTAAAGGTGTAAATCCTGCAGGCTTACCCTCCCGGGAAAACCTGTAAAAAAAAACCTAAGTTCAAAGCGCACGCGCAGCCTCCCCTGCGCGTGCATTCGACCTCTGAACCTCTTCGTTCAGAGGATCGGAAGTGCCGGTTTCCCGCGCATGCGCAGAGCATGCAGGAAACCGGCAAGTCCATTCGGCCTACGGGTGACTACCCCGTGCGTACTCACCCGGGGAGAGCCGAATTTCTGGGCCTATAGTTTGGTGAGGGCAGGTGACGAAAGTCACACCCAATAATATCCATACACTTAGTAAGGTTTTGCAATGCTGAATTTATATTTTAACGATAAACAACACTAATGATATTGCTGCTGAATGTAATGAGGAATCTTACATTATACAGTGCATCATGATGTGTTGAAAACATGTGATTTAGGTTGACAATGTACAGCCAAATGTCACTCCAGCTGAGCGAAGAGTAATTGGACTTTTTTCTCCAGATATCGATGAATGCGCAACCAACACATCAACCTGTCAACAAATCTGCAACACTACAATTGGAAACTACACCTGCAGCTGTCATCCTGGCTTCAGCATTAACATGAACAACACTTCTCTTTGTGATGGTAGGAAATCTTCAAATATACGGATTCTCTGCAATTGATGATTTGAAAATTATCCTCCAAGTATCGGAGCTCATTGCCCTGCACATTCTAGATTGTTTGAAGCAAACTCTTTTGATCTCCTTAATTACTAAGGAATCAGAGATTCACTACAATTATCCGTGTCCCTACGCAGTAGGGATATATTGATTGCAGAATATGATAAAAGTATTGTAGTAAATCGGTGAGTTACCATGAAATTTCACGTACCTTTCACAGTTTCTAATCAATGGGCTGTGTTTTGCAGTTCTGGACTCGCTATTGCTCAATGTCCCTGAATTTGCGGTCGGTATGATGGTGTACTCTAAGAGTGCGTCGTCATATCAGCTTTGAATATGACTGCAAGTTCGGGATTTCCGCATGTGCTAAATTCCGAAGTTACGATCTGCCAAGATCTGACTGTTTGCCGGCTTCGCTGCAAGTTTCATGTACCCATTCAAATCAACGTACAGACGTAAGGTTGGGCTAATTTCCCACCTACTGCGCATTAATTCCCTGAAATTATTTTTGTCTGGTGCAAACAGGCACAGGAGCCTGTTGCACAGCGTCAGCGGAGTGGGGTGGGGGGAGGGGAGCTGAGAAAATTGCATTAGTTTATTCTACAGCCCATAAGAATGAGGCAGTGGTTCATGTCTGAGCAGAAAGAAACTGAAAGAAACTTTCATTTGTTTGAGTTCGAAAACACAGCCTTTTTGTGTCACCGTCTTTGCTGCCTGAAAGGCTATTGTAGGTTTGATTTAATTCCCAGCATCCATACTGATAGGATTTAATTCACTTTCATGATTTCATCATGTTATCAGACATTTAAACTCTTGGGGCTGGATTTTACTGACCGAGATGAGTTGGGGGGCGGGACTTCTGCTTTCCAGGTTCTAGTCCCGCCCCCAGCGACGTCCGACGCACAAACTCTATTTTACCTTGATTGACCTTGTTAAGCCCGCCCTGTGGGCTTGCTGGCCAATTAAGGGAAAGCTGGTGTCAGATGATGTCAGCTGATGACGCTTCATCTGCCGGTTTTCTTAAAGTCAATTGAACCATCTATGTTTGACAAATGATTCGACAGTGTTTGACTGCATTCAGGTGCTTTCAAACATTGACAATCACTGTACTAAGTTGAGTGCCTGCACCCAGGCTCTCCAGTGACTCTCTGCTTAGGATGAAACAGATGGCAGCTGCAGGTGAGGGTACAGAAGCGATCTGTCACTTCTCCCATTGAGGCGAGGCCACACAAACACTTCAAAGCTTGCCACCTACAGAAAAATCTAAACACATTAAAAATGACTTTCCCAACATTTCCTTACCTCTGATACTCACCAGTGTCCCATTGCATCCTTCACACCACTTCTGCAGCTGTCATCTATACACAAACATTACAACAGACCCACAGCACCCCTCATTTACCCGGGCGGGGTTCCCCGACGTCGAGAAGCCGGTAGCAGGAGTCTAATAATTGGAAAAAGCCTCTTAACTGCCTGTTAACTACCTGTTAACAGGCAGTTGTGGCTATAATCCCCTTCCCTCCGCTAGGAGTCGGGTCCCTGTGCAAATTGGGGACCCGACTCCCAGCAAGATTGGTTGGAGGTGGGTTGGGAACTGGTTCAGGACCCGCTCCCATTCTTTTTGATTTTCCCAGCAGTCCTGCCTCCAAACCCACCTCCTCAGGGCTGGTGAAAGGGCTGATTTTAGATTGTTTAAATTAATCAAAAGTTACTTAGTCTAATAGAGGAGAAACAAATTCGCTGGGACGATAGGACTGTAATTATAGGTTTGTGTATTATAATCTTGGCTTGCGTATTATATACTATTACAGTGTTCATAAACTATTAATAAAATAGAATTAATGGCTGCTAAATTATTAAAATGAGTTGTGGGCAAATCAGCAATCTCCTCTGTTTCCTGATTGGCTAAGAGCCAGGAAGTGACAGGAGTCCCGCCCCACGTGATCCCAGGTTCACATACGCACAATGGTGCGCCCCTACGATCCATGGGCCTCTATGCTGCGCACAACTCTGCAGCATTTGCAAGGACATTTTTGAAGGAGTGTTCGCACGAGGTAAGTACGGATTTCATTCGGATGTCGGCGGCGTCCTCATTAGCTAAGCCGTGAATTCAGGGCTAATGTTCCTGTCATTTATAATCAGTGGGGGCGGGAACATTATAGTTTGGTGAGGGCAGGTGACGAAAGTCACACCCAATAGTATCCATACATTTAGTAAGGTTTTTTAATCCTGATTTTATATTTTAATGATAAACAACACTCATGATATTGCTGCTGAATGTAAAGAGGAATCTGACATTATACAGTGAATCATGATGTGTTGAAAACATATGATTCAGCTTGACAATGTACAACCAAATGTCACTCAAGCTGAGCGAGGTGTAATTGGACTTTTTTCTCCAGATATCGATGAATGCGCAACCAACACATCAACCTGTCAACAAATCTGCAACAATACAATTGGAAACTACACCTGCAGTTGCCATCCTGGCTTTAGCATCAACATGAACAACACTTCTCTTTGTGATGGTAGGAAATCTTCAAGTATGCAGATTCTCTGTAATTGATGATTTGAAAATTATCCTCCAACTGAAGGGTTAATTACTGGTCCTAGCCCCTTTAGGGCTACCCCGGATCAGGCGCATTTCTCAAGACGTTCACCTTCAACTAACGTTTGAGGTAGCCAAATCCTAAAGACGCTTAATTTGTTCTAAAGGTCACGGCTATCTCTCCCTAAATGAAAGGAACAACCAGAGAATGTTACCGTCCTCCAGATAGCACTTTTAATAAATTTAGCTAGACTGTAACGTTCTGGATATTATGAGGGTCCGGAAAACTCCCTCAGAATTCTGCAACTCTTCCCCAAAGAGTGTACAGAGTTTGAGTTCGCGAGTTTTTAATACAGAAGTCTTTTGTGTGGCAATTCTAAAAATATATAAATTTATTAAAGAACCGACATGCAATTTACAGTTGATGAGTCAATCGCAACATTAACACTTCCAAAAAGAGAAAACTTACAATCTTATCAGAAAATCTTACTTTTAAATCCTAACTTCACTACAGTATTACAGTTCTTAGTGTTCTACAGAATATCCACCAAAATCAAATACCTTTGATCCCCGAGGTACAAAGAGTTGGAGACTTACAGAGCCGCCTCTGAAGCCAAATATCGCTTTGCCCGATTAAAACGAGTGTGTTATCCCATTTGAGTGTTCAATATTTATACCCTTTTCCAGTGGTATTCCCTTTAACGTTTTCTGTTGATGCAAGCTAATTATCTCTAGTCATTTTTCTGCCGACCTCTGCAACTCTTACTGCCACCTCAGCAAGACTCATGTCTCACCTCCAGGCCTCCAAATTTCCCATATAAAAAAGAGTGTGACGGCAGGTGTTCCTTAATTTATGTCATCTTTACGAGGGCAGATGTTCCTTACTTTATGTGCTTCTTTACGAAGTGTAAATTAGAACACCTCATCCATGGTGAACCATTGTTTTTGTTCCAAAGGTCAGTCTGTCAGAGCCCTTTACCTTCTGTTTCAATTAGGTTATTTATTCAGGGTCAACAACTGTCTTATCTCAATAGCCAGAATGCTTTCACAGCTATTTCATAGTTAGGTTTCTAAATTTCCAAACCCAGTTTGTCATGTTTTAATATGGCCAGAATTCTTTCATAAGATAGTATATTTTTTTGAATAGGTTATATGGCTTATTCCTTCACACAACTACCAGTTCTCATTGCCTTGCACATTCCAGATGGTTTCAAGCAAAAAAAAATGTTCTTAATTACTAAGCAATCAACTTTCTGTGTACCTACGCAATATATTGATTGCAGAATATGATAAAAGTATTGTAGTAAATTAAATCAATGTACGGGTGAAAAGTTGGGCTACTTGTCCACCGACTGCGCATTAATTACCCTGAAAAGAGGAATCTGACATTAATCATGATGTTCAGAAAACATGTGATTTAGGTTGACAATGTACAGCCAAATGTCACTCAAGCTGAACGAGGAGTAATTGGACTTTTTTCTCCAGATATCGATGAATGCGCAACCAACACATCAACCTGTCAACAAATCTGCAACAATACAATTGGAAACTACACCTGCAGTTGTCGTCCTGGCTTCAGCATCAACATGAACAGCACATCTCTTTGTGATGGTAGGAAATCTTCAAATATACAGATTCTCTGTAAATGATAATTTGTAAATGATCCTTCAACGAGCATTTCCCATTGCCCTGTACATTCTAGATGTATTCAAGCAAAGTCTTTTGTTCTCCTTAATAATTAAATTGTGAGAGACTCACAACAATTATCTGTGTCCCTACACAATAGGGATTGACGTAAGAAAACTACTGGACACTTGGTCTAAGCGTTAAACAAAGCTTTAATCAACTGTTTTTCCAACATGGAGGTATAGTTGTGTCCTTCACTAGTTCCTGTTAAGAATGTCCTGTGCAAGTGGGGCCCCTTCCCGAGTGTTTATCCTCTCCCTGGACAGCGCCACCCGTAGGCCACTCAGTATTATTTCATGTCTTTCTTTCATGAATGACTGATTCATGTCAGGGATATATTGATTTCAGAATATGTTAAAACTATTGAAGTAAATCAGTGATTTACCATGAAATTTCAATTACCTTTCACAGTTTCTAATCAATGGGCTGTGTTTTGCAGTTCGGGATTCACCATTAATCAATGGCCCTGAATCTGTGGTCAGTATGATGGGGTACTCTAAGAGTGCGTTGTCATTCCGACTTTGAAAATGACTACAAGTTTTGGATTTCCACATGTGCTAAATTCCGAAGTTGCCATCTGTGATTTTCCGACTGCGCGCCTACATCGCTACAGGTTTCACCTACCCATTCAAATCAGTGTACTGGCAAAAAGTTGGGCTAATTGCCCAGCTACTGCGCCTTAATTACCCTGAAAAATGTTTACGTCTGGTGCAAACGGGCACAGGAGCCTGTTGCACAGCGTAAGGGGAGGAGGGAGATGAGAAAATGGTCTTAATTTATGCTACAGCCCATAATAATGAGGCACTGGTTCGTGTCTGAGTGGAAAGAACCTTTGAAAGAAACTTTCATTTGTTTGAGTTTGGAAACAGGGCCTTTTTGTGTCAACGTCTTTGCTGCTTAAAAGACTTTTGTAGTTTTGGTTAATTTCCCAACTTCTATATTGATAAGATTTAATTCACTTCCATGATGTCCTCATGTTATCAGACATAAACTCCCAATTTCAGATTGTGTCAATTAATCAAAAGTTACTTAGTTTAATAGAGGAGAAACAAATTCGCTAGGGCTATAAGACTGTAATTATAGGTTTGTGTATTATAATCTTGGTTTGGGTATTAAATACTATTACAATGATTGTAATTTATTAATAAAATAGCATTTCTGGCTGCTAAATTATAAAATGAGTTCTGGGTAAATCAGCAATCTCCTCTGTTTCCTGATTGGCTAAGAGCCAGAAAGTGAAAGGAGCCCCGCCCCACGTGATCCCAGGTTCACATACGCACAATGGTGCGCCCCTGGGATCCATGGGCCTTTATGCTGTGCACAACTCTACAGCGTTTGCAAGAACATTTTTGATGGAGTGTTTGCACGAGGTACGTGTGGATTTCATTCGGATGTTGGCGGCGTCCTCATTAGGTAGGCCGCCGACCGCGAATTCAGGAATGACAGTTCCTGTCATTTATAATCAATGGGGGCGGGAACATTATAGATTGGTGAGGGCAGGTGATGAACTTCACGCCCAATATTATCCATACATTTAGTAAGGTTTTATAATGCTGATTTTATATTTTAAAGATAAAACAAAGCTAATGATATTGCTGCTGAATGTAAAGGGGAATCTGAAAATATACATTGATTCATGATATTCAGAAAACATGTGATTTAGGTTGACACTGAGCGAGGAGTAATTGGACTTTTTTCTCCAGATATCGATGAATGCGCAACCAACACATCAACCTGTCAACAAATCTGCAACAATACAATTGGAAACTACACCTGCAGTTGCCGTCCTGGCTTTAGCATCAACATGAACAACACTTATCTTTGTGATGGTAGGATGTCTTCAAATGTACAGATTCTCTGCTATTGGTGATTTGATAATTATCCTCCAACTACCAGTTCTCATTTCCCTGGACATTCTAGATGGTTTCAAGCAATATCTTTTGTTCTCCTTAATTCCAAGCAATCAGAGATTCACTACAATTTTCTGTGTCCGAACGCGATAGGGATATATTGATTGCAGAATATGTTAAAACTATTGTAGTAAATCAGTGAGTTACAATGAAATTTCACGTACCTTTCACACTTTCTAATCAATGGGCTGTGTTTTGCAGTTCTGGACTCGCCATTAGTCAATGGGCCTGAATCTGCGGTTGGTATGATGGCGTACTCTATGGGGGGAATTTTACTAGCCCTGGGGAGGCAGCTATTGAGGCGGGCCTGCCAAGAAATTGGCAGAAACTGGGAGCGGATACCGAAACGGCTCCCAACCTACCTCCGTGCCACCTTCCCGGGAGGTGGGACCCGACTCGCACAGGGACCCATCTCCTCGATGCGGGAAGGGGATTACAGCCAATTAACTGCCTGTTGATAGGTAGTTAACATCAGTTAAGAAGCTTATCCCCATTTTACGCACACAAGTGCAGGCTTCGCGATGGCTGTGAACCTCGCCAGGGTCAGCGAGGTGAGCAGTGGGTCTGCGGAGGTGAGAGGGATCAAAAATTCCTCTGTGGAGGTGATTGATGGTTGCAAGTGTGGATTGGTAAGCATGAGAGGTGAGTATAAAGTGTTAGAAAAGGTTTACTTACCTTTGCTTCTTCCTGCAGGCTTCAAACCTTGGGGATCCGGAGGCTCCTCATCTCAATGGCAGAGATGACAGAATAGCTTCTGCATTCTCTGATGCAGCAGCCATCTAATTTCTGCTCAGGAAAGAGATTTGGTGGGTCTTCATTACAAGGACTCACCATAGAACAGAGATTGTCAAACGCTGACAATACATCTGTCAAAAAGTTTTTGAGAGATGAAACGTGATACCCTGACACCCTCTGTCACCGGCTTTCCCTTAATTGGCGGGTTTAACAAGGTCAATCAAGGGAAAATAGCGTGGGTTGGCCGGACGATGTTGGGGGCGGGACTGAAACCCAACAACCAGCAGTCCTGCCCCCAACGCATCCCCATTGACAAAACCCAGCCCTAAGAGTGCAACATCACACCGGCTTTGAAAATGACTGCAAGTTCGGGATTTCCGCATGTGCAAAATTCCGAAGTAGCGATCTGTCAAGACCCGACTGTCCTTCAGCTTTATAACACGTTTCACCTACCCATTCGAATCAACGCACTGGTGAAAAGTTGGTCTAATTGCCCAACGACTGCGCATTATTATAGGTTTGTTTAATATAATCTTGCTTTGGGTATTAAATACTTTAACAATGATCGTAATTTATTAATAAAATAGCATTTTTGGCTGCTAAATTATTAAAATGAGTTGTGGGTAGATCAGCAATCCCCACTGTTTCCTGAAGTCAAAGGAGCCCCGCCCCACATGATCCCAGGTTCACATATGCACAATGGTGCACCTCTGGGATCCGTGGGCCTCTATGCTGCGCACAACTCTGCTACGTTTGCAAGGAAATTTTTGAAGGCGTGTTCGCACGAGGAAAGTGCGGATTTCATTCGGATGTTGGCGGCATCCGCATTACCTACGCCACCGACCGCGAATATAGGGCCAATTTTCCTGTCATTTATAATCAATGGGGGTGGGAACATTATAGTTTGGTGAGGGCAGCTGACGAAAGTCACACCCAATAGTATCCATACATTAAGTAAGGTTTTATAACGCTGATTTTATATTTTAACGATAAACAACACCAATGATATTGCTGCTGAATTTAATGAGGAATCTGACATCATACCGTGCATCATGATGTGTTGAAAACATGTAATTTAGGTTGACAATGTACAGCCAAATGTCACTCAAATTGAGCAGGGAGTAATTGGACTTTTCTCTCCAGATATCGATGAATGCGCAACCAACACATCAACCTGTCAACAAATCTGCAACAATACAATTGGAAACTACACCTGCAGTTGCCGTCCTGGCTTCACCATCAACATGAACAACACTTCTCTTTGTGATGGTAGGAAATCTTCAAATATACAGATTCTCACCAACAGATGATTTGAAAATTACCCTCCAACTACCAGTTCTCATTGCCCTGCACATTCTAGATGTTTTCAAGCAAACTCTTTTGATCTCCTTAATTACTAAGCAAACAGAGATTCACTACAATTTTCTGTGTCCCTACGCAATAGGGACATATTGATTGCAGAATATGATAAAAGTATTGTAGTAAATCGGTGAGTTACCATGAAATTTCACGAACCTTTCACAGTTTCTAATCAATGGGCTCTGTTATGCCGTTCTGAACTTGCCATTAATCAATGGCCTTGAATCTACGGTCGTCATATTGCGTTTGAAAATGACTGCAAGTTCGTGATTTCCGCATGTGTTAAATTCCAATGTTACGAACTGTGAAATTCCGACAGTGCGTCGGCTTCACTGCACGTTTCACCTACCCATTCAAATCAATGTACTGGCAAAAATTTGGTGCTACTTGCCCACCTACAACGCATTAATTAACCTGAAAATATTTTTGTCTGGTGCAAACAGGCGCAGGAGCCTATTGTACAGTGTAAGGTGAGGGGGGTGGGGACATGTTGAGAAAATTGCATTAGTTTATGCTGCAGCCCATAACAATGAGGCACTGGTTCGTGTCTGAGTGGAAAGAAACTTTAATTTGTTTGAGCTTGAAAACAAGGACTTTTTGTGGCACCGTCTTTGCTGCCTAAATTCCGAAGTTACGACCTGTCAAGTTCTGACCTCGCTCAGCATCGCTGCACATTTCGCCTACCCATTCAAATCAACGTACTCTCAAAATGTTGGGCTACTTGCCCACCTAGTGCGCATTAAATACCCTGAAAATATTTTTGTCTGGTGCAAACAGGCACGGGAGCCTGTTGCACAGCGTCAGAGGAGAATGCTGGGCGGGCGGGTGTTGTGAAAATTTGCATTAGTTTATGCTACATCCCATAACAATGAGACACAGGTTCATGACTGAGTTGAAAGAAACTTTGAAAGACACTTTAATTTGTTCGAGTTGGAAAACCGGGCCTTTTTGTGTCACCGTCTTTGCTGCCTGAAAGACTTTTGTAGTTTTGGTTTAATTCCCAACTTCTATATTGATAGGACTTAATTCACTTTCAGGATTTCCTCATGTTACCAGACATTTAAACTCTCGGGGCTGGATTTTCCTCAACGAGACGAGTTGGGGGCGGGGCTGCTGCCTTTCGGGTTCGAATCCCACCCCCAGCGACATCTGACGCACCGACTCTATTATCCCCTGATTGACCTTGTTAAGCCCACCCTGCGGGCTTGCTGGCCAATTAAAGGAAAACCGGTGTCAGATGACGTCAGACGCTTCATCTGCCTGTTTTCTTAAATGCACATGAACTATCTATGTTTGACAGGTGATTCGACAGTGTTTGACAGCATTGAGGTGCTGTCATACACTGACAATCACTGTACAAAGGTTAGCCCTTGTACCCTGGCTCTCCAGTGACTGTCTCCTTCGGATGAAACAGATTGCAGCAGCAGATAAGGGCACAGAAGCGATCTGTCACTTCTCCCATTGAGGTGAGGCCACACAAACACTTCGGGCTGGATTTTGTCAATGGGGATGTGATGGAGTTGGAGCTCCCACTTTTTGGGTTGTAGTCCCGCCTCCATCGACTTGTGGCTAACTCACGCTATTTTCCCTTGATTGACCCCCAGTGGGCTCAGCAGGCCAATTAAGGGACACCTGGTTACTGTTGACGTCAGTGATTGACATTTCATCTGCCAAGAGCTTTTGACAGATGAAAAATCAGCGTTTGATAGCTCTGTGAAGCTGTCAAACACTGACAATCTGTCTTCTAACTTGAGTCCTTCTACTCAGACTCAGTTAGAGATCTCTCCAGACCTGAAAGCAGAATGCTGCAGCTTTTGACATTTCAGCGGCCATTCTGCTTTCTGTGCTGGTGAACTTTTATGACTCCCGCGAACTGAAGGAAGTAAGCCTGCAGGAGAAAGTAAAGGTAAATAAAACTTATTAAAACACTTTACACTTACCTCACACACTTACCTCTGCACACATGCACCCATCACTCACCTGCACAATGGACATCTCGACCCCTCCAACCCCTTCAGACCGACGATCTGCCTTGCTAAATTGGCGTGGTTCAGAGCCATCGGGAAGCCCGCACATCAGGGCTAAAAATAGGGAATAGTCAAAAAAGTGCCTGTTAACAGGCAGTTATTTGGCAGTAATCCCCTTCCCGCCTCGGGGAGGCGGCTCCCAGCACAGGATGGATACCCGCCTCCTGCGACATAGGCACAGAGGCGGGGTGGGATGGCTTCGTGCCTCTCGATTCTGCAATTTTCCCACCACTCCTGCCTCGAAACCCGCCTCCACAGGGCTTGGAAATTCGAGCCCTTCAAAACTTGTCACCTACAGAAAAATCTAAACACGTTAAAAATGACTTGCCCAACATTTCCTTACCTCTGATACTCACCAGTGTCCCATTGCATCCTTCACACCACTTCGGCAGCAGTCATCTATACACAAACATTACAACTGACCCACAGTATGCCTCAGTTATCCTGGTGGGGTTCCCCGACCTCGAGAAGCCGTCAGCAGAAGTCTAAAAATTGGAAAAAGCCTCTTAACTACCAATGGCTATAATCCTCTTCCCGCCGATAGGAATCGGGTCCCTGTGCAAATCGGGGACCCAACTGCTGGGAAGATTGGTTGGAGGTGGGTTGGGAGCGGGATCGGGACCTGCTCCCATTCTTTTTGATATTCCCAGCAGTCTCGGCTCCAAACCCGCCTCCTCAGGGCCGGTAAAATCCAGCCCTCGATTTTAGGTTGTTTCAATTAATCAAAAGTTACCTAGTCTAAAAGAGAAGAAACAAATTTGATAGGACCATAGGACTGTAATTATAGGTTTGTGTATTATAATCTTGGTTTGGGTGTTAAATACTATTACAATGATCGTAATTTTTTAATAAAATAGCATTTCTGGCTGCTAAATTATTAAAATGAGATTTGGACAAATCAGCAATCTCCTCTGTTTCCTGATTGGCTAAGAGCCAGGAAGTGAAAGGAGCACCGCCCCATGTGATCCCAGGTTCACATACGCACAATAGTGCGCCCCTGGGATCCGTGGGCCTCTATGCTGCGCACAACTCTGCAGCGTTTGCAAGGACATTTTTGATGGAGGGTTCGCACGAGGTTAGTGCGGATTTCATTCGGATGTTGGCGGCGTCCTCATTAGCTACACCACCAATCGCGAATTCAGAGCCAATGTTCCTGCCATTTATAATCAATGGGGGTGGGAACATTATAGATTGGTGAGAGCAGGTGATGAACTTCACGCCCAATAGTATTCATACATTTAATAAGGTTTTATAATGCTGATTTTATATTTTAAAGAGAAAAAACAGTAATTATATTGCTGCTGAATGTAAAGAGGAATCTGACATTATACAGTGAATCATGATGTTCAGAAAACATGTGATTTAGTTTGACACTGTATAGCCAAATGTCACTCAAGCTGAACAAGGAGTAATTGGACTTTTTTCTCCAGATATCGATGAATGTGCAACCAACACATCAACCTGTCAACAAATCTGCAACAATACAATTGGAAACTACACCTGCAGTTGTCGTCCTGGCTTCAGCATCAACATGAACAACACTTCTCTTTGTGATGGTAGGAAATCTTCAAATGTACGGATTCTCTGCAATTGCTGATTTGAAAATTATCCTCCAACTACCAGTTCTCATTGCCCTGCACATTGGTTTCAAGCAAGATCTTTTGATCTCCTTAATTACTGAGCAATCAGAGATTCACTACAATTTTCTGTATCCCTACACAATAGGGATATATTGATTGCAGAATATGTTAAAACTATTGTAGTACATCAGTGAGTTACCATGAAATTTCAAGTACCTTTCTCAGTTCCTAATCAATGGGCTGTGTTTTGCAATTCTGGACTCACCATTACTCAATGGCCCTGAATTTGTGGTCGGTATGATGGTGTACTCTAAGGGCTGGATTTTGATACTGGCGGTGTGTAGGAGGCGGGTCTACAGCGTTCGGGGTTGTAGTCCCGCCTCCATCGTGTTGTGGCCAACCCACGCAATTTTCACTTGATTGACCTTGTTGAGCCCGCCCAGTGGGCTCAGCAGGCCAATTAAGGGCCACCCGGCAACAGGTGACGTTACAGATTGACATTTCATCTGTCAAGAGGTTTTGACAGATGAAATATCAGCGTTTGACAGCTCTTTGAAGCTGTCAAACACCGTCAATCTGCACTCCAAGTTAATTCCTTCCTCTCAAGCTGATTTAGAGATCTCTCCAGAACAGAAAGCTGAATGCTGCAACTTTTGACAGCTTGCGGCCATTCTGCTTTCTGTGCTGATGAGATGAGGGACTCCCGAAACCTGAAGGAAGGAAGGTTGTAAAGGTAAGTAAAGGTAAGTAAAACTGCTTTAAACACTTTACATACACCAAACACACTTACCTCTGCACTCATGCACCCATCACACATCTGAACACCGGACATCTTAAACACTCCAAGCCTTTCAGCCCGACGGTCCGCCTCGCTAACTTGGCGTGGTTTGGAGCCGTCGGGAAACCCACACTTCAGGAATAAAAATAGGGATTAGGCTAAAAACTGCCTGTTAACTACTTGTTACCATGCAGTTAATTTGGCACTAATCCCCTTCCCACCTTGGGGAGGCGGCTCCCAGCACAGGTCGGGTATCCGCCACCTTTGAAACTGGCATGGAGGCGGGTTGGGGGTGGGATGGGCTCGTGCCCCCCGATTTCGATATTTTAACTCCCCACATGCCTCCAATCCTGCCTCCACAGCCCAATGAAAACCCTGCCCTCAGAGTGCGTTGTCACACCGACTTTGAAAAAAACCGCAAGTTCGGGATTTCCACATGTGCTAAATTCCGAACTTGTGATCTCTCAAGTGCCGACTGAGCGTCATTTCGCTGCACGTTTCAACTATCCCTTCAAATCAACGTACTGGCGAAAAGGTGGGCTAATTGCCCAGCTACTGTGCTTTAATTACCCTGAAAAATGTTTATGTCTGGTGCAAACAGGAGCAGGAGCCTGTTGCACAGCGTAAGGGGAGGAGGGTGATGAGAAAATGGTCTTAATTGATGCTGCAGCCCATAATAATGAGGCATTAATTCGTGTCTGAGTGGAAAGAACCTTTGAAAGAAACTTTCATTTGTTTGAGTTTGGAAGCAGGGCCTTTTTGTGTCAATGTCTTTGCTGCTTGAAAGACTTTTGTGGTTTTGGATTATTTCCCAACTTCTATATTGATAAGAATTAATTCACTTCCATGATTTCCTCATGTTATCAGACATTTAAACTCCCAATTTTAGATTGTCTCAATTAATGAAAATTCTAATAGAGGAGAAACAAATTCGCTGGGACTATAAGACTGTAATTATAGGTTTGTGTAGTATAATCTTGGCCAATGTATAATATACTATTGCAGTGTTCATAAACTATTAATAAAATAGCATTTCTGGCTGCTAAATTATTAAAATGAGTTGGGGGTAAATCAGCAATCTCCTCTGTATCCTGATTGGCTAAGAGCCAGGAAGTGAAAGGAGCCCCGCCCCACGTGATCCCAGGTTCACATACGCACAATGGTGCACCCATGGGATCCGTGGGCCTCTTTGCTGCGCACAACTCTGCAACGTTTGCAAGGACATTTTTGAAGGAGTGTTCGCACGAGGTAAGTGCGGATTTCATTTGGATGTTGGCAGCGTCTTCATTAGCTTGGCCGCCGACCGGGAATTCAGGGCCAATGTTCCTGTCATTTATAATCAATGGGGGTGGGAGCATTATAGTTTGGTGAGGGCAGGTGACGAAAGTCACGTCCAATAGTATCCATACATTTTGTACGGTCTTATAATGCTGATTTTATATTTTAAAGAGAAACAGCAATAATGATATTGCTGCTGTACAATATACAGTGCATCATGATTTTCAGAAAACATGTGATTTAGGTTGACAATGTAAGGCCAAATGTCACACGAGCTGAGGAGTAATTGGACTTTTTTCTCCAGATATCGATGAATGCGCAACCAACACATCAACCTGTCAACAAATCTGCAACAATACAGTTGGAAACTACACCTGCAGTTGCCGTCCTGGCTTTAGCATCAACATGAACAACACTTCTCTTTGTGATGGTAGGAAATCTTCAAATATACAGATTCTCTGCAATTGGTGATTTGAAAATTACCCTCCAACTACCAGTTCTCATTACCCTGCAGATTCTAGATGATTCTGAGCAATATCTTTTGTTCTCCTTAATTACTAAGCAATCAGAGGTTCACTACAATTTTCTGTGTCCCTACGCGATAGGGATATATTGATTACAGAATATGTTAAAACTATTGTAGTAAATCAGTGAGTTACCATGAAATTTCACGTTCCTTTCACAGTTTCTAATCAATGGGCTATGTTTTGCAGTTCTGAACTCGCCATTAGTCAATGGCCCTGAATCTGCGGTTGATATGATGGCATACTCTATGGGGGGAATTTTACTAGCCCTGGGGAGGCGGCTATTGAGGTGGGCCTGCCGTGTAATTGGCAGAAACTGGGAGCGGGTACCGAAACCGCTCCCAACCTACCTCTGTGCCACCTTCCCGGGAGGTGGGACCCGACTCGCGCAGGGACCCATTTCCTCGATGCGGGAAGGGGGTTACAGCCAATTAACTGCCTGTTAACAGGTAGTTAACATCCAGAAGCTTATCCCCATTTCATGCACACAAGTGCAAGCATTGCGACGGCTGCGACCCTTGCCAGGGTCAGCGAGGTGAGCAGTGTGTCTGCGACGGTGAGAGGGATCAAAAAGTCCACTGTGGAGGTGAGTGATGGTTGCAAGTGTGGATTGGTAAGCATGAGAGGTGAGTGTAAATTGTTAGAAAAGGTTTACTTACATTTGCTTCTTCATGCAGGCTTCAAACCTTGGGGATGCAGAGGCTCCTCATTTCAATGGCAGAGATGACAGAATGGTTGCTGCATTCTCCGATGCAGCAGCCATCTGATTGCTGCTGAGGAAAGAGGTTTGGTGAGTCTTCAGTACAAGGACTCACCATAGAACAGAGATTGTCAGCATTTGACAGCTTCTCAAAGCTGTCAAACACTGACAATACATCTGTCAAAAATTTTTGAGAGATGAAACGTGATACCCTGACGTCCTCTGTCACCGGCTTTCCCTTAATTGGCAGGTTTAACAAGGTCAGTCAAGGGAAAATAGCGTGGCTTGGCTGGACTTCGTTCGGGGTGGGACTGAAACCCAACAACCAGCAGACCCGCCCCCAATGCCTCCCCATTGACAAAATCCAGCCCTAAGAGTGAAACATCACACCGGCTTTGAAAATGACTGCAAGTTCGGGATTTCCGCATGTGCTAAATTCCGAAGTAGAGCGATCTGTCAAGATCCGACTGTCCTTCGGCTTTACTACACGTTTCACCTACCCATTCAAATCAATGTACCGGTGAAAAGTTGGGCTAATTGTATGGTGTATGTGCCTTTAAGAGCAATTGTGGTGTATGTGCCTTTAAGAGCCCCAGGTGTGCGTAATGCCGGTAATTGCCACTTGGGCTATATAAGCCTGTGTATTGTGTATATCCTTTAGAACCCCCCCCCCCAGACTTGCTTAGTAAATACCTATGAACCAACTCCTGTCTTCAGTGTCTTTATCTACACACGGACACTACAGTGGCGACGAAGTGGAAACGGACTTACCTGCAATTCGGCAGCACCTCAAGGACATCGATTCCTCCAGCGTCCAGAAGACTCAAGGAAGTAATAGAAACTGTGGTTTCACCAGCTGGCCAAGCTGGTGGCAGGTACTGCGCTAATCCTTCCTGGGCGTCAGGCTGGGGCTCCAGCGGCGGGCTCTACAGCTGAGACAGGCAGCGAAATCGGAGGCAAGCAATAACGGACTGGGAGGGTGCACTCGGGAGACGGCCGGCGCGGCAAGCAGGTCAGCGTTTAGACCTCCGTCGGGAACGAGTCTCCAACAGTGAATAGACGGAAACCACAGTAAAACAGCGTTGTTATCGGTAGCAGCGGCGGGAAAGCGCAGGAAGTGCCATATCGTTGCTACAGGGAGAAAAAAAAAAAAAAGCGCGGGAAGCGCCATATCTTTTTTGAAATGCCTAAGTCTGGCAATATTGATGCTTTTGATAATGAAACAGAGCCTAACTTTGGCAATATTGATGTTTTTGATAACAAGATAGAGGATTGGACCACATATGTAGAAAGAGTGGAGTTATTTTGCACCACAAATGGAATAGAAGATGAAAAAAATGCTTCAGTGCTTCTGGATCTAATGGGCGCAGAAACATACAAGCTGTTACGCAACTTAATCACTCCAGCCGAACCGATGGACAAGAATTTTGAGGAGATTGTTGATACCCTACACTGCCAATTCGAGGCAGGACTGGCAGATTCTCTGCAAGACAAATTCATCTGCGATCCCCTAAGTGTAGAAACACAAAAAAATGTATCTTCTGGAAAAGATTTAACACTGGACAAGGCTTTCAGTGCAATAGGAGCGGCAAAGATACAGCAAAGGCCACAGGACTTCGGCACCCATGAAATGACACGGGGTTTCGAGAGATGTTATCGCTGCGGCAGATCCAACCATGACCAGAGGGATTGCTGGTTCAAAGAAAAAGCATGCAGGCGATGCGGAAAGATGGGACACATTCCACGTGTATGCCGATCTGAAAATAAAAAATTCACTAACGGGAAAAGAATCAATAAGGAAAAGCACAGAAAGGTACAAATGATGACGGACAGTAGCTCCAAAGACCAGAAGAGCGATAGCGACTCCGGGAACAAGAGACTAAGCTCTCTCAAATTACATAATGTAATTGCCAATGAAGATTACCAGACCATTTGGGTTACCCTCATAATAGCAGGGTCCCCAGTTAAAATGGAGCTAGATACAGGATCAGCTCTAACCGTAATAAATCGACGAGATTACGAGAGGCTATTTTCGCATATACCTCTAAAAGACACATCCATTATCTTAAAAACATATACGGGGCAGAAAGTATACCCCAAAGGAAAAATAAAGGTGCCTGTGGTATACAACGGCAAAGAAATACAAAAGTTGTATTTATACATTCTACCAGATGGTGGTCCACCGTTGTTGGGACGTGAATGGATAAGGAAGATACGTTTAGACTGGCACTCCATTCAGGCACTGACGGTGACCAGTAAGGAAAAAAACAATGATGACATCATACCTGAACGATTAAAAGACATCTTGGCCAACGCCAAAGAAGTGTTTCAAGAGAAACTAGGAACCTTGAAAGGCATCACCGCCTCAATAAAAGTGGAAGATGCAGCAATTCCAAAATTTTTTAAGGCAAGTCCGGTGCCATACGCAATACGTCCGGCAGTCGAGGCAGAGCTGGAGAATTTGGAAAAGGCAGGCGTATTATCCAAAATAGATTGGAGCGAATGGGCAACACCCATCGTTCCAGTCATGAAAAAAGCATTGAAAAATAACACTGAGGAACAGAGAAAAATTCGCATCTGTGGGGACTTTAAGGTGACTGTAAACCCGGTCCTTCACATGGTACAGTATCCTCTTCCGAGGATAGAAGATATTTTCGCCTCACTATCCGGAGGAAAATGTTTCACAAAAATTGACTTCGCACAGGCATATCTACAGATGGAGGTTGAGGAGACCTCTAAAAAGTATCTCACAATAAACACACACAAAGGCCTGTACCAGTACAATCGACTGGTTTTTGGAGTAGCATCAGCTCCAGCTATCTGGCAAAGAGCTATGGAGCAAGTCCTGCAAGGGATTCCGGGGACTCAGTGTTACCTAGACGACATCCTTATAACAGGAGAAAACGACAACGAGCACCTTGCCAATTTGGAGCAGGTGCTCACTAGGCTGAAAGAACGGGGCCTATGAGCAAATCGCCCCAAGTGCGAATTTTTCCAAAATCAGATATATTGTGGCCACATAATTAATAAGGAAGGGTTGCATAAGTCACCTGAAAAAATTGAAGCAGTTATAAAAGCCCCAGCGCCTGAAAATGTTTCACAATTGAGGTAATTCCTGGGATTAATAAATTACTATCATAAATTTTTACCGAACTTATCAACTATTCTGCACCCTCTTAATGATCTTCTACGCGCAGGAGTGATTTGGAAATGGAACGAAGACTGTAAACGTGCCTTCCATAAATGTAAAGACTTAATCACATCCGAGACAGTTTTGGCTCATTACAACCCATCACTACCAATCAGACTGGCGTGCGATGCATCCCCTTACGGCATAGGAGCGGTATTGTCCCATAGATTCCCTGATGGCTCGGAACGGCCGATAGCTTTTGTGTCACGCTCATTGAACTCAGCTGAGCGTAACTATTCCCAGATAGACAGGGAAGCACTCAGCCTGGTATGGGGAGTGAAGAAATTGAACCATTACCTACACGGACAAAAATTTACCTTGCTGACTGACCATCAACCCCTCATCTCCATATTCAACCCTAAGAAAGGTGTCCCCATTATGACGGCACAAAGACTACAGAGGTGGTCCCTTTTTCTAGGGGCACACCAATACAACATTGAATACAAAGGGTCAGAACAGCATGGGAATACTGACGGTTTATCGCGCCTGCCGTTGCCAACGATAGCAGAGGCACCTACAGTAGACCCAGTAGAGATATTCCACTCTACCATAGTGGAATGTCTACCGGTGACAAATTCTGCCATTGAAAGGGAGACAAGAAATGACCCTACTCTCTCACGGGTCTACGATTTAACAATAAAGGGATGGCCAGCACATGGCGAACGACTGTTGCCAGCATTCTCGCAAAGAAGAGAACAGCTGTCAGTGTGCTGAGGAACCTTGATGTGTGGATCCAGAGTGGTGATTCCACCCAAACTCCAGGATAAAGTGCTAAAGGAGCTTCACAAGGGGCATCTGGGTGGAGTGAAAATGAAGAACCTAGCTAGGGCGTTTGTATGGTGGCCAGGTATCGATGGAGACATCGAAGACATGATCAAGAGCTGCCTAGGATGCCAGAAGGTCCAAAATGCTCCGCCACAGGCCCCTCTACATCCATGGGAGTGGCCCTCATCTCCCTGGCAAAGGGTGCACATCGACTTTGCTGGTCCATTTATGGACTCAATGTTCTTAATCGCAGTTGATGCACACTCCAAGTGGCCGGAGGTAATAAAGATGTCCTCCACCACCACGGAAAAAACCATCACAGTATTAAGGACCATATTTGCCAGGAATGGGCTGCTGGAACAGATATGTTCTGATAATGGACCGCAATTTGTGTCCGAAGAATTCAGAAAGTTCTTAAAGAACAATGGGGTAAAGCACTACACGTCCGCCCCATACCATCCCGCCACCAATGGATTGGCTGAAAGGTTTGTCCAGACCTTTAAGAAGGCCATAAAGGCCATGGGTAATGAAGACATAAAACTTCAGCACAAGGTGGATAACTTCTTATTTGCATATAGGAATGCAACACATATGGTTACAAACCAAACTCCCGCCATGATGTTCTGCAATAGAAACCTAAGATGCCGGCTGGATTTGGTCAAGCCCAACACCCGAAGGGACGTGGAGAACCGGCAGTTTCAGGGCATGAATGAAAGGCCAACTAGGGCCTTCCAGACAGGCCAACCGGTTTTGGCCCGGGACTACCGTACCGAGAAATGGCAGCCTGGAACTATCTGCACACGACTAGGGCCACTGATGTATACCGTGGACATCGGAGAAAGCATAATAAGGCGCCATGCTGACCAAATCATCAAGTCATCCGAAAAGGGACAACCTACACCACCACGCTATACATCTAACGATGAAGTAGAGATACCCACATCTACCTCCGATCCGGTGATACTGGAACCCGATGAACCCGACACTGGCCTTCAAGCCCAATCAGCCTTGCCAGAAGAACCTACTACACCACCAGAAACTACTACACCCCCGAGGCGTTATCCGGACCGAGTCAGGAAGCCTCCTGAGAGACTAACTTATAATTAATTAATACAGCAATGTATATTATTTTGCATATAACATGTAATTAATAATTACTTAAAATATGATGTACTAGTTAGCTAGAAGGGGAGGAATTGTGGTGTATGTGCCTTTAAGAGCCCCAGGTGTGCGTAATGCCGGTAATTGCCACTTGGGCTATATAAGCCTGTGTATTGTGTATATCCTTTAGAACCACCCCCCCCAGACTTGCTTAGTAAATACCTATGAACCAACTCCTGTCTTCAGTGTCTTTATCTACACACGGACACTACAAATTGCACAATGACTGCGCATTTTTATCGGTTTGTTTAATATAATCTTGGTTTGGTTGTTAAATACTGTTACAATGATTGTAATTATTTAATAATATAGCGTTTCTGGCTGCTAAGTTATTAAAATGAGATGTGGGCAAATCAGCAAGCTCCTCAGTTTGCTGATTGGCTAAGAGCTAGGACGTGAATGGAGCCCCGCCCCACGTGATCCCAGGTTCACATACGCATAATGTTGCGCCCCTGGGATCCGTGGGCCTCTATGCTGCGCACAACTCTGCAGCGTTTGCAAGGGCATTTTTGAAAGGGGTTTGGCACGAGGTGAGTGCGGATTTCATTCGAATGTAGGCCACCGACCGCGAATTCAGGGCCAATATTCCTGTCATTTATAAACAATGTGGGCGGGAACATTATAGTTTGATGAGGGCATGTGACGAAAGTCACATCCAATAGTATCCATACATTTAGTAAGATTTTATAATGCTGATTTTATATTTTAAAGAGAAACAACAATAATGATATTGCTGCTGAATGTAAAGAGGAATCTTACAATACACAGTGCATCATGATGTTCAGAAAACAGGTGATTTAGGTTGACACTGTACGGCTAAATGTCACAAACTGAACGAGGAGTAATTGGACTTTTTTCTCCAGATATCGATGAATGTGCAACCAACACATCAACCTGCGAACAAATCTGTAACAATACAATTGGAAACTACACCTGCAGTTGTCATCCTGGCTTCCGCATCAACATGAACAACACTTCTCTTTGTGATGGTAGGATATCTTCAAATGTACGGATTCTCTGCAATTGATGATTTGAAAATTATCCTCCAACTACCAGTTTTCATTGCTTTTCAAACCATCTAGAATTTGAAGGGCAATCAGTGATTCACTACAATTTTCTCTGTCCCTATGCAATAGGGATATATTGATTGCAGAATATGTTAAAACTATTGTAGTAAATCAGTGAGTTGCTATGAAATTTCAAGTATCTTTCTCAGTTTCTAATCAATGGGCTGTGTTTTGCCGTTCTGCACTCGCCATTACTCAATGGCCCTGAATTTGCGGTCGGTATGAGGGTGTACTCTAAGAGTGTAGTTTGGTGAGGGCAGGTGACAAAAGTCACACCCAATAGTATCCATACATTTAGTAAGGTTTTACAATGCTGATTTTATATTTTAACAATAAACAGCATTAATGATATTGCTGCTGAATGTAAAGAGGAATCTGACATTATACAGTGCATCATGATCGGTTGAAAACATGTGATTCAGGTTGACAATGTACAGCCAACTGTCGCTCAAGCTGAACGAGGAGTAATTGGACTTTTTTCTCCAGATATCGATGAATGTGCAACCAACACATCAACCTGTCAACAAATCTGCAACAATACAATTGGAAACTACACCTGCAATTGTCATCCTGGCTTCAGCATCAACATGAACAACACATCTCTTTGTGATGGTAGGAAATCTTCAAATATACAGATTCTCTGTAAATGATAATTTGAAAATGATCCTTCAACTAGCATTTCCCGTTGCCCTGCACATTCTAGATGTATTCAAGCAAAGTCTTTTGTTCTCCTTAATAATTAAATAATGAGAGACCCACGACAATTATCTGTGTCCCTACACAATAGGGATATATTGATTGCAGAATATGTTAAAGCTATTGTAGTAAATCAGTGAGTTTGCATGAAATTTCAAGTACAGTTTCTAATCAATGGGCTGTGTTTTGCAATTCTGGACTCGCCATTACTCAATGGCCCTGAATCTGTGGTCTGTATGATGGTGTACTCTAAGGGCTGGATTTTGATACTGGAGGCGTGTAGGAGGCGGGTCTACAACATTCGGGGTTGTCATCCCGCCTCCATCGAGTTGTGGCCAACCCACGCGATTTTCAGTTGATTTGCCTTGTTGAGCCCGCCCAGCGGGCTCAGCAGGCCAATTAAGGGCCACCCGACAACAGGTGACGTCACAGATTGACATTTCATCTGTCAAAGCTGTCAAACACTGAGAATCTGTACTCCAAGTTAATTCCTTCCTCTCAGGCTGATTTAGAGATCTCTCCGGAACAGAAAGCTGAATGCTGCAACTTTTGACAGCTCGCGGCCATTCTGCTTTCTGTGCTGATAAGATGAGGGACTCCCGAGACCTGAAGGAAGGAAGGCTGTAAAGGTAAGTAAAGGTAAGTAAAACTGCTTTAAACACTTTACAGACACCAAACACACTTACCTCTGCACTCTTGCACCCATCACTCACCTGAACACCGGACATCTCGAACCCTCCAAGCCTTTAAGCCCGATGATCCGCCTCGCTAACTTGGCGTGGTTTGGAGCCGTCGGGAAACCCACACTTCAGGAATAAAAATAGGGATTAGGCTAAAAACTGCCTGATAACTAACTGTTAACAGGCAGTTAATTGGCACTAATCCCCTTCCTGCCTCGGGGAGGCGGCTCCCAGCACAGGTCGGGTATCCGCCTCCTTTGAAACTGGCATGGAGGCGGGTTGGGGGTGGGATGGGTTCGTGCCCCCGAATTTCGAGATTTTAACCCCCCACACGCCTCCAATCCCGCCTCCACAGCCCAATGAAAATCCTGCCCTTCGAGTGCGTCGTCATATCAACTTTGAAAATGAATGCAAGTTCGGGATTTCCACATGTGCTAAATTCCGAAGTTGTGATCTGTGAAGTTCCAACTGCGCGCCGGCTTCGCTGCACGTTTCACCTACCTATTCAAATCAGTGTACTGGCGAAAAGTTAGGCTAATTGCCCAGCTACTGCACTTTAATTACCCGGAAAAATGTTTACGTCTGCTGCAAACAGGCGCAGGAGCCTGTTGCACAGCGTACGGGGAGGAGGGAGATGAGAAAATGGTCTTCATTTATGCTGCATCCCATAATAATGAGGCACTGGTTCGTGTCTGAGTGGCAAGAACCTTTGAAAGAAACTTTCATTTGTTTGAGTTTGGAAACAGGGCCTTTTTGTGTCAACGTCTTTGCTGCTTAAAAGACTGTTGTAGTTTTGGTTTATTTCCCAACTTCTATATTGATAAGATTTAATTCACTTCCATTATTTCCTCATGTTATCAGACAATTTAACTCTCAAATTTAGATTGTTTCAATTAATCAAAAGTCTAATAGAGGAGAAATAAATTTGCTAGGACTATAAGACTGTAATTATAGGTTTGTGTATTATAATCTTGGCTTGTGTATTATATACTATTACAGTTTTCATAAACTATTAATAAAACAGAATTTCTGGCTGCTAAATTATTAAAATGAGTTATATTGTATTGATGATTTGAAAATTATCCTCCAACTAGCATTTGTAATTGCCCTGAACATTCTAGGTGGTTTCAAGCAAAATCTTTTGTTCTCCTTAATTACTAAGCAATCAGAGATTCACTATAATTTTCTGTGTCCCTACACAGTAGGGATATATTGACTGCAGAATATGATAAAATTATTGTAGAATATCAGTGAATTACCATAAAATGTCAAGTACCTTCCACAGTTTCTAATCAATAGGCTGTGTTTTGCAGTTCTGGACATGCCATTGCTCAATGGCCCTGAATTTGCAGTCAGTATGATGGTGTACTCTAAGAGTGCGTCATCATACTGGCTTTGAATATGACTGCAAGTTCGGGATTTCCACATGTGCTAAATTCCGAAGTTGCGATCTCTCAAGAACCGACTGTGCGTCGACTTCACTGCACGTTTCACCTACCCGTTCAAAGCAACGTACGGGCAAAAAGTTGGGCTAATTGCTCACTTGCTGCGCATTAATTACCCAGAAATGTTTTTCCTCTGGTGCAAAGAGGTGCAGGAGCCTGTTGCACAGCGTCAGGGGAAGACGGTGGGGAGCAGTTGAGAAAATTGCATTTGTTTATGCTACAACCCATAACAATGAGGCACTGGTTCATGTCTGAGTGGAAAGAAACTTTGAAAGAAACTTTCATTTGTTTGAGTTCGAAAACACAGCCTTTTTGTGTTACCGCCTTTGCTGCCTGAAAGACTGTTGTAGTTTTGGTTTAATTCCCATCTTCTATATTGATAGGATTTACTTCACATTCATGATTTCCTCATGTTATCAGACATTTAAACTCTCAGGGCTGGATTTTTCCTCACCGAGACGAGTTGGGGGCGGGACTATTTCCGGGTTCTAGTCCCGCCCCCAGTGACGTCCGACGCACCGGCGCTATTTTCCCCTGATTGGCCTTGTTAAGCTCGCCCAATGGGCTTGCTGGCCAATTAAGGGAAAGTCAGCGTCAGATGATGTCAGTTGATGACAATTCATCTGCCAGATTTCTTAAAGGCAATTGAACCATCTATGTTTAACAAATGATTTGACAGTGTTTGACAACATTGAGGTGCTGTCAAACACTGACAATCACTGTACAAAGTTGAGTGCTTGCACCCAGGCTCTCCAGTGACTCTATGCTTAGGATGAAACAGATGGCAGCTGCAGGGGAGGGTACAGAAGCGATCTGTCACTTCTCCCATTGAGTTGAGGCCACACAAATACTTCAAAGCTTGCCACCTACAGAAAAATCTAAACACGTTAAAAATGACTTTCCCAACATTTCCTTACCTCTGATACTCACCAGTGTCCCATTACATCCTTCACACCGCTTCTGCAGCTGTCATCTATACACAAACATTAAAACAGACCCACAGCAACCCTCATTTGCCCGGGCAGGATTCTCCGACGTCGAGACGCCGGCAGGAGAAGTCTAATAATTGGAAAAAGCCTCTTAACTGCCTGTTAACTACCTGTTAACAGGCGGTTAAGTGTCTATAATCCCTGAGGTAGCGCACAATTCCCAAATGTTAGTGCCTTAACAGACATGTGTAGCCCTTGATTTTGTGCACCAATCACCCCCAGGGGAGCTGGAGATGAATTTCACAGTTCCCGGCGCTAATTTGTGCCTTTGACTTACATAGTTTGCTTTGTTTAGATTTAAGACCCTTGTTTCGGATTTTACTAAGTCTCTTTCAAACTTAAGATAAAATTCTATCATATAAAGGTCACTCTTCCCTAAATTTAGGAAGGTTTTATAATACTGATTATAAATTTTAAAGAGAAACAAAATGAATTATATTGCTGCTGAATGTAAAAAGGAATCTGACAATATACATTGATTCATGATATTCAGAAAACATGTGATTTAGGTTGACACTGAGCGAGGAGTAATTGGACTTTTTTCTCCAGATATCGATGAATGCGCAACCAACACATCAACCTGTCAACAAATCTGCAACAATACAATTGGAAACTACACCTGCAGTTGCCGTCCTGGCTTTAGCATCAACATGAACAACACTTCTCTTTGTGATGGTAGGAAATCTTCAAATATATGGTTTCTCTGCAATTGATGATTTGAAAATTATCCTCCAACTTCCAGTTCTCATTGCCCTGCACACTCTAGATGGTTTCAAGCAATGTGTTTTGTTCTCCTTAATTCCCAAGCAATCAGAGATTCACTACAATTTTCTGTGTCACTACGCAATAGGGATATATTGATTACAGAATATGTTAAAACTATTGTAGTAAATCAGTGAGTTACAATGATTTTTCACGTATCTTGCACAGTTTCTAATCAATGCTCTGTGTTATGCAGTTCTGGACTCGCCATTAGTCAATGGCTCTGAATCTGTGGTTGGTATGATGGCGTACTCTATGGGGGGAATTTTACTTGCCCTGGGGAGGCGGCTATTGAGGCGGGCCTGCCGGGAACTTGGCAGAAACTGGGAGCAGGTACCGAAACCGCTCCCAGCCTACCTCCGTGCCATCCTCCCGGAAGGTGGGACCCGACTCATGCAGGGACCCATCTCCTCGATTTGGGAAGGGGATTACAGCCAATTAACTGCCTGGTAACAGGTAGTTAACATCAGTTAAGAAGCTTATCCCCATTTCACGCACACAAGTGCAGGCTTCGCGACGGCTGCGAACCTCACCAGGGACAGCGAGGCGAGCAGTGGGTCTGTGGGGGTGAGAGGGATCAAATAGTCCACTGTGGAGGTGAGTGATGGGGCGGGACTGAAACCCAACAACCAGCAGACCCACCCCCAATGCCTCCCCATTGACAAGATCCAGCCCTAAGAGTGAAACATCACACCGGCTTTGAAAATGACTGCAAGTTCAGGATTTCCGCATGTGCTAAATTCCGAAGTAGAGCGATCTGTCAAGATCCGACTGTCCTTCGGCTTTACTACACGTTTCACCTACCCATTCAAATCAACATACTGGTGAAAAGTTGGGCTAATTGCCCAACGACTGCGCATTATTATAGGTTTGTTCAATATAATCTTGGTTTGGGTGTTAAATACTTTTACATGATCGTAATTTATTAATTAAATAGCATTTTTGGCTGCTAAATTATTAAAATGAGTTGTGGGTAGATCAGCAATCCCCTCTGTTTCCTGATTGGCTTAGAGCCAGGAAGTGAAAGGAGCCCCGCCCATGTGATCCCAGGTTCACATACACACAATGGTGCGCCCCTGGCATCGGCGGGCCTCTATGCTGCGCACAACTCTGCAGCGTTTGCAAGGACATTTTTGATGGAGGGTTCGCACGAGGTAAGTGCGGATTTCATTCGGATGTTGGCGGCGTCCTCATTAGCTATGCCGCCAATCGCTAATTCAGGGCCAATGTTCCTGTCATTTATAATCAATGGGGGCGGGAACATTATAGTTTGGTGAGGGCAGGTGACAAAAGTCACACGCAATAGTATCCATACATTTAATAAGGTTTTATAATGTTGATTTTATATTTTAACGATAACCAACACCAATGATATTGCTGCTGAATGTAATGAGGAATCTGACATTCTACAGTGCATCGTGATGTGTTGAAAACATGTGATTTAGGTTGACAATGCACAGCCAAATGTCACTCAAGCTGAGCGGGGAGTAATTGAACTTTTTTCTCCAGATATCGATGAATGCGCAACCAACACATCAACCTGTCAACAAATCTGCAACAATACAATTGGAAACTACACCTGCAGTTGCCATCCTGGCTTCAGCATCAACATGAACAACACTTCTCTTTGTAATGGTAGGAAATCTTCAAATATACAGAATCTCTGCAATTGATGATTTGAAAATTATCCTTCAACAAGCATTTCCCATTGCCCTGCACATTCTAGATGTATTCAAGCAATGTATTTTGTTCTCCTTAATAATTAAATAATGAGAGACTCATGACAATTATCTGTGTCCCTACCCAATAGGGATATATTGATTGCAGAATATGTTAAAACTATTGTAGTAAATCAGTGAGTTACCATGAAATTTCAAGTACCTTTCACAGTTTCTAATCACTGGGCTGTGTTTTGCAATTCTGGACTCGCCATTACTCAATGTCCCTGAATCTGTGGTCAGTATGATGGTGTACTCTAAGACTGTGTTGTCAGACCGACTTTGAAAATGACTGCAGGTTCGGGATTTCCGCATGTGTTAAATTCCGAAGTTACGAACTGTGAAATTCCGACAGCGCGTCGGCTTCACAGCACGTTTCACCTATCCATTCAAATCAACGTACTGGTGAAAAGTTGGGCTACTTGCCCACCTACAGCGCGTTAATTAACCTGAGAATATTTTTCTCCGGTGCAAACAGGCGCAGGAGCATGTTGCACATTGTAAGGGGAGGGGGGTGGGGACATGCTGAGAAAATTGCATTAGTTTATGCTACAGCCCATAACAATGAGGCACCGGTTCATGTCTGAGTGGAAAGAAACTTTGAAAGAAACTTTAATTTGTTTGAGCTTGAAAACAATTACTTTTTGTGGCACTGTCTTTGCTGCCTAAATTCCGAAGTTACGATCTGTCAAGTTCCGACCTCGCGTCAGCATCGCTGCACGTTTCACCTACCCATTCAAATCAACGTACTTGCAAAATGTTGGGCTACTTGCCCACCTACTGCGCATTAAATACCCTGAAAATATTTTTGTCTGCTGCAAACAGGCACAGGAGCCTGTTGCACAGCGTCAGGGGAGGATGCTGGTGGGCGGGTGTTGTGAAAATCGCATTAGTTTATGCTACATCCCATAACAATGAGACACAGGTTCATGTCTGAGTCAAAAGAAACTTTGAAAGAAACTTTAATTTGTTTGAGTTGGAAAACAGGGCCTTGTTGTGTCACCATCTTTGCTGCCTGAAAGACTTTTGTGGTTTTGGTTTAATTCCCCACTTCTATATTGATAGGACTTAATTCACTTTCATGATTTCCTCATGTTACCAGACATTTAAACTCTCGGGGCTGGATTTTCCTCACCGAGACGAGTTGGGGGCGGGACTGCTGCCTTTCGGGTTCTAATCCCGCCCCCAGCGACGTCCGACGCACCGACTCTATTATCCCCTGATTGACAAGGAAAGCCGGTGTCAGATGATGTCAGATGCTTCATCTGCCTGTTTTCTTAAAGGCACATGAACTATCGATGTTTGACAGGTGATTCGACAGTGTTTGACAGCATTGAGGTGCTGTCATACACTGACAATCACTGTACAAAGGTGAGCCCTTGCACCCTGGCTCTCCAGTGACTGTCTTCTTCGGATGAAACAGATTGCAGCAGCAGATAAGGGCACAGAAGCGATCTGTCACTTCTCCCATTGAGGTGAGGCCACACAAACACTTCGGGCTGGATTTTGCCAATGGGGACGTGATGGAGGCGGGACTCCCACTTTTTGGGTTGTAGTCCCACCTCCATTGACTTGTGGCCAACCCACGCTATTTTCCCTTGAATGACCTTGTTAAGCCCGCCCAGCGGGCTCAGCAGGCCAATTAAGGGACACCTGGTTACTGGTGATGTCAGTGATTGACATTTCATCTGTCAAGAGCATTTGACAGATGAACAATCAGCGTTTGACAGCTCTGTGAAGCTGTCAAACACTGACGATCTGTCTTCTAACTTGAGTCCTTCTACTCAGACTCAGTTAGAGATCTCTCCAGACCAGAAAGCAGAATGCTGCAGCTTTTGACATTTCAGCGGCCATTCTGCTTTCTGTGCCGGTGAACTGAGGGACTCCCGAGAAATGAAGGAAGGAAGCCTGCAGGAGAAAGTAAAGGTAAGTAAAACTTATTAAAACACTTTACACTTACCTCACACACTTACCTCTGCACACATGCACCCATCACTCACCTGCACAACGGACATCGTGAACCCTCCAACCCCTTCATAGAAACATAGAAGATAGGAGCAGGAGTTGGCCATTCGGCCCCTCGAGCCTGCTCTGGCATTCAATGCGATCATGTCTGATCATCCAAATTCAGTACCCGGTCCCTGCTTTCTCCCCATACCACTTGATCCCTTTAGCCTTAAGAAATATATCCAACTCCTTCTTGAATATATTTAATGTATTGGCCTCTACTGTCTTCTGTGGTAGAGAATTCCACAGGTTCACCACTCTCTGGGTGAAGAAATTCCTCCTCATCTCTGTCCTAAATGGCTTACCCCTTATCCTTAGACTATGAGCCCTGGTTCTGGACTCCCCGACCATCGGGAACATCCTTCCTGGATCTAGTCTGTCTAGTCCTGTTAGAATTTTATAAGTTTCAATGAGATCCCCTCTCATTCTTCTAAACTCCAGCGAGTATAAGCCCAGTCAACCAAATCTCTCCTCATACGTCATTCCTGCCATCCCAGGTATCAGTCTGGTGAATCTTCGCTGCACTCCCTCCATGGCAAGAACATCCTTCCTCAGATAAGGCGACCAAAACTGCACACAATACTCAAGATGTGGTCTCACCAAGGCCCTGTACAACTGCAGCAAGTCATCCTTGTTCCTGTACTCAAACCCTCTCGCTACGAAGGCCAACATACCATTTGCCTTCTTAACCGCCTGCTGCACCTGCATGCTTACCTTCAGCGACTGGTGCACAAGGACACCCAGGTGTCGTTGCACTTCCCCTTCTCCCAATCTATTGCCGTTCAGATAATAATCTGCCTTCCTGTTTTTGACACCAAAGTGGATAACCTCGCATTTATCCACATTATATTGCATCTGCCATGCTTCTGCCCAATCACCCAACCTGTCCAAATCATACTGGAGTTTCTCGGCATCCTCCTCACAGCACACATGCCCTCCCAGCTTTGTGTCATCTGCAAACTTGGAGATATTACATCTAGTTCCCTCATCTAGATCATTAATATATATTGTGAATAGCTGGGGTCCAAGGACCGATCTCTGCGGTACCCCACTAGTCACTGCCTGCCACTCGGAAAAAGACCCGTTTATTCCAACTCTTTGCTTTCTGTCTGCCAACCAGTTCTCTATCCAAGTCAATACCTTGCCCCCAATCCCATGTGCCTTAACTTTACACGCTAATCTCTTATGCTGGACCTTATCGAAAGCCTTTTGAAAGTCCAAATACACCACATCCACTGGTTCTCTCTTAGCTATTTTACCAGTTACATCCTCAAAAAATTCCAGTAGATTAGTCAAGCACGATTTACCTTTTGTAAATCCATGTTGACTTTGTCCGATCCTGTCACTGTTTTCCAAGTGCTCTGCTATTACATCTTTTATAATGGACTCTAGCATTTTCCCCACTACCGATGTCCGACTTACTGGTCTGTAATTCCCTGTTTTCTCTCTACCACCTTTTTTGAATAGTGGGGTAACATTTTCTACCCTCCAATCCATGGGTACTGTTCCACAGTCTATCGAATGTTGGTAGATGACCAGCAATGCATCTACTATTTCTAGGGCCACTTCCTTAAGTACCCTAGGATGTAGATTATCAGGCCCTGAGGATTTATCGGCCTTCAAACCCGTCAATTTCCCTAACACCATTTCTCTACAAATACTGATATCTTTCAGTTCCTCACTTTCATCAGACCCTATGTTCCCCGACATCTCTGGGAGGTTATTTGTGTCCTCCTTTGTGAAGACAGAACCAAAGTATGTATTTAATTGGTCTGCCATTTCTTTGTTCCCCATTATAAATTCCCCTGATTCTGACTGCAAGGGACCTGTGCTTGACTTCACCAATCTTTTTCTCTTCACATATCTATAAAAGCTTTTGCAGTCAGTTTTTATGTTTCCTGAAGCTTACTCTCATACTCTATTTTCCCCCTCTTAATTAATCCCTTTGTCCTCCTTTGTTGAATCCTAAACTGCTCCCAATCCTCAGGTTTACTGCTCTTTCTGGCCAATTTATATGTCCTCTCCTTGGATCTTATGCTATCCCTAATTTCCCTTGTTAGCCATGGTTGAGTCACCTTTTTTGTTTTATTTTTATTCCAAACTGGGATGAACAAATTCTGTAGTTCATCCATGCGGTCTTTGAATGTTTGCCATTGCCTATCCACTGTCAACCCTTTGAGTGACATTCCCCAATCAATCCTACCCAACTCGCGCCTCATACCATCGTAGTTTCCTTTATTTAAATTCAGGACCCTAGTTTCTGAGTCAACTACTTCAGTCTCCATCTTAATGAAGAATTCTATCATATTATGATCGCTCCGACCCAAGGGACCTCGTACAACAAGATTGCTAATGAATCCTTTCTCATTACATAATACCCAGTCTAAGATGGCCTGATCTCTTGTTGGTTCCTCGACATATTGGTCCAGGAAACCATCGCGCAAACACTCCAGGAATTCCTCCTCCACAGTATTTTTACTATTTTAGTTAGCCCAATCTATATGTAGATTAAAGTCACCCATGATAACTTTTGTGCCCTTATTGCACGCTTCTCTAATTTCCCTTTTAATGCCATCCCCAACCTCCGCATTACTGTTTGGAGGTCTGTATACCACTCCCACTAACGTTTTCTGCCCCTTGGTATTTCTCAGTTCTAACCATACAGATTCCACATCATCAGAGCTAATATCCTTCCTTACAATTGTGTTAATCCCCTCTTTAACCAGCAATGCTACCTAACCTCCTTTTCCTTTTTGCCTATCATTTCTGAATATTGAATACCCCTGGATGTTGAGTTCCCAGCCTTATTAACTTGGCGTGCTTCAGAGCTGTCAGGAAGCCCACACTTCAGTGCTAAAAATAGGGATTAGACAAAAAACTGCCTGTTAGCTCCCTGTTAACAGGCGGTTAATTGGAACTAATCCCTTTCCCGCCTCAGGGAGGCAGCTCCCAGCACAGGTCGCATACCTGCATCCTGGGACATTGGCACGGTGGTGGGTTGGGGGCGAGATGGGTTCGTGCCCCCCGATTCTGCAATTTTCCCACCACTCCCGCCTCGAAACCCGCATCCACGGGGCTTGGAAATTCGAGCCCTTCAAAACTTGTTACCTACAAAAAAATCTAAACACGTTAAAAATGACTTGCCCAACATTTCCTTACCTCTGATTCTCACCAGTGTCCCATTGCATCCTTCACACCACTTCGGCAGCAGTCATCTATACACAAACATTACAACAGACCCACAGTATGCCTCACTTATCCTGGTGGGGTTCCCCGACTTCGAGAAGCCGGCAGCAGAAGTCTAAGAATTGGAAAAAGCCTCTTAACTGCCTGTTAACTACCTGTTAACAGGCAGTTAAGTGACTATAATCCTCTTCCCACCGATAGGAGTCGGGTCCCTGCGCAAATTGGGGACCCGACTCCCAGGAAGATTGGTTGGAAGTGGGTTGGGAGTGGGATCGGGGCCCGCTCCCATTCTTTTTGATGTTACCAGCAGTCTTGGCTCCAAACCCGCCTCCTCAGGGCTGGTAAAATCCAGCCCTCAATTTTAGATTGTGTCAATTAATCATAAGTTACTTAGTCTAATAGAGGAGAAACAAATTCAATAGGACTATAAGACAGTAATTATAGGTTTGTGTATTATAATGTTGGTTTGGGCGTTAAATACTATTACAATGATCGTAATTTATTAAAATGAGTTGTGGCCAAATCAGCAATCTCCTCTGTTTCCTGATTGGCTAAGAGCCAGGAAGTGAAAGGAGCCCCGCCCCATGTGATCCCAGGTTCACATACGCACAATGGTGCGCCCCTGGGATCCGTGGGCCTCTATGCTGTGCACAACTCTGCAGTGTTTGCAAGGACATTTTTGAAGACGTGTTCGCACGAGGTAAGTGCGGATTTCATTCGGATGTTGGTGGCATCCTCATTAGCTACGCCGCCGACCGCGAATTCAGGGCCAATGTTCCTGTCATTTATAATCAATGGGGGCGGGAACATTAATTTTGGTGAAGGCAGCTGACGAAAGTCACACCCAATAGTATCCATACATTTAGTAAGGTTTTATCATGCTGATTTTATATTTTAAAGGGAAACAACACGAATGATATTGCTGCTGATGTAAAGAGGAATTTGACATTATATAATGCTTCGTAATCGGTTGAAAACATGTGATTTAGTTTGACAATGTACGGCCAAATGTCACACAAACTGAGCGAGGAGTAATTGGACTTTTTTCTCCAGATATTGATGAATGTGCAACAAACACATCAACCTGTCAACAAATCTGCAACAATACAATTGGAAACTACACCTGCAGTTGCCGTCCTGGCTTCAGCATCAGCATGAACAACACATCTCTTTGTGATGGTAGGAACTCTTCAAATATACAGATTCTCTGTAAATGATAATTTGTAAATGATCCTTCAACTAGCATTTCCCATTGCCCTGTACATTCTAGATGTATTCAAGCAAAGTCTTTTTTTCTCCTTAATAATTAAATAGTGAGAGACTCACAACAATTATCAATGTCCCTACACAATGGGGATTGACGTAAGAAAACTACTAGACACTTGGTCTAAGCGTTAAACAAAGCTTTAATCAATTGTTTTACAACATGGAGGTATAGTTGTGTCCTTCACTAGTTCCTGTTAAGAATGTCCTGCGCAAGTGGGGCCCGTGCCCGAGTGTTTATACTCTCCCTGGACAGCGCCACCCGTAGTCCGCTCAGTATTATTTCATGTCTTTCTTTCATGAATGACTGATTCATGTCAGGGATATATTGATTGCAGAATATGTTTAAACTATTGAAGTAAATCAGTGATTTAGCATGAAATTTCAATTACCTTTCACAGTTTCTAATCAATGGGCTGTGTTTTGCAGTTCGGGACTCGCCATTACTCAATGGCCCTGAATCTGTGGTCAGTATGATGGGGTACTCTAAGAGTGCGTTGTCATTCCGACTTTGAAAATGACTACAAGTTTGGGATTTCCACATGTGCTAAATTCCGAAGTTGCCATCTGTGATGTTCCGACTGCGCGCCTGCATCGGTACACGTTTCACCTACCCATTCAAATCAGTGTACTGGCAAAAGGTTGGGCTAATTGCCCAGCTACTGCGCCTTAATTACCCTGAAAAATGTTTACGTCTGATGCAAACGGGCACAGGAGCCTGTTGCACAGCGTGAGGCGAGGAGGGAGATGAGAAAATGGTCTTAATTTTTGCTACAGCCCATAATAATGAGGCACTGGTTCGTGTCTGAGTGGAAAGAACCTTTGAAAGAAACTTTCATTTGTTTGAGTTTGGAAACAGGGCCTTTTTGTGTCAATGTCTTTGCTGCTTAAAAGACTTTTGTAGTTTTGGTTTATTTCCCAACTTCTACATTGATAAGATTTAATTCACTTCCATGATATCCTCATGTTATCAGACATAAACTCCCAATTTTAGATTGTGTCAATTAATCAAAAGTTACTTAGTTTAATAGAGGAGATACAAATTCGCCAGGCTATAAGACTGTAATTATAGGTTTGTGTATTATAATCTTGGTTTGGGTATTAAATACTATTACAATGATCGTAAATTATTAATAAAATAGCATTTCTGGCAGCTAAATTATAAAATGAGTTCTGGGTAAATCAACAATCTCCTCTGTTTCCTGATTGGCTAAGAGCCAGAAAGTGAAAGGAGCCCCGCCCCACGTGATCCCAGGTTCACATACGCACAATGGTGCGCCCCTGGGATCCATGGGCCTCTATGCTGTGCACAACTCTGCAGCGTTTGCAAGGACATTTTTGATGGAGTGTTTGCACGAGGTACGTGTGGATTTCATTCGGATGTTGGCGGCGTCCTCATTAGGTAGGCCGCCGACCGCGAATTCAGGGCCAATGTTCCTGTCATTTACAATCAATGGGGGCGGGAACATTATAGTTTGGTGATGGCAGGTGATGAACTTCACGCCCAATATTATCCATACATTTAGTAAGGTTTTATAATGCTGATTTTATATTTTAAAGATAAAACAAAACTAATGATATTGCTGCTGAATGTAAAGGGGAATCTGACAACATACATTGATTCAATATATTCAGAAAACATGTGATTTAGGTTGACGCTGAGCGAGGAGTAATTGGACTTTTTTCTCCAGATATCGATGAATGCGCAACCAACACGTCAACCTGTCAACAAATCTGCAACAATACAATTGGAAACTACACCTGCAGTTGCCGTCCTGGCTTTAGTATCAACATGAACAACACTTATCTTTGTGATGGTAGGATATCTTCAAATGAACAGATTCTCTGCTATTGGTGATTTGATAATTATCCTCCAACTACCAGTTCTCATTTCCCTGGACATTCTAGATGGTTTCAAGCAATATCTTTTGTTCTCCTTAATTGCTAAGCAATCAGAGATTCACTACAATTTTCTGTGTCCGAACGCGATAGGGATATATTGATTGCAGAATATGTTAAAACTATTGTAGTAAATCAGTGAGTTACAATGAAATTTCACGTACCTTTCACACTTTCTAATCAATGGGCTGTGTTTTGCAGTTCTGGACTCGCCATTGGTCAATGGCCCTGAATCTGCGGTTGATATGATGGCGTACTCTATGGGGGGAATTTTACTAGCCCTGGGGAGGCAGCTATTGAGGCGGGCCCATCAAGAAATTGGCAGAAACCGGGAGCGGGTACCGAAACCGGTCCCAACCTACCTCCGTGCCATCTTCCCGGGAGGTGGGACCCGACTCGCGCAGGGACCCAACTCCTCGATGTGGGATGGGGATTACAGCCAATTAACTGCCTGTTGATAGGTAGTTAACATCAGTTAAGAAGCTTATCCCCATTTTACGCACACAAGTGCAGGCTTCGCGACGGCTGCGAACCTCGCCAGGGTCAGCGAGGTGAGCAGTGGGTCTGCGGGGGTGAGAGGGATCAAAAAGTCCTCTGTGGAGGTGATTGATGGTTGCAAGTATGGATTGGTAAGCATGAGAGGTGAGTATAAAGTGTTTGAAAAGGTTTACTTACCTTTGCTTCTTCCTGCAGGCTTCAAACCTTGGGGATCCGGAGGCTCCTCATCTCAACGGCAGAGATGACAGAATGGCTGCTGCATTCTCCGAAGCAGCAGCCGTCTGATTGCTGCTGAGGAAAGAGGCTTGGTGAGTCTTCATTACAAGGACTCACCATAGAACAGAGATTGTCAAACGCTGACAATACATCTGTCAAAAAGTTTTTGAGAGATGAAACGTGACACCCTGACATCCTCTGTCACTGGCTTTCCCTTAATTGGCGGGTTTAACAAGGTTAATCAAGGGAAAATAGCGTGGGTTGGCCGGATGATGTTGGGGGCGGGACTGAAACCCAACAACCAGCAGTCCTGCCCCCAACGCATCCCCATTGACAAAATCCAGCCCTAAGAGTGCAACATCACACCGGCTTTGAAAATGACTGCAAGTTCGGGATTTCCGCATGTGCTAAATTCCGAAGTAGCGATCTGTCAAGATCCGACTGTCCTTCAGCTTTAGAACACGTTTCACCTACCCATTCAAACCAACGCACTGGTGAAAAGTTGGTCTAATTGCCCAACGACTGCGCATTATTATAGGTTTGTTTAATATAATCTTGCTTTGGGTATTAAATACTTTAACAATGATCGTAATTTATTAATAAAATAGCATTTTTGGTGCTAAATTATTAAAATGAGTTGTGGGTAGATCAGCAATCCCCACTGTTTCCTGAAGTCAAAGGAGCCCCGCCCCACATGATCCCAGGTTCACATATGCACAATGGTGCGCCTCTGGGATCCGTGGGCCTCTATGCTGCGCACAACTCTGCTACGTTTGCAAGGAAATTTTTGAAGGCGTGTTCGCACGAGGAAATTGCGGATTTCATTCGGATGTTGGCGGCATCCGCATTAGCTACGCCACCGACCGCGAATTCAGGGCCAATTTTCCTGTCATTTATAATCAATGGGGGTGGGAACATTATAGTTTGGTGAGGGCAGCTGACGAAATTCACACCCAATAGTATCCAAACATTTAGTGAGGTTTTATAATGCTGATTTTATATTTTAACGATAAACAACACCAATGATATTGCTGCTGAATTTATTGAGGAATCTGACATCATACCGTGCATCATGATGTGTTGAAAACATGTAATTTAGGCTGACAATGTACAGCCAAATGTCACTCAAGCTGAACGAGGAGTAATTGGACTTTTTTCTCCAGATATCGATGAATGCGCAACCAACACATCAACCTGTCAACAAATCTGCAACAATACAATTGGAAACTACACCTGCAGTTGTCGTCCTGGCTTCACCATCAACATGAACAACACTTCTCTTTGTGATGGTAGGAAATCTTCAAATATACGGATTCTCAGCAACAGATGATTTGAAAATTACCCTCCAGCTACCAGTTCTCATTGCCCTGCACATTCTAGATGTTTTCAAGCAAAATCTTTTATTCTCCTTAATTACTAAGCAAACAGAGATTCACTACAATTTTCTGTGTCCCTACGCAATAGGGACATATTGATTGCAGAATATGATAAAGGTATTGTCAGCGGGCTCAGCAGGCCAATTAAGGGCCACCCGGCAACAGGTGACGTCACAGACTGAAATTTCATCTGTCAAGAGCTTTTGACAGATGAAATATCAGCGTTTCACAGCTGTTTGAAGCTGTCAAACACTGACCGTCTTGCTTCTAACCTGAGTCCTTCTCCACAGACTCAGTTAGAAATTTCTCCTGCACAGTAAGCTGAAGGCTGTCACTTTTGACAGTTTGCAGCCATTCTGCTTTCTGTGCTGGTGAGATGAGGGACTCCCGGAACCGAATGGAAGGAAGGCTGTAAAGGTAAGAAAAGGTATGTAAAACTTATTTAAACACTTTAGACACACCAAACACACTCCAAGACCCCTCCAAGTCCTTCAACCCGACGGCCCGCCTCCTCTAACTTGGCGTGGTTTGGAGCCATCGGGAATCCCACACTTCAACATCAAAAATAGGGATTAGGCTAAAAACTGCCTGTTAACTACCTGTTAGCAGGCAGGTAATTGGCACTAATCCCTTCCCGCCTCGGGTAGGCGGGTCCCAGTGCGGGGCGGGTACCCGCCTCCTTTGAAATTGGCATGGAGGCGGGTTTGGGTGCGGAAAGGGGTTGGGACCCCTGGTTTCGGGATTTAATCCTCCCACATGCCTCCAATCCCGACTCCATGGCACAATGAAAATCCTGCCTTAAGAGTGCGTCGTCATACCGGCTTTGAAAATGACTGCAAGTTCTGGATTTCTGCATATGCTAAAAACAGAAGTTGTGATCTGTAAAGATCCAACTGTGCGTCGACTTCACGGCACATTTCACCTACCCATTCAAATCAACATACGGGCGAAAGGTTGGGCTAATTGCTCACCTGCTGCGCATTATTTACCCTGAATTTTTTTCGTCTGGTGCAAAGAGGCGCAGGAGCCTGTTGCACAGCGTCAGGGGAGTGGGGTGGGGGTATTTGAGAAAATTGCATTAGTTTATGCTACAGCCCATAACAATGAGGCATTGGTTTATGTCTGAGTGGAAAGAAACTTTGAAAGAAACTTTCATTTGTTTGAGCTTGAAAACAAGGATTTTTGTGTCACCGTCTTTGCTGCCTAAAAGATTTTTGTAGTTTTGGTTTAATTCCCAACTTCTATATTGATAGAATTTAATTCACTTTCATGATGTCCTCATGTTATCAGACATTTAGGCCCCGATTTTGTGCCAGCCGTCGGGCGGCTTTCCAGGCGGCCGGGGGCCGAAAATCGCCAAAAAAGCGGGTCACGACCCCCCCCGCCTGATTCCCCACCCCGTCCAACTTTCGGACCGCCGTTTCTCCGCGACACGCTTCAGTCCCGCTCGCCGCTGGCGGGACTGGCTGTCGGAACACAAATCACCAATTATTACCTTTAAGTAGATTTTGAGGGGCCGTTGCGATTTTGCGGCTTTTCCCACGTGAAACACGCCTGCGGGGAACCCCGCTGATGAGACCTGGCGTGAAAACAGTTGGCTTGCTTGCTTACAGCTGCAGGTCAATGAGGACTGAAGAGATTTAAACAGGCAGCATTTGCAGGCTGCAGGACCTTGTTGATGAAGGCTTGGGGGAACTTTTTGAAGGCTTAGGCACAGCTGTAGAAAGTTGGAGCCTCACACACTTCTCCAGTGTGAGCTCCTGGGAAGCCCCTCTCACCACCCTAACTCAGCGCCTCCTCAACGGAGGCATCTGCTAGAAGCATGGGAGGTCTTTGGTACCTTCCCTTCCTGGCATTAGAGGATCTCCAACAGCAGAGGAGGCTGGAGCAACTCCAGCAACAGCATCACCAGCAACACCAGCAGCACCAGCAGGAGCGGCAGGCTGCGGCTCACACACCTGAGGCAGCACAGGCCAGAAGGGGTCAGCGCATGGAAGGCCGTCGGAGCAGGAGATACCCCCCAAACAGGGTCTACAGACCCAGGGTCAGCTACCTCAACATGACTGAGCAGCAGTACCAGAGGCGGCTCCGACTTTCGCGAGAGGTTGTGACTGACATCTGCGCAACGCTGCGGCAAGACCTAGAGCCCAGAGCAACAGGTCCACACTACTTGCCAGTGGCCATCAAAGTCACCACCGCACTCAACTTTTATGCCTCAGGCTCCTTCCAGGGATCAGCAGCAGACATCAGCGGCATCTCCCAGGCTGCCGCACACACATGCATCACGCAGGTAACCGATGCCCTCTTTGCCATCGCGCACAATCACATCCATTTCACCAGGGATCACGCAAGTGTGAGGGCGCGAGCGCGTGGATTCGCTCAGCTGGCAGACTTTCCAAGGGTGCAGGGCGTCATTGACTGCACACATGTGGCCCTTAGGGCACCCCACCACAATCCAGGAGTTTTTGTCAACCGCAAGGGCTTCCACTCCCTTAACGTTCAGCTGGTGTGTGACCACAAGAAGGTGATTTTGCATGTTTGTGCCAGGTTCCCTGGCAGCTGCCATGACTCCTTCATACTGCGCCAGTCTACTGTGCCTCCACTATTCAGTCTGCCAAACGAACTTCAGGGATGGCTACTTGGAGACAAGGGATATCCCCTGCGCTCTTGGCTAATGATGCCATTGAGGAGACCAGCCAGCGAAGCTGAGGAGCGCTACAACTCCAGCCACATTACCACCAGATGCATTATTGAGCAAACCATCGGACTGCTGAAGATGCGCTTCAGATGCCTCGATAGATCAGGTGGAGCCCTACAGTACTCATCAGCCAGGGTCTCCAAAATCGTTGTGGTATGCTGTGTGCTTCACAACATGGCACAGCGTCGTGGCTTGCCGATTCCGCAGGACCAAGAGGCTCCTCACAGAGCCGCCTCGGATGAGGATGATGCTGAGGAGGAGGAGGAGGAGGACAGAAACGAGCATCCTGCAGAGGCCCGCCAACCAGCGGCACCAGTGCGCGAGTACATTGCTGGGTGGAATGCAAGGAACGTACTCATCCTGGGCAGATTTGCGTAGCCTGGTACATCAAACACTGCAGCCTCACTGCTTCTGAACTGACCATGGACAGTGGCCCATGCCTGCACTTTCCAACAGCTTTGACCAGCTTGCAGTCATCTGCAAGTTATCCTAAGGCCTCTATGTGACATCCCCATTCGCCAAATGGCAGACGCCATAACTGCAGCAGCTGGCACCAGATTTTTTATGTACAGGAAAATGATGGCATTAAAACTATTTACAAGACTGGATGGTGGAATAGTTATGTGAATGTGAGCATAGAGAGAGACGGAATGGGTAAGGGTGCATGGATGTTACTGTGAAGTGGGATGTGGAAGAAGAGATTGCTGAAGCTGAGCGCTGTTGGGGAAAGGCAATGGGGATCAGGTTGAGGGTGATGGAAACTTCATACTTGCTTTCCCTGTGCGGTGAAGGTCACGGAAGCGCTTCCTGCACTGCAGCAAGGTGCGACGGGTGACACCCAGAGAGTTTACCTCTGCTGCCACCTCCATCCAGGCAGCCGTGGACTCTTTGGGAGGCCTCTTCCTCCCTGAGCGAGGGTAGAGGACCTCCCTGTGGGCCCTTACCCCATCCACCAAGGTCTGCAATGACGTCTCGTTGAATTTGGCCGCAGCTCGGCCTCTGCCGCTGGCAGCAGCTGGTGCAGGCTCCTCGGCCATTGTGCAAGAGTGGTTGAGAAGCCTGCGGAGGTGGAGAAGCTTGCTGGACACTTTGAAAGCACCACGAATGATGACATCATACTGTGGGGCTTTCTGACATGAATTGGACAATTAGCAAGGCTGCCCACATGCTGGGAATTAATTGGCCACTTGAGGGAAAATTGCGTGGGGCTGGCTGACATGTTTATTTGTGTGTCAGAAACCCCACATTCGGGGAAACCCGACCATTTCCCACGCAAGCCAAAAATCGGGCCCTTAAACTCCCGATTTTTAGATTGTGTCAATTAATCAAAAGTTGGTTCGTCTAATAGAGAAGAAACAAATTTGCTCGGACTATAAGACTGTAATTATAGGTTTGTGCATTATATCCTTGGTTTAGGTATTAAGTACCATGACAATGATCGTAATTTATTGATAAAATAGCATTTCTGGCTGCTAAATTATTAAAATGAGTTGTGGGCAATTCAGCAATTTCCTCTGATTCCTGATTGGCTAAGAGCCAGGAAGTGAAAGGAGCCTCGTCCCATTTGATCCCAGGTTCACATACGCACAAAGGTGCAACCCTGGGATCCATGGGCTTCCATGCTGTGCACAACTCTGCATCATTTGCAAGGACATTTTTGAAGTGGGGTTCAGCCACAAAAGAGCCTCCAATGCCTGGTCACTGAACTGGTGCACTCTCTCCCTGGGCCTCTGAGCAGCCACGAGATTCCTGGTTGAAGAATTGCAGCATCTTGCAGGCCCAGGTCACAAGCGTCAATGATCAAGGTGAGGCTGTGCAGCATGATTGAACCTCCCCTTTGAGAACTGCAATGTGCCAGTCTGCCTGAGTACAAGGTAATTGACAGCACCTGAGCTTGAGTAGCGCTCTGAGGTAGCGAACCATTCCCCAATGTTAGTGCCTTAACAGACGTGTGTAGCCCTTGATTTTGTGCACCAATCACCTCCAGGGGAGCTGGAGACAAATTTCACAGTCGCCGGCGCTAATTTGTGCCTCAGACTTACGTAGTTTCCTTTGTTTAGATTTAAGACTCTTGTTTTGGATTTAACTAAGTCTCTTTCAAACTTAATATAAAATTCTATTATATTAAGGTCACTCTTCCCTAAATTTAGTAAGGTTTTATAATGCTGATTTTAAGTTTTAAAGAGAAACAACATGAATTATATTGCTGCTGAATGTAAAAAGGAATCTGACACGATAAATTCCATCAAGTTGTGTTAAAAACATGTGATTTGTTTGACAATATATGGCCAAATGTCACTCAAACTGAGCAAGGAGTAATTGGACTTTTTTCTCCAGATATCGATGAATGCGCAACCAACACATCAACCTGTCAACAAATCTGCAACAATACAATTGGAAACAACACCTGCAGTTGCCGTCCTGGCTTCAGCATCAACATGAACAACACTTCTCTTTGTGATGGTAGGAAATCTTCAAATATACAGATTCTCTGCAACAGATGATTTGAAAATTATCCTCCAACTACCAGTTCTCATTGCCCTGCACATTCTAGATGGTTTCAAGCAATATCTTTTGTTCTCCTTAATCACTAAGCAATTCGAGATTCATTACAATTTTCTGTGTCCCTACGCAATAGGGATATATTGATTACAGAATATGTTAAAAATATTGGAGTAAATCAGTGAGTTACAGTGAGTTTTCACGTACCTTTCACAGTTTCTAATCAATGGTCTGTGTTATGCAGTTCTTGACTCGCCATAACTCAATGGCCCTGAATCTGCGGTCAGTATGATGGTGTACTCTAAGAGTGCTTCGTCATACCAGCATTGAAAATAACTGCATGTTCGTGATTTCACCATGTGCCAAATTCCTAAGTTGTGATCTGTCAAGTACTGACTGCACGTCGACATCACTACACGTTTCACCTACCCATTCAAATGAATGTACTGGCGAAAAGTTGGGCTAATTGCCCACCTACTGTGCATTAATTACCCTGAAAATGTTTTCGTCTGGTGGAAAGAGGAGCAGGAGCCTGTTGTAAAGCGTAAGGGGAGTGGGGTGGGGGGGAGTTGAGAAATTGCATTACATTATTCTACAGCCCATTACAATGAGGTACTGGTTTGTGTAAGGACATAAGAACATAAGAAATAGGCACAGGAATAGGCCAGTTGGCCCCTTGAGCCTGCTCCACCATTCAATAAGATCATGGCTGATCTTGGGCTCAAAACCACTTCCCTGCCACCTCCCCATAACCCTTCACTCCCTTATCTTGCAAAAATCTGTCTATCTCCACCTTAAATGTATTTAACGACCCAGCCTCCACAGCTCTCTGTGGCTGAGAATTCCACAGATTTACGACCCTCTGAGAGAAGAAATTCCTCCTCATCTCAGTTCTAAAAGGGCGACCCTTTATTCTGAAACGATGCCCACGAGTTATAGATTTACCCATGAGGGGAAACATCCTCTCTGCATCTACCTTGTTGTGCCCCCTCAGTATCTTATATGTTTCATTAAGATCACCTCTCATTCTTCTAAATTCCAATGAGTATCAGCCCAACCTGCTCAACCTTTCCTCATAGGTCAACCCCCTCCCCTCTGGAATTAACCTAGTGAATCGTCTCTGAACTGCCTCCAATGGAAGTATATCCTTCCTTAAATAAGGTGACCAAAACTGTACGCAGTACTCAAGGTGTGGTCTCACCAATACCCTGTACAGTTGTAGCAGGACTTCCCTGCTTTTACACTCCAACCCCCTTGAAATAAAGGCAAACATTCCATTTGCCTTTTTGGTTATTTGCTGTACCTGCATGCTAACTTGTTGTGTTTCATGCATATGGACACCCAGGTCCCTCTGAACTGTAGCATTTTGTAATCTCTCTCCATTCAAATAATAATTAACTTTTTTATTTTTCCTGCCAAAGTGGATAACCTCGCAATTTTCCACATTATGCTCCATCTGCCAAATATTTGCCCATTCACTTAGCCTGTCTATATCCCTTTGCAGTTTCTTTGAGTCCTCTGCACAACTTGCTTTCCCACCCATCTTTGTATCATCAGCAAACTTGGCTACATTACACTCGGTCCCTTCATCCAAGTCATTAATGTAGATTGTAAATAGTTGAGGCCCCAGCACCGATCCCTGTGGCACCCCACTAGCTACTGTTTGCCAACCGGAAAATGACCTATTTATCCCGACTCTCTGCTTTCTGTTAGTTTGCCAATTCTCTAATCATCATGCTAATATATTACCCCACAACTCCGTGAGCTCTTATCTAAATGCAATAACCTTTTATGTGGCACCTTATCGAATGCCTTCTGGAAATCCAAATACACCACATCCACTGACTCACCTTTGTCCACCCTGCTTGTTACATCCTCAAAGAACTCCAGCAAATTTGTTAAACCTGATTTCCCTTTCATAAAACCATGCTGACTCTGCTTGACTGCATTATGATTTTCCAAATGCCCTGCTACTGCTTCCTTAATGAAGGACTCCAGCATTTTCCAAACAACAGATGTTAGGCTAACTGGTCTATAGTTTCCTGTTTTCTGTCTCCCTTCTTTCTTATATAGGGGTGTTATATTTGTGGTTTTCCAATTCGCTGGGACATCTCCAGAGTCCAGGGAATTTTGGTATATTGCATCGAATACATCTGCAGCCACTTTTTTAAGACCCTGGGATGCTGGCCATCTGGTCAAGGGGACTTGTCGTCTTTTAGTCCCATGATTTTACCAAGTACCATTTTCTTAGTGATAATGATTGTCTTTAGTTCCTCCCTCGCTGTGGCCCCTTGATTATCCATTATTGGGATGTTGTTAGTGTCTTCTACTGTGAAGACAGATACAAAATATTATTTCAGAGTATCTGCCATTTCCCCGTTCCCCATTATTAATTCCCCAGTCTCATCCTCTAAGGGACTGAGGTTTACTTGAGCTACTCTCTTCCTTTTTATATACCTGTAGAAGCTCTTACTATCTGCTTTAATATTTCCTGCCAGTTTACTCTCATAATTCATCTTCTCTCTCTTTATTATTTTTTTCATCAGCCTTTACTGGTTTCTAAAAATTTCCCAATCCTCTGGTCTCCCACCAATCTTGGCAACATAGTATGCCTTTGTTTTCAATTTGTTGCCAACCTTTACTTCCTTAGTGAGCCACGGATGGCGTTCCTTGCTCTTAAAATCTTTTTTTCTCACTGGAATATATTTTTGTTGAGAGTTATGAAATATCTCCTTAAATGTCCGCCACTGCATTTCAACTGTCTTACCCTTTAATTTATTTTTCCAGTCCACTTTAATGTCTGAGTGGAAAGAAACGTTGAAAGAAACTTTCATTCGATTGAACTTGAAAACAAGGACTTTTTGTGTCACCGTCTTTGCTGCCTAAAAGACTTTTGTAGTTTCGGTTTAATTCCCAACTTCTATATTGATAGGATTTAATTCACATTCATGATTTCCTCATGTTATCAGACATAAACTCTCGATTTTAGATTGTGTCAATTAATCAAATCTTACGTAGTCTAATAGAGGAGAAACAAATTCGATAGGACAGAAGAATGTAATTATAGGTTTGTTTATTATAACCTTGGTTTGGGTATTAAATAGTATTACAATGATCGTACTTTATTAATAAAATAGCATTTCTGGCTGCTAAATTATTAAAATGAATTGTGGGTAAATCAGCAATCTCCTCTGTTTCCTGATTGGCTAAGAGCCAGGAAGTGAAAGGAGCCCCGCCCCACGTGATCCCAGGTTCACATACGCACAATGGTGCGCCCCTGGGATCCGTGGGCCTCTATGCTGTGCACATCTCTGCAGTGTTTGCAAGGTAGTTTTTGAAGGAGGGTTTGCACGAGGTAAGTGCGGATTTCATTCGGATGTTGGCGGCGTCCTCATTAGCTACGCCACCGACCGCAAATTCAGGGCCAATGTTCCTGTCATTTATAATCAATGGTGGTGGGAACATTATAGTGTGGTGAGGGCAGGTGACGAAATTCACACCCAATAGTATCCATACATTTAGTAAGGTTTTATAAGGCTGAATTTATATTTTAACGATAAAGATCACCAATGATATTGCTGCTTAATGTAATAAGGAATATGACATTATACAGTGCATCATTGTGTGTTGAAAACATGTGAATTTGGTTGACACTGTACGGCCAAATGTCACTCAAGCTGAGCGAGGAGTAATTGGACTATTTTCTCCAGATATCGACGAATGCGCAACCAACACATCAACCTGTCAACAAATCTGCAACAATACAATTGGAAACTACACCTGCAGTTGCCGTCCTGGCTTGAACATCAACATGAACAACACTTCTCTTTGTGATGGTAGGAAATTTTCAAATATACAGATTCTCTGCAACAGATGATTTGAAAATTACCCTCCAACTACCAGTTCTCATTGCCCTGCACATTCTAGATGTTTTCATGCAAAATCTTTTTTTCTCCTTAATTACTAAGCAACCAGAGATTCACTACAATTTTCTGTGTCCCTACCCAATAGGGATATATTGATTGCAGAATATGTTAAAAGTATTGTAGTAAATCGGTGAGTTACCATGAAATTTCACGTACCTTTCACAGTTTCTAATCAATGGGCTCTGTTATGCCGTTCTGGACTCGCCATTTCACAATGGCCTTGAATCTACGGTCGGTATGATGGTGTACTCTAAGAGTGCATCGTCATATTGCGTTTGAAAATGACTGCAAGTTCGTGATTTCCGCATGTGTTAAATTCCGAAGTAACGAACTGTGAAGTTCCAACTGCGCGTCGGCTTCACTGCACGTTTCACCTACCCATTCAAATCAACGTACTGGTGAAAAGTTGGGCTACTTGCCCACCTACAGCGCCTTAATTAACCTGAAAATATTTTTGTCTGGTGCGAACAGGCACAGGAGCCTGTTGCACAGCGTAAGGGGAGGGGGTGGGGACATGTTTAGAAAATTGCATTAGTTTATGCTACAGCCCATAACAATGAGGCACTGGTTCGTGTTTGAGTGGAAAGAAACGTTGAAACAAACTTTAATTTGTTTAAGCTTGAAAACAAGGACTTTTTGTGGCACCGTCTTTGCTGCCTAAATTCCAAAGTTACGATCTGCCAAGTTCCGACCTCACGTCAGCATCGCTGCACGTTTCCCCTCCCCATTCAAATCAATGTACTCGCAAAAAGTTGGGCTACTTGCCCACCTACTGCGCGTTAAATACCCTGAAAATAGTTTTGTCTGGTGCAAACAGGCACAGGAGCCTGTTGCACAGCGTCAGGGGAGGATGCTGGGGGGCGGGTGTTGTGAAAATTGCATTAGTTTATGCTACATCCCAAAACAATGAGACACAGGTTCATGACTGAGTTGAAAGAAACTTTGAAAGACACTTTAATTTGTTTGAATTTGAAAACAAGTCCTTTTTGTGTCACCGTCTTTGCTACCTGAAAGACTTTTGTAGTTTTGGTTTAATTCCCAAGTTCTATATTGATAGGACTTAATTCACTTTCATGATTTCCTCATGTTACCAGACATTTAAACTCTCGGGGCTGGATTTTCCTCACCGAGACGAGTTGGGGGCGGGACTGCTGCCTTTCGGGTTCTAATCCAACCTCCAGCGACATCTGACACACCGACTCTATTATCCCCTGATTGACCTTGTTAAGTCCACCCTGCGGGCTTGCTGGCCAATTAAAGGAAAACCGGTGTCAGATGACATCAGATGCTTCCTCTGCCTGTTTTCTTAAATGCACATGAACTATCTATGTTTGGCAGATGATTCGACAGTGTTTGACAGCATTGAGGTGCTGTCAAACACTGACAATCACTCTACAAAGGTGAGCCCTTGTACCTGGCTCTCCAGTGACTGTCTCCTTAGGATGAAACAGATTGCAGCTGCAGATAAGGGCACAGAAGTGATCTGTCACTTCTCCCATTGAGGTGAGGCCACACAAACACTTCAGGCTGGATTTTGTCAATGGGGACGTGATGGAGGCTGGATCCCACTTTTTGGATTGTAGCCCCCATCGACTTGTGGCCAACCCACACTATTTTCCTTTGATTGACCTTGTTAAGCCCGCCCAGCAGGCTCAGCAGGCCAATTAAGGGACACCTGGTTACTGGTGATATCAGTGATTGACATTTCATCTGTCAAGAGCTTTTGACAGATCAAAAACCAGCATTTGACAGCTCTATGAAGCTGTCAAACACTGACAATCTGTCTTCTAACTTGAGTCCGTCTACTCAAACTCAGTTAGAGATCTTTCCAGACCAGAAAATTGAGGCTGCAGCTTTTGACAGTTCAGCGGCCATTCTGCTTTCTGTGCCGGTGAACTGAGGGACTCCCGAGAACTGAAGGAAGGAAGCCTGCAGGAGAAAGTAAAGGTAAGTAAAACTTATTGAAACACTTTACACTTACCTCACACACTTACCTCTGCACACATGCACCCATTACTCACCTGCGCAACGGACATCTCGACCCCTCCAACCCCTTCAGACCGACGGTCTGCCTCACCTAACTTGTCGTGGTTCAGAGCTGTCGGGAAGCCCACACTTCAGGGCTAAAAATAGGGATTGGGCTAAAAACTGCCTGTTAGCTACCTGTTAACAGACAGTTAATTGGCACTAATCCCCTTCCCGCCTCGGGGAGGCGACTCCCAGCACAGGTCGGATACCCGCCTCCTGTGATATTGGCACGGAGGCGGGTTGGGGGGCGAGATGGGTTCGTGCCCCCTGATTCTGAAATTTTCCCTCCACTCCCACCTCGAATCCCGCCTCCACGGGGCTTGCAAATTCGAGCCCTTCAAAACTTCTCAGCTACAGAAAAATCTAAACACGTTAAAAATGACTTGCCCAACATTTCCTTACCTCTGATACTCACCAGTGTCCCATTGCATCCTTCACACCACTTCGCCAGCGGTCATCTATACACAAACATTACAACAGACCCACAGTGTGCCTCACTTATCCTGGTGGGGTTCCCCGACCTCGAGAAGCCGACAGCGGAAGTCTAAAAATTGGAAAAAGCCTCTTAACAGGTAGTTAACAGGTAGGTAATAGGCAGTTAACAGGCAGTTAAGTGGCTATAATCCTCTTCCTGCCGCTAGGAGTCAGATCCCTGTGCAATTCGGAGACCCGACTCCCGGGAAGATTGGTTCAAGGCGGGTTGGGAGCGAGTTCAGGACCCCCTCCCATTCTTTTTGATTTTCCCAGCAGTCCCGCCTCCAAACCCGCATCCCCAGGGCTGGTAAAATCCAGCCCTCGATTTTAGATTGTTTCAATTAATCAAATGTTACTTAGTCTAATAGAGGAGAAACAAATTCGATAGGACTATAATACTGTAATTATAGGTTTGTGGATTATAATCTTGGTTTGGGTGTTAAATACTAATACAATGATTGGAATTTGTTAATAAAATAGCATTTCTGGCTGCTAAATTAGTAAAATAAGTTGTGGGCAAATCAGCAATCTCCTCTGTTTCCTGATTGGCTAAGAGCCAGGAAGTGAAAGGTGCCTCGCCCCACGTGATGCCAGGTTCACATACACACAATGGTGCGCCCCTGGGATCCGTGGGCCGCTATGCTGCGCACAACTCTGCAGCGTTTGCAAGGAAATTTTTGATGGCGTGTTCGCACGAGGTAAGTGCGGATTTCATTCGGATGTTGGCGGCGTCCTCAGTAGCTACGCCGCCGACCGTGAACTCAGGGCCAATGTTCCTGTCATTTATAATCAATGGGGGCGGGAACATTATAGTTTGGTGAGGGCAGGTGACGAAAGTCACACCTAATAGTATCCATACATTTAGTAAGGTTTTATAATGCTGATTTTATATTTTAAAGATAAACAACACCAATGATATTGCTGCTGAATGTAAAGAGGAATCTGACATTATACAGTATGTCATGATGTGTTGAAAACGTGTAATTTAGGTTGACAATGTACAGCCAAATGTCACGTAAGCTAAGCGGGGAGTAATTGGACTTTTTTCTCCAGATATCGATGAATGCGCAACCAACACATCAACCTGTCAACAAATCTGCAACAATACAATTGGAAACTACACCTGCAGTTGCCGTCCTGGCTTTAGCATCAACATGAACAACACTTCTCTTTGTGATGGTAGGAAATCTTCAAACATACAGATTCTCTGCAACAGATGATTTGAAAATTATCCTTCAACTATCAGATCTCATTGCCCTGCACATTCTAGATTGTTTCAAGCAATATCTTTTGTTTTCCTTAATTACTAAGCAATCAGAGATTCACTACAATTTTCTGTGTCCCTACGCAATAGGGATATATTGATTACAGAATATGTTAAAACTATTGCAGTAAATCACAGAGTTACAATGATTTTTCACGTACCTTTCAGTTTTTAAAGTTTCTGATCAATGGTCTGTATTATGCAGTTCTGGACTCGCCATTACTCAATCGCCTTGAATCTGCGGTCGGTAGGGTGGTGTACTCTAAGAATGCGCCATCATACTAGATTTGAAAAAGACCGCAAGTTTGGGATTTCCACATGTGCTAAAATCCGAACTTCTGATCTGTCAAGTTCCAACTGCGCGTCGGCTTCACTGCACGTTTCACCTACCCATTCAAATCAACGTACTGGTGAAAAGGTGGGCTAATTGCCCAACTACCGCGCATTAATTACCCTGAAAATATTTTCAGCTGGTGCCTGTTGCACAGTGTAAGGGGAGGGGGGTCAGGCGGAGTTGAGAAAATTGCAATTGTTTATGCTGCAGCCCATAACAATGAGGCACTGGTTCGTGTCTGAGTGGAAAGAAACATTGAAAGAAACTTTCATTCGTTTGAGCTTTAAAACACGGACTTTTTGTGTCACCATCTTTGCTGCCTTAAAGACTTTTGTAGTTCTGGTTTAATTCCCAGCTTCTATATTGATAGGATTTAATTCACTTTCATGATTTCCTCATGTTATCAGACATTTAGGGTTAGATTTTGCCGAATCTGTCGGGAAGAAGGCGGGACTTCCCCTTGCGGGTTTTTGACCCGCCTACTTCGACGTCCGGCCAATCCTCGCGATTTTCCCTTGGTTGACCTTGTTGAGCCCGCCCAGCGGGCTCAGCAGGCCAATGAAGGGCCACCCGGCAACAGGTGACATCACAGACTGCAATTTCATCTGTCAAGAGTTCTTGGCAGATGAAATATCAGTGTCTCACAGCTGTTTGAAGCTGTGAAACACTGACAGTCTGAGTTCTGACATGAGTCCCTCTGCGCAGACTCATTTAGAACTCTCAACAGCACTCAAAGCTGAAGGCTGTCACTTTTGACAGATCGCAGCCGTTCAGCTTTAAGTGCCGGGTGAGTGATGCAGCTCCTGACGGCTACAGGAAGAAAGGCTGTTAAGGTAAGTACAGGTAAGTTAAAGTTCTTTACACACTCTAGACACACCAAACACACTTACCTTTACACTCATGCACCCATCACTCACCTGAGTGCTGACACCGCGACCCCCCAACTCCTTCAACCCGACGGCACGCCGCTCCAACCTGGTGTGTTTGGAGCCGTTGGGAAACCCCCACAAAACCCCTCAAAATAGGGATTAAGCTAAAAGCTGCCTGTTACAGGCAGTTAATTGGCACTAATCCCTTCCTGCCTGGTTTCGGCGGGTCCCAGTGCGGGGCGGGTATCCGCCATCCCTGAAACTTACGTGGGGCGAGGTTTTGGGCGGGATGGTGGCGGGACCCACAAATTCGGGATTTCCGCCCCCCCCCGCACACGCCTGAAACCCCACCTGACGGCTCCCCGAAAATCTAGCCCTTAAACTCTAGATTTTAGATTGTGTCAATTAATCAAAAGTTACTTAGTCTTTGATAATCGGGGGCAGTACTGTGTGGTGGGGCAGGTTGGTAGAGGACCTTTGTCTTACGGATGTTCAGTGTAAGGCCCATGCTCTCGTACGCTTCGGTGAAGGTGTTGATGAAGGTTTGGAGTTCGACCTCTGAGTGAGCGCAGACGCAAGTGTCGTCTGCATACTGTAATTCAATGACAGACGATGGGATGACCTTGGATCTGCACTGGAGGCGACGGAGGTTGAACAGCTTCCCGTTTTTTCTATAAATTAGCTCCACTCCAGTGGGGAGCTTACTGAGGGTGAGATGGAGCATTGCAGCAAGGAAGATCGGGAAGAGCGTTGGTGCGATGACACAGCCTTGCTTGACCCCGGTTTGTACGTGAATTGGGTCTGTGGTGGAACCGCTGGTCAGGATCACGGCTTGCATGTCGTCGTGAAGCAGATGGAGGATGGTGACAAACTTTTGAGGGCAGCCGAATTTGAGGAGGACACTCCATAATCCCTCATGGTTGACAGTGTCGAAGGCCTTTGTGAGATCAAAGAAGGCCATGTACAGTGGTTGGTGCTGTTTCCTGCATTTCTCTTATAATTGACGCGCGGTGAAGATCATATCCATTGTGCTCCTTAGTGGGCGGAATTCACATTGCGACTCAGGGAGGAGTTCTTCGGCCACTGGGAGAAGGCGATTGAGGAGGATTCTTGCGATGACTTTTCCTGTGGCAGACAGCAGCGAAACTCCTCTGTAATTACCGCAACCATACGAGAGCATGGGCCTTACACTAAACATCTGTAAGACAAAGGTCCTCTACCAACCTGCCCCCGCCACACAGTACGGCCCCCCGATTATCAAAATCCAAGACAAGGCCTTGGACAACGTGGATCACTTTCCATACCTCGGGAACCTACTGTCAACAAGGGCAGACATCGACGACAAAGCCCAACACCACCTTCAGTGTGCCAGTGCAGCATTCGGTCGCCTGAGGAAGAGAGTGTTTGAAGACCAGGACCTCAAACCCAGCATTAAGCTCATGGTCTAGAGAGCAGCAGTGATACCCACCCTGCTGTATGCTTCAGAGACATGGACCATGTATAGCAGTCACCTCAAAGGACTGGAGAGGTACCATCAATGCTGCCTCTGCAAGATCCTGCAAATCCATTGGCAGGATAGGCGCACCAACGTCAGTGTTCTTGCTCAGGCCAACATCCCCAGCATCGAAGCTTTGACCACGCTCAATCAGCTCCGATGGACAGGTCACATTGTCCGCATGCCCGATATGAGACTCCCAAAACAAGCGCTCTACTCGGAGCTCCAGCATGGCAAGGTAGCCCCAGGTGGGTAGAGGAAGCGCTTCAAGGACTCCCTCAAAGCCTCCTTGAAAAAGTGTAACATCCCCACTGACACCTGGGAATCCCTGGCCCAAGACCGCACAAAGTGGAGGAGTAGCATCCGGGAAGGTGCCAAACACCTCGAGTCTCTTCGCCAGGAGCAAGCGGAAGCCAAGCACAGGCAGCGCAAGGAGCGCACGTCAAGCCAAGCATCCCACCCACCCACCCCTTCAACCACTGTCTGCCCTACCTGTGGCAGAGACTATAGGTCCTGCATTGGACTCATCAGTCACCTGCAAACTCATTTTTAATGTGGAAGTAAGTCATCCTCGGTTCCGAGAGACTGCCTAAGAGAAGACTTAGTCTAATAGAAGAGAAACAAATTCACTAGGACTATAAGGCTGTAATGATAGGTTTTTGTATTATAATCATGGTTTGGGTGTTAAATACCTTACAATGATCGTAATTTATTAATAAAATAGCATTTCTGTCTGGTAATTATTAAAATGAGTTGTGGGCAAATCAGCAATCTCCTCTGTTTCCTGATTGGCTAAGAGCCAGGAAGTGAAAGGAGCCCCGCCCCATATGATCCCAGGTTCACATACACACAATGGTGCACCCCTGGGATCCGTGGGCCTCTATGCTGTGCACAACTCTGCAGCGTTTGCAAGGACATTTTTGATGGAGTGTTCGCAGGAGGTAAGTGCGGATTTCATTCGGATGTCGAGGGTGTTCTCATTAGCTATGCCGCCGACCGCGAATTCAGGGCCAATGTTCCTGTCATTTATAATCAATGGGGGGCGGGAACATTATAGTTTGGTGAGGGGAGGTGACGAAAGTCACACCCAGTAATATCCATACATTTAGTAAGGTTTTGTAATGCTGAATTTATATTTTAACGATAAACAACACTAATGATATTGCTGCTGAATGTAATGAGGAATCTGACATTATACAGTGCATCATGATGTGTTGAAAACATGTGAGTTAGGTTGACAATGTACAGCCAAATGTCATTCAAGCTCAGCGAGGAGTAATTGGACTTTTTTCTCCAGATATCGATGAATGCGCAACCAATACATCAACCTGCCAACAAATCTGCAACAATACAATTGGAAACTACACCTGCAGTTGTCGTCCTGGCTTCAGCATCAACATGAACAACACTTCTCTTTGTGATGGTAGGAAATCTTCAAATGTCCGGATTCTCTGCAATTGACGATTTGAAAATTATCCTCCAACTATCGGATCTCATTGCCCTGCACACAGGAGCCTGTTACATAGCGTCAGGGGAGCGGGGTGTGAGGGAGTTGAGAAAATTGCATTAGTTTATGCTACAACCCATAACAATGAGGCAGGGGTTCATGTCTGAGCGGAATGAAACTTTGAAAGAAACTTTCATTTGTTTGAGTTCGAAAACACAGCAGCCTTGTGTCACCGTCTTTGCTGCCTGAAAGGCTGTTGTAGGTTTGATTTAATTCCCAACATCCATACTGATAGGATTTAATTCACTAACATGATTTCATCATGTTATCAGACATTTAAACTCTCGGGGCTGGATTTTACTGACCGAGACGTGTTGGGGGGCGGGACTTCTGCTTTCCGGGTTCTAGCCCCGCCCCCAGTGACGTCCGATGCACCAACTCTATTTTACCTTGATTGACCTTGTTAAGACCGCCCTGTGGGCTTGCTGGCTCATTAAGGGAAAGCTGGTGTCAGATGATGTCAGCTGATGACGCTTCATCTGCCGGTTTTCTTAAAGTCAATTGAATCATCTATGTTTGACAAATGATTCAACAGTGTTTGACTGCATTGAGGTGCTGTCAAACACTGACAATCACTGTACAAAGTTGAGAGCTTGCACCCAGGCTCTCCAGTGACTCTGCTTTGGATGAAACAGATGGCAGCTGCAGGTGAGGGTACAGAAGTGATCTGTCATTTCTCCCATTGAGGTGAGGCCACACAAACACTTCAAAGCTTGCCACCTACAGAAAAATCTAAACACATTAAAATGACTTTCCCAATATTTCCTTACCTCTGATACTCACCAGTGTCCCATTGCATCCTTCACACCACTTCTGCAGCTGTCATCTATACACAAACATTACAACAGACCCACAGCACCCCTCATTTACCTGGGCGGGGTTCCCCGATGTCAAGAAGCTGGTAGCAGGAGTCTAATAATTGGAAAAAGCCTCTTAGCTGCCTGTTAACTACCTGTTAACAGGCAGTTAAGTGGCTGTAATCCCCTTCCCGCCACTTGGAGTCAGGTCCCTGTGCAAATCGGGGATCCGACTCCCAGCAAGATTGGTTGGAGGTGAGTTGGGAGCGGGTTCAGGACCCACTCCCATTCTTTTTGATTTTCCCAGCAGTCCCGCCTCCAAACCCACCTCCTCAGGGCTGGTGAAAGCCAGCCCTCGAATTTAGATTGTTTAAATTAATCAAAAGTTACTTAGTCTAATAGAGGAGAAACAAATTCGCTAGGACTATAAGACTGTAATTATAGGTTTGTGTATTATAATCTTGGCTTGTGTATTATATACTATTATTACAGTGTTCACAAACTATTAATAAAATAGAATTTCTGGCTGCTAAATTATTAAAATGAATTGTGGGCAGATCAGCAATCTCCTCTGTTTCCTGATTGGCTATGAGCCAGGAAGTGACAGGAATCCCGCCCCACGTGATCCCAGGTTCACATACGCACAATGGTGCACCCCTGAGATCCGTGGGCCTCTATGCTGCGCTCAACTCTGCAGCATTAGCAAGGACATTTTTGAAGGAGTGTTCGCACGAGATAAGTACAGATTTCATTCGGATGTCGGTGGCGTGCTCATTAGCTATGCCGCCGACCACGAATTCAGGGCCAATGTTCCTGTCATTTATAATCAGTAGGGGCGGGAACATTATAGTTTGGTGAGGGCAGGTGACGAAAGTCACACCCAATAGTATCCATACATTTAGTGAGGTTTTTTAATGCTGATTTTATATTTTAACGATAAACAACACTAATGATATTGCTGCTGAATGTAAAGAGGAATCTGACATTATACAGTCAATGTGGTGAAAACATGTGATTTAGGTTGACAATGTACAACCAAATGTCACTCAAGCTGAGCAAGGTGTAACTGGACTTTTTTCTCCAGATATCGATGAATGCACAACCAACACATCAACCTGTCAACAAATCTGCAACAATACTATTGGAAACTACACCTGCAGTTGCCGTCCTGGCTTCAGCATCAACATGAACAACACTTCTCTTTGTGATGGTAGGAAATCTTCAAGTATACAGATTCTCTGTAATTGACGATTTGAAAATTATCCTCCAACTGAAGGGTTAATTACTGGTCCTAGCCCCTTTAGTGCTACCCCGGATCAGGCGCATTTCTCAAGACGTTCACCTTCACCTAACGTTTGAGGTAGCCAAATCCTAAAGACGCTTGATTTGTTCTAAAGGTCACGGCTATCTCTTCCTAAATGAAAGGAACAACCAGAGAATGTTACCGTCCTCCAGATAGCACTTTTAATAAATTTAGCTAGACTGTAACGTTCCGGATACTATGAGGGTCCGGAAAACTCCCTCAGAATTCTGCAATTCCTCCCCAAAGAGTGTACAGAGATTGAGTTCGCGAGTTTTTAATACAGAAGTCTTTTGTGAGGCAATTCTAAAAATATATAAATTTATTAAAGAACCGACATGTAATTTACAGTTGATGAGTCAATCGCAACATTAACACTTCCAAAAAGAGAAAACTTACAATCTTATCAGAAAATCTTACTTTTAAATCCTAACTTCACTACAGTGTTACAGTTCTTAGTGTTCTACAGAATATCCACCAAAATCAAATACCTTTGATCCCCGAGGTACAAAGAGTTGGAGACTTACAGAGCCGCCTCTGAAGCCAAGTATCGCTTTGCCCGATTAAAGCGAGTATGTTATTCTATTTGAGTGTTCAATATTTATACCCTTTTCCAGTGGTATTCCCTTTAACGTTTTCTGCTGATGCAAGCTAATTATCTCTAGTCATTTTTCTGCCGACCTCTGCAATTCTTACTGCCACCTCATCCAGCCTCATGTCTCACCTCTAGGCCTCCAAATTTACCATATAAAAAACAGTGTGACGGCAGGTGTTCCTTAATATATGTGCTTCTTTACGAGGGCAGATGTTCCTTACTTTATGTGCTTCTTTATGAAGTGTAAATTAGAACACCTTATCCATTGTACTGGCCTCGCTAGACGTGCTCCTATCTAGTTATCCAGCAAGTTAAACACTCATTCAAATAATTCCTCGTGAAGCCGTTTCGCTGTTTTGAAGCTTTACTTGAACAAATTTGTGAAACTGTAAACAAAGACAAAGTATGTTTTCTACATAAGCTGAGTACTATACATTCGATATTACATAAGATATAAACATATTTACAATAGTAGAATAGACTAATTGTATAACTAACTAACATTTGGACTAACTTCTGTAACTATCAAATATTAACCTTTTATAAACATAGTGTTATCAAAATACTACACTGACAAAGTTGCTATCATGCTAATAGACAAAGATACTCACAGATATTTCGCCTGGCCTAACATATGAGATCAGATTACATTGGATTGCGAATCCCTCATTGATACCCTGAAAAGAGGAATCTGACATTAATCAGGATGTTCAGAAAACATGTGATTTAGGTTGACAATGTACAGCCAAATGTCACTCAAGCTGAACGAGGAGTAATTGGACTTTTTTCTCCAGATATCGATGAATGCGCAACCAACACATCAACCTGTCAACAAATCTGCAACAATACAATTGGAAACTACACCTGCAGTTGTCGTCCTGGCTTCAGCATCAACATGAACAACACATCTCTTTGCGATGGTAGGAAATCTTCAAATATACAGATTCTCTGTAAATGATAATTTGTAAATGATCCTTCAACTTGCATTTCCCATTGCCCTGTACATTCTAGATGTATTCAAGCAAAGTCTTTTGTTCTCCTTAATAATTAAATAGTGAGAGACTCACAACAATTATCAATGTCCCTACACAATAGGGATTGATGTAAGAAAACTACTAGACACTTGGTCTAAGCGTTAAACAAAGCTTTAATCAACTGTTTTACAACATGGAGATATAGTTGTGTCCTTCACTAGTTCCTGTTAAGAATGTCCTGCGCAAGTGGGGCCCATGCCCAAGTGTTTATACTCTTCCTGGACAGCGCCACCCGTAGTCCGCTCAGTATTATTTCATGTCTTTCTTTCATGAATGACTGATTCATGTCAGGGATATATTGATTGCAGAATATGTTAAAACTATTGAAGTAAATCAGTGATTTAGCATGAAATTTCAATTGCCTTTCACAGTTTCTAATCAATGGGCTGTGTTTTGCAGTTCGGGACTCGCCATTACGCAATGGCCCTGAATCTGTGGTCAGTATGATGTGGTACTCTAAGAGTGTGTTGTCATTCCGACATTGAAAATGACTACAAGTTTGGGATTTCCACATGTGCTAAATTCCGAAGTTGCGAACTGTGATGTTCCGACTGCGCGCCTGCATCGCTACACGTTTCATCTACCCATTCAAATCAGTGTACTGGCAAAAAGTTGGACTAATTGACCAGCTACTGCACCTTAATTACCCTGAAAAATGTTTACGTCTGGTGCAAACAGGCGCAGGAGCCTGTTGCACAGCGTAAGGGGAGGAGGGAGATGAGAAAATGGTCTTAATTTATGCTACAGCCCATAATAATGAGGCACTGGTTCATGTCTGAGTGGAAAGAACCTTTGAAAGAAACTTTCATTTGTTTGAGTTTGGAAACAGGGCCTTTTTGTGTCAACGTCTTTGCTGCTTAAAAGACTTTTGTAGTTTTGGTTTATTTCCCAACTTCCATATTGATAAGATTTAATTCACTTCCATGATTTCCTCATGTTATCAGACATAAACTCCCAATTTTAGATTGTGTCAAATAATCAAATGTTACTTAGTCTAATATAGGAGAAACAAATTTGCTAGGGCTATAAGACTGTAATTATAGGTTTGTGTATTGTAATCTTGGTTTGGGTATTAAATACTATTACAATTATTGTAATTTTTTAATAAAATAGCATTTCTGGCTGCTAAATTATTAAAATGAGATGTGGGTACATCAGCAATCTCCTCTGTTTCCTGATTGGCTAAGAGCCAGGAAGTGAAACGAACCCCGCCCCACGTGATCCCAGGTTCACATACAGACAATGGTGCGCCCCTGGGATCCGTGGGCCTCTATGCTGCACACAACTCTGCAGCATTTGCAAGGACATTTTTGATGGAGTGTTTGCACGAGGTACGTGCGGATTTCATTCAGATGTTGGCGGCGTCCTCATTAGCTAGACCGCCGACCGCGAATTCAGGGTCAATGTTCCTGTCATTTATGATCAACTAGCTGGGATGAGCCCGGCATTGCCGAGGCTTTTTCGAGGGCATGTTGTTGTTGGAAGAGAGAGAGAGAGCGACTGGGGGGGTGGGGGGGCTGCAGAGAGAGACTGGGGGGGTGGGAACAGAGAGAGACTGGGGTGGGGGGAACAGAGAGAGACTGGGGGGGGGAACAGAGAGAGACTGGGGGGGGAACAGAGAGAGACTTGCGGGGGAACAGAGAGAGACTGGGGGGGGAACAGAGAGAGACTGGGGGGAGGGGGGAACAGAGAGAGACTGGGGGGGGAACAGAGAAGCTCTCCCCCCACCCCCCGCGATTTCCCGAGGCTCTCCCCCCCCCCCCCGCGATTTCCCGAGGCTCTCCCCCCCCCCCCCCGCGATTTCCCGAGGCTCTCCCCCCCCCCCCACCCCCCCCGTGATTTCCCAAGGCTCTCCCCCCGTGATTTCCCGAGGCTCTCCCCCCCGCGATTTCCCGAGGCTCTCCCCCCCATGATTTCCCGAGGCTCTCCCCCCCCCCCCCCCGCGATTTCCCGAGGCTCTCCCCCCCCCCCCGCTGCGATTTCCCGAGGCTCTCCCCCCGCCCCCCCGCGATTTCCCGAGGCTCTCCCCCCCCCCCCCCCACCACGATTTCCCGAGGCTCTCCCCCCGCCCCCCCCCGCGATTTCCCGAGGCTCGCCCCCCCCGCGATCTCCCGAGGCTGTGTGCTGGCATCACGGGGGCCGTGCGCATGTGTGCCGGCATCAAGGCGGCAGCGCAACTGGCGGCCTCTTCATTTTTTTTAAACTGATGCGTGCTGGCGTCACGGGGTGGCGGGCCGTGCGCATGCGTGGTTTCAAGACCGCCGGCGTGCCCCGTTGCCGGGGTAATGGGGGCCGTGCGAATGCGTGCCGTCGTCAAGACGGCCGCGCAACTGGCAGCCTCTTCTTTTTTTTTAAAACTCATCTTTCGCCGAGTAAGAGGAGATTAAATAAATAGAGAGCAGCAAAAGAGGAGGAGGGAGTAGGAGTCGCTCGGTAGGCCCATGCAAGAAGGACGGTAGATGTGAATAGGAGGCAGGGCTCGGCTGCCGGTTAACTAAGTGGCCCCTCGGGTCGGACGCAGGCCTGGTCTCGAACGAGGAGCCAACTGCCCTGCCCACCGCGTGCACATTTGCTAAACACAATTTAAAACACAAATAAATTGTTATTTAATTCCCTAAGACATCATTAAAATATTTACCTTAGCTCCCTAACACACAGAAAGTGTGGGGGAAAAAATCGTGAAAAATCAAGATGGCGGCCACTCACCTCTGTTCAGAAGGATAAGGCCCGCCCACACACGCACCGATTGGTCGACCGGTCAGGTCACCGAAGCGTAGGATTGGTCTATCGTCGAGTCACTCGACACTCAACTGTAGGACGGCACGAGCCAGCAACCCGCCGTCCGATTGTTCCACCTCGACGTCACACGGTCGCTAATGAGATGCTAATGAGCGGAACGCTGAACGTTTTTTGGATACCGCGGGCGGGATTTTTGTCCGGCCGAAACGTAAATACGCCTATGACTGGTCCGGAATCGCAAGCTTTCATTTGAGGCGACGCGCGCGTCGATACGCTCTGTAACTTTCAAACGTATAGAACACGGACAGACAGACATCGGGACAGACAGACATTGGGACAGACAGACATCGGGACAGACAGAAGAGCCGCTTTATATATATAGATGGGGGCGGGTACATTATAGTTTGGTGAGGGCAGGTGGCGAAATTCACACCCAATATTATCCATATATTTAGTAAGGTTTTATAATGCTGATTTTATATTTTAAAGATAAAATAAAACTAATGATATTGCTGCTGAATGTAAAGGGGAATCTGACAATATACATTGCTTCATGATGTTCAGAAAACATGTGATTTAGGTTGACACTGTATGGCCAAATGTCACTCAAGCTGAGCGAGGAGTAATTGGACTTTTTTCTCCAGATATCGATGAATGCGCAACCAACACATCAACCTGTCAACAAATCTGCAACAATTCAATTGGAAACTACACCTGCAGTTGCCGTCCTGGCTTTAGCATCAACATGAACAGCACTTCTCTTTGTGATGGTAGGATATCTTCAAGTGTACAGATTCTCTGCCATTGGTGATTTGATAATTATCATCCAACGACCAGTTCTCATTTCCCTGCACATTCTAGATGGTTTCAAGCAATATCTTTTGTTCTCCTTAATTGCTAAGCAATCAGAGATTCACTACAATTTTCTGTGTCCCAACGCGATAGGGATATATTGTTTGCAGAATATGTTAAAACTATTGTAGTAAATCAGTGAGTTATCATGAAATTTCACGTACCTTTCACAGTTTCTAATCAATGGGCTGTGTTTTGCAGTTCTGGACTCGCCATTATTCAATGGCCCTGAATCTGCGGTTGGTATGATGGCGTACTCTATGGGGGGAATTTTACTAGCCCTGGGGAGGCGGCTATTGAAGCGGGCCTGCCGTGAAATTGGCAGAAACTGGGAGCGGGTACCGAAACTGCTCCCAACCTACCTCTGTGCCATCTTCCCGGGAGGTGGGACCCGACTCGCGCAGGGACCCATCTCCTCGATGCGGGAAGCGGATTACAGCCAATTAACTGCCTGTTAATAGGTAGTTAACGTCAGTTAAGAAGCTTATCCCCATTTTACGCACACAAGTGCAGGCTTCACGATGGCTGTGAACCTCGCCAGGGTCAGCGAGGTGAGCAGTGGGTCTGCGGAGGTGAGAGGGATCAAAAAGTCCTCTGTGGAGGTGATTGATGGTTGCAAGTGTGGATTGGTAAGCATGAGAGGTGAGTGTAAAGTGTTAGAAACGGTTTACTTACCTTTGCTTCTTCCTGCAGGCTTCAAACCTTGGGGATCCGGAGGCTCCTCATCTCAACGGCAGAGATGACAGAATGGCTGCTGCATTCTCCGAAGCAGCAGCCATCTGATTGCTGCTGAGGAAACAGGTTTGGTGAGTCTTCAGTACAAGGACTCACCATAGAACAGAGATTGTCAAACGCTGACAATACATCTGTCAAAAATTTTTGAGAGATGAAACGTGATACCCTGACATCCTCTGTCACCGGCTTTCCCTTAATTGGCGGGTTTAACCAGGTCAATCAAGGGAAAATAGCGTGGGTTGGCCGGATGACGTTAGGGGCAGGACTGAAACCCAACAACCAGCAGTCCCGCCCCCAACGCATCCCCATTGACAAAATCCAGCCCTAAGAGTGCAACATCACACCGGCTTTGAAAATGACTGCAAGTTCGGGATTTCCGCATGTGCTAAATTCCGAAGTAGCGATCTGTCAAGATCCGACTGTCCTTCGGCTTTTTAACACGTTTCATCTACCCATTCAAATCAACGCACTGGTGAAAAGTTGGGCTAATTGCCCAACGACTGCGCATTATTATAGGTTTGTTTAATATAATCTTGGTTTGGAAATTAAATACTTTTACAATGATCGTAATTTATTAATAAGATAACATGTTTGGCTGCTAAGTTAATGGCCCAGAATTTCGGGTCAGGGGCTTCCCGCGGGTGTAAGCCCCCGATCTGTACTTACCTTGCGCGCCGGCAGTTGGGCTGTAGGGCCCCGTGGAATTCCACTCCGGGGCCTGGCCCAGCTGCCGGCACGCAGTGCTTGCGTATCCCAGGGGCGCAGTTAGTGCGATGTGTCCCCTGGGATCACGTGAGCCATGGGCAGCCAATCGGAGGAGGGAAAAGCCCATTCATAAGATTGACAGGTAGACCTGTCAAAACTTATAAATACTACGTGCCCAAAATAGCACTTTTTAAATAAACTATAAATTACATTAAATAACTATTTTAAACAATAATTAAAATTTTTGAGAAAAATAATTTTAAATTATAATGGGGCTAAAAATAAACTTACCTTGCTTTAAAGTATTTAAAAATAATAAACCTGTGGAAAAAATGTTTTATTTTTAATTAATTGACCACTTACTTTGCAAAAAGCAGGCCTCGTGCCTGCCTTTTAAAGGTGTAAATCCTGCAGGCTTAACCTCGCGTGAAAACCTGCAAAAAAAAACTAAGTTCAAAGCGCACGCGCAGCCTCTCCAGCGCGTGCGTTCGACCTCTGAACCTCTTCGTTCAGAGGATCGGAAGTGCCGGTTTCCCGCGCATGCAGGAAACTGGCAATTCCATTCAGCCTACGGGTGAGTACCCCGTGCGTACTCACCCGGGGAGAGCCGAGTTTCTGGGCCATTAAAATGAGTTGCGGGTGGATCAGCAATCCCCGCTGTTTCCTGATTGGCTATGAGCCAAGACGTGAAAGGAGCCCCGCCGCACATGATCCCAGGTTCACATACGCACAATGGTGCGCCCCTGGGATCCGTGGGCCTAAATGCTGCGCACAACTCTGCAGCGTTTGCAAGGAAATTTTTGAAGGCGTGTACACGTGAGGTAAGTGCAGATTTAATTCGGATGTTGGCGGCATCCGCATTAGCTAGGCCGCCGACCGCGAATTCAGGGCCAATTTTCCTGTCATTTATAATCAATGGGGGCCGGAACATTATAGTTTGGTGAGGGCTGCTGACGAAAGTCACACCCAATAGTATCCATACATTTAGTAAGGTTTTATAATGCTGATTTTATATTTTAACGATAACCAACACCAATGATATTGCTGCTGAATTTAATGAGGAATCTGACATTATACCATGCATCATGATGTTTTAAAAACATGTAATTTAGGTTGACAATGTACTCAAGTTGAGCGGGGAGTAATTGGACTTTTTTCTCCAGATATCGATGAATGCGCAACCAACACATCAACCTGTCAACAAATCTGCAACAATACAATTGGAAACTATACCTGCAGTTGCCGTCCTGGCTTCACCATCAACATGACCAACACTTCTCTTTGTGATGGTAGGAAATCTTCAAATATACGGATTCTCAGCAACAGATGATTTGAAAATTACCCTCCAACTACCAGTTCTCATTGCCCTGCACATTCTAGATGTTTTGAAGCAAAATCTTTTTTTCTCCTTAATTACTAAGCAACCAGAGATTCACTACAATTTTCTGTGTCCCTACGCAATAGGGACATATTGATTGCAGAATATGATAAAGGTATTGTAGTAAATCGCTGAGTTACCATGAAAGTTCACGTACCTTTCACAGTTTCTAATCAATGGGCTCTGTTATGCCGTTCTGGACTTGCCATTACTCAATGGCCTTGAATCTACGGTCATCATATTGCGTTTGAAAATGACTGCAAGTTCGTGATTTCCGCATGTGTTAAATTCCAAAGTTACGAACTGTGAAATTCCGACAGCGCGTCGGCTTCACTGCACGTTTCACCTACCCATTCAAATCAACGTACTGGTGAAAATTTGGTGCTACTTGCCCACCGACAGCGCATTAATTAACCTGAAAATATTTTTGTCTGGTGCAAACAGGTGCAGGAGCCTATTGTACAGCGTAAGGTGAGGGGGGTGGGGACATGTTGAGAAAATTGCATTAGTTTATGCTACAGCCCATAACAATGAGGCACTGGTTTGTGTCTGAGTGGAAAGAAACGATGAAATAAACTTTAATTTGTTTGAGCTTGAAAACAAGGACTTTTTGTGGCACTGTCTTTGCTGCCTAAATTCCGAAGTTACGATCTGTCAAGTTCCGACCTCGCGTCAGCATCGCTGCACGTTTCACCTACCCATTCAAATCAACGTACTCTTAAAAAGTTGGGCTACTTGCCCACCTAGTGCGCATTAAATACCCTGAAAATATTTTTGTCTGGTGCAAACAGGCACAGGAGCCTGTTGCACAGTGTCAGGAGAGGATGCTGGGGGGGTGGGTTTTGTGAAATTTGCATTAGTTTATGCTACATCCCATAACAATGAGACACAGGTTCATGTCTGAGTCGAAATAAACTTTGAAAGACACTTTAATTTGTTCGAGTTGGAAAACAGGGCCTTTTTGTGTCACCATCTTTGCTGCCTGAAAGACTTTTGTAGTTTTGGTTTAATTCCCAACTTCTATATTGATAGGACTTAATTCACTTTCATGATTTCCTCACGCCACCAGACATTTAAACTCTCGGGGTTGGATTTTCCTCACCGAGACGACTTAGGGGCGGGGCTGCTGCCTTTCAGGTTCTAATCCCGCCCCCAGCGACGTCTGATGCACCGACTCTATTATCCCTTGATTGACCTTGTTAAGCCCACCTTGCGGGCTTGCTGGCCAAATAAAGGAAAGCCGGTGTCAGATGACATCAGATGCTTCCTCTGCCTGTTTTCTTAAATGCACATGAACTATCGTTGTTTGACAAATGATTCGACAGTGTTTGACAGCATTGAGGTTCTGTCATACACTGACAATCACTGTACAAAGGTGATCCCTTGTACCCTGGCTCTCCAGTGACCGTCACCTTCGGATGAAACAGATTGCATCTGCAGATAAGGGCACAGAAGCGATCTGTCACTTCTCCCATTGAGGTGAGGCCACACACCTTCCATGGCAAGAACGTCCTTCCTCAGGTAAGGCGACCAAAACTGCACACAATACTCAAGGTGCGGTCTCACCAAGTCCCTGTACAGCTGCAGCAAGACATCCTTGTTCCTGTACTCGAACCCTCTTGCTACGAAGGCCAACATACCATTTGCCTTCTTAACCGCCTGCTGCACCTGCATGCTTACCTTCAGTGACTGGTGCACAAGAACACCCAGGTCTCTTTGCACACCCCCTTCTCCCAATCTATTGCCATTCAAATAATAATCTGCCTTCCTGTTTTTGCCACCAAAGTGGATAACCTCACATTTATCCACATTATAGTGCATTTGCCATGTTTCTGCCCAATCACCCAATCTGTCCAAATCGTACTGGAGTTTCTCGACATCCTCCTCACAGCTTACCCTCCCACCCAGCTTTGTGTCGTCTGCAAATTTGGAGATATTACATCCAATTCCCTCGTCCAGATCATTAATATATATTGTGAACAGCTGGGGTCCTAGGACCGATACTTGCGGTACCCCACTAGTCACTGCCTGCCACTCGGAAAACGACCCATTTATTCCAACTCTCTGCCTTCTGTCCGCCAACCAGTTCTCTATCCAAAGTCGTTCTTGCCATGGAAGGAGTACAGTGAAGATTCACCAGGCTGATACCTGGGATGGCAGGAATGACGTATGAGGAGAGATTGTGTCGATTGGGCTTATACTCACTGGAGTTTAGAAGATTGAGAGGGGATCTCATTGAAGCCTATAAAATTCTGTCAGGCCTGGACAGACTAGATGCAGGAAGGATGTTTATGATGGCCGGGGAGTCCAGAACCAGGGGTCATAGTCTAAGGATAAGGGGTAAGCCATTAAGGACTGAAATGAGGAGGAATTTCTTCACCCAGAGAGTGGTGAACCTGTGGAGTTCTCTGCCACAGAGGGCGGTGGAAACCAGTTCATTAAATATATTCAAAAAGGAGTTGGATATATTTCTTAAGGCTAAAGGGATCAAGGGATATGGGGAGAAGGCAGGGACAGGCTACTGAATTTGGATGATCAGCCATGATCTCATTTAATGGCGGAGCAGGCTCGAAGGGCCGAATGGCCTACTCCTGCTCCTATCTTCTATGTTTCTATGTAACACTTCGGGCTGGATTTTGTCAATGGGGACGTGATGGAGGTGGAGCTCCCACTTTCTGGGTTGTAGTCCCGCCTCCATCGACTTGTGGCCAACCTACACTATTTTCCCTTGATTGACCTTGTTAAGCCCGCCCAGTGGGCTCAGCAGGCCAATTAAGGGACACCTGGTTACTGGTGACATCAGTGATTGACATTTCATCTGTCAAGAGCTTTTGACAGATGAACAATCAGCGTTTGATAGCTCTGTGAAGCTGTCAAACACTGACGATCTGTCTTCTAATTTGAGTCCTTCTACTCAGACTCAGCTAGAGATCTCTCCAGACCTGAAAGCAGAATGCTGCAGCTTTTGACATTTCAGCGGCCATTCTGCTTTCTGTGCCGGTGAACTGAGGGACGCCCGAGAACTGAAGGAAGTAAGCCTGCAGGAGAAAGTAAAGGTAAGTAAAACTTATTAAAACACTTTACACTTACCTCACACACTTACCTCTGCACACATGCACCCACCACTCACCTGCACAACAGACATCTCGACCCCTCCAACCCCTTCAGACCGACGATCTGCCTCGCTAAATTGGCATGGTTCAGAGCCTTCGGGAAGCCCACACTTCAGGGCTAAAAATAGGGATTAGGCAAAAAATTGCCTGTTAGCTACCTGTTAACAGGCAGTTAATTGGCACTAATCCCCTTCCCGCCTCGGGGAGGCAGATCCCAGCACAGGACGGACACCCGCCTCCTGGGACATTGGCACGGAGGCGGGGTGGGATGGGTTCGTGCCCCTCGATTCTGCAATTTTCCCACCACTCCTGCCTCGAAACCCGCCTCCACAGGGCTTGGAAATTCGAGCTGTTCAAAACTTGTCAACTACAGAAAAATCTAAACATGTTAAAAATGACTTGCCCAACATTTCCTTACCTCTGATACTCACCAGTGTCCCATTGCATCCTTCACACCACTTCGGCAGCAATCATCTATACACAAACATTACAACAGACCCACAGTATGCCTCACTTATCCTGGTGGGGTTCCCCGACCTCGAGACCCCGGCAGGAGAAGTCTAAAAATTGGAAAAAGCCTCTTAACTGCCTGTTACCTATCTGTTAACTACCAGTTAACAGGCAATTAAGTGGCTATAATCCTCTTCACGCCGATAGTTGTCGGGTCCCTGTGCAATTCGGGGACCCGATTCCAGGGAAGATTGGTTGGAGGTGGGTTGGGAGTAGGATCGGGACCCGCTCCCATTCTTTTTGATATTCCCAGCAGTCTCGGCTCCAAACCCGCCTCCTCAGGGCTGGTAAAATCCAGCCCTTGATTTTAGATTGATTCAATTAATCAAAAGTTACCTAGTCTAATAGAGAAGAAACAAATTTGATAGGACTACAGGACTGTAATTGTAGGTTTGTGTATTATAATCTTGGTTTGGTTGTTAAAATACTATTACAATGATCGTAATTTTTTTAATAAAATAGCATTTCTGGCTGCTAACTTATTAAAATGAGATGTGGGCAAATCAGCAATCTCCTCTGTTTCCTGATTGGCTAAGAGCCAGGAACTGAAAGGAACCCCGCCCCATGTGATCCCAGGTTCACATACGCACAATGGTGTGCCCCTGGGATCCGTGGGCCTCTATGCTGCGCACAACTCTGCAGCGTTTGCAAGGACATTTTTGAAGGAGGGTTCGCACGAGATTAGTGCGGATTTCATTCGGATGTTGGCGGCGTCCTCATTAGCTACACCGCCGACCGCGAATTCAGGGCCAATGTTCCTGTCATTTATAATCAATGGGGGCGGGAACATTATAGTTTGGTGAGAGCAGGTGATGAACTTCACGCCAAATAGTATCCATACATTTAATAAGGTTTTATAATGCTGATTTTATATTTTAAAGAGAAGCAACAGTAATTATATTGCTGCTGAATGTAAAGAGGAATCTGACATTATACAGTGCATCATGATGTGTTCAAAACATGTGATTTAGGTTGACAATGTATGGCCAAATGTCACTCAAGCTGAACGAGGAGTAATTGGACTTTTTTCTCCAGATATCGATGAATGTGCAACCAACACATCAACCTGTCAACAAATCTGCAACAATACAATTGGAAACTACACCTGCAGTTGTCGTCCTGGCTTCAGCATCAACATGAACAACACTTCTCTTTGTGATGGTAGGAAATCTTCAAATGTACGGATTCTCTGCAATTGATGATTTGAAAATTATCCTCCAGCTACCAGTTCTCATTGCCCTGCACATTCTAGATGGTTTCAAGCAAAGTCTTTTGATCTCGTTAATTACTAAGCAATCAGAGATTCACTACAATTTTCTGTGTCCCTACACAATAGGGATATATTGATTGCAGAATATGTTAAAACTACTGTAGTAAATCAGTGAGTTACCATGAAATTTCAAGTACCTTTCACAGTTTGTAATCAATGGGCTGTGTTTTGCAATTCTGGACTCACCATTACTCAATGGCCCTGAATCTGTGGTCGGTATGATGATGTACTCTAAGGGCTGGATTTTGATACTGGCGGCGTGCAGGAGGTGGGTCTACAGCGTTCGGGTTTGTAGTCCCGCCTCCATCGTGTTGTGGCCCACCCACGCGATTTTCACTTGATTGATCTTGTTGAGCCCACCCAGTGGGCTCAGCAGGCGAATTAAGGGCCACCCGGCAACAGGTGACGTTACAGATTGACATTTCATCTGTCAAGAGCTTTTGACAGATGAAATACCAGCGTTTGACAGCTTTCTGAAGCTGTCAAACACCGACAATCTGCACTCCAAGTTAATTCCATCCTCTCAGGCTGATTTAGAGATCTCTCCAGAACAGAAAGCTGGATGCTGCAACTTTTGACAGCTTGCGGCCATTCTGCTTTCTGTGCTGATGAGATGAGGGACTCCAGAGACCTGAAGGAAGGAAGGCTGTAAAGGTAAGTAAAGGTAAGTAAAACTGCTTTAAACACTTTACACGCACCAAATGCACTTACATCTGCACTCATGCACCCATCACTCACCTGAACACCAGACATCTCGAACCCGTCAAGCCTTTCAGCCCGATGGTCCGCCTCGCTAACTTGGCGTGGTTTGGAGCCGTTGGGAAACCCACACTTTAGGAATTAGGCTAAAATCTGCCTGTTAACTATCTGTTACCAGGCAGTTAATTTGGCACTAATCCTCTTCCCGCCTCGGGGAGGCGGGTCCCAGCACAGGTCGGGTATCCGCCTCCTTCGAAACTGGCATGGAGACGGGTTGGGGGCAGGATGGGTGCGTGCCCCCCGATTTCGAGATTTTTACCCCCCCACACGCCTCCAATCCTGCCTCCACAGCCCAATGAAAATCCTGCCCTTAGAGTGCGTTGTCATACCGACTTTGTAAATGACTGCAAGTTCGGGATTTCCACATGTGCTAAATTCCGAAGTTGCAATCTGTGACGTTCAGACTGCGCGCCGGCTTCGCTGCATGTTTCACCTACCCATTCAAATCAGTGTACTGGTGAAAAGTTGGGCTAATTCCCCAGCTACTGCGCCTTAATTACCCTGAAAAATGTTTACATCTGGTGCAAACAGGCGCTGTTGCACAGCGTAAGGGGAGGAGGGAGATGAGAAAATGGCCTTAATTTATGCTGCAGCCCATAATAATGAGGCACTGGTTCGTGTCTGAGTGGAAAGAACCTTTGAAAGAACTTTCATTTGTTTGAGTTTGGAAACAGGGCCTTTTTGTGTCAACGGCTTTGCTGCTTAATAGACTTTTGTAGTTTTGGTTTATTTCCCAACTTCTATATTGATAAGATTTAAATCACTTCCATGATTTCCTCATGTTATCAGACATTTAAACTCCCGATTTTAGATTGTCTCAATTAATGAAAAGTCTAATGGAGGAGAAATAAATTCGCTAGGACTATAAGACTGTAATTATAGGTTTGTGGATCATAATCTTGGCCTGTGTATTATATACTATTACAGTGTTCATAAACGATTAATAAAATAGAATTTCTGGCTGCTAAATGATTAAATTGAGTTGTGGATAAATCAGCAATCTCCTCTGTTTCCTGATTGGCTAAGAGCTAGGAAGTGAATGGAGCCCCGCCCCAAGTGATCCCAGGTTCACATACGCACAATGGTGCGTCCCTGGGATCCGTCGGCCTCTATGCTGCGCACAACTCTGCAGCTTTTGCAAGGACATTTTTGAAGGGGGTTTGGCACGAGGTGAGTGCGGATTTCATTTGAATGTAGGCCGCCGACCGCTAATTCAGGGCCAATGTTCCTGTCATTTAAAATCAATGTGGGCGGGAACATTATAGTTTGATGAGGGCATGTGACGAAAGTCACATCCAGTAGTATCCATACATTTAGTAAGATTTTATAATGCTGATTTTATATTTTAAAGCGAAACAACAATAATGATATTGCTGCTGAATGTAAAGAGGAATCTTACAATTCACAGTGCATCATGATGTTCAGAAAACGTGATTTAGATTGACACTGTATGGTCAAATGTCACAAACTGAGTGAGGAGTAATTGGACTTTTTTCTCCAGATATCGATGAATGCGCAACCAACACATCAACCTGTCAACAAATCTGCAACAATACAATTGGAAACTACACCTGCAGTTGCCATCCTGGCTTTAGCATCAACATGAACAACACTTCTCTTTGTGATGGTAGGAAATCTTCAAGTATGCAGATTCTCTGTAATTGATGATTTGAAAATTATCCTCCAACTGAATGGTTAATTACTGGTCCTAGCCCCTTTAGGGCTACCCCGGATCAGGCGTATTTCTCAAGACGTTCACCTTCAACTAACGTTTGAGGTAGCCAAATCCTAAAGACGCTTAATTTGTTCTAAAGGTCACGGCTATCTCTCCCTAAATGAAAGGAACAACCAGAGAATGTTACCGTCCTCCAGATAGCAGTTTTAATAAATTTAGCTAGACTGTAACGTTCTGGATATTATGAGGGTCCGGAAAACTCCCTCAGAATTCTGCAACTCTTCCCCAAAGAGTGTACAGAGTTTGAGTTCGCGAGTTTTTAATACAGAAGTCTTTTGTGTGGCAATTCTAAAAATATATAAATTTATTAAAGAACCGACATGTAATTTACAGTTGATGAGTCAATCGCAACATTAACACTTCCAAAAAGAGAAAACTTACAATCTTATCAGAAAATCTTACTTTTAAATCCTAACTTCACTACAGTATTACAGTTGTTAGTGTTCTACAGAATATCCACCAAAATCAAATACCTTTGATCCCCGAGGTACAAAGAGTTGGAGACTTACAGAGCCGCCTCTGAAGCCAAGTATCGCTTTGCCCGATTAAAACGAGTGTGTTATCCCATTTGAGTGTTCAATATTTATACCCTTTTCCAGTGGTATTCCCTTTAACGTTTTCTGTTGATGCAAGCTAATTATCTCTAGTCATTTTTCTGCCGACCTCTGCAACTCTTACTGCCACCTCAGCAAGACTCATGTCTCACCTCTAGGCCTCCAAATTTCCCATATAAAAAAGAGTGTGACGGCAGGTGTTCCTTAATTTATGTCATCTTTACGAGGGCAGATGTTCCTTACTTTATGTGCTTCTTTACGAAGTGTAAATTAGAACACCTCATCCATGGTGAACCATTGTTTTTGTTCCAAAGGTCAGCCTGTCAGAGCCCTTTACCTTCTGTTTCAATTAGGTTATTTATTCAGGGTCAACAACTGTCTTATCTCAATAGCCAGAATGCTTTCACAGCTATTTCATAGTTAGGTTTCTAAATTTCCAAACCCAGTTTGTCATGTTTTAATATGGCCAGAATTCTTCCATAAGATAGTATATTTTTTTGAATAGGTTATATGGCTTATTCCTTCACACAACTACCAGTTCTCATTGCCTTGCACATTCCAGATGGTTTCAAGCAAAAAAAAATGTTCTCAATTACTAAGCAATCAACTTTCTGTGTACCTACGCAATATATTGATTGCAGAATATGATAAAAGTATTGTAGTAAATTAAATCAATGTACGGGTGAAAAGTTGGGCTACTTGTCCACCGACTGCGCATTAATTACCCTGAAAAGAGGAATCTGACATTAATCATGATGTTCAGAAAACATGTGATTTAGGTTGACAATGTACAGCCAAATGTCACTCAAGCTGAACGAGGAGTAATTGGACTTTTTTCTCCAGATATCGATGAATGCGCAACCAACACATCAACCTGTCAACAAATCTGCAACAATACAATTGGAAACTACACCTGCAGTTGTCGTCCTGGCTTCAGCATCAACATGAACAGCACATCTCTTTGTGATGGTAGGAAATCTTCAAATATACAGATTCTCTGTAAATGATAATTTGTAAATGATCCTTCAACTAGCATTTCCCATTGCCCTGTACATTCTAGATGTATTCAAGCAAAGTCTTTTGTTCTCCTTAATAATTAAATAGTGAGAGACTCACAACAATTATCTGTGTCCCTACACAATAGGGATTGACGTAAGAAAACTACTGGACACTTGGTCTAAGCGTTAAACAAAGCTTTAATCAACTGTTTTTCCAACATGGAGGTATAGTTGTGTCCTTCACTAGTTCCTGTTAAGAATGTCCTGTGCAAGTGGGGCCCCTCCCCGAGTGTTTATCCTCTCCCTGGACAGCGCCACCCGTAGGCCACTCAGTATTATTTCATGTCTTTCTTTCATGAATGACTGATTCATGTCAGGGATATATTGATTTCAGAATATGTTAAAACTATTGAAGTAAATCAGTGATTTACCATGAAATTTCAATTACCTTTCACAGTTTCTAATCAATGGGCTGTGTTTTGCAGTTCGGGATTCGCCATTAATCAATGGCCCTGAATCTGTGGTCAGTATGATGGGGTACTCTAAGAGTGCGTTGTCATTCCGACTTTGAAAATGACTACAAGTTTTGGATTTCCACATGTGCTAAATTCCGAAGTTGCCATCTGTGATTTTCCGACTGCGCGCCTACATCGCTACAGGTTTCACCTACCCATTCAAATCAGTGTACTGGCAAAAAGTTGGGCTAATTGCCCAGCTACTGCGCCTTAATTACCCTGAAAAATGTTTACGTCTGGTGCAAACGGGCACAGGAGCCTGTTGCACAGCGTAAGGGGAGGAGGGAGATGAGAAAATGGTCTTAATTTATGCTACAGCCCATAATAATGAGGCACTGGTTCGTGTCTGAGTGGAAAGAACCTTTGAAAGAAACTTTCATTTGTTTGAGTTTGGAAACAGGGCCTTTTTGTGTCAACGTCTTTGCTGCTTAAAAGACTTTTGTAATTTTGGTTAATTTCCCAACTTCTATATTGATAAGATTTAATTCACTTCCATGATGTCCTCATGTTATCAGACATAAACTCCCAATTTCAGATTGTGTCAATTAATCAAAAGTTACTTAGTTTAATAGAGGAGAAACAAATTCGCTAGGGCTATAAGACTGTAATTATAGGTTTGTGTATTATAATCTTGGTTTGGGTATTAAATACTATTACAATGATTGTAATTTATTAATAAAATAGCATTTCTGGCTGCTAAATTATAAAATGAGTTCTGGGTAAATCAGCAATCTCCTCTGTTTCCTGATTGGCTAAGAGCCAGAAAGTGAAAGGAGCCCCGCCCCACGTGATCCCAGGTTCACATACGCACAATGGTGCGCCCCTGGGATCCATGGGCCTTTATGCTGTGCACAACTCTACAGCGTTTGCAAGGACATTTTTGATGGAGTGTTTGCACGAGGTACGTGTGGATTTCATTCAGATGTTGGCGGCGTCCTCATTAGGTAGGCCGCCGACCGCGAATTCAGGAATGACAGTTCCTGTCATTTATAATCAATGGGGGCGGGAACATTATAGATTGGTGAGGGCAGGTGATGAACTTCACGCCCAATATTATCCATACATTTAGTAAGGTTTTATAATGCTGATTTTATATTTTAAAGATAAAACAAAGCTAATGATATTGCTGCTGAATGTAAAGGGGAATCTGAAAATATACATTGATTCATGATATTCAGAAAACATGTAATTTAGGTTGACACTGAGCGAGGAGTAATTGGACTTTTTTCTCCAGATATCGATGAATGCGCAACCAACACATCAACCTGTCAACAAATCTGCAACAATACAATTGGAAACTACACCTGCAGTTGCCGTCCTGGCTTTAGCATCAACATGAACAACACTTATCTTTGTGATGGTAGGATGTCTTCAAATGTACAGATTCTCTGCTATTGGTGATTTGATAATTATCCTCCAACTACCAGTTCTCATTTCCCTGGACATTCTAGATGGTTTCAAGCAATATCTTTTGTTCTCCTTAATTGCTAAGCAATCAGAGATTCACTACAATTTTCTGTGTCCGAACGCGATAGGGATATATTGATTGCAGAATATGTTAAAACTATTGTAGTAAATCAGTGAGTTACAATGAAATTTCACGTACCTTTCACACTTTCTAATCAATGGGCTGTGTTTTGCAGTTCTGGACTCGCCATTAGTCAATGGGCCTGAATCTGCGGTTGGTATGATGGCGTACTCTATGGGGGGAATTTTACTAGCCCTGGGGAGGCAGCTATTGAGGCGGGCCTGCCAAGAAATTGGCAGAAACTGGGAGCGGATACCGAAACGGCTCCCAACCTACCTCCGTGCCACCTTCCCGGGAGGTGGGACCCGACTCGCACAGGGACCCATCTCCTCGATGCGGGAAGGGGATTACAGCCAATTAACTGCCTGTTGATAGGTAGTTAACATCAGTTAAGAAGCTTATCCCCATTTTACGCACACAAGTGCAGGCTTCGCGATGGCTGTGAACCTCGCCAGGGTCAGCGAGGTGAGCAGTGGGTCTGCGGAGGTGAGAGGGATCAAAAATTCCTCTGTGGAGGTGATTGATGGTTGCAAGTGTGGATTGGTAAGCATGAGAGGTGAGTATAAAGTGTTTGAAAAGGTTTACTTACCTTTGCTTCTTCCTGCAGGCTTCAAACCTTGGGGATCCGGAGGCTCCTCATCTCAATGGCAGAGATGACAGAATAGCTTCTGCATTCTCTGATGCAGCAGCCATCTAATTTCTGCTCAGGAAAGAGATTTGGTGGGTCTTCATTACAAGGACTCACCATAGAACAGAGATTGTCAAACGCTGACAATACATCTGTCAAAAAGTTTTTGATAGATGAAACGTAATACCCTGACACCCTCTGTCACCGGCTTTCCCTTAATTGGCGGGTTTAACAAGGTCAATCAAGGGAAAATAGCGTGGGTTGGCCGGACGATGTTGGGGGCGGGACTGAAACCCAACAACCAGCAGTCCTGCCCCCAACGCATCCCCATTGACAAAACCCAGCCCTAAGAGTGCAACATCACACCGGCTTTGAAAATGACTGCAAGTTCGGGATTTCCGCATGTGCTAAATTCCGAAGTAGCGATCTGTCAAGATCCGACTGTCCTTCGGCTTTATAACACGTTTCACCTACCCATTCGAATCAACGCACTGGTGAAAAGTTGGTCTAATTGCCCAACGACTGCGCATTATTATAGGTTTGTTTAATATAATCTTGCTTTGGGTATTAAATACTTTAACAACGATCGTAATTTATTAATAAAATAGCATTTTTGGCTGCTAAATTATTAAAATGAGTTGTGGGTAGATCAGCAATCCCCACTGTTTCCTGAAGTCAAAGGAGCCCCGCCCCACATGATCCCAGGTTCACATATGCACAATGGTGCGCCTCTGGGATCCGTGGGCCTCTATGCTGCGCACAACTCTGCTACGTTTGCAAGGAAATTTTTGAAGGCGTGTTCGCACGAGGAAAGTGCGGATTTCATTCGGATGTTGGCGGCATCCGCATTACCTACGCCACCGACCGCGAATATAGGGCCAATTTTCCTGTCATTTATAATCAATGGGGGTGGGAACATTATAGTTTGGTGAGGGCAGCTGACGAAAGTCACACCCAATAGTATCCATACATTAAGTAAGGTTTTATAACGCTGATTTTATATTTTAACGATAAACAACACCAATGATATTGCTGCTGAATTTAATGAGGAATCTGACATCATACCATGCATCATGATGTGTTGAAAACATGTAATTTAGGTTGACAATGTACAGCCAAATGTCACTCAAGTTGAGCAGGGAGTAATTGGACTTTTCTCTCCAGATATCGATGAATGCGCAACCAACACATCAACCTGTCAACAAATCTGCAACAATACAATTGGAAACTACACCTGCAGTTGCCGTCCTGGCTTCACCATCAACATGAACAACACTTCTCTTTGTGATGGTAGGAAATCTTCAAATATACAGATTCTCACCAACAGATGATTTGAAAATTACCCTCCAACTACCAGTTCTCATTGCCCTGCACATTCTAGATGTTTTCAAGCAAACTCTTTTGATCTCCTTAATTACTAAGCAAACAGAGATTCACTACAATTTTCTGTGTCCCTACGCAATAGGGACATATTGATTGCAGAATATGATAAAAGTATTGTAGTAAATCGGTGAGTTACCATGAAATTTCACGAACCTTTCACAGTTTCTAATCAATGGGCTCTGTTATGCCGTTCTGGACTTGCCATTAATCAATGGCCTTGAATCTACGGTCGTCATATTGCGTTTGAAAATGACTGCAAGTTCGTGATTTCCGCATGTGTTAAATTCCAATGTTACGAACTGTGAAATTCCGACAGTGCGTCGGCTTCACTGCACGTTTCACCTACCCATTCAAATCAATGTACTGGCAAAAATTTGGTGCTACTTGCCCACCTACAACGCATTAATTAACCTGAAAATATTTTTGTCTGGTGCAAACAGGCGCAGGAGCCTATTGTACAGTGTAAGGTGAGGGGGGTGGGGACATGTTGAGAAAATTGCATTAGTTTATGCTACAGCCCATAACAATGAGGCACTGGTTCGTGTCTGAGTGGAAAGAAACTTTGAAAGAAACTTTAATTTGTTTGAGCTTGAAAACAAGGACTTTTTGTGGCACCGTCTTTGCTGCCTAAATTCCGAAGTTACGACCTGTCAAGTTCTGACCTCGCTCAGCATCGCTGCACATTTCGCCTACCCATTCAAATCAACGTACTCTCAAAATGTTGGGCTACTTGCCCACCTAGTGCGCATTAAATACCCTGAAAATATTTTTGTCTGGTGCAAACAGGCACGGGAGCCTGTTGCACAGCGTCAGAGGAGAATGCTGGGCGGGCGGGTGTTGTGAAAATTTGCATTAGTTTATGCTACATCCCATAACAATGAGACACAGGTTCATGACTGAGTTGAAAGAAACTTTGAAAGACACTTTAATTTGTTCGAGTTGGAAAACCGGGCCTTTTTGTGTCACCGTCTTTGCTGCCTGAAAGACTTTTGTAGTTTTGGTTTAATTCCCAACTTCTATATTGATAGGACTTAATTCACTTTCAGGATTTCCTCATGTTACCAGACATTTAAACTCTCGGGGCTGGATTTTCCTCAACGAGACGAGTTGGGGGTGGGGCTGCTGCCTTTCGGGTTCTAATCCCACCCCCAGCGACATCTGACGCACCGACTCTATTATCCCCTGATTGACCTTGTTAAGCCCACCCTGTGGGCTTGCTGGCCAATTAAAGGAAAGCCGGTGTCAGATGACGTCAGACGCTTCATCTGCCTGTTTTCTTAAATGCACATGAACTATCTATGTTTGACAGGTGATTCAACAGTGTTTGACAGCATTGAGGTGCTGTCATACACTGACAATCACTGTACAAAGGTTAGCCCTTGTACCCTGGCTCTCCAGTGACTGTCTCCTTCGGATGAAACAGATTGCAGCAGCAGATAAGGGCACAGAAGCGATCTGTCACTTCTCCCATTGAGGTGAGGCCACACAAACACTTCGGGCTGGATTTTGTCAATGGGGATGTGATGGAGTTGGAGCTCCCACTTTTTGGGTTGTAGTCCCGCCTCCATCGACTTGTGGCTAACTCACGCTATTTTCCCTTGATTGACCCCCAGTGGGCTCAGCAGGCCAATTAAGGGACACCTGGTTACTGTTGACGTCAGTGATTGACATTTCATCTGCCAAGAGCTTTTGACAGATGAAAAATCAGCGTTTGATAGCTCTGTGAAGCTGTCAAACACTGACAATCTGTCTTCTAACTTGAGTCCTTCTACTCAGACTCAGTTAGAGATCTCTCCAGACCTGAAAGCAGAATGCTGCAGCTTTTGACATTTCAGCGGCCATTCTGCTTTCTGTGCCGGTGAACTTTTATGACTCCCGCGAACTGAAGGAAGTAAGCCTGCAGGAGAAAGTAAAGGTAAGTAAAACTTATTAAAACACTTTACACTTACCTCACACACTTACCTCTGCACACATGCACCCATCACTCACCTGCACAATGGACATCTCGACCCCTCCAACCCCTTCAGACCGACGATCTGCCTTGCTAAATTGGCGTGGTTCAGAGCCATCGGGAAGCCCGCACATCAGGGCTAAAAATAGGGAATAGTCAAAAAAGTGCCTGTTAACAGGCAGTTATTTGGCAGTAATCCCCTTCCCGCCTCGGGGAGGCGGCTCCCAGCACAGGACGGATACCCGCCTCCTGCGACATAGGCACAGAGGCGGGGTGGGATGGCTTCGTGCCTCTCGATTCTGCAATTTTCCCACCACTCCTGCCTCGAAACCCGCCTCCACAGGGCTTGGAAATTCGAGCCCTTCAAAACTTGTCACCTACAGAAAAATCTAAACACGTTAAAAATGACTTGCCCAACATTTCCTTACCTCTGATACTCACCAGTGTCCCATTGCATCCTTCACACCACTTCGGCAGCAGTCATCTATACACAAACATTACAAATGACCCACAGTATGCCTCAGTTATCCTGGTGGGGTTCCCCGACCTCGAGAAGCCGTCAGCAGAAGTCTAAAAATTGGAAAAAGCCTCTTAACTACCAGTGGCTATAATCCTCTTCCCGCCGATAGGAATCGGGTCCCTGTGCAAATCGGGGACCCAACTGCCGGGAAGATTGGTTGGAGGTGGGTTGGGAGCGGGATCGGGACCTGCTCCCATTCTTTTTGATATTCCCAGCAGTCTCGGCTCCAAACCCGCCTCCTCAGGGCCGGTAAAATCCAGCCCTCGATTTTAGGTTGTTTCAATTAATCAAAAGTTACCTAGTCTAAAAGAGAAGAAACAAATTTGATAGGACCATAGGACTGTAATTATAGGTTTGTGTATTATAATCTTGGTTTGGGTGTTAAATACTATTACAATGATCGTAATTTTTTAATAAAATAGCATTTCTGGCTGCTAAATTATTAAAATGAGATTTGGACAAATCAGCAATCTCCTCTGTTTCCTGATTGGCTAAGAGCCAGGAAGTGAAAGGAGCACCGCCCCATGTGATCCCAGGTTCACATACGCACAATAGTGCGCCCCTGGGATCCGTGGGCCTCTATGCTGCGCACAACTCTGCAGCGTTTGCAAGGACATTTTTGATGGAGGGTTCGCACGAGGTTAGTGCGGATTTCATTCGGATGTTGGCGGCGTCCTCATTAGCTACACCACCAATCGCGAATTCAGAGCCAATGTTCCTGCCATTTATAATCAATGGGGGTGGGAACATTATAGATTGGTGAGAGCAGGTGATGAACTTCACGCCCAATAGTATTCATACATTTAATAAGGTTTTATAATGCTGATTTTATATTTTAAAGAGAAAAAACAGTAATTATATTGCTGCTGAATGTAAAGAGGAATCTGACATTATACAGTGAATCATGATGTTCAGAAAACATGTGATTTAGTTTGACACTGTATAGCCAAATGTCACTCAAGCTGAACAAGGAGTAATTGGACTTTTTTCTCCAGATATCGATGAATGTGCAACCAACACATCAACCTGTCAACAAATCTGCAACAATACAATTGGAAACTACACCTGCAGTTGTCGTCCTGGCTTCAGCATCAACATGAACAACACTTCTCTTTGTGATGGTAGGAAATCTTCAAATGTACGGATTCTCTGCAATTGCTGATTTGAAAATTATCCTCCAACTACCAGTTCTCATTGCCCTGCACATTGGTTTCAAGCAAGATCTTTTGATCTCCTTAATTACTGAGCAATCAGAGATTCACTACAATTTTCTGTATCCCTACACAATAGGGATATATTGATTGCAGAATATGTTAAAACTATTGTAGTACATCAGTGAGTTACCATGAAATTTCAAGTACCTTTCTCAGTTCCTAATCAATGGGCTGTGTTTTGCAATTCTGGACTCACCATTACTCAATGGCCCTGAATTTGTGGTCGGTATGATGGTGTACTCTAAGGGCTGGATTTTGATACTGGCGGTGTGTAGGAGGCGGGTCTACAGCGTTCGGGGTTGTAGTCCCGCCTCCATCGTGTTGTGGCCAACCCACGCAATTTTCACTTGATTGACCTTGTTGAGCCCGCCCAGTGGGCTCAGCAGGCCAATTAAGGGCCACCCGGCAACAGGTGACGTTACAGATTGACATTTCATCTGTCAAGAGGTTTTGACAGATGAAATATCAGCGTTTGACAGCTCTTTGAAGCTGTCAAACACCGTCAATCTGCACTCCAAGTTAATTCCTTCCTCTCAAGCTGATTTAGAGATCTCTCCAGAACAGAAAGCTGAATGCTGCAACTTTTGACAGCTTGCGGCCATTCTGCTTTCTGTGCTGATGAGATGAGGGACTCCCGAAACCTGAAGGAAGGAAGGTTGTAAAGGTAAGTAAAGGTAAGTAAAACTGCTTTAAACACTTTACATACACCAAACACACTTACCTCTGCACTCATGCACCCATCACACATCTGAACACCGGACATCTTGAACACTCCAAGCCTTTCAGCCCGACGGTCCGCCTCGCTAACTTGGCGTGGTTTGGAGCCGTCGGGAAACCCACACTTCAGGAATAAAAATAGGGATTAGGCTAAAAACTGCCTGTTAACTACTTGTTACCATGCAGTTAATTTGGCACTAATCCCCTTCCCACCTTGGGGAGGCGGCTCCCAGCACAGGTCGGGTATCCGCCACCTTTGAAACTGGCATGGAGGCGGGTTGGGGGTGGGATGGGCTCGTGCCCCCCGATTTCGATATTTTAACTCCCCACATGCCTCCAATCCTGCCTCCACAGCCCAATGAAAACCCTGCCCTCAGAGTGCGTTGTCACACCGACTTTGAAAAAAACCGCAAGTTCGGGATTTCCACATGTGCTAAATTCCGAACTTGTGATCTCTCAAGTGCCGACTGAGCGTCATTTCGCTGCACGTTTCAACTATCCCTTCAAATCAACGTACTGGCGAAAAGGTGGGCTAATTGCCCAGCTACTGTGCTTTAATTACCCTGAAAAATGTTTATGTCTGGTGCAAACAGGAGCAGGAGCCTGTTGCACAGCGTAAGGGGAGGAGGGAGATGAGAAAATGGTCTTAATTGATGCTGCAGCCCATAATAATGAGGCATTAATTCGTGTCTGAGTGGAAAGAACCTTTGAAAGAAACTTTCACTTGTTTGAGTTTGGAAACAGGGCCTTTTTGTGTCAATGTCTTTGCTGCTTGAAAGACTTTTGTGGTTTTGGATTATTTCCCAACTTCTATATTGATAAGAATTAATTCACTTCCATGATTTCCTCATGTTATCAGACATTTAAACTCCCAATTTTAGATTGTCTCAATTAATGAAAATTCTAATAGAGGAGAAACAAATTCGCTGGGACTATAAGACTGTAATTATAGGTTTGTGTAGTATAATCTTGGCCAATGTATAATATACTATTGCAGTGTTCATAAACTATTAATAAAATAGCATTTCTGGCTGCTAAATTATTAAAATGAGTTGGGGGTAAATCAGCAATCTCCTCTGTATCCTGATTGGCTAAGAGCCAGGAAGTGAAAGGAGCCCCGCCCCACGTGATCCCAGGTTCACATACGCACAATGGTGCACCCCTGGGATCCGTGGGCCTCTTTGCTGCGCACAACTCTGCAACGTTTGCAAGGACATTTTTGAAGGAGTGTTCGCACGAGGTAAGTGCGGATTTCATTTGGATGTTGGCAGCGTCTTCATTAGCTTGGCCGCCGACCGGGAATTCAGGGCCAATGTTCCTGTCATTTATAATCAATGGGGGTGGGAGCATTATAGTTTGGTGAGGGCAGGTGACGAAAGTCACGTCCAATAGTATCCATACATTTTGGACGGTCTTATAATGCTGATTTTATATTTTAAAGAGAAACAGCAATAATGATATTGCTGCTGTACAATATACAGTGCATCATGATTTTCAGAAAACATGTGATTTAGGTTGACAATGTAAGGCCAAATGTCACACGAGCTGAGGAGTAATTGGACTTTTTTCTCCAGATATCGATGAATGCGCAACCAACACATCAACCTGTCAACAAATCTGCAACAATACAGTTGGAAACTACACCTGCAGTTGTCGTCCTGGCTTTAGCATCAACATGAACAACACTTCTCTTTGTGATGGTAGGAAATCTTCAAATATACAGATTCTCTGCAATTGGTGATTTGAAAATTACCCTCCAACTACCAGTTCTCATTACCCTGCAGATTCTAGATGATTCTGAGCAATATCTTTTGTTCTCCTTAATTACTAAGCAATCAGAGGTTCACTACAATTTTCTGTGTCCCTACGCGATAGGGATATATTGATTACAGAATATGTTAAAACTATTGTAGTAAATCAGTGAGTTACCATGAAATTTCACGTTCCTTTCACAGTTTCTAATCAATGGGCTATGTTTTGCAGTTCTGAACTCGCCATTAGTCAATGGCCCTGAATCTGCGGTTGATATGATGGCATACTCTATGGGGGGAATTTTACTAGCCCTGGGGAGGCGGCTATTGAGGTGGGCCTGCCGTGTAATTGGCAGAAACTGGGAGCGGGTACCGAAACCGCTCCCAACCTACCTCTGTGCCACCTTCCCGGGAGGTGGGACCCGACTCGCGCAGGGACCCATTTCCTCGATGCGGGAAGGGGGTTACAGCCAATTAACTGCCTGTTAACAGGTAGTTAACATCCAGAAGCTTATCCCCATTTCATGCACACAAGTGCAAGCATTGCGACGGCTGCGACCCTTGCCAGGGTCAGCGAGGTGAGCAGTGTGTCTGCGACGGTGAGAGGGATCAAAAAGTCCACTGTGGAGGTGAGTGATGGTTGCAAGTGTGGATTGGTAAGCATGAGAGGTGAGTGTAAATTGTTAGAAAAGGTTTACTTACATTTGCTTCTTCATGCAGGCTTCAAACCTTGGGGATGCAGAGGCTCCTCATTTCAATGGCAGAGATGACAGAATGGTTGCTGCATTCTCCGATGCAGCAGCCATCTGATTGCTGCTGAGGAAAGAGGTTTGGTGAGTCTTCAGTACAAGGACTCACCATAGAACAGAGATTGTCAGCATTTGACAGCTTCTCAAAGCTGTCAAACACTGACAATACATCTGTCAAAAATTTTTGAGAGATGAAACGTGATACCCTGACGTCCTCTGTCACCGGCTTTCCCTTAATTGGCAGGTTTAACAAGGTCAGTCAAGGGAAAATAGCGTGGCTTGGCTGGACTTCGTTCGGGGTGGGACTGAAACCCAACAACCAGCAGACCCGCCCCCAATGCCTCCCCATTGACAAAATCCAGCCCTAAGAGTGAAACATCACACCGGCTTTGAAAATGACTGCAAGTTCGGGATTTCCGCATGTGCTAAATTCCGAAGTAGAGCGATCTGTCAAGATCCGACTGTCCTTCGGCTTTACTACACGTTTCACCTACCCATTCAAATCAATGTACCGGTGAAAAGTTGGGCTAATTGTATGGTGTATGTGCCTTTAAGAGCAATTGTGGTGTATGTGCCTTTAAGAGCCCCAGGTGTGCGTAATGCCGGTAATTGCCACTTGGGCTATATAAGCCTGTGTATTGTGTATATCCTTTAGAACCCCCCCCCCCCAGACTTGCTTAGTAAATACCTATGAACCAACTCCTGTCTTCAGTGTCTTTATCTACACACGGACACTACAGTGGCGACGAAGTGGAAACGGACTTACCTGCAATTCGGCAGCACCTCAAGGACATCGATTCCTCCAGCGTCCAGAAGACTCAAGGAAGTAATAGAAACTGTGGTTTCACCAGCTGGCCAAGCTGGTGGCAGGTACTGCGCTAATCCTTCCTGGGCGTCAGGCTGGGGCTCCAGCGGCGGGCTCTACAGCTGAGACAGGCAGCGAAATCGGAGGCAAGCAATAACGGACTGGGAGGGTGCACTCGGGAGACGGCCGGCGCGGCAAGCAGGTCAGCGTTTAGACCTCCGTCGGGAACGAGTCTCCAACAGTGAATAGACGGAAACCACAGTAAAACAGCGTTGTTATCGGTAGCAGCGGCGGGAAAGCGCAGGAAGTGCCATATCGTTGCTACAGGGAGAAAAAAAAAAAAAAGCGCGGGAAGCGCCATATCTTTTTTGAAATGCCTAAGTCTGGCAATATTGATGCTTTTGATAATGAAACAGAGCCTAACTTTGGCAATATTGATGTTTTTGATAACAAGATAGAGGATTGGACCACATATGCAGAAAGAGTGGAGGTATTTTGCACCACAAATGGAATAGAAGATGAAAAAAAAGCTTCAGTGCTTCTGGATCTAATGGGCGCAGAAACATACAAGCTGTTACGCAACTTAATCACTCCAGCCGAACCGATGGACAAGAATTTTGAGGAGATTGTTGATACCCTACACTGCCAATTCGAGGCAGGACTGGCAGATTCTCTGCAAGACAAATTCATCTGCGATCCCCTAAGTGTAGAAACACAAAAAAAGGTATCTTCTGGAAAAGATTTAACACTGGACAAGGCTTTCAGTGCAATAGGAGCGGCAAAGATACAGCAAAGGCCACAGGACTTCGGCACCCATGAAATGACACGGGGTTTCGAGAGATGTTATCGCTGCGGCAGATCCAACCATGACCAGAGGGATTGCTGGTTCAAAGAAAAAGCATGCAGGCGATGCGGAAAGATGGGACACATTCCACGTGTATGCCGATCTGAAAATAAAAAATTCACTAACGGGAAAAGAATCAATAAGGAAAAGCACAGAAAGGTACAAATGATGACGGACAGTAGCTCCAAAGACCAGAAGAGCGATAGCGACTCCGGGAACAAGAGACTAAGCTCTCTCAAATTACATAATGTAATTGCCAATGAAGATTACCAGACCATTTGGGTTACCCTCATAATAGCAGGGTCCCCAGTTAAAATGGAGCTAGATACAGGATCAGCTCTAACCGTAATAAATCGACGAGATTACGAGAGGCTATTTTCGCATATACCTCTAAAAGACACATCCATTATCTTAAAAACATATACGGGGCAGAAAGTATACCCCAAAGGAAAAATAAAGGTGCCTGTGGTATACAACGGCAAAGAAATACAAAAGTTGTATTTATACATTCTACCAGATGGTGGTCCACCGTTGTTGGGACGTGAATGGATAAGGAAGATACGTTTAGACTGGCACTCCATTCAGGCACTGACGGTGACCAGTAAGGAAAAAAACAATGATGACATCATACCTGAACGATTAAAAGACATCTTGGCCAATGCCAAAGAAGTGTTTCAAGAGAAACTAGGAACCTTGAAAGGCATCACCGCCTCAATAAAAGTGGAAGATGCAGCAATTCCAAAAATTTTTAAGGCAAGTCCGGTGCCATACGCAATACGTCCGGCAGTCGAGGCAGAGCTGGAGAATTTGGAAAAGGCAGGCGTATTATCCAAAATAGATTGGAGCGAATGGGCAACACCCATCGTTCCAGTCATGAAAAAAGCATTGAAAAATAACACTGAGGAACAGAGAAAAATTCGCATCTGTGGGGACTTTAAGGTGACTGTAAACCCGGTCCTTCACACGGTACAGTATCCTCTTCCGAGGATAGAAGATATTTTCGCCTCACTATCCGGAGGAAAATGTTTCACAAAAATTGACTTCGCACAGGCATATCTACAGATGGAGGTTGAGGAGACCTCTAAAAAGTATCTCACAATAAACACACACAAAGGCCTGTACCAGTACAATCGACTGGTTTTTGGAGTAGCATCAGCTCCAGCTATCTGGCAAAGAGCTATGGAGCAAGTCCTGCAAGGGATTCCGGGGACTCAGTGTTACCTAGACGACATCCTTATAACAGGAGAAAACGACAACGAGCACCTTGCCAATTTGGAGCAGGTGCTCACTAGGCTGAAAGAACGGGGCCTACGAGCAAATCGCCCCAAGTGCGAATTTTTCCAAAATCAGATATATTGTGGCCACATAATTAATAAGGAAGGGTTGCATAAGTCACCTGAAAAAATTGAAGCAGTTATAAAAGCCCCAGCGCCTGAAAATGTTTCACAATTGAGGTCATTCCTGGGATTAATAAATTACTATCATAAATTTTTACCGAACTTATCAACTATTCTGCACCCTCTTAATGATCTTCTACGCGCAGGAGTGATTTGGAAATGGAACGAAGACTGTAAACGTGCCTTCCATAAATGTAAAGACTTAATCACATCCGAGACAGTTTTGGCTCATTACAACCCATCACTACCAATCAGACTGGCGTGCGATGCATCCCCTTACGGCATAGGAGCGGTATTGTCCCATAGATTCCCTGATGGCTCGGAACGGCCGATAGCTTTTGTGTCACGCTCATTGAACTCAGCTGAGCGTAACTATTCCCAGATAGACAGGGAAGCACTCAGCCTGGTATGGGGAGTGAAGAAATTGAACCATTACCTGCACGGACAAAAATTTACCTTGCTGACTGACCATCAACCCCTCATCTCCATATTCAACCCTAAGAAAGGTGTCCCCATTATGACGGCACAAAGACTACAGAGGTGGTCCCTTTTTCTAGGGGCACACCAATACAACATTGAATACAAAGGGTCAGAACAGCATGGGAATACTGACGGTTTATCGCGCCTGCCGTTGCCAACGATAGCAGAGGCACCTACAGTAGACCCAGTAGAGATATTCCACTCTACCATAGTGGAATGTCTACCGGTGACAAATTCTGCCATTGAAAGGGAGACAAGAAATTACCCTACTCTCTCACGGGTCTACGATTTAACAATAAAGGGATGGCCAGCACATGGCGAACGACTGTTGCCAGCATTCTCGCAAAGAAGAGAACAGCTGTCAGTGTGCCGAGGAACCTTGATGTGTGGATCCAGAGTGGTGATTCCACCCAAACTCCAGGATAAAGTGCTAAAGGAGCTTCACAAGGGGCATCTGGGTGGAGTGAAAATGAAGAACCTAGCTAGGGCGTTTGTATGGTGGCCAGGTATCGATGGAGACATCGAAGACATGACCAAGAGCTGCCTAGGATGCCAGAAGGTCCAAAATGCTCCGCCACAGGCCCCTCTACATCCATGGGAGTGGCCCTCATCTCCCTGGCAAAGGGTGCACATCGACTTTGCTGGTCCATTTATGGACTCAATGTTCTTAATCGCAGTTGATGCACACTCCAAGTGGCCGGAGGTAATAAAGATGTCCTCCACCACCACGGAAAAAACCATCACAGTATTAAGGACCATATTTGCCAGGAATGGGCTGCTGGAACAGATATGTTCTGATAATGGACCGCAATTTGTGTCCGAAGAATTCAGAAAGTTCTTAAAGAACAATGGGGTAAAGCACTACACGTCCGCCCCATACCATCCCGCCACCAATGGATTGGCTGAAAGGTTTGTCCAGACCTTTAAGAAGGCCATAAAGGCCATGGGTAATGAAGACATAAAACTTCAGCACAAGGTGGATAACTTCTTATTTGCATATAGGAATGCAACACATATGGTTACAAACCAAACTCCCGCCATGATGTTCTACAATAGAAACCTAAGATGCCGGCTGGATTTGGTCAAGCCCAACACCCGAAGGGACGTGGAGAACCGGCAGTTTCAGGGCATGAATGAAAGGCCAACTAGGGCCTTCCAGACAGGCCAACCGGTTTTGGCCCGGGACTACCGTACCGAGAAATGGCAGCCTGGAACTATCTGCACACGACTAGGGCCACTGATGTATACCGTGGACATCGGAGAAAGCATAATAAGGCGCCATGCTGACCAAATCATCAAGTCATCCGAAAAGGGACAACCTACACCACCACGCTATACATCTAACGATGAAGTAGAGATACCCACATCTACCTCCGATCCGGTGATACTGGAACCCGATGAACCCGACACTGGCCTTCAAGCCCAATCAGCCTTGCCAGAAGAACCTACTACACCACCAGAAACTACTACACCCCCGAGGCGTTATCCGGACCGAGTCAGGAAGCCTCCTGAGAGACTAACTTATAATTAATTAATACAGCAATGTATATTATTTTGCATATAACATGGAATTAATAATTACTTAAAATATGATGTACTAGTTAGCTAGAAGGGGAGGAATTGTGGTGTATGTGCCTTTAAGAGCCCCAGGTGTGCGTAATGCCGGTAATTGCCACTTGGGCTATATAAGCCTGTGTATTGTGTATATCCTTTAGAACCCCCCCCAGACTTGCTTAGTAAATACCTATGAACCAACTCCTGTCTTCAGTGTCTTTATCTACACATGGACACTACAAATTGCACAATGACTGCGCATTTTTATCGGTTTGTTTAATATAATCTTGGTTTGGTTGTTAAATACTGTTACAATGATTGTAATTATTTAATAATATAGCGTTTCTGGCTGCTAAGTTATTAAAATGAGATGTGGGCAAATCAGCAAGCTCCTCAGTTTGCTGATTGGCTAAGAGCTAGGACGTGAATGGAGCCCCGCCCCACGTGATCCCAGGTTCACATACGCATAATGTTGCGCCCCTGGGATCCGTGGGCCTCTATGCTGCGCACAACTCTGCAGCGTTTGCAAGGGCATTTTTGAAAGGGGTTTGGCACGAGGTGAGTGCGGATTTCATTCGAATGTAGGCCACCGACCGCGAATTCAGGGCCAATATTCCTGTCATTTATAAACAATGTGGGCGGGAACATTATAGTTTGATGAGGGCATGTGACGAAAGTCACATCCAATAGTATCCATACATTTAGTAAGATTTTATAATGCTGATTTTATATTTTAAAGAGAAACAACAATAATGATATTGCTGCTGAATGTAAAGAGGAATCTTACAATACACAGTGCATCATGATGTTCAGAAAACAGGTGATTTAGGTTGACACTGTACGGCTAAATGTCACAAACTGAACGAGGAGTAATTGGACTTTTTTCTCCAGATATCGATGAATGTGCAACCAACACATCAACCTGCGAACAAATCTGTAACAATACAATTGGAAACTACACCTGCAGTTGTCATCCTGGCTTCCGCATCAACATGAACAACACTTCTCTTTGTGATGGTAGGATATCTTCAAATGTACGGATTCTCTGCAATTGATGATTTGAAAATTATCCTCCAACTACCAGTTTTCATTGCTTTTCAAACCATCTAGAATTTGAAGGGCAATCAGTGATTCACTACAATTTTCTGTGTCCCTATGCAATAGGGATATATTGATTGCAGAATATGTTAAAACTATTGTAGTAAATCAGTGAGTTGCTATGAAATTTCAAGTATCTTTCTCAGTTTCTAATCAATGGGCTGTGTTTTGCCGTTCTGCACTCGCCATTACTCAATGGCCCTGAATTTGCGGTCGGTATGAGGGTGTACTCTAAGAGTGTAGTTTGGTGAGGGCAGGTGACAAAAGTCACACCCAATAGTATCCATACATTTAGTAAGGTTTTACAATGCTGATTTTATATTTTAACGATAAACAGCACTAATGATATTGCTGCTGAATGTAAAGAGGAATCTGACATTATACAGTGCATCATGATCGGTTGTAAACATGTGATTTAGGTTGACAATGTACAGCCAACTGTCGCTCAAGCTGAACGAGGAGTAATTGGACTTTTTTCTCCAGATATCGATGAATGTGCAACCAACACATCAACCTGTCAACAAATCTGCAACAATACAATTGGAAACTACACCTGCAATTGTCATCCTGGCTTCAGCATCAACATGAACAGCACTTCTCTTTGTGATGGTAGGAAATCTTCAAATATACAGATTCTCTGTAAATGATAATTTGAAAATGATCCTTCAACTAGCATTTCCCGTTGCCCTGCACATTCTAGATGTATTCAAGCAAAGTCTTTTGTTCTCCTTAATAATTAAATAATGAGAGACCCACGACAATTATCTGTGTCCCTACACAATAGGGATATATTGATTGCAGAATATGTTAAAGCTATTGTAGTAAATCAGTGAGTTTGCATGAAATTTCAAGTACAGTTTCTAATCAATGGACTGTGTTTTGCAATTCTGGACTCGCCATTACTCAATGGCCCTGAATCTGTGGTCTGTATGATGGTGTACTCTAAGGGCTGGATTTTGATACTGGAGGCGTGTAGGAGGCGGGTCTACAACATTCGGGGTTGTCGTCCCGCCTCCATCGAGTTGTGGCCAACCCACGCGATTTTCAGTTGATTTACCTTGTTGAGCCCGCCCAGCGGGCTCAGCAGGCCAATTAAGGGCCACCCGACAACAGGTGACGTCACAGATTGACATTTCATCTGTCAAAGCTGTCAAACACTGAGAATCTGTACTCCAAGTTAATTCCTTCCTCTCAGGCTGATTTAGAGATCTCTCCGGAACAGAAAGCTGAATGCTGCAACTTTTGACAGCTCGCGGCCATTCTGCTTTCTGTGCTGATAAGATGAGGGACTCCCGAGACCTGAAGGAAGGAAGGCTGTAAAGGTAAGTAAAGGTAAGTAAAACTGCTTTAAACACTTTACAGACACCAAACACACTTACCTCTGCACTCTTGCACCCATCACTCACCTGAACACCGGACATCTCGAACCCTCCAAGCCTTTAAGCCCAATGATCCGCCTCGCTAACTTGGCGTGGTTTGGAGCCGTCGGGAAACCCACACTTCAGGAATAAAAATAGGGATTAGGCTAAAAACTGCCTGATAACTACCTGTTAACAGGCAGTTAATTGGCACTAATCCCCTTCCTGCCTCGGGGAGGCGGCTCCCAGCACAGGTCGGGTATCCGCCTCCTTTGAAACTGGCATGGAGGCGGGTTGGGGGTGGGATGGGTTCGTGCCCCCGAATTTCGAGATTTTAACCCCCCACACGCCTCCAATCCCGCCTCCACAGCCCAATCAAAATCCTGCCCTTCGAGTGCGTCGTCATATCAACTTTGAAAATGAATGCAAGTTCGGGATTTCCACATGTGCTAAATTCCGAAGTTGTGATCTGTGAAGTTCCAACTGCGCGCCGGCTTCGCTGCACGTTTCACCTACCTATTCAAATCAGTGTACTGGCGAAAAGTTAGGCTAATTGCCCAGCTACTGCACTTTAATTACCCGGAAAAATGTTTACGTCTGCTGCAAACAGGCGCAGGAGCCTGTTGCACAGCGTACGGGGAGGAGGGAGATGAGAAAATGGTCTTCATTTATGCTGCATCCCATAATAATGAGGCACTGGTTCGTGTCTGAGTGGCAAGAACCTTTGAAAGAAACTTTCATTTGTTTGAGTTTGGAAACAGGGCCTTTTTGTGTCAACGTCTTTGCTGCTTAAAAGACTGTTGTAGTTTTGGTTTATTTCCCAACTTCTATATTGATAAGATTTAATTCACTTCCATTATTTCCTCATGTTATCAGACAATTTAACTCTCAAATTTAGATTGTTTCAATTAATCAAAAGTCTAATAGAGGAGAAATAAATTTGCTAGGACTATAAGACTGTAATTATAGGTTTGTGTATTATAATCTTGGCTTGTGTATTATATACTATTACAGTTTTCATAAACTATTAATAAAACAGAATTTCTGGCTGCTAAATTATTAAAATGAGTTATATTGTATTGATGATTTGAAAATTATCCTCCAACTAGCATTTGTAATTGCCCTGAACATTCTAGGTGGTTTCAAGCAAAATCTTTTGTTCTCCTTAATTACTAAGCAATCAGAGATTCACTATAATTTTCTGTGTCCCTACACAGTAGGGATATATTGACTGCAGAATATGATAAAATTATTGTAGAATATCAGTGAATTACCATAAAATTTCAAGTACCTTCCACAGTTTCTAATCAATAGGCTGTGTTTTGCAGTTCTGGACATGCCATTGCTCAATGGCCCTGAATTTGCAGTCAGTATGATGGTGTACTCTAAGAGTGCGTCATCATACTGGCTTTGAATATGACTGCAAGTTCGGGATTTCCACATGTGCTAAATTCCGAAGTTGCGATCTCTCAAGAACCGACTGTGCGTCGACTTCACTGCACATTTCACCTACCCGTTCAAAGCAACGTACGGGCAAAAAGTTGGGCTAATTGCTCACTTGCTGCGCATTAATTACCCAGAAATGTTTTTCCTCTGGTGCAAAGAGGTGCAGGAGCCTGTTGCACAGCGTCAGGGGAAGACGGTGGGGAGCAGTTGAGAAAATTGCATTTGTTTATGCTACAACCCATAACAATGAGGCACTGGTTCATGTCTGAGTGGAAAGAAACTTTGAAAGAAACTTTCATTTGTTTGAGTTCGAAAACACAGCCTTTTTGTGTTACCGCCTTTGCTGCCTGAAAGACTGTTGTAGTTTTGGTTTAATTCCCATCTTCTATATTGATAGGATTTACTTCACATTCATGATTTCCTCATGTTATCAGACATTTAAACTCTCAGGGCTGGATTTTTCCTCACCGAGACGAGTTGGGGGCGGGACTATTTCCGGGTTCTAGTCCCGCCCCCAGTGACGTCCGACGCACCGGCGCTATTTTCCCCTGATTGGCCTTGTTAAGCTCGCCCAATGGGCTTGCTGGCCAATTAAGGGAAAGTCAGCGTCAGATGATGTCAGTTGATGACAATTCATCTGCCAGATTTCTTAAAGGCAATTGAACCATCTATGTTTAACAAATGATTTGACAGTGTTTGACAACATTGAGGTGCTGTCAAACACTGACAATCACTGTACAAAGTTGAGTGCTTGCACCCAGGCTCTCCAGTGACTCTATGCTTAGGATGAAACAGATGGCAGCTGCAGGGGAGGGTACAGAAGCGATCTGTCACTTCTCCCATTGAGTTGAGGCCACACAAATACTTCAAAGCTTGCCACCTACAGAAAAATCTAAACACGTTAAAAATGACTTTCCCAACATTTCCTTACCTCTGATACTCACCAGTGTCCCATTACATCCTTCACACCGCTTCTGCAGCTGTCATCTATACACAAACATTAAAACAGACTCACAGCAACCCTCATTTGCCCGGGCAGGATTCTCCGACGTCGAGACGCCGGCAGGAGAAGTCTAATAATTGGAAAAAGCCTCTTAACTGCCTGTTAACTACCTGTTAACAGGCGGTTAAGTGTCTATAATCCCTGAGGTAGCGCACAATTCCCAAATGTTAGTGCCTTAACAGACATGTGTAGCCCTTGATTTTGTGCACCAATCACCCCCAGGGGAGCTGGAGATGAATTTCACAGTTCCCGGCGCTAATTTGTGCCTTTGACTTACATAGTTTGCTTTGTTTAGATTTAAGACCCTTGTTTCGGATTTTACTAAGTCTCTTTCAAACTTAAGATAAAATTCTATCATATAAAGGTCACTCTTCCCTAAATTTAGGAAGGTTTTATAATACTGATTATAAATTTTAAAGAGAAACAAAATGAATTATATTGCTGCTGAATGTAAAAAGGAATCTGACAATATACATTGATTCATGATATTCAGAAAACATGTGATTTAGGTTGACACTGAGCGAGGAGTAATTGGACTTTTTTCTCCAGATATCGATGAATGCGCAACCAACACATCAACCTGTCAACAAATCTGCAACAATACAATTGGAAACTACACCTGCAGTTGCCGTCCTGGCTTTAGCATCAACATGAACAACATTTCTCTTTGTGATGGTAGGAAATCTTCAAATATATGGTTTCTCTGCAATTGATGATTTGAAAATTATCCTCCAACTTCCAGTTCTCATTGCCCTGCACACTCTAGATGGTTTCAAGCAATGTGTTTTGTTCTCCTTAATTCCCAAGCAATCAGAGATTCACTACAATTTTCTGTGTCACTACGCAATAGGGATATATTGATTACAGAATATGTTAAAACTATTGTAGTAAATCAGTGAGTTACAATGATTTTTCACGTATCTTGCACAGTTTCTAATCAATGCTCTGTGTTATGCAGTTCTGGACTCGCCATTACTCAATGGCTCTGAATCTGTGGTTGGTATGATGGCGTACTCTATGGGGGGAATTTTACTTGCCCTGGGGAGGCGGCTATTGAGGCGGGCCTGCCGGGAACTTGGCAGAAACTGGGAGCAGGTACCGAAACCGCTCCCAGCCTACCTCCGTGCCATCCTCCCGGAAGGTGGGACCCGACTCATGCAGGGACCCATCTCCTCGATTTGGGAAGGGGATTACAGCCAATTAACTGCCTGGTAACAGGTAGTTAACATCAGTTAAGAAGCTTATCCCCATTTCACGCACACAAGTGCAGGCTTCGCGACGGCTGCGAACCTCACCAGGGACAGCGAGGCGAGCAGTGGGTCTGTGGGGGTGAGAGGGATCAAATAGTCCACTGTGGAGGTGAGTGATGGGGCGGGACTGAAACCCAACAACCAGCAGACCCACCCCCAATGCCTCCCCATTGACAAGATCCAGCCCTAAGAGTGAAACATCACACCGGCTTTGAAAATGACTGCAAGTTCAGGATTTCCGCATGTGCTAAATTCCGAAGTAGAGCGATCTGTCAAGATCCGACTGTCCTTCGGCTTTACTACACGTTTCACCTACCCATTCAAATCAACATACTGGTGAAAAGTTGGGCTAATTGCCCAACGACTGCGCATTATTATAGGTTTGTTCAATATAATCTTGGTTTGGGTGTTAAATACTTTTACATGATCGTAATTTATTAATTAAATAGCATTTTTGGCTGCTAAATTATTAAAATGAGTTGTGGGTAGATCAGCAATCCCCTCTGTTTCCTGATTGGCTTAGAGCCAGGAAGTGAAAGGAGCCCCGCCCATGTGATCCCAGGTTCACATACACACAATGGTGCGCCCCTGGCATCGGCGGGCCTCTATGCTGCGCACAACTCTGCAGCGTTTGCAAGGACATTTTTGATGGAGGGTTCGCACGAGGTAAGTGCGGATTTCATTCGGATGTTGGCGGCGTCCTCATTAGCTATGCCGCCGATCGCTAATTCAGGGCCAATGTTCCTGTCATTTATAATCAATGGGGGCGGGAACATTATAGTTTGGTGAGGGCAGGTGACAAAAGTCACACGCAATAGTATCCATACATTTAATAAGGTTTTATAATGTTGATTTTATATTTTAACGATAACCAACACCAATGATATTGCTGCTGAATGTAATGAGGAATCTGACATTCTACAGTGCATCGTGATGTGTTGAAAACATGTGATTTAGGTTGACAATGCACAGCCAAATGTCACTCAAGCTGAGCGGGGAGTAATTGAACTTTTTTCTCCAGATATCGATGAATGCGCAACCAACACATCAACCTGTCAACAAATCTGCAACAATACAATTGGAAACTACACCTGCAGTTGCCATCCTGGCTTCAGCATCAACATGAACAACACTTCTCTTTGTAATGGTAGGAAATCTTCAAATATACAGAATCTCTGCAATTGATGATTTGAAAATTATCCTTCAACAAGCATTTCCCATTGCCCTGCACATTCTAGATGTATTCAAGCAATGTGTTTTGTTCTCCTTAATAATTAAATAATGAGAGACTCATGACAATTATCTGTGTCCCTACCCAATAGGGATATATTGATTGCAGAATATGTTAAAACTATTGTAGTAAATCAGTGAGTTACCATGAAATTTCAAGTACCTTTCACAGTTTCTAATCACTGGGCTGTGTTTTGCAATTCTGGACTCGCCATTACTCAATGTCCCTGAATCTGTGGTCAGTATGATGGTGTACTCTAAGACTGTGTTGTCAGACCGACTTTGAAAATGACTGCAGGTTCGGGATTTCCGCATGTGTTAAATTCCGAAGTTACGAACTGTGAAATTCCGACAGCGCGTCGGCTTCACAGCACGTTTCACCTATCCATTCAAATCAACGTACTGGTGAAAAGTTGGGCTACTTGCCCACCTACAGCGCGTTAATTAACCTGAGAATATTTTTCTCCAGTGCAAACAGGCGCAGGAGCATGTTGCACATTGTAAGGGGAGGGGGGTGGGGACATGCTGAGAAAATTGCATTAGTTTATGCTACAGCCCATAACAATGAGGCACCGGTTCATGTCTGAGTGGAAAGAAACTTTGAAAGAAACTTTAATTTGTTTGAGCTTGAAAACAATTACTTTTTGTGGCACCGTCTTTGCTGCCTAAATTCCGAAGTTACGATCTGTCAAGTTCCGACCTCGCGTCAGCATCGCTGCACGTTTCACCTACCCATTCAAATCAACGTACTTGCAAAATGTTGGGCTACTTGCCCACCTACTGCGCATTAAATACCCTGAAAATATTTTTGTCTGCTGCAAACAGGCACAGGAGCCTGTTGCACAGCGTCAGGGGAGGATGCTGGTGGGCGGGTGTTGTGAAAATCGCATTAGTTTATGCTACATCCCATAACAATGAGACACAGGTTCATGTCTGAGTCAAAAGAAACTTTGAAAGAAACTTTAATTTGTTTGAGTTGGAAAACAGGGCCTTGTTGTGTCACCATCTTTGCTGCCTGAAAGACTTTTGTGGTTTTGGTTTAATTCCCCACTTCTATATTGATAGGACTTAATTCACTTTCATGATTTCCTCATGTTACCAGACATTTAAACTCTCGGGGCTGGATTTTCCTCACCGAGACGAGTTGGGGGCGGGACTGCTGCCTTTCGGGTTCTAATCCCGCCCCCAGCGACGTCCGACGCACCGACTCTATTATCCCCTGATTGACAAGGAAAGCCGGTGTCAGATGATGTCAGATGCTTCATCTGCCTGTTTTCTTAAAGGCACATGAACTATCGATGTTTGACAGGTGATTCGACAGTGTTTGACAGCATTGAGGTGCTGTCATACACTGACAATCACTGTACAAAGGTGAGCCCTTGCACCCTGGCTCTCCAGTGACTGTCTTCTTCGGATGAAACAGATTGCAGCAGCAGATAAGGGCACAGAAGCGATCTGTCACTTCTCCCATTGAGGTGAGGCCACACAAACACTTCGGGCTGGATTTTGCCAATGGGGACGTGATGGAGGCGGGACTCCCACTTTTTGGGTTGTAGTCCCACCTCCATTGACTTGTGGCCAACCCACGCTATTTTCCCTTGAATGACCTTGTTAAGCCCGCCCAGCGGGCTCAGCAGGCCAATTAAGGGACACCTGGTTACTGGTGATGTCAGTGATTGACATTTCATCTGTCAAGAGCATTTGACAGATGAACAATCAGCGTTTGACAGCTCTGTGAAGCTGTCAAACACTGACGATCTGTCTTCTAACTTGAGTCCTTCTACTCAGACTCAGTTAGAGATCTCTCCAGACCAGAAAGCAGAATGCTGCAGCTTTTGACATTTCAGCGGCCATTCTGCTTTCTGTGCCGGTGAACTGAGGGACTCCCGAGAAATGAAGGAAGGAAGCCTGCAGGAGAAAGTAAAGGTAAGTAAAACTTATTAAAACACTTTACACTTACCTCACACACTTACCTCTGCACACATGCACCCATCACTCACCTGCACAACGGACATCGTGAACCCTCCAACCCCTTCATAGAAACATAGAAGATAGGAGCAGGAGTTGGCCATTCGGCCCCTCGAGCCTGCTCTGGCATTCAATGCGATCATGTCTGATCATCCAAATTCAGTACCCGGTCCCTGCTTTCTCCCCATACCACTTGATCCCTTTAGCCTTAAGAAATATATCCAACTCCTTCTTGAATATATTTAATGTATTGGCCTCTACTGTCTTCTGTGGTAGAGAATTCCACAGGTTCACCACTCTCTGGGTGAAGAAATTCCTCCTCATCTCTGTCCTAAATGGCTTACCCCTTATCCTTAGACTATGAGCCCTGGTTCTGGACTCCCCAACCATCGGGAACATCCTTCCTGGATCTAGTCTGTCTAGTCCTGTTAGAATTTTATAAGTTTCAATGAGATCCCCTCTCATTCTTCTAAACTCCAGCGAGTATAAGCCCAGTCAACCAAATCTCTCCTCATACGTCATTCCTGCCATCCCAGGTATCAGTCTGGTGAATCTTCGCTGCACTCCCTCCATGGCAAGAACATCCTTCCTCAGATAAGGCGACCAAAACTGCACACAATACTCAAGATGTGGTCTCACCAAGGCCCTGTACAACTGCAGCAAGTCATCCTTGTTCCTGTACTCAAACCCTCTCGCTACGAAGGCCAACATACCATTTGCCTTCTTAACCGCCTGCTGCACCTGCATGCTTACCTTCAGCGACTGGTGCACAAGGACACCCAGGTGTCGTTGCACTTCCCCTTCTCCCAATCTATTGCCGTTCAGATAATAATCTGCCTTCCTGTTTTTGACACCAAAGTGGATAACCTCGCATTTATCCACATTATATTGCATCTGCCATGCTTCTGCCCAATCACCCAACCTGTCCAAATCATACTGGAGTTTCTCGGCATCCTCCTCACAGCACACATGCCCTCCCAGCTTTGTGTCATCTGCAAACTTGGAGATATTACATCTAGTTCCCTCATCTAGATCATTAATATATATTGTGAATAGCTGGGGTCCAAGGACCGATCTCTGCGGTACCCCACTAGTCACTGCCTGCCACTCGGAAAAAGACCCGTTTATTCCAACTCTTTGCTTTCTGTCTGCCAACCAGTTCTCTATCCAAGTCAATACCTTGCCCCCAATCCCATGTGCCTTAACTTTACACGCTAATCTCTTATGCTGGACCTTATCGAAAGCCTTTTGAAAGTCCAAATACACCACATCCACTGGTTCTCTCTTAGCTATTTTACCAGTTACATCCTCAAAAAATTCCAGTAGATTAGTCAAGCACGATTTACCTTTTGTAAATCCATGTTGACTTTGTCCGATCCTGTCACTGTTTTCCAAGTGCTCTGCTATTACATCTTTTATAATGGACTCTAGCATTTTCCCCACTACCGATGTCCGACTTACTGGTCTGTAATTCCCTGTTTTCTCTCTACCACCTTTTTTGAATAGTGGGGTAACATTTTCTACCCTCCAATCCATGGGTACTGTTCCACAGTCTATCGAATGTTGGTAGATGACCAGCAATGCATCTACTATTTCTAGGGCCACTTCCTTAAGTACCCTAGGATGTAGATTATCAGGCCCTGAGGATTTATCGGCCTTCAAACCCGTCAATTTCCCTAACACCATTTCTCTACAAATACTGATATCTTTCAGTTCCTCACTTTCATCAGACCCTATGTTCCCCGACATCTCTGGGAGGTTATTTGTGTCCTCCTTTGTGAAGACAGAACCAAAGTATGTATTTAATTGGTCTGCCATTTCTTTGTTCCCCATTATAAATTCCCCTGATTCTGACTGCAAGGGACCTGTGCTTGACTTCACCAATCTTTTTCTCTTCACATATCTATAAAAGCTTTTGCAGTCAGTTTTTATGTTTCCTGAAGCTTACTCTCATACTCTATTTTCCCCCTCTTAATTAATCCCTTTGTCCTCCTTTGTTGAATCCTAAACTGCTCCCAATCCTCAGGTTTACTGCTCTTTCTGGCCAATTTATATGTCCTCTCCTTGGATCTTATGCTATCCCTAATTTCCCTTGTTAGCCATGGTTGAGTCACCTTTTTTGTTTTATTTTTATTCCAAACTGGGATGAACAAATTCTGTAGTTCATCCATGCGGTCTTTGAATGTTTGCCATTGCCTATCCACTGTCAACCCTTTGAGTGACATTCCCCAATCAATCCTACCCAACTCGCGCCTCATACCATCGTAGTTTCCTTTATTTAAATTCAGGACCCTAGTTTCTGAGTCAACTACTTCAGTCTCCATCTTAATGAAGAATTCTATCATATTATGATCGCTCCGACCCAAGGGACCTCGTACAACAAGATTGCTAATGAATCCTTTCTCATTACATAATACCCAGTCTAAGATGGCCTGATCTCTTGTTGGTTCCTCGACATATTGGTCCAGGAAACCATCCCGCAAACACTCCAGGAATTCCTCCTCCACAGTATTTTTACTATTTTAGTTAGCCCAATCTATATGTAGATTAAAGTCACCCATGATAACTTTTGTGCCCTTATTGCACGCTTCTCTAATTTCCCTTTTAATGCCATCCCCAACCTCCGCATTACTGTTTGGAGGTCTGTATACCACTCCCACTAACGTTTTCTGCCCCTTGGTATTTCTCAGTTCTAACCATACAGATTCCACATCATCAGAGCTAATATCCTTCCTTACAATTGTGTTAATCCCCTCTTTAACCAGCAATGCTACCCCACCTCCTTTTCCTTTTTGCCTATCATTTCTGAATATTGAATACCCCTGGATGTTGAGTTCCCAGCCTTATTAACTTGGCGTGCTTCAGAGCTGTCAGGAAGCCCACACTTCAGTGCTAAAAATAGGGATTAGACAAAAAACTGCCTGTTAGCTCCCTGTTAACAGGCGGTTAATTGGAACTAATCCCTTTCCCGCCTCAGGGAGGCAGCTCCCAGCACAGGTCGCATACCTGCATCCTGGGACATTGGCACGGTGGTGGGTTGGGGGCGAGATGGGTTCGTGCCCCCCGATTCTGCAATTTTCCCACCACTCCCGCCTCGAAACCCGCATCCACGGGGCTTGGAAATTCGAGCCCTTCAAAACTTGTTACCTACAAAAAAATCTAAACACGTTAAAAATGACTTGCCCAACATTTCCTTACCTCTGATTCTCACCAGTGTCCCATTGCATCCTTCACACCACTTCGGCAGTAGTCATCTATACACAAACATTACAACAGACCCACAGTATGCCTCACTTATCCTGGTGGGGTTCCCCGACTTCGAGAAGCCGGCAGCAGAAGTCTAAGAATTGGAAAAAGCCTCTTAACTGCCTGTTAACTACCTGTTAACAGGCAGTTAAGTGACTATAATCCTCTTCCCACCGATAGGAGTCGGGTCCCTGCGCAAATTGGGGACCCGACTCCCAGGAAGATTGGTTGGAAGTGGGTTGGGAGTGGGATCGGGGCCCGCTCCCATTCTTTTTGATGTTACCAGCAGTCTTGGCTCCAAACCCGCCTCCTCAGGGCTGGTAAAATCCAGCCCTCAATTTTAGATTGTGTCAATTAATCATAAGTTACTTAGTCTAATAGAGGAGAAACAAATTCAATAGGACTATAAGACAGTAATTATAGGTTTGTGTATTATAATGTTGGTTTGGGCGTTAAATACTATTACAATGATCGTAATTTATTAAAATGAGTTGTGGCCAAATCAGCAATCTCCTCTGTTTCCTGATTGGCTAAGAGCCAGGAAGTGAAAGGAGCCCCGCCCCATGTGATCCCAGGTTCACATACGCACAATGGTGCGCCCCTGGGATCCGTGGGCCTCTATGCTGTGCACAACTCTGCAGCGTTTGCAAGGACATTTTTGAAGACGTGTTCGCACGAGGTAAGTGCGGATTTCATTCGGATGTTGGTGGCATCCTCATTAGCTACGCCGCCGACCGCGAATTCAGGGCCAATGTTCCTGTCATTTATAATCAATGGGGGCGGGAACATTAATTTTGGTGAAGGCAGCTGACAAAAGTCACACCCAATAGTATCCATACATTTAGTAAGGTTTTATCATGCTGATTTTATATTTTAAAGGGAAACAACACGAATGATATTGCTGCTGATGTAAAGAGGAATTTGACATTATATAATGCTTCGTAATCGGTTGAAAACATGTGATTTAGTTTGACAATGTACGGCCAAATGTCACACAAACTGAGCGAGGAGTAATTGGACTTTTTTCTCCAGATATTGATGAATGTGCAACAAACACATCAACCTGTCAACAAATCTGCAACAATACAATTGGAAACTACACCTGCAGTTGCCGTCCTGGCTTCAGCATCAGCATGAACAACACATCTCTTTGTGATGGTAGGAACTCTTCAAATATACAGATTCTCTGTAAATGATAATTTGTAAATGATCCTTCAACTAGCATTTCCCATTGCCCTGTACATTCTAGATGTATTCAAGCAAAGTCTTTTTTTCTCCTTAATAATTAAATAGTGAGAGACTCACAACAATTATCAATGTCCCTACACAATAGGGATTGACGTAAGAAAACTACTAGACACTTGGTCTAAGCGTTAAACAAAGCTTTAATCAATTGTTTTACAACATGGAGGTATAGTTGTGTCCTTCACTAGTTCCTGTTAAGAATGTCCTGCGCAAGTGGGGCCCGTGCCCGAGTGTTTATACTCTCCCTGGACAGCGCCACCCGTAGTCCGCTCAGTATTATTTCATGTCTTTCTTTCATGAATGACTGATTCATGTCAGGGATATATTGATTGCAGAATATGTTTAATCTATTGAAGTAAATCAGTGATTTAGCATGAAATTTCAATTACCTTTCACAGTTTCTAATCAATGGGCTGTGTTTTGCAGTTCGGGACTCGCCATTACTCAATGGCCCTGAATCTGTGGTCAGTATGATGGGGTACTCTAAGAGTGTGTTGTCATTCCGACTTTGAAAATGACTACAAGTTTGGGATTTCCACACGTGCTAAATTCCGAAGTTGCCATCTGTGATGTTCCGACTGCGCGCCTGCATCGGTACACGTTTCACCTACCCATTCAAATCAGTGTACTGGCAAAAGGTTGGGCTAATTGCCCAGCTACTGCGCCTTAATTACCCTGAAAAATGTTTACGTCTGATGCAAACGGGCACAGGAGCCTGTTGCACAGCGTGAGGCGAGGAGGGAGATGAGAAAATGGTCTTAATTTATGCTACAGCCCATAATAATGAGGCACTGGTTCGTGTCTGAGTGGAAAGAACCTTTGAAAGAAACTTTCATTTGTTTGAGTTTGGAAACAGGGCCTTTTTGTGTCAATGTCTTTGCTGCTTAAAAGACTTTTGTAGTTTTGGTTTATTTCCCAACTTCTATATTGATAAGATTTAATTCACTTCCATGATATCCTCATGTTATCAGACATAAACTCCCAATTTTAGATTGTGTCAATTAATCAAAAGTTACTTAGTTTAATAGAGGAGATACAAATTCGCCAGGCTATAAGACTGTAATTATAGGTTTGTGTATTATAATCTTGGTTTGGGTATTAAATACTATTACAATGATCGTAAATTATTAATAAAATAGCATTTCTGGCAGCTAAATTATAAAATGAGTTCTGGGTAAATCAACAATCTCCTCTGTTTCCTGATTGGCTAAGAGCCAGAAAGTGAAAGGAGCCCCGCCCCATGTGATCCCAGGTTCACATACGCACAATGGTGCGCCCCTGGGATCCATGGGCCTCTATGCTGTGCACAACTCTGCAGCGCTTGCAAGGACATTTTTGATGGAGTGTTTGCACGAGGTACGTGTGGATTTCATTCGGATGTTGGCGGCGTCCTCATTAGGTAGGCCGCCGACCGCGAATTCAGGGCCAATGTTCCTGTCATTTACAATCAATGGGGGCGGGAACATTATAGTTTGGTGATGGCAGGTGATGAACTTCACGCCCAATATTATCCATACATTTAGTAAGGTTTTATAATGCTGATTTTATATTTTAAAGATAAAACAAAACTAAGGATATTGCTGCTGAATGTAAAGGGGAATCTGACAACATACATTGATTCAATATATTCAGAAAACATGTGATTTAGGTTGACGCTGAGCGAGGAGTAATTGGACTTTTTTCTCCAGATATCGATGAATGCGCAACCAACACGTCAACCTGTCAACAAATCTGCAACAATACAATTGGAAACTACACCTGCAGTTGCCGTCCTGGCTTTAGCATCAACATGAACAACACTTATCTTTGTGATGGTAGGATATCTTCAAATGAACAGATTCTCTGCTATTGGTGATTTGATAATTATCCTCCAACTACCAGTTCTCATTTCCCTGGACATTCTAGATGGTTTCAAGCAATATCTTTTGTTCTCCTTAATTGCTAAGCAATCAGAGATTCACTACAATTTTCTGTGTCCGAACGTGATAGGGATATATTGATTGCAGAATATGTTAAAACTATTGTAGTAAATCAGTGAGTTACAATGAAATTTCACGTACCTTTCACACTTTCTAATCAATGGGCTGTGTTTTGCAGTTCTGGACTCGCCATTGGTCAATGGCCCTGAATCTGCGGTTGATATGATGGCGTACTCTATGGGGGGAATTTTACTAGCCCTGGGGAGGCAGCTATTGAGGCGGGCCCATCAAGAAATTGGCAGAAACCGGGAGCGGGTACCGAAACCGGTCCCAACCTACCTCCGTGCCATCTTCCCGGGAGGTGGGACCCGACTCGCGCAGGGACCCAACTCCTCGATGTGGGATGGGGATTACAGCCAATTAACTGCCTGTTGATAGGTAGTTAACATCAGTTAAGAAGCTTATCCCCATTTTACGCACACAAGTGCAGGCTTCGCGACGGCTGCGAACCTCGCCAGGGTCAGCGAGGTGAGCAGTGGGTCTGCGGGGGTGAGAGGGATCAAAAAGTCCTCTGTGGAGGTGATTGATGGTTGCAAGTATGGATTGGTAAGCATGAGAGGTGAGTATAAAGTGTTTGAAAAGGTTTACTTACCTTTGCTTCTTCCTGCAGGCTTCAAACCTTGGGGATCCGGAGGCTCCTCATCTCAACGGCAGAGATGACAGAATGGCTGCTGCAATCTCCGAAGCAGCAGCCGTCTGATTGCTGCTGAGGAAAGAGGTTTGGTGAGTCTTCATTACAAGGACTCACCATAGAACAGAGATTGTCAAACGCTGACAATACATCTGTCAAAAAGTTTTTGAGAGATGAAACGTGACACCCTGACATCCTCTGTCACTGGCTTTCCCTTAATTGGCGGGTTTAACAAGGTTAATCAAGGGAAAATAGCGTGGGTTGGCCGGATGATGTTGGGGGCGGGACTGAAACCCAACAACCAGCAGTCCTGCCCCCAACGCATCCCCATTGACAAAATCCAGCCCTAAGAGTGCAACATCACACCGGCTTTGAAAATGACTGCAAGTTCGGGATTTCCGCATGTGCTAAATTCCGAAGTAGCGATCTGTCAAGATCCGACTGTCCTTCGGCTTTAGAACACGTTTCACCTACCCATTCAAACCAACGCACTGGTGAAAAGTTGGTCTAATTGCCCAACGACTGCGCATTATTATAGGTTTGTTTAATATAATCTTGCTTTGGGTATTAAATACTTTAACAATGATCGTAATTTATTAATAAAATAGCATTTTTGGTGCTAAATTATTAAAATGAGTTGTGGGTAGATCAGCAATCCCCACTGTTTCCTGAAGTCAAAGGAGCCCCGCCCCACATGATCCCAGGTTCACATATGCACAATGGTGCGCCTCTGGGATCCGTGGGCCTCTATGCTGCGCACAACTCTGCTACGTTTGCAAGGAAATTTTTGAAGGCGTGTTCGCACGAGGAAATTGCGGATTTCATTCGGATGTTGGCGGCATCCGCATTAGCTACGCCACCGACCGCGAATTCAGGGCCAATTTTCCTGTCATTTATAATCAATGGGGGTGGGAACATTATAGTTTGGTGAGGGCAGCTGACGAAATTCACACCCAATAGTATCCAAACATTTAGTGAGGTTTTATAATGCTGATTTTATATTTTAACGATAAACAACACCAATGATATTGCTGCTGAATTTATTGAGGAATCTGACATCATACCGTGCATCATGATGTGTTGAAAACATGTAATTTAGGCTGACAATGTACAGCCAAATGTCACTCAAGCTGAACGAGGAGTAATTGGACTTTTTTCTCCAGATATCGATGAATGCGCAACCAACACATCAACCTGTCAACAAATCTGCAACAATACAATTGGAAACTACACCTGCAGTTGTCGTCCTGGCTTCACCATCAACATGAACAACACTTCTCTTTGTGATGGTAGGAAATCTTCAAATATACGGATTCTCAGCAACAGATGATTTGAAAATTACCCTCCAGCTACCAGTTCTCATTGCCCTGCACATTCTAGATGTTTTCAAGCAAAATCTTTTATTCTCCTTAATTACTAAGCAAACAGAGATTCACTACAATTTTCTGTGTCCCTACGCAATAGGGACATATTGATTGCAGAATATGATAAAGGTATTGTCAGCGGGCTCAGCAGGCCAATTAAGGGCCACCCGGCAACAGGTGACGTCACAGACTGAAATTTCATCTGTCAAGAGCTTTTGACAGATGAAATATCAGCGTTTCACAGCTGTTTGAAGCTGTCAAACACTGACCGTCTTGCTTCTAACCTGAGTCCTTCTCCACAGACTCAGTTAGAAATTTCTCCTGCACAGTAAGCTGAAGGCTGTCACTTTTGACAGTTTGCAGCCATTCTGCTTTCTGTGCTGGTGAGATGAGGGACTCCCGGAACCTAATGGAAGGAAGGCTGTAAAGGTAAGAAAAGGTATGTAAAACTTATTTAAACACTTTAGACACACCAAACACACTCCAAGACCCCTCCAAGTCCTTCAACCCGACGGCCCGCCTCCTCTAACTTGGCGTGGTTTGGAGCCATCGGGAATCCCACACTTCAACATCAAAAATAGGGATTAGGCTAAAAACTGCCTGTTAACTACCTGTTAGCAGGCAGGTAATTGGCACTAATCCCTTCCCGCCTCGGGTAGGCGGGTCCCAGTGCGGGGCGGGTACCCGCCTCCTTTGAAATTGGCATGGAGGCGGGTTTGGGTGCGGAAAGGGGTTGGGACCCCTGGTTTCGGGATTTAATCCTCCCACATGCCTCCAATCCCGACTCCATGGCACAATGAAAATCCTGCCTTAAGAGTGCGTCGTCATACCGGCTTTGAAAATGACTGCAAGTTCTGGATTTCTGCATATGCTAAAAACAGAAGTTGTGATCTGTAAAGATCCAACTGTGCGTCGACTTCACGGCACATTTCACCTACCCATTCAAATCAACATACGGGCGAAAGGTTGGGCTAATTGCTCACCTGCTGCGCATTATTTACCCTGAATTTTTTTTGTCTGGTGCAAAGAGGCGCAGGAGCCTGTTGCACAGCGTCAGGTGAGGGGGGGTGGGGGTATTTGAGAAAATTGCATTAGTTTATGCTACAGCCCATAACAATGAGGCATTGGTTTATGTCTGAGTGGAAAGAAACTTTGAAAGAAACTTTCATTTGTTTGAGCTTGAAAACAAGGATTTTTGTGTCACCGTCTTTGCTGCCTAAAAGATTTTTGTAGTTTTGGTTTCATTCCCAACTTCTATATTGATAGAATTTAATTCACTTTCATGATGTCCTCATGTTATCAGACATTTAGGCCCCGATTTTGTGCCAGCCGTCGGGCGGCTTTCCATGCGGCCGGGGGCCGAAAATCGCCAAAAAAGCGGGTCACGACCCCCCCCGCCTGATTCCCCACCCCGTCCAACTTTCGGACCGCCGTTTCTCCGCGACACGCTTCAGTCCCGCTCGCCGCTGGCGGGACTGGCTGTCGGAACACAAATCACCAATTATTACCTTTAAGTAGATTTTGAGGGGCCGTTGCGATTTTGCGGCTTTCCCCACGTGAAACACGCCTGCGGGGAACCCCGCTGATGAGACCTGGCGTGAAAACAGTTGGCTTGCTTGCTTACAGCTGCAGGTCAATGAGGATTGAACAGGTTGAAACAGGCAGCATTTGCAGGCTGCAGGACCTTGTTGATGAAGGCTTGGGGGAACTTTTTGAAGGCTTAGGCACAGCTGTAGAAAGTTGGAGCCTCACACACTTCTCCAGTGTGAGCTCCTGGGAAGCCCCTCTCACCACCCTAACTCAGCGCCTCCTCAACGGAGGCATCTGCTAGATGCATGGGAGGTCTTTGGTACCTTCCCTTCCTGGCATTAGAGGATCTCCAACAGCAGAGGAGGCTGGAGCAACTCCAGCAATAGCATCACCAGCAACACCAGCAGCACCAGCAGGAGCGGCAGGCTGCGGCTCACACACCTGAGGCAGCACAGGCCAGAAGGGGTCAGCGCATGGAAGGCCGTCGGAGCAGGAGATACCCCCCAAACAGGGTCTACAGACCCAGGGTCAGCTACCTCAACATGACTGAGCAGCAGTACCAGAGGCGGCTCCGACTTTCGCGAGAGGTTGTGACTGACATCTGCGCAACGCTGCGGCAAGACCTAGAGCCCAGAGCAACAGGTCCACACTACTTGCCAGTGGCCATCAAAGTCACCACCGCACTCAACTTTTATGCCTCAGGCTCCTTCCAGGGATCAGCAGCAGACATCAGCGGCATCTCCCAGGCTGCCGCACACACATGCATCACGCAGGTAACCGATGCCCTCTTTGCCATCGCGCACAATCACATCCATTTCACCAGGGATCACGCAAGTGTGAGGGCGCGAGCGCGTGGATTCGCTCAGCTGGCAGACTTTCCAAGGGTGCAGGGCGTCATTGACTGCACACATGTGGCCCTTAGGGCACCCCACCACAATCCAGGAGTTTTTGTCAACCGCAAGGGCTTCCACTCCCTTAACGTTCAGCTGGTGTGTGACCACAAGAAGGTGATTTTGCATGTTTGTGCCAGGTTCCCTGGCAGCTGCCATGACTCCTTCATACTGCGCCAGTCTACTGTGCCTCCACTATTCAGTCTGCCAAACGAACTTCAGGGATGGCTACTTGGAGACAAGGGATATCCCCTGCGCTCTTGGCTAATGATGCCATTGAGGAGACCAGCCAGCGAAGCTGAGGAGCGCTACAACTCCAGCCACATTACCACCAGATGCATTATTGAGCAAACCATCGGACTGCTGAAGATGCGCTTCAGATGCCTCGATAGATCAGGTGGAGCCCTACAGTACTCATCAGCCAGGGTCTCCAAAATCGTTGTGGTATGCTGTGTGCTTCACAACATGGCACAGCGTCGTGGCTTGCCGATTCCGCAGGACCAAGAGGCTCCTCACAGAGCCGCCTCGGATGAGGATGATGCTGAGGAGGAGGAGGAGGAGGAGGACAGAAACGAGCATCCTGCAGAGGCCCGCCAACCAGCGGCACCAGTGCGCGAGTACATTGCTGGGTGGAATGCAAGGAACGTACTCATCCTGGGCAGATTTGCGTAGCCTGGTACATCAAACACTGCAGCCTCACTGCTTCTGAACTGACCATGGACAGTGGCCCATGCCTGCACTTTCCAACAGCTTTGACCAGCTTGCAGTCATCTGCAAGTTATCCTAAGGCCTCTATGTGACATCCCCATTCGCCAAATGGCAGACGCCATAACTGCAGCAGCTGGCACCAGATTTTTTATGTACAGGAAAATGATGGCATTAAAACTATTTACAAGACTGGATGGTGGAATAGTTATGTGAATGTGAGCATAGAGAGAGACGGAATGGGTAAGGGTGCATGGATGTTACTGTGAAGTGGGATGTGGAAGAAGAGATTGCTGAAGCTGAGCGCTGTTGGGGAAAGGCAATGGGGATCAGGTTGAGGGTGATGGAAACTTCATACTTGCTTTCCCTGTGCGGTGAAGGTCACGGAAGCGCTTCCTGCACTGCAGCAAGGTGCGACGGGTGACACCCAGAGAGTTTACCTCTGCTGCCACCTCCATCCAGGCAGCCGTGGACTCTTTGGGAGGCCTCTTCCTCCCTGAGCGAGGGTAGAGGACCTCCCTGTGGGCCCTTACCCCATCCACCAAGGTCTGCAATGACGTCTCGTTGAATTTGGCCGCAGCTCGGCCTCTGCCGCTGGCAGCAGCTGGTGCAGGCTCCTCGGCCATTGTGCAAGAGTGGTTGAGAAGCCTGCGGAGGTGGAGAAGCTTGCTGGACACATTGAAAGCACCACGAATGATGACATCATACTGTGGGGCTTTCTGACATGAATTTGACAATTAGCAAGGCTGCCCACATGCTGGGAATTAATTGGCCACTTGAGGGAAAATTGCGTGGGGCTGGCTGACACGTTTATTTGTGTGTCAGAAACCCCACATTCGGGGAAACCCGACCATTTCCCACGCAAGCCAAAAATCGGGCCCTTAAACTCCCGATTTTTAGATTGTGTCAATTAATCAAAAGTTGGTTCGTCTAATAGAGAAGAAACAAATTTGCTCGGACTATAAGACTGTAATTATAGGTTTGTGCATTATATCCTTGGTTTAGGTATTAAGTACCATGACAATGATCGTAATTTATTGATAAAATAACATTTCTGGCTGCTAAATTATTAAAATGAGTTGTGGGCAATTCAGCAATTTCCTCTGATTCCTGATTGGCTAAGAGCCAGGAAGTGAAAGGAGCCTCGTCCCATTTGATCCCAGGTTCACATACGCACAAAGGTGCAACCCTGGGATCCATGGGCTTCCATGCTGTGCACAACTCTGCATCATTTGCAAGGACATTTTTGAAGTGGGGTTCAGCCACAAAAGAGCCTCCAATGCCTGGTCACTGAACTGGTGCACTCTCTCCCTGGGCCTCTGAGCAGCCACGAGATTCCTGGTTGAAGAATTGCACCATCTTGCAGGTCCAGGTCACAAGCGTCAATGATCAAGGTGAGGCTGTGCAGCATGATTGAACCTCCCCTTTGAGAACTGCAATGTGCCAGTCTGCCTGAGTACAAGGTAATTGACAGCACCTGAGCTTGAGTAGCACTCTGAGGTAGCGAACCATTCCCCAATGTTAGTGCCTTAACAGACGTGTGTAGCCCTTGATTTTGTGCACCAATCACCTCCAGGGGAGCTGGAGACAAATTTCACAGTCGCCGGCGCTAATTTGTGCCTCAGACTTACGTAGTTTGCTTTGTTTAGATTTAAGACTCTTGTTTTGGATTTAACTAAGTCTCTTTCAAACTTAATATAAAATTCTATTATATTAAGGTCACTCTTCCCTAAATTTAGTAAGGTTTTATAATGCTGATTTTAAGTTTTAAAGAGAAACAACATGAATTATATTGCTGCTGAATGTAAAAAGGAATCTGACACGATAAATTCCATCAAGTTGTGTTAAAAACATGTGATTTGTTTGACAATATATGGCCAAATGTCACTCAAACTGAGCAAGGAGTAATTGGACTTTTCTCTCCAGATATCGATGAATGCGCAACCAACACATCAACCTGTCAACAAATCTGCAACAATACAATTGGAAACTACACCTGCAGTTGCCGTCCTGGCTTCAGCATCAACATGAACAACACTTCTCTTTGTGATGGTAGGAAATCTTCAAATATACAGATTCTCTGCAACAGATGATTTGAAAATTATCCTCCAACTACCAGTTCTCATTGCCCTGCACATTCTAGATGGTTTCAAGCAATATCTTTTGTTCTCCTTAATCACTAAGCAATTCGAGATTCATTACAATTTTCTGTGTCCCTACGCAATAGGGATATATTGATTACAGAATATGTTAAAAATATTGGAGTAAATCAGTGAGTTACAGTGAGTTTTCACGTACCTTTCACAGTTTCTAATCAATGGTCTGTGTTATGCAGTTCTTGACTCGCCATAACTCAATGGCCCTGAATCTGCGGTCAGTATGATGGTGTACTCTAAGAGTGCTTCGTCATACCAGCATTGAAAATAACTGCATGTTCGTGATTTCACCATGTGCCAAATTCCTAAGTTGTGATCTGTCAAGTACTGACTGCACGTCGACATCACTACACGTTTCACCTACCCATTCAAATGAATGTACTGGCGAAAAGTTGGGCTAATTGCCCACCTACTGTGCATTAATTACCCTGAAAATGTTTTCGTCTGGTGGAAAGAGGAGCAGGAGCCTGTTGTAAAGCGTGTGGGGTGGGGGGGAGTTGAGAAATTGCATTACATTATTCTACAGCCCATTACAATGAGGTACTGGTTTGTGTAAGGACATAAGAACATAAGAAATAGGCACAGGAATAGGCCAGTTGGCCCCTTGAGCCTGCTCCACCATTCAATAAGATCATGGCTGATCTTGGGCTCAAAACCACTTCCCTGCCACCTCCCCATAACCCTTCACTCCCTTATCTTGCAAAAATCTGTCTATCTCCACCTTAAATGTATTTAATGACCCAGCCTCCACAGCTCTCTGTGGCTGAGAATTCCACAGATTTACGACCCTCTGAGAGAAGAAATTCCTCCTCATCTCAGTTCTAAAAGGGCGACCCTTTATTCTGAAACGATGCCCACGAGTTATAGATTTACCCATGAGGGGAAACATCCTCTCTGCATCTACCTTGTTGTGCCCCCTCAGTATCTTATATGTTTCATTAAGATCACCTCTCATTCTTCTAAATTCCAATGAGTATCGGCCCAACCTGCTCAACCTTTCCTCATAGGTCAACCCCCTCCCCTCTGGAATTAACCTAGTGAATCGTCTCTGAACTGCCTCCAATGGAAGTATATCCTTCCTTAAATAAGGTGACCAAAACTGTACGCAGTACTCAAGGTGTGGTCTCACCAATACCCTGTACAGTTGTAGCAGGACTTCCCTGCTTTTACACTCCAACCCCCTTGAAATAAAGGCAAACATTCCATTTGCCTTTTTGGTTATTTGCTGTACCTGCATGCTAACTTGTTGTGTTTCATGCATATGGACACCCAGGTCCCTCTGAACTGTAGCATTTTGTAATCTCTCTCCATTCAAATAATAATTAACTTTTTTATTTTTCCTGCCAAAGTGGATAACCTCGCAATTTTCCACATTATGCTCCATCTGCCAAATATTTGCCCATTCACTTAGCCTGTCTATATCCCTTTGCAGTTTCTTTGAGTCCTCTGCACAACTTGCTTTCCCACCCATCTTTGTATCATCAGCAAACTTGGCTACATTACACTCGGTCCCTTCATCCAAGTCATTAATGTAGATTGTAAATAGTTGAGGCCCCAGCACCGATCCCTGTGGCACCCCACTAGCTACTGTTTGCCAACCGGAAAATGACCTATTTATCCCGACTCTCTGCTTTCTGTTAGTTTGCCAATTCTCTAATCATCATGCTAATATATTACCCCACAACTCCGTGAGCTCTTATCTAAATGCAATAACCTTTTATGTGGCACCTTATCGAATGCCTTCTGGAAATCCAAATACACCACATCCACTGACTCACCTTTGTCCACCCTGCTTGTTACATCCTCAAAGAACTCCAGCAAATTTGTTAAACCTGATTTCCCTTTCATAAAACCATGCTGACTCTGCTTGACTGCATTATGATTTTCCAAATGCCCTGCTACTGCTTCCTTAATGAAGGACTCCAGCATTTTCCAAACAACAGATGTTAGGCTAACTGGTCTATAGTTTCCTGTTTTCTGTCTCCCTTCTTTCTTATATAGGGGTGTTATATTTGTGGTTTTCCAATTCGCTGGGACATCTCCAGAGTCCAGGGAATTTTGGTATATTGCATCGAATACATCTGCAGCCACTTTTTTAAGACCCTGGGATGCTGGCCATCTGGTCAAGGGGACTTGTCGTCTTTTAGTCCCATGATTTTACCAAGTACCATTTTCTTAGTGATAATGATTGTCTTTAGTTCCTCCCTCGCTGTGGCCCCTTGATTATCCATTATTGGGATGTTGTTAGTGTCTTCTACTGTGAAGACAGATACAAAATATTATTTCAGAGTATCTGCCATTTCCCCGTTCCCCATTATTAATTCCCCAGTCTCATCCTCTAAGGGACTGAGGTTTACTTGAGCTACTCTCTTCCTTTTTATATACCTGTAGAAGCTCTTACTATCTGCTTTAATATTTCCTGCCAGTTTACTCTCATAATTCATCTTCTCTCTCTTTATTATTTTTTTCATCAGCCTTTACTGGTTTCTAAAAATTTCCCAATCCTCTGGTCTCCCACCAATCTTGGCAACATAGTATGCCTTTGTTTTCAATTTGTTGCCAACCTTTACTTCCTTAGTGAGCCACGGATGGCGTTCCTTGCTCTTAAAATCTTTTTTTCTCACTGGAATATATTTTTGTTGAGAGTTATGAAATATCTCCTTAAATGTCCGCCACTGCATTTCAACTGTCTTACCCTTTAATTTATTTTTCCAGTCCACTTTAATGTCTGAGTGGAAAGAAACGTTGAAAGAAACTTTCATTCGATTGAACTTGAAAACAAGGACTTTTTGTGTCACCGTCTTTGCTGCCTAAAAGACTTTTGTAGTTTCGGTTTAATTCCCAACTTCTATATTGATAGGATTTAATTCACATTCATGATTTCCTCATGTTATCAGACATAAACTCTCGATTTTAGATTGTGTCAATTAATCAAATCTTACGTAGTCTAATAGAGGAGAAACAAATTCGATAGGACAGAAGAATGTAATTATAGGTTTGTTTATTATAACCTTGGTTTGGGTATTAAATAGTATTACAATGATCGTACTTTATTAATAAAATAGCATTTCTGGCTGCTAAATTATTAAAATGAATTGTGGGTAAATCAGCAATCTCCTCTGTTTCCTGATTGGCTAAGAGCCAGGAAGTGAAAGGAGCCCCGCCCCACGTGATCCCAGGTTCACATACGCACAATGGTGCGCCCCTGGGATCCGTGGGCCTCTATGCTGTGCACATCTCTGCAGTGTTTGCAAGGTAGTTTTTGAAGGAGGGTTTGCACGAGGTAAGTGCGGATTTCATTCGGATGTTGGCGGCGTCCTCATTAGCTACGCCACCGACCGCAAATTCAGGGCCAATGTTCCTGTCATTTATAATCAATGGTGGTGGGAACATTATAGTGTGGTGAGTGCAGGTGACGAAATTCACACCCAATAGTATCCATACATTTAGTAAGGTTTTATAAGGCTGAATTTATATTTTAACGATAAAGATCACCAATGATATTGCTGCTTAATGTAATAAGGAATATGACATTATACAGTGCATCATTGTGTGTTGAAAACATGTGAATTTGGTTGACACTGTACGGCCAAATGTCACTCAAGCTGAGCGAGGAGTAATTGGACTATTTTCTCCAGATATCGACGAATGCGCAACCAACACATCAACCTGTCAACAAATCTGCAACAATACAATTGGAAACTACACCTGCAGTTGCCGTCCTGGCTTGAACATCAACATGAACAACACTTCTCTTTGTGATGGTAGGAAATTTTCAAATATACAGATTCTCTGCAACAGATGATTTGAAAATTACCCTCCAACTACCAGTTCTCATTGCCCTGCACATTCTAGATGTTTTCATGCAAAATCTTTTTTTCTCCTTAATTACTAAGCAACCAGAGATTCACTACAATTTTCTGTGTCCCTACCCAATAGGGATATATTGATTGCAGAATATGTTAAAAGTATTGTAGTAAATCGGTGAGTTACCATGAAATTTCACGTACCTTTCACAGTTTCTAATCAATGGGCTCTGTTATGCCGTTCTGGACTCGCCATTTCACAATGGCCTTGAATCTACGGTCGGTATGATGGTGTACTCTAAGAGTGCATCGTCATATTGCGTTTGAAAATGACTGCAAGTTCGTGATTTCCGCATGTGTTAAATTCCGAAGTAACGAACTGTGAAGTTCCAACTGCGCGTCGGCTTCACTGCACGTTTCACCTACCCATTCAAATCAACGTACTGGTGAAAAGTTGGGCTACTTGCCCACCTACAGCGCCTTAATTAACCTGAAAATATTTTTGTCTGGTGCGAACAGGCACAGGAGCCTGTTGCACAGCGTAAGGGGAGGGGGTGGGGACATGTTTAGAAAATTGCATTAGTTTATGCTACAGCCCATAACAATGAGGCACTGGTTCGTGTTTGAGTGGAAAGAAACGTTGAAACAAACTTTAATTTGTTTAAGCTTGAAAACAAGGACTTTTTGTGGCACCGTCTTTGCTGCCTAAATTCCAAAGTTACGATCTGTCAAGTTCCGACCTCACGTCAGCATCGCTGCACGTTTCCCCTCCCCATTCAAATCAATGTACTCGCAAAAAGTTGGGCTACTTGCCCACCTACTGTGCGTTAAATACCCTGAAAATAGTTTTGTCTGGTGCAAACAGGCACAGGAGCCTGTTGCACAGCGTCAGGGGAGGATGCTGGGGGGCGGGTGTTGTGAAAATTGCATTAGTTTATGCTACATCCCAAAACAATGAGACACAGGTTCATGACTGAGTTGAAAGAAACTTTGAAAGACACTTTAATTTGTTTGAATTTGAAAACAAGTCCTTTTTGTGTCACCGTCTTTGCTACCTGAAAGACTTTTGTAGTTTTGGTTTAATTCCCAAGTTCTATATTGATAGGACTTAATTCACTTTCATGATTTCCTCATGTTACCAGACATTTAAACTCTCGGGGCTGGATTTTCCTCACCGAGACGAGTTGGGGGCGGGACTGCTGCCTTTCGGGTTCTAATCCAACCTCCAGCGACATCTGACACACCGACTCTATTATCCCCTGATTGACCTTGTTAAGTCCACCCTGCGGGCTTGCTGGCCAATTAAAGGAAAACCGGTGTCAGATGACATCAGATGCTTCCTCTGCCTGTTTTCTTAAATGCACATGAACTATCTATGTTTGACAGATGATTCGACAGTGTTTGACAGCATTGAGGTGCTGTCAAACACTGACAATCACTCTACAAAGGTGAGCCCTTGTACCTGGCTCTCCAGTGACTGTCTCCTTAGGATGAAACAGATTGCAGCTGCAGATAAGGGCACAGAAGTGATCTGTCACTTCTCCCATTGAGGTGAGGCCACACAAACACTTCAGGCTGGATTTTGTCAATGGGGACGTGATGGAGGCTGGATCCCACTTTTTGGATTGTAGCCCCCATCGACTTGTGGCCAACCCACACTATTTTCCTTTGATTGACCTTGTTAAGCCCGCCCAGCAGGCTCAGCAGGCCAATTAAGGGACACCTGGTTACTGGTGATATCAGTGATTGACATTTCATCTGTCAAGAGCTTTTGACAGATCAAAAACCAGCATTTGACAGCTCTATGAAGCTGTCAAACACTGACAATCTGTCTTCTAACTTGAGTCCGTCTACTCAAACTCAGTTAGAGATCTTTCCAGACCAGAAAATTGAGGCTGCAGCTTTTGACAGTTCAGCGGCCATTCTGCTTTCTGTGCCGGTGAACTGAGGGACTCCCGAGAACTGAAGGAAGGAAGCCTGCAGGAGAAAGTAAAGGTAAGTAAAACTTATTGAAACACTTTACACTTACCTCACACACTTACCTCTGCACACATGCACCCATTACTCACCTGCGCAACGGACATCTCGACCCCTCCAACCCCTTCAGACCGACGGTCCGCCTCACCTAACTTGTCGTGGTTCAGAGCTGTCGGGAAGCCCACACTTCAGGGCTAAAAATAGGGATTGGGCTAAAAACTGCCTGTTAGCTACCTGTTAACAGACAGTTAATTGGCACTAATCCCCTTCCCGCCTCGGGGAGGCGACTCCCAGCACAGGTCGGATACCCGCCTCCTGTGATATTGGCACGGAGGCGGGTTGGGGGGCGAGATGGGTTCGTGCCCCCTGATTCTGAAATTTTCCCTCCACTCCCACCTCGAATCCCGCCTCCACGGGGCTTGCAAATTCGAGCCCTTCAAAACTTCTCAGCTACAGAAAAATCTAAACACGTTAAAAATGACTTGCCCAACATTTCCTTACCTCTGATACTCACCAGTGTCCCATTGCATCCTTCACACCACTTCGCCAGCGGTCATCTATACACAAACATTACAACAGACCCACAGTGTGCCTCACTTATCCTGGTGGGGTTCCCCGACCTCGAGAAGCCGACAGCGGAAGTCTAAAAATTGGAAAAAGCCTCTTAACAGGTAGTTAACAGGTAGGTAATAGGCAGTTAACAGGCAGTTAAGTGGCTATAATCCTCTTCCTGCCGCTAGGAGTCAGATCCCTGTGCAATTCGGAGACCCGACTCCCGGGAAGATTGGTTCAAGGCGGGTTGGGAGCGAGTTCAGGACCCCCTCCCATTCTTTTTGATTTTCCCAGCAGTCCCGCCTCCAAACCCGCCTCCCCAGGGCTGGTAAAATCCAGCCCTCGATTTTAGATTGTTTCAATTAATCAAATGTTACTTAGTCTAATAGAGGAGAAACAAATTCGATAGGACTATAATACTGTAATTATAGGTTTGTGGATTATAATCTTGGTTTGGGTGTTAAATACTAATACAATGATTGGAATTTGTTAATAAAATAGCATTTCTGGCTGCTAAATTAGTAAAATAAGTTGTGGGCAAATCAGCAATCTCCTCTGTTTCCTGATTGGCTAAGAGCCAGGAAGTGAAAGGTGCCTCGCCCCACGTGATGCCAGGTTCACATACACACAATGATGCGCCCCTGGGATCCGTGGGCCGCTATGCTGCGCACAACTCTGCAGCGTTTGCAAGGAAATTTTTGATGGCGTGTTCGCACGAGGTAAGTGCGGATTTCATTCGGATGTTGGCGGCGTCCTCAGTAGCTACGCCGCCGACCGTGAACTCAGGGCCAATGTTCCTGTCATTTATAATCAATGGGGGCGGGAACATTATAGTTTGGTGAGGGCAGGTGACGAAAGTCACACCTAATAGTATCCATACATTTAGTAAGGTTTTATAATGCTGATTTTATATTTTAAAGATAAACAACACCAATGATATTGCTGCTGAATGTAAAGAGGAATCTGACATTATACAGTGCGTCATGATGTGTTGAAAACGTGTAATTTAGGTTGACAATGTACAGCCAAATGTCACGTAAGCTAAGCGGGGAGTAATTGGACTTTTTTCTCCAGATATCGATGAATGCGCAACCAACACATCAACCTGTCAACAAATCTGCAACAATACAATTGGAAACTACACCTGCAGTTGCCGTCCTGGCTTTAGCATCAACATGAACAACACTTCTCTTTGTGATGGTAGGAAATCTTCAAACATACAGATTCTCTGCAACAGATGATTTGAAAATTATCCTTCAACTATCAGATCTCATTGCCCTGCACATTCTAGATTGTTTCAAGCAATATCTTTTGTTTTCCTTAATTACTAAGCAATCAGAGATTCACTACAATTTTCTGTGTCCCTATGCAATAGGGATATATTGATTACAGAATATGTTAAAACTATTGCAGTAAATCACAGAGTTACAATGATTTTTCACGTACCTTTCAGTTTTTAAAGTTTCTGATCAATGGTCTGTATTATGCAGTTCTGGACTCGCCATTACTCAATCGCCTTGAATCTGCGGTCGGTAGGGTGGTGTACTCTAAGAATGCGCCATCATACTAGATTTGAAAAAGACCGCAAGTTTGGGATTTCCACATGTGCTAAAATCCGAACTTCTGATCTGTCAAGTTCCAACTGCGCGTCGGCTTCACTGCACGTTTCACCTACCCATTCAAATCAACGTACTGGTGAAAAGGTGGGCTAATTGCCCAACTACCGCGCATTAATTACCCTGAAAATATTTTCAGCTGGTGCCTGTTGCACAGTGTAAGGGGAGGGGGGTCAGGCGGAGTTGAGAAAATTGCAATTGTTTATGCTGCAGCCCATAACAATGAGGCACTGGTTCGTGTCTGAGTGGAAAGAAACATTGAAAGAAACTTTCATTCGTTTGAGCTTTAAAACACGGACTTTTTGTGTCACCATCTTTGCTGCCTTAAAGACTTTTGTAGTTCTGGTTTAATTCCCAGCTTCTATATTGATAGGATTTAATTCACTTTCATGATTTCCTCATGTTATCAGACATTTAGGGTTAGATTTTGCCGAATCTGTCGGGAAGAAGGCGGGACTTCCCCTTGCGGGTTTTTGACCCGCCTACTTCGACGTCCGGCCAATCCTCGCGATTTTCCCTTGGTTGACCTTGTTGAGCCCGCCCAGCGGGCTCAGCAGGCCAATGAAGGGCCACCCGGCAACAGGTGACGTCACAGACTGCAATTTCATCTGTCAAGAGTTCTTGGCAGATGAAATATCAGTGTCTCACAGCTGTTTGAAGCTGTGAAACACTGACAGTCTGAGTTCTGACATGAGTCCCTCTGCGCAGACTCATTTAGAACTCTCAACAGCACTCAAAACTGAAGGCTGTCACTTTTGACAGATCGCAGCCGTTCAGCTTTAAGTGCCGGGTGAGTGATGCAGCTCCTGACGGCTACAGGAAGAAAGGCTGTTAAGGTAAGTACAGGTAAGTTAAAGTTCTTTACACACTCTAGACACACCAAACACACTTACCTTTACACTCATGCACCCATCACTCACCTGAGTGCTGACACCGCGACCCCCCAACTCCTTCAACCCGACGGCACGCCGCTCCAACCTGGTGTGTTTGGAGCCGTTGGGAAACCCCCACAAAACCCCTCAAAATAGGGATTAAGCTAAAAGCTGCCTGTTACAGGCAGTTAATTGGCACTAATCCCTTCCTGCCTGGTTTCGGCGGGTCCCAGTGCGGGGCGGGTATCCGCCATCCCTGAAACTTACGTGGGGCGAGGTTTTGGGCGGGATGGTGGCGGGACCCACAAATTCGGGATTTCCGCCCCCCCCCGCACACGCCTGAAACCCCACCTGACGGCTCCCCGAAAATCTAGCCCTTAAACTCTAGATTTTAGATTGTGTCAATTAATCAAAAGTTACTTAGTCTTTGATAATCGGGGGCAGTACTGTGTGGTGGGGCAGGTTGGTAGAGGACCTTTGTCTTACGGATGTTCAGTGTAAGGCCCATGCTCTCGTACGCTTCGGTGAAGGTGTTGATGAAGGTTTGGAGTTCGACCTCTGAGTGAGCGCAGACGCAAGTGTCGTCTGCATACTGTAATTCAATGACAGACGATGGGATGACCTTGGATCTGCACTGGAGGCGACGGAGGTTGAACAGCTTCCCGTTTTTTCTATAAATTAGCTCCACTCCAGTGGGGAGCTTACTGAGGGTGAGATGGAGCATTGCAGCAAGGAAGATCGGGAAGAGCGTTGGTGCGATGACACAGCCTTGCTTGACCCCGGTTTGTACTTGAATTGGGTCTGTGGTGGAACCGCTGGTCAGGATCACGGCTTGCATGTCGTCGTGAAGCAGATGGAGGATGGTGACAAACTTTTGAGGGCAGCCGAATTTGAGGAGGACACTCCATAATCCCTCATGGTTGACAGTGTCGAAGGCCTTTGTGAGATCAAAGAAGGCCATGTACAGCGGTTGGTGCTGTTTCCTGCATTTCTCTTATAATTGACGCGCGGTGAAGATCATATCCATTGTGCTCCTTAGTGGGCGGAATTCACATTGCGACTCAGGGAGGAGTTCTTCGGCCACTGGGAGAAGGCGATTGAGGAGGATTCTTGCGATGACTTTTCCTGTGGCAGACAGCAGCGAAACTCCTCTGTAATTACCGCAACCATACGAGAGCATGGGCCTTACACTAAACATCTGTAAGACAAAGGTCCTCTACCAACCTGCCCCCGCCACACAGTACGGCCCCCCGATTATCAAAATCCAAGACAAGGCCTTGGACAACGTGGATCACTTTCCATACCTCGGGAACCTACTGTCAACAAGGGCAGACATCGACGACAAAGCCCAACACCACCTTCAGTGTGCCAGTGCAGCATTCGGTCGCCTGAGGAAGAGAGTGTTTGAAGACCAGGACCTCAAACCCAGCATTAAGCTCATGGTCTAGAGAGCAGCAGTGATACCCACCCTGCTGTATGCTTCAGAGACATGGACCATGTATAGCAGTCACCTCAAAGGACTGGAGAGGTACCATCAATGCTGCCTCTGCAAGATCCTGCAAATCCATTGGCAGGATAGGCGCACCAACGTCAGTGTTCTTGCTCAGGCCAACATCCCCAGCATCGAAGCTTTGACCACGCTCAATCAGCTCCGATGGACAGGTCACATTGTCCGCATGCCCGATATGAGACTCCCAAAACAAGCGCTCTACTCGGAGCTCCAGCATGGCAAGGTAGCCCCAGGTGGGTAGAGGAAGCGCTTCAAGGACTCCCTCAAAGCCTCCTTGAAAAAGTGTAACATCCCCACTGACACCTGGGAATCCCTGGCCCAAGACCGCACAAAGTGGAGGAGTAGCATCCGGGAAGGTGCCAAACACCTCGAGTCTCTTCGCCAGGAGCAAGCGGAAGCCAAGCACAGGCAGCGCAAGGAGCGCACGTCAAGCCAAGCATCCCACCCACCCACCCCTTCAACCACTGTCTGCCCTACCTGTGGCAGAGACTATAGGTCCTGCATTGGACTCATCAGTCACCTGCAAACTCATTTTTAATGTGGAAGTAAGTCATCCTCGGTTCCGAGAGACTGCCTAAGAGAAGACTTAGTCTAATAGAAGAGAAACAAATTCACTAGGACTATAAGGCTGTAATGATAGGTTTTTGTATTATAATCATGGTTTGGGTGTTAAATACCTTACAATGATCGTAATTTATTAATAAAATAGCATTTCTGTCTGGTAATTATTAAAATTAGTTGTGGGCAAATCAGCAATCTCCTCTGTTTCCTGATTGGCTAAGAGCCAGGAAGTGAAAGGAGCCCCGCCCCATATGATCCCAGGTTCACATACACACAATGGTGCACCCCTGGGATCCGTGGGCCTCTATGCTGTGCACAACTCTGCAGCGTTTGCAAGGACATTTTTGATGGAGTGTTCGCAGGAGGTAAGTGCGGATTTCATTCGGATGTCGAGGGTGTTCTCATTAGCTATGCCGCCGACCGCGAATTCAGGGCCAATGTTCCTGTCATTTATAATCAATGGGGGGCGGGAACATTATAGTTTGGTGAGGGGAGGTGACGAAAGTCACACCCAGTAATATCCATACATTTAGTAAGGTTTTGTAATGCTGAATTTATATTTTAACGATAAACAACACTAATGATATTGCTGCTGAATGTAATGAGGAATCTGACATTATACAGTGCATCATGATGTGTTGAAAACATGTGAGTTAGGTTGACAATGTACAGCCAAATGTCATTCAAGCTCAGTGAGGAGTAATTGGACTTTTTTCTCCAGATATCGATGAATGCGCAACCAATACATCAACCTGCCAACAAATCTGCAACAATACAATTGGAAACTACACCTGCAGTTGTCGTCCTGGCTTCAGCATCAACATGAACAACACTTCTCTTTGTGATGGTAGGAAATCTTCAAATATCCGGATTCTCTGCAATTGACGATTTGAAAATTATCCTCCAACTATCGGATCTCATTGCCCTGCACACAGGAGCCTGTTACATAGCGTCAGGGGAGCGGGGTGTGAGGGAGTTGAGAAAATTGCATTAGTTTATGCTACAACCCATAACAATGAGGCAGGGGTTCATGTCTGAGCGGAATGAAACTTTGAAAGAAACTTTCATTTGTTTGAGTTCGAAAACACAGCAGCCTTGTGTCACCGTCTTTGCTGCCTGAAAGGCTGTTGTAGGTTTGATTTAATTCCCAACATCCATACTGATAGGATTTAATTCACTAACATGATTTCATCATGTTATCAGACATTTAAACTCTCGGGGCTGGATTTTACTGACCGAGACGTGTTGGGGGGCGGGACTTCTGCTTTCCGGGTTCTAGCCCCGCCCCCAGTGACGTCCGATGCACCAACTCTATTTTACCTTGATTGACCTTGTTAAGACCGCCCTGTGGGCTTGCTGGCTCATTAAGGGAAAGCTGGTGTCAGATGATGTCAGCTGATGACGCTTCATCTGCCGGTTTTCTTAAAGTCAATTGAATCATCTATGTTTGACAAATGATTCAACAGTGTTTGACTGCATTGAGGTGCTGTCAAACACTGACAATCACTGTACAAAGTTGAGAGCTTGCACCCAGGCTCTCCAGTGACTCTGCTTTGGATGAAACAGATGGCAGCTGCAGGTGAGGGTACAGAAGTGATCTGTCATTTCTCCCATTGAGGTGAGGCCACACAAACACTTCAAAGCTTGCCACCTACAGAAAAATCTAAACACATTAAAATGACTTTCCCAATATTTCCTTACCTCTGATACTCACCAGTGTCCCATTGCATCCTTCACACCACTTCTGCAGCTGTCATCTATACACAAACATTACAACAGACCCACAGCACCCCTCATTTACCTGGGCGGGGTTCCCCGATGTCAAGAAGCTGGTAGCAGGAGTCTAATAATTGGAAAAAGCCTCTTAGCTGCCTGTTAACTACCTGTTAACAGGCAGTTAAGTGGCTGTAATCCCCTTCCCGCCACTTGGAGTCAGGTCCCTGTGCAAATCGGGGATCCGACTCCCAGCAAGATTGGTTGGAGGTGAGTTGGGAGCGGGTTCAGGACCCACTCCCATTCTTTTTGATTTTCCCAGCAGTCCCGCCTCCAAACCCACCTCCTCAGGGCTGGTGAAAGCCAGCCCTCGAATTTAGATTGTTTAAATTAATCAAAAGTTACTTAGTCTAATAGAGGAGAAACAAATTCGCTAGGACTATAAGACTGTAATTATAGGTTTGTGTATTATAATCTTGGCTTGTGTATTATATACTATTATTACAGTGTTCACAAACTATTAATAAAATAGAATTTCTGGCTGCTAAATTATTAAAATGAATTGTGGGCAAATCAGCAATCTCCTCTGTTTCCTGATTGGCTATGAGCCAGGAAGTGACAGGAATCCCGCCCCACGTGATCCCAGGTTCACATACGCACAATGGTGCACCCCTGAGATCCGTGGGCCTCTATGCTGCGCTCAACTCTGCAGCATTAGCAAGGACATTTTTGAAGGAGTGTTCGCACGAGATAAGTACAGATTTCATTCGGATGTCGGTGGCGTGCTCATTAGCTATGCCGCCGACCACGAATTCAGGGCCAATGTTCCTGTCATTTATAATCAGTAGGGGCGGGAACATTATAGTTTGGTGAGGGCAGGTGACGAAAGTCACACCCAATAGTATCCATACATTTAGTGAGGTTTTTTAATGCTGATTTTATATTTTAACGATAAACAACACTAATGATATTGCTGCTGAATGTAAAGAGGAATCTGACATTATACAGTCAATGTGGTGAAAACATGTGATTTAGGTTGACAATGTACAACCAAATGTCACTCAAGCTGAGCAAGGTGTAACTGGACTTTTTTCTCCAGATATCGATGAATGCACAACCAACACATCAACCTGTCAACAAATCTGCAACAATACTATTGGAAACTACACCTGCAGTTGCCGTCCTGGCTTCAGCATCAACATGAACAACACTTCTCTTTGTGATGGTAGGAAATCTTCAAGTATACAGATTCTCTGTAATTGACGATTTGAAAATTATCCTCCAACTGAAGGGTTAATTACTGGTCCTAGCCCCTTTAGTGCTACCCCGGATCAGGCGCATTTCTCAAGACGTTCACCTTCACCTAACGTTTGAGGTAGCCAAATCCTAAAGACGCTTGATTTGTTCTAAAGGTCACGGCTATCTCTTCCTAAATGAAAGGAACAACCAGAGAATGTTACCGTCCTCCAGATAGCACTTTTAATAAATTTAGCTAGACTGTAACGTTCCGGATACTATGAGGGTCCGGAAAACTCCCTCAGAATTCTGCAATTCCTCCCCAAAGAGTGTACAGAGATTGAGTTCGCGAGTTTTTAATACAGAAGTCTTTTGTGAGGCAATTCTAAAAATATATAAATTTATTAAAGAACCGACATGTAATTTACAGTTGATGAGTCAATCGCAACATTAACACTTCCAAAAAGAGAAAACTTACAATCTTATCAGAAAATCTTACTTTTAAATCCTAACTTCACTACAGTGTTACAGTTCTTAGTGTTCTACAGAATATCCACCAAAATCAAATACCTTTGATCCCCGAGGTACAAAGAGTTGGAGACTTACAGAGCCGCCTCTGAAGCCAAGTATCGCTTTGCCCGATTAAAGCGAGTATGTTATTCTATTTGAGTGTTCAATATTTATACCCTTTTCCAGTGGTATTCCCTTTAACGTTTTCTGCTGATGCAAGCTAATTATCTCTAGTCATTTTTCTGCCGACCTCTGCAATTCTTACTGCCACCTCATCCAGCCTCATGTCTCACCTCTAGGCCTCCAAATTTACCATATAAAAAACAGTGTGACGGCAGGTGTTCCTTAATATATGTGCTTCTTTACGAGGGCAGATGTTCCTTACTTTATGTGCTTCTTTATGAAGTGTAAATTAGAACACCTTATCCATTGTACTGGCCTCGCTAGACGTGCTCCTATCTAGTTATCCAGCAAGTTAAACACTCATTCAAATAATTCCTCGTGAAGCCGTTTCGCTGTTTTGAAGCTTTACTTGAACAAATTTGTGAAACTGTAAACAAAGACAAAGTATGTTTTCTACATAAGCTGAGTACTATACATTCGATATTACATAAGATATAAACATATTTACAATAGTAGAATAGACTAATTGTATAACTAACTAACATTTGGACTAACTTCTGTAACTATCAAATATTAACCTTTTATAAACATAGTGTTATCAAAATACTACACTGACAAAGTTGCTATCATGCTAATAGACAAAGATACTCACAGATATTTCGCCTGGCCTAACATATGAGATCAGATTACATTGGATTGCGAATCCCTCATTGATACCCTGAAAAGAGGAATCTGACATTAATCAGGATGTTCAGAAAACATGTGATTTAGGTTGACAATGTACAGCCAAATGTCACTCAAGCTGAACGAGGAGTAATTGGACTTTTTTCTCCAGATATCGATGAATGCGCAACCAACACATCAACCTGTCAACAAATCTGCAACAATACAATTGGAAACTACACCTGCAGTTGTCGTCCTGGCTTCAGCATCAACATGAACAACACATCTCTTTGCGATGGTAGGAAATCTTCAAATATACAGATTCTCTGTAAATGATAATTTGTAAATGATCCTTCAACTTGCATTTCCCATTGCCCTGTACATTCTAGATGTATTCAAGCAAAGTCTTTTGTTCTCCTTAATAATTAAATAGTGAGAGACTCACAACAATTATCAATGTCCCTACACAATAGGGATTGATGTAAGAAAACTACTAGACACTTGGTCTAAGCGTTAAACAAAGCTTTAATCAACTGTTTTACAACATGGAGATATAGTTGTGTCCTTCACTAGTTCCTGTTAAGAATGTCCTGCGCAAGTGGGGCCCATGCCCAAGTGTTTATACTCTTCCTGGACAGCGCCACCCGTAGTCCGCTCAGTATTATTTCATGTCTTTCTTTCATGAATGACTGATTCATGTCAGGGATATATTGATTGCAGAATATGTTAAAACTATTGAAGTAAATCAGTGATTTAGCATGAAATTTCAATTGCCTTTCACAGTTTCTAATCAATGGGCTGTGTTTTGCAGTTCGGGACTCGCCATTACGCAATGGCCCTGAATCTGTGGTCAGTATGATGTGGTACTCTAAGAGTGTGTTGTCATTCCGACATTGAAAATGACTACAAGTTTGGGATTTCCACATGTGCTAAATTCCGAAGTTGCGAACTGTGATGTTCCGACTGCGCGCCTGCATCGCTACACGTTTCATCTACCCATTCAAATCAGTGTACTGGCAAAAAGTTGGACTAATTGACCAGCTACTGCACCTTAATTACCCTGAAAAATGTTTACGTCTGGTGCAAACAGGCGCAGGAGCCTGTTGCACAGCGTAAGGGGAGGAGGGAGATGAGAAAATGGTCTTAATTTATGCTACAGCCCATAATAATGAGGCACTGGTTCATGTCTGAGTGGAAAGAACCTTTGAAAGAAACTTTCATTTGTTTGAGTTTGGAAACAGGGCCTTTTTGTGTCAACGTCTTTGCTGCTTAAAAGACTTTTGTAGTTTTGGTTTATTTCCCAACTTCCATATTGATAAGATTTAATTCACTTCCATGATTTCCTCATGTTATCAGACATAAACTCCCAATTTTAGATTGTGTCAAATAATCAAATGTTACTTAGTCTAATAGAGGAGAAACAAATTTGCTAGGGCTATAAGACTGTAATTATAGGTTTGTGTATTGTAATTTTGGTTTGGGTATTAAATACTATTACAATTATTGTAATTTTTTAATAAAATAGCATTTCTGGCTGCTAAATTATTAAAATGAGATGTGGGTACATCAGCAATCTCCTCTGTTTCCTGATTGGCTAAGAGCCAGGAAGTGAAACGAACCCCGCCCCACGTGATCCCAGGTTCACATACAGACAATGGTGCGCCCCTGGGATCCATGGGCCTCTATGCTGCACACAACTCTGCAGCATTTGCAAGGACATTTTTGATGGAGTGTTTGCACGAGGTACGTGCGGATTTCATTCAGATGTTGGCGGCGTCCTCATTAGCTAGGCCGCCGACCGCGAATTCAGGGTCAATGTTCCTGTCATTTATGATCAACTAGCTGGGATGAGCCCGGCATTGCCGAGGCTTTTTCGAGGGCATGTTGTTGTTGGAAGAGAGAGAGAGAGCGACTGGGGGGATGGGGGGGCTGCAGAGAGAGACTGGGGGGGTGGGAACAGAGAGAGACTAGGGTGGGGGGAACAGAGAGAGACTGGGGGGGGGAACAGAGAGAGACTGGGGGGGAACAGAGAGAGACTTGCGGGGGAACAGAGAGAGACTGGGGGGGGAACAGAGAGAGACTGGGGGGAGGGGGGAACAGAGAGAGACTGGGGGGGAACAGAGAAGCTCTCCCCCCACCCCCCGCGATTTCCCGAGGCTCTCCGCCGCCCCCCGCGATTTCCCGAGGCTCTCCCCCCCCCCGCGATTTCCCGAGGCTCTACCCCCCCCACCCCCCCGTGATTTCCCAAGGCTCTCCCCCCGCGATTTCCCGAGGCTCTCCCCCCCGCGATTTCCCGAGGCTCTCCCCCCCACGATTTCCCGAGGCTCTCCCCCCCCCCCCCGCCGCGATTTCCCGAGGCTCTCCCCCCGCCCCCCGCGATTTCCCGAGGCTCTCCCCCCCCCCCCCCACCACGATTTCCCAAGGCTCTCCCCCCGCCCCCCCCCGCGATTTCCCGAGGCTCGCCCCCCCCGCGATCTCCCGAGGCTGTGTGCTGGCATCACGGGGGCCGTGCGCATGTGTGCCGGCGTCAAGGCGGCAGCGCAACTGGCGGCCTCTTCATTTTTTTTAAACTGATGCGTGCTGGCGTCACGGGGTGGCGGGCCGTGCGCATGCGTGGTTTCAAGACCGCCGGCGTGCCCCGTTGCCGGGGTAATGGGGGCCGTGCGAATGCGTGCCGTCGTCAAGACGGCCGCGCAACTGGCAGCCTCTTCTTTTTTTTTAAAACTCATCTTTTGCCGAGTAAGAGGAGATTAAATAAATAGAGAGCAGCAAAAGAGGAGGAGGGAGTAGGAGTCGCTCGGTAGGCCCATGCAAGAAGGACGGTAGATGTGAATAGGAGGCAGGGCTCGGCTGCCGGTTAACTAAGTGGCCCCTCGGGTCGGACGCAGGCCTGGTCTCGAACGAGGAGCCAACTGCCCTGCCCACCGCGTGCACATTTGCTAAACACAATTTAAAACACAAATAAATTGTTATTTAATTCCCTAAGACATCATTAAAATATTTACCTTAGCTCCCTAACACACAGAAAGTGTGGGGGAAAAAATCGTGAAAAATCAAGATGGCGGCCACTCACCTCTGTTCAGAAGGATAAGGCCCGCCCACACACGCACCGATTGGTCGACCGGTCAGGTCACCGAAGCGTAGGATTGGTCAATCGTCGAGTCACTCGACACTCAACTGTAGGACGGCACGAGCCAGCAACCCGCCGTCCGATTGTTCCACCTCGACGTCACACGGTCGCTAATGAGATGCTAATGAGCGGAACGCTGAACGTTTTTTGGATACCGCGGGCGGGATTTTTGTCCGGCCGAAACGTAAATATGCCTATGACTGGTCCGGAATCGCAAGCTTTCTTTTGAAGCGACGCGCGCGTCGATACGCTCTGTAACTTTCAAACGTATAGAACACGGACAGACAGACATCGGGACAGACAGACATCGGGACAGACAGAAGAGCCGCTTTATAAATATAGATGGGGGTGGGTACATTATAGTTTGGTGAGGGCAGGTGGCGAAATTCACACCCAATATTATCCATATATTTAGTAAGGTTTTATAATGCTGATTTTATATTTTAAAGATAAAATAAAACTAATGATATTGCTGCTGAATGTAAAGGGGAATCTGACAATATACATTGCTTCATGATGTTCAGAAAACATGTGATTTAGGTTGACACTGTATGGCCAAATGTCACTCAAGCTGAGCGAGGAGTAATTGGACTTTTTTTTCCAGATATCGATGAATGCGCAACCAACACATCAACCTGTCAACAAATCTGCAACAATTCAATTGGAAACTACACCTGCAGTTGCCGTCCTGGCTTTAGCATCAACATGAACAGCACTTCTCTTTGTGATGGTAGGATATCTTCAAGTGTACAGATTCTCTGCCATTGGTGATTTGATAATTATCATCCAACGACCAGTTCTCATTTCCCTGCACATTCTAGATGGTTTCAAGCAATATCTTTTGTTCTCCTTAATTGCTAAGCAATCAGAGATTCACTACAATTTTCTGTGTCCCAACGCGATAGGGATATATTGTTTGCAGAATATGTTAAAACTATTGTAGTAAATCAGTGAGTTATCATGAAATTTCACGTACCTTTCACAGTTTCTAATCAATGGGCTGTGTTTTGCAGTTCTGGACTCGCCATTATTCAATGGCCCTGAATCTGCGGTTGGTATGATGGCGTACTCTATGGGGGGAATTTTACTAGCCCTGGGGAGGCGGCTATTGAAGCGGGCCTGCCGTGAAATTGGCAGAAACTGGGAGCGGGTACCGAAACTGCTCCCAACCTACCTCTGTGCCATCTTCCCGGGAGGTGGGACCCGACTCGCGCAGGGACCCATCTCCTCGATGCGGGAAGCGGATTACAGCCAATTAACTGCCTGTTAATAGGTAGTTAACGTCAGTTAAGAAGCTTATCCCCATTTTACGCACACAAGTGCAGGCTTCACGATGGCTGTGAACCTCGCCAGGGTCAGCGAGGTGAGCAGTGGGTCTGCGGAGGTGAGAGGGATCAAAAAGTCCTCTGTGGAGGTGATTGATGGTTGCAAGTGTGGATTGGTAAGCATGAGAGGTGAGTGTAAAGTGTTAGAAACGGTTTACTTACCTTTGCTTCTTCCTGCAGGCTTCAAACCTTGGGGATCCGGAGGCTCCTCATCTCAACGGCAGAGATGACAGAATGGCTGCTGCATTCTCCGAAGCAGCAGCCATCTGATTGCTGCTGAGGAAACAGGTTTGGTGAGTCTTCAGTACAAGGACTCACCATAGAACAGAGATTGTCAAACGCTGACAATACATCTGTCAAAAATTTTTGAGAGATGAAACGTGATACCCTGACATCCTCTGTCACCGGCTTTCCCTTAATTGGCGGGTTTAACCAGGTCAATCAAGGGAAAATAGCGTGGGTTGGCCGGATGACGTTAGGGGCAGGACTGAAACCCAACAACCAGCAGTCCCGCCCCCAACGCATCCCCATTGACAAAATCCAGCCCTAAGAGTGCAACATCACACCGGCTTTGAAAATGACTGCAAGTTCGGGATTTCCGCATGTGCTAAATTCCGAAGTAGCGATCTGTCAAGATCCGACTGTCCTTCGGCTTTTTAACACGTTTCATCTACCCATTCAAATCAATGCACTGGTGAAAAGTTGGGCTAATTGCCCAACGACTGCGCATTATTATAGGTTTGTTTAATATAATCTTGGTTTGGAAATTAAATACTTTTACAATGATCGTAATTTATTAATAAGATAACATGTTTGGCTGCTAAGTTAATGGCCCAGAATTTCGGGTCAGGGGCTTCCCGCGGGTGTAAGCCCCCGATCTGTACTTACCTTGCGCGCCGGCAGTTGGGCTGTAGGGCCCCGTGGAATTCCACTCCGGGGCCTGGCCCAGCTGCCGGCACGCAGTGCTTGCGTATCCCAGGGGCGCAGTTAGTGCGATGTGTCCCCTGGGATCACGTGAGCCATGGGCAGCCAATCGGAGGAGGGAAAAGCCCATTCATAAGATTGACAGGTAGACCTGTCAAAACTTATAAATACTACGTGCCCAAAATAGCACTTTTTAAATAAACTATAAATTACATTAAATAACTATTTTAAACAATAATTAAAATTTTGAGAAAAATAATTTTAAATTATAATGGGGCTAAAAATAAACTTACCTTGCTTTAAAGTATTTAAAAATAATAAACCTGTGGAAAAAATGTTTTATTTTTAATTAATTGACCACTTACCTTGCAAAAAGCAGGCCTTGTGCCTGCCTTTTAAAGGTGTAAATCCTGCAGGCTTAACCTCGCGTGAAAAGCTGCAAAAAAAAACTAAGTTCAAAGCGCACGCGCAGCCTCTCCAGCGCGTGCGTTCGACCTCTGAACCTCTTCGTTCAGAGGATCGGAAGTGCCGGTTTCCCGCGCATGCAGGAAACTGGCAATTCCATTCAGCCTACGGGTGAGTACCCCGTGCGTACTCACCCGGGGAGAGCCGACTTTCTGGGCCATTAAAATGAGTTGCGGGTAGATCAGCAATCCCCGCTGTTTCCTGATTGACTATGAGCCAAGACGTGAAAGGAGCCCCGCCGCACATGATCCCAGGTTCACATACGCACAATGGTGCGCCCCTGGGATCCGTGGGCCTATATGCTGCGCACAACTCTGCAGCGTTTGCAAGGAAATTTTTGAAGGCGTGTACACGTGAGGTAAGTGCAGATTTAATTCGGATGTTGGCGGCATCCGCATTAGCTAGGCCGCCGACCGCGAATTCAGGGCCAATTTTCCTGTCATTTATAATCAATGGGGGCCGGAACATTATAGTTTGGTGAGGGCTGCTGACGAAAGTCACACCCAATAGTATCCATACATTTAGTAAGGTTTTATAATGCTGATTTTATATTTTAACGATAACCAACACCAATGATATTGCTGCTGAATTTAATGAGGAATCTGACATTATACCATGCATCATGATGTTTTAAAAACATGTAATTTAGGTTGACAATGTACTCAAGTTGAGCGGGGAGTAATTGGACTTTTTTCTCCAGATATCGATGAATGCGCAACCAACACATCAACCTGTCAACAAATCTGCAACAATACAATTGGAAACTATACCTGCAGTTGCCGTCCTGGCTTCACCATCAACATGACCAACACTTCTCTTTGTGATGGTAGGAAATCTTCAAATATACGGATTCTCAGCAACAGATGATTTGAAAATTACCCTCCAACTACCAGTTCTCATTGCCCTGCACATTCTAGATGTTTTGAAGCAAAATCTTTTTTTCTCCTTAATTACTAAGCAACCAGAGATTCACTACAATTTTCTGTGTCCCTACGCAATAGGGACATATTGATTGCAGAATATGATAAAGGTATTGTAGTAAATCGCTGAGTTACCATGAAAGTTCACGTACCTTTCACAGTTTCTAATCAATGGGCTCTGTTATGCCGTTCTGGACTTGCCATTACTCAATGGCCTTGAATCTACGGTCATCATATTGCGTTTGAAAATGACTGCAAGTTCGTGATTTCCGCATGTGTTAAATTCCAAAGTTACGAACTGTGAAATTCCGACAGCGCGTCGGCTTCACTGCACGTTTCACCTACCCATTCAAATCAACGTACTGGCGAAATTTGGTGCTACTTGCCCACCGACAGCGCATTAATTAACCTGAAAATATTTTTGTCTGGTGCAAACAGGTGCAGGAGCCTATTGTACAGCGTAAGGTGAGGGGGGTGGGGACATGTTGAGAAAATTGCATTAGTTTATGCTACAACCCATAACAATGAGGCACTGGTTCATGTCTGAGTGGAAAGAAACTTTGAAAGAAACTTTCATTTGTTTGAGTTCGAAAACATAGCCTTTTTGTGTCACTGTCTTTGCTGCCTGAAAGGCTGTTGTAGTTTTGGTTTAATTCCCATCTTCTATATTGATATGATTTAATTCACTTTCATGATTTCCTCATGTTATCAGACATTTAAACTCTCGGGGCTGGATTTTACTCACTGAGATAAGTTGGGGGCGGGATTTCTGCTTTCCGGGTTCTAGTCCCGCCCCCAGCGACGTCCGACGCTATTTTCCCCTGATTGGCTTTGTTAAGCCCGCCCTGTGGGCTTGATGGCCAATTAAGGGAAAGTCAGTTTCAGATGACGTCAGTTGATGACACTTCATCTGCCGGTTTTCTTAAAGGCAATTGAACCATCTATGTTTGACAAATGATTTGACAGTGTTTGACAGCTTTAAGGTACTGTCAAACACTGACAATCACTGTACAAAGTTGAGTGCTTGCACCCAGGCTCTCCAGTGACTCTCTGCTCAGGATGAAACAGATGGCAGCTGCAGGGGAGGGTACAGCAGTGATCTGTCACTTCTCCCATTGAGGTGAGGCCACACAAACACTTCAAAGCTTGCCACCTATAGAAAATCTAAACACATTAAAAATGACTTTCCCAATATTTCCTTACCTCGGATACTCACCAGTGTCCCTTTACATCCTTCACACCACTTCTGCAGCTGTCATCTATACACAAACATTACAACAGACCCACAGCACCCCTCACTTACCCGGGCGGGGTTCCCTGACGTTGAGAAGCCGGCAGCATAACTCTAATAATTGGAAAAAGCCTCTTAACTGCCTGTTAACAGGCAGTTAAGTGGCTATAATCCCTGAGGTAGTGCACCATATCCCAATGTTAGATTTTGTGCATCAATCACCTCCAGGGGAGCTGGAGACTAATTTCACAGTCCCCAGCGCTAATTTGTGTCTCAGACTTACGTAGTTTGCTTTGTTTAGATTTAAGACCCTAATTTCGGATTTAACTAAGTCTCTTTCAAACTTAATATAAAATTCTATCATTTTAAGGTCACTCTTCCCTAAATTTAGTAAGGTTTTATAATGCTGATCTTAAATTTTAAAGAAAATAACATGAATTATATTGTTGCTAAATGTAAAGAGGAATCTGACATTATACAGTGCATATGTTAAAAACATGTGATTTAGGTTGACAATGTATGGCCAAATGTCACTCAAACTGAGCAAAGAGTAATTGGACTTTTTTCTCCAGATATCGATGAATGCGCAACCAACACATCAACCTGTCAACAAATCTGCAACAATACAATTGGAAACTACACCTGCAGTTGCCGTCCTGGCTTCAGCATCAACATGTACAACACTTCTCTTTGTGATGGTAGGAAATCGTCAAATATACGGAAACTCTGCAATTGATAATTTGAAAATTATCCTCCAGCTACCAGTTCTCTTTGCCCTGCACATTCTAGATGGTTTCAAGCAATATCTTTTGTTCTCCTTAATTACTAAGCAATCAGAGATTCACTACAATTTTCTGTGTCCCTAGGCAATAGGAATATATTGATTACAGAATATGTTAAAGCTATTGTAGTAAATCAGTGAGTTACAATGATTTTTCACGTACCTTTCACAGTTTCTAATCAATGGTCTGTGTTATGCAGTTCTGGACTCGCCATTACTCAATGGCCCTGAATGTACGGTCGGTATGATAGTGTACTCTAAGAGTGCGTCGTCATAGCAGTTTTGAAAATAACTGCAAGTTCGGGATTTCCACATGTGTTAAATTTCGAAGTTGTGATCTGTCAAGTTCTGAATGTGCGTCGACATCACTACACGTTTCACCTACCCGTTCAAATGAATGTACTGGTGAAAAGTTGGGCTAATTGTCCACCTACTGCGCATTAATTACCCTGGAAATATTTTCGTCTGGTGGAAAGAGGCGCAGGAGCCTGTTTCACAGCGTAAGGGGAGGGGGGTGGGGGGAGTTGAGAAATTGCATTAGATTATTCTACAGCTCATTACAATGAGGCACTGGTTCATGTAAGAACATAAGAACAGAAGAAATAGGCACAGGCATAGGCCACTTGGCCCCTCGAGCCTGCTCCACCATTCAATAAGTTCATGGCTGATCTTGGGCTCAAAACCACTTCCCTGCCACCTCCCCATAACCCTTCACTCCCTTATCTTGCAAAAATCTGTCTATCTCCACCTTAAATGTATTTAATGACCCAGCCTCCACAGCTCTCTGCGGCAGAGAATTCCACAGATTTATGCCCCTCTCAGAGAAGAAATTCCTCCTCATCTCAGTTCTAAAAGGGCGATGCTTTATTCTGAAACTATGCCCCCGAGTTATAGATTTGCCCACGAGGGGAAACATCCTCTCTGCATCTACCTTGTCGAGCCCCCTCAGTATCTTGTAGGTTTCAATAAGATCATCTCTCATTCACCTAAATTCCAATGAGTATTGGCCCAACCTGCTCAACCTTTCCTCATAAGTCAACCCCCTCATCTCTGGAATTAACCTACTGAATCGTCTCTGAACTGCCTCCAATGGAAGTATATCCTTCCTTAAATAAGGAGACCAAAACTGTACGCAGTACTCAAGGTGTGGCCTCACCAATACCCTATGCAGTTACAGCAGGACTTCCCTGCTTTTACACTCCAACCCCCTTGAAATAAAGGCCAACATTCCATTTGCCTTTTTGATTATTCGCTGTACCTACATGCTAACTTGTTGTGTTTCATGTATATGGACCCCCAGGTCACTCTGAACTGCAGCATTTTGTAATCTCTCTCCATTCAAATAATAATTTACTTTTTAATTTTTCCTGCCAAAGTCGATAACCTCGCAATTTTCCACATTATGCTCCATCTGCCAAATGTTTGCCCACTCACTTAGCCTGTCTATATCGCTTTGCAGTTTCTTTGAGTCCTCTGCACAACTTGCTTTTCCACCCATCTTTGTATCATCCACAAACTTGGCTACATTACACTCGGTCCCTTCATCTAGGTCATTAATGTAGATTGTAAATAGTTGAGGCCCCAGCACCGATCCCTGTGGCACCCCACTAGTTACTGTTCAACAACCGGAAAATGACCTATTTATCCCGACTCTCTGCTTTCTGTTAGTTAGCCAATTCTCTAACCATGCTAATATATTACCCCCAACTCCGTGAGCTCTTATCTTATCTAAATGCAATAACCTTTTATGTGGCACCTTATCGAATGCCTTCTGGAAATCCAAATACACCACATCCACTGGCTCACCTTTGTCCACCCTGCTCGTTACATCCTCAAAGAACTCCAGCAAATTTGTTAAACCTGATTTCCCTTTCATAAAACCATGCTGACTCTGCTTGACTGCATTATGATTTTCCAAATGCCCTGCTACTGCTTCCTTAATGAAGGTCTCCAACATTTTCCCAACAACAGATGTTAGGCTAACTGGTCTATAGTTTCCTGCTTTCCGTCTCCCTTCTTTCTTAAATAGGGGTGTTACATTTGTGGTATTCCAATTCGCTGGGACCTCTCCAGAGTCCAGGCAATTTTGGTATATTGCAACCAATGCATCCACTACCTCTTTAATCACTTCTTTTAAGACCCTGGGATGCTGGCCATCTGGTCAAGGGGACTTGTCGTCTTTTAGTCCTATTATTTTACCAAGTACTTTTTTCTTAGTGATAATGATTGTCTTTAGTTCCCCCCTCGCTGTGGCCCCTTGATTATCCATTATTGGGATGTTGTTAGTGTATTCCACCGTGAAGACAGATGCAAAATATTTGTTCAGAGTCTCTGCCATTTCCCCGTTCCCCATTATTAATTCCCCAGTCTCATCCTCTAAGGGACTAATGTTTACTTGAGCTACTCTCTTCCCTTTTATATACCTGTAGAAGCTTTTACTGTCTGCTTTAATATTTACTGCCAGTTTACTCTAATAATTCATCTTCTCTCTCTTTATTATTTATTTTGTCAGCCTTTACTGGTTTTTTAAAATTTCCCAATCCTCTGGTCTCCCACCAAACTTGGCAACATTGCATGCCTTCGTTTTCAATTTGATACCATCCTTTACTTCCTTAGTGAGCCACGGATGGTACTCCTTTCTCTTATAATCTTTCTTTCTCACTGGAATATATTTTTGTTGAGAGTTATGAAATATCTCCTTAAATGTCCGCCACTGCATTTCAACTGTCTTACCCTTTAATTTATTTTTCCAGTCCACCTTAATATCTGAGTTAAAAGAAACGTTGGAAGAAACTTTCTGTCGATTGAGCTTGAAAACAAGAACTTTTTGTGTCACCGTCTTTGCTGCCTAAAAGACTTTTGTACTTTCGGTTTAATTCCCAACTTCTATATTGATAGGATTTAATTCAGTTTCATGATTTCCTCATGTTATCAGACATAAACTCTCGATTTTAGATTGTGTCAATTGATCAAAAGTTACTTAGTCTAATAGAGGAGAAACAAATTCGATAGGGATATATTGATTACAGAATATGTTAAAACTATTGTAGTAAATCAGTGAGTTACAATGATTTTTCACGTACCTTTCACAGTTTCTAATCAATGGTCTGTGTTATGCAGTTCTGGACTCGCCATTACTCAGTGGCCCTGAATCTGCGGTTGGTATGATGGCGTACTCTATGGGGGGAATTTTCCCAGCCCTGGGAGGCGGCTATTGCGGCTGGCCTGCCGGGAAATTGGCAGAAACTGGGAGCGGGTACCGAAACCTCTCCCAACCTACCTCCGTGCCATCTTCCCGGGAGGTGGGACCCGACTTGCGCAGGGACCCGTCTCCTCGATGCGGGAAGGGGATTGCAGCCAATTAACTGCCTGTTAACAGGTAGTTAACATCAGTTAAGAAGCTTATCCCCATTTCACGCACAAAAGTGCAGGCTTCGCGATGGCTGCGAAAGTCGCCAGGGTCAGCGAGGTAAGCAGTGTGTCTGCGGGGGTGAGAGGGATCAAAAAGTCCGCTGTGGAGGTGAGTGATGGTTGCAAGTGTGGATTGGTAAGCATGAGAGGTGAGTGTAAAGTGTTAGAAAAGGTTTACTTACCTTTGCTTCTTCCTGCAGGCTTCAAACATTGGGGATCCGGAGGTTCCTCATCTCAATGGCAGAGATGACAGAATGGTTGCTGCATTCTCCGAAGCAGCAGCCATCTGATTGCTGCTGAGGAAAGAGGTTTGGTGAGTCTTTAGTACATGGACTCACCATAGAACAGAGATTGTCAGCATTTGACAGCTTCTCAAAGCTGTCAAACGCTGACAATACATCTGTCAAAAATTTTTGAGAGATGAAACGTGATACCCTGACGTCCTCAGTCACCGGCTTTCCCTTAAATGGCGGGTTTAACAAGGTCAATCAAGAGAAAATAGCGTGGGTTGGCCGGACGTCGTTGGGGGCGGGACTGAAACCCAACAACCAGCAGTCCCGCCCCCAATGTGTCCCCATTGACAAAATCCAGCCCGAAGAGTGCAACATCACACCGGCTTTGAAAATGAATGCAATTTCGGGATTTCCGCATGTGCTAAATTCCGAAGTTGCGCTCTGTCAAGATCCGACTGTGCATCGGCTTTACTACACGTTTCACCTACACATTCAAATCAACGTACTGGAGAAAAGTTGTGCTAATTGCCCAACGACTGTGCATTATTATAGTTTTGTTTAATATAATCTTGGTTTGGGTATTAATACTTTTACAATGATCGTAATTTATTAATAAAATAGCATTTTTGGCTGCAAAATTATTAAAATGAGTTGTGGGTAGATCAGCAATCCCTGCTGTTTCCTGATTGGCTAAGAGCCAGGAAGTGAAAGGAGCCCCGCCCCACGTGATCCCAGGTTCACATACGCACAGTGGTGTGCCCCTGGGATCCGTGGGCCTCTATGCTGCGCACAACTCTGCAGCGTTTGCAAGGAAACTTTTGAAGGAGTGTTCGCACGAGGTAAGTGCGGATTTCATTCGGATGTTGGCGGCGTCCTCAGTAGCTACGCCACCGATCGCGAATTCAGAGCCAATGTTCCTGTCATTTTTAATCAATGGGGGTGAGAACATTATAGTTTGGTGAGGGCAGGTGACGAAAGTCACACCCAATAGTATCCATACATTTAGTAAGGTTTTATAATGCTGATTTTATATTTTAACGATAAACAACACGAATGATATTGCTGCTGAATGTAAAGAGGAATCTGACATTATACAGTGCATCATGATCTGTTGAAAACATGTGATTTAGTTTGACAATGTATGGCCAAATTTCACTAAAACTGAGCGAGGAGTAATTGGCCTTTTTTCTCCAGATATCGATGAATGTGCAACCAACACATCAACCTGTCAACAAATCTGCAACAATACAATTGGAAACTACACCTGCAGTTGTCGTCCTGGCTTTAGCATCAACATGAACAACACTTCTCTTTGTGATGGTAGGAAATCTTCAAATATACGGATTCTCTGCAATAGATGATTTGAAAATTACCCTCCAGCTACCAGTTCTCATTGCCCTGCACATTCTAGATGTTTTCAAGCAAAATCTTTTATTCTCCTTAATTACTAAGCAACCAGAGATACACTACAATTTTTTGTGTCCCTACGCAATCGGGATATATTGATTGCAGAATATGATAAAACTATTGTTGTCAATCAGTGAGTTACCATGAAAGTTCAAGTACCCTTCACAGTTTCTATTCAATGGGCTGTGTTTTGCAATTCTGGACTCGCCATTACTCAATGGCCCTGAATATGTGGTCAGTATGATGGTGTATTCTAAGGGCTGGATTTTGATACTGGAGGCGTGTAGGAGGCGGGTCTACAACATTCTGTACTCCAAGTTAATTCCTTCCGCTCAGGCTGATTTAGAGATCTCTCCAGAACAGAAAGCTGAATGCTGCAACTTTTGACAGCTCACGGTCATTCTGCTTTCTGTGCCGGTGAGATGAGGGACTCCCGAGACCTGAAGGAAGGAAGGCTGTAAAAGTAAGTAAAGGTAAGTAAAACTTCTTGAAACACTTTACACACACCAAACACACTTACCTCTGCACTCATGCACCCATCACTCACCTGAACACCGGACATCTCGAACCCTCCAAGCCCTTCAGCCCGATGGTCCGCCTCGCTAACTTGGCGTGGTTTGGAGCCGTCGGGAAACCCACACCTCAGGAATAAAAAGAGGGATTAGGCTAAAAACTGCCTGTTAACTACCTGTTACCAGGCAGTTAATTGTCACTAATCCACTTCCCGCCTCGGGGAGTTGGGTCCCAGCACAGGTCGAGTATCCGCCACCTTTGAAACTGGCATGGAAGTGGGTTGGGGGCAGGATGGGTTTGTGCCCCCCGATTTCGAGAGTTTAACCCCCCAACACGCCTCCAATCCCGCCTCCATGGCCCAATGAAAATCCTGCTTTGTTATGCCGACTTTGAAAATGACTGCAAGTTCGTGATTTCCACATGTGCTAAATTTCGAAGTTGTGATCTGTGAAGTTCCGACTGCACGCCGGCTTCGCTGCATGTTTCACCTACCCATTCAAATCAGTGTACTGGCGAAAAGTTAGGCTAATTGCCCAGCTACTGCACTTTAATTACCCTGAAAAATGTTTACGTCTGGTGCAAAAAGGCGCAGGAGCCTGTTGCACAGCGTACGGGGAGGAGGGAGATGAGAAAATGGTCTTAATTTATGCTGCAGCCCACAATAATGAGGCATTGGTTCGTGTCTGAGTGGAAAGAACCTTTGAAAGAAACTTTCATTTGTTTCAGTTTGGAAACAGGGCCTTTTTGTGTCAACGTCTTTGCTGCTTAAAAGACTTTTGTAGTTTTGGTTTATTACCCAACTTCTATATTGATAAGATTTAATTCACTTCCATGATTTCCTCATGGTATCAGACATTTAAACTCTCAATTTTAGATTGTTTCAATTAATCAAAAGTCTAATAGAGGAGAAATAAATTTGCTAGGACTATAAGACAGTAATTATAGATTTGTGTATTATAATCTTGGCTTGTGTATTATATACTATTACAGTGTTCATAAACTATTAATGAAACAGAATTTCTGGCTGCTAAATTATTAAAATCAATTATCTGCTATTGATGATTTGAAAATTATCCTCCAACTAGCATTTCTAATTGCCCTGAACATTCTAGGTGGTTTCAAGCAAAATCTTTTGTTCTCCTTAATTACTAAGCAATCAGAGATTCACTATAATTTTCTGTGTCCCTACACAGTAGGGATATATTGATTGCAGAATATATGATAAAATTATTGTAGAAAATCAGTGAGTTACCATAAAGTTTCAAGTACTTTCCACAGTTTTTAATCAATGGGCTGTGTTTTGCAGTTCTGGACTTGCCATTGCTCAATGGCCCTGAATTTGCAGTCAGTATGATGGTGTACTCTAAGAGTGCGTCATCATACTGGCTTTGAATTTGACTGCAAGTTCAGGATTTCCACATGTGCTAAATGCCGAAGTTGCGATCTGTCAAGATCCGGCTGTGCGTCGACTTCGCTGCACGTTTCACCTACCCATTCATAGCAATATATGGGGAAAAAGTTGGGCTAATTGCTCACTTACTGTGCATTAATTACCCAGAAATGTTTTTCCTCTGGTTCAAAGAGGCGCAGGAGCCTGTTGCACAGCGTCAGGGGAAGCGGGTGGGGAGCAGTTGAGAAAATTGCACTTGTTTATGCTACAACCCATATCAATGAGGCACTGGTTCATGTCTGAGTGGAGAGAAACTTTGAAAGAAACTTTCATTTGTTTGAGTTCGGAAACACAGCCTTTTTGTGTCACCGTCTTTGCTGCCTGAAAGACCATCTTCTATATTGATAGGATTTACTTCACTTTCATGATTTCCTCATGTTATCAGACATTTAAACTCTCGGGGCTGGATTTTACTCACCGAGACGAGTTGGGGGCGGGACTATTTCCGGGTTCTAGTCCTGCCCCCAGTGACGTCTGATGCACCGGCGCTATTTTCCCCTGATTGGCCTTGTTAAGCTCGCCCAGTGGGCTTGCTGGCCAATTAAGGGAAAGTCAGCGTCAGATGGTGTCAGTTGATGCCACTTCATCTGCCAGTTTTCTTAAAGGCAATTGAACCATCTATGTTTGACAAATGATTTGCCAGTGTTTGACAGCATTGAGGTGCTGTCAAACACTGACAATCACTGTACAAAGTTGAGTGCTTGCACCCAGGCTCTCCAGTGACTCTCTGCTTAGGATGAAACAGATGGCAGCTGCAGGGGTGGGTACAGAAGCGATCTGTCAGTTCTCCCATTGAGGTGAGGCCACACAAACACTTCAAAACTTGCCACCTACAGAAAAATCTAAACACATTAAAAATGACTTTCCCAACATTTCCTTACCTCTGATAGTCACCAGTGTCCCATTACATCCTTCACACCACTTCTGCAGCTGTCATCTGTACACAAACATTAAAACAGACCCACAGCAACCCTCATTTGCCCGGGCAGGATTCCCCGACGTCGAGACGCCGGCAGGAGCAGTCTAATAATTGGAAAAAGCCTCTTAACTGCCTGTTAACTACCTGTTAACAGGCAGTTAAGTGGCTATAATCCCTGAGGTAGCGCACAATTCACCAATGTTAGTGCCTTAACAGACGTGTGTAGCCCTGGATTTTGTGCACCAATCACCTCCAGGGGAGCTGGAGATGAATTTTACAGTTCCCGGCACTAATTTGTGCCTCAGACTTACGTAGTTTGCTTTGTTTAGATTTAAGACCCTAATTTCGGATTTAACTAAGTCTCTTTCAAACTTAATATAAAATTCTATCATATTAAGGTCACTCTTCCCAAAATTTAGTAAGGTTTTATAATGCTGATTTTAAATTTTAAAGAGAAACAAAATGAATTATATTACTGCTGAATGTAAAAAGGAATCTGATATGATAAAGTCCATGAAGTTGTGTTAAAAACACATGATTTGGTTTGACAATATATGGCCAAATGTCACTCAAACTGAGCGAGGAGTAATTGGACTTTTTTCTCCAGATATCGATGAATGCGCAATCAACACATCAACCTGTCAACAAATCTGCAACAATACAATTGGAAACTACACCTGCAGTTGCCGTCCTGGCTTTAGCTTCAACATAAACAACACTTCTCTTTGTGATGGTAGGAAATCTTCAAATATATGGATTCTCTGCAATTGATGATTTGAAAATTATCCTCCAACTTCCAGTTCTCATTGCCCTGCACTTTCTAGATGGTTTCAAGCAATGTCTTTTGTTCTCCTTAATTACTAAGCAATCAGAGATTCACTACAATTTTCTGTGTCCCTACGCAATAGGGATATATTGATTACAGAATATGTTAAAACTATTGTAGTAAATCAGTGAGTTACAATGATTTTTCACGTATCTGTCACAGTTTCTAATCAATGGTCTGTGTTATGCAGTTCTGGACTCACCATTAATCAATGGCCCTGAATCTGCGGTTGGTATGATGGTGTACTCTATGGGAGGAATTTTACTTGCCCTGGGGAGGCGGCTATTGAGGCGGGCCTGCCGGGAAATTGGCAGAAACTGGGAGCGGGTACCGAAACCACTCCCAACCTATCTCCGTGCCATCCTCCCGGGAGGTGGGACCCGACTCGCGCAGGGACCCATCTCCTCGATGCGGGAAGGGGATTACCCCCAATTAACTGCCTGGTAACAGGTAGTTAGCATCAGTTAAGAAGCTTATCCCCATTTCACGCACACAAGTGCAGGCTTCGCGACGGCGGGGGTGAGAGGGATCAAAAAGTCCACTGTGGAGGTGAGTGATGGGTGCAAGTGTGGATTGGTAAGCATGAGAGGTGAGTTTAAAGTGTTAGAAAAGGTTTACTTACCTTTGCTTCTTCCTGCAGGCTTCAAACCTTGGGGATCCGGAGGCTCCTCATCTCAGCGGCAGAGATGACAGAATGGTTGCTGCATTCTCCGAAGCAGCAGCCATCTGATTGCTGCTGAGGAAAGAGGTTTGCTGTGTCTTCAGTACAAGGACTCACCATAGAACAGAGATTGTCAGACGCTGACAATCCATCTGTCAAAATTTTTTGAGAGATGAAACGTGATACCCTGACATCCTCTGCCACTGGCTTTCCCTTATTTTGCGGGGTTAACAAGGTCAATCAAGGGAAAATAGCGTGGGTTGGCCGGACGTCGTTGGGGGCAGGACTGAAACCCAACAGCCAGCAGTCCCGCCCCCAACACGTTCCCATTGACAAAATCCAGCCCTAAGAGTGCAGCATCACACCGGCTTTGAAAATGACTGCAATTTCGGGATTTCTGCACATGCTAAATTCCGAAGTAGCGATCTGTCAAGATCCAACTGTCCTTCGGCTTTACTACACGTTTCACTTACACATTCAAATCAACATACTGGTCAAAAGTTGGGCTAATTGCCCAACGACTGCGCATTATTATAGGTTTGTTTAATATAATCTTTGTTTGTTTGTTAAATACATTTACATGATCGTAATTTATTAATAAAGTAGCATTTCTGGCTGCTAAATTATTTAAGTGAGTTGTGGGTAGATCAGCAATCCCCTCTGTTTCCTGATTGGCTAAGAGCCAGGAAGTGAAAGGAGCCCCGCCCATGTGATCCCAGTTTCACATACACACAATGGTGCGCCCCTGGCATCCGCAGGCCTCTATGCTGCGCACAACTCTGCAGTGTTTGCAAGGATATTTTTGATGGAGGGTTCGCACGAGGTAAGTGCGGATTTCATTTGGATGTTGGCGGCGTCTTCATTAGCTACGCCGCCGACCGCGAATTCAGGGCCAATGTTCCTGTCATTTATAATCAACTTGCTGGCGTGCCCGGCAGTGCCGAGGCTTTTTCGAGGGCATATTGTTGTTGGAAGAGAGAGAGCGACTGGGGGGTGAAGAGAGAGAGCGACTGGGGGGGAAGAGAGAGAGTGACTGGGGGGGAAGAGAGAGAGCGACTGGGGGGAAGAGAGAGAGCAACTGGGTGGGAAGAGAGAGAGCGACTGGGGGGGAAGAGCGAGAGCGACTGGGGGGGAAGAGAGAGAGCGACTGGGGGGGAAGAGAGAGAGTGACTGGGGGGGAAGAGAGAGAGCGACTGGGGGGGAAGAGAGAGAGCGACTGGGGGGGAAGAGAGAGAGCGACTGGGGGGGAAGAGAGAGAGCGACGGCGGGGGAAGAGAGAGAGCGACTGGGGGGGAAGAGAGAGAGCGACTGGGGGGGAAGAGAGAGAGCGACTGGGGGGAAGAGAGAGAGCGACTTGGGGGGAAGAGAGAGAGCGACTGGGGGGGAAGAGAGGGAGCGACTGGGGGGGGAAGAGAGATAGCGACTGGGGGGGGAAGAGAGAGAGCGACTGGGAGGGAAGAGAGAGAGCGACTGGGGGGGAAGAGAGAGAGCGACTGGGGAGGAAGAGAGAGCGACTGGAGGGGGAAAAGAGAGAGCGACTGGGGGGGGAAGAGAGAGAGCGACTGGGGGGGGGAAGAGAGAGAGCGACTGGGGGGGAAGAGAGAGAGCGACTGGGGGGGAAGAGAGAGAGCGACTGGGGGGAAGAGAGAGAGCGACTGCGGGGGGAAGAGAGAGAGCGACTGGGGGGGAAGAGAGAGAGCGACTGGGAGGGGAAGAGAGAGAGCGACTGGGGGGGAAGAGAGAGAGCGACTGGGGGGGGAGGAGAGAGCATGATGGGGGGGAAGAGAGAGAGCGAATTGGGGGGAAGAGAGAGAGCGAACTGGGGGGAAGAGAGAAAGCGACTGGGGGGGAAGAGAGAGAGCGATTGGGGGGGAAGAGAGAGAGCGACTGGGGGGAAGAGAGAGAGCGACTGCGGGGGGAAGAGAGAGAGCGACTGGGGGGGAAGAGAGAGAGCGACTGGGAGGGGAAGAGAGAGCGAATTGGGGGGAAGAGAGAGAGCGAATTGGGGGGAAGAGAGAAAGCGACTGGGGGGGAAGAGAGAGAGCGATTGGGGGGGAAGAGAGAGAGCGACTGGGGGGAAGAGAGAGAGCGACTGGGGGAAGAGAGAGAGCGACTGGGGGGAAGGGGGAGGAAGGGGAAGGGGGAGGAAGGGGAGGGGGGGTGGAAGGTGGAGGAAGGGGAGGGGGTGGAAGGGGGAGGAAGGGGAGGGGGAGGAAGGGGAGGGGGGTGGAAGGGGGGGAGGAAGGGGAGGGGGAGGGAGGAGGGGAGTGGAGGGGGGGAGGGGGGGAGGGGGGAGGGGAGTGGAGAGGGGAGGGGAGGGGAGTGGAGGGGGGAGGAGGGGGAGGGGAGTGGAGGGGGGAGGAGGGGAGTGGAAGGGGGAGGAGGGGGAGGGGGAGGGGAGTGGGTGAGGAAGGGGAGGGGGAGAGGGAGAGGGGAGGGGGAGAGAGGGGGAGGAGGGGCGGAGGAGGGGGGAGGGGAGAGGGGGAGGAGGGGGTGAGTGGAGGAGTGGGAGGAGGAGGGGGTGAGTTGAGGAGGGGAGGAGGAGGGGGAGAGGGAGAGGGGAGGGGGGAGAGAGGGGGGTAGGGGGAAGGAGAGAGTGAGGGAAGGAGGAAGAAACTGGGCAGCCCAGACTAAAGATGGAACTGTTGTTTCCCACATTGAAGTGCCGCCATGATCAAACATGGCGCTGTTCGGGCCCACATTGAAGTGCCGCCATGCTCAAAGATGGCGTCAGGAGGAAATTACCGTGCCGCCAGGATCAAATATGGCGCTGTTGTTTCCCCACATTGAAGTGCTGCCATGATCAAAGATGGCGGCGAGCGATCTGGTTGGTGCTGACTGGGAGTGTGTGAGAGAGTGAGAGAGGTCAGGCGTGGCTGGGCAGGAGAGGCCCAGGCTTTCAGGCCTAGGCTTTGAGGCCTTACAAAAACGGGGAAAGGTAGGAAAAAGAATCATCAGGTTAGAGAAAATATTTACAAATGAATGAACTTTTTTTTAAAACAGTTTAATAAAAGCAATTTTTTTTTGCTGGAAATGTAGATTTGAAAAGAAACACGCAGAAAGTGGGAAAAAGAATGGAAGCAAGATGGCGGCTACTCACCTCGGTTCAGAAAGATAAGGCCCACCCACACACGCGCCGATTGGTCAATCGTCCTGTCACCGAAGCGTAGGATTGGTCAATCATCCTGTCGCTCGACTCTAGGAGGGCACCCCTGCACGCGCGATGAACCCGCCCCCGCCACGCAGCGATTGGTCGACCGTCGGGTCGCTCGACCGTACGATTGGTCGACCTTAATGTCACTCTATGCTGTGACTCTATGCTAATGAGCGGATAATGAACGGAATTTTGAACGTTTTTTGGATACCGCGGCCGCAATTTTTGTCTATGCCGTTACGTAAATATGCTTATGACCGTTCCGGAATCGTGAGCTTTCTTTTGATGTAACGCACGTGTAGGTACGCTCTATAACTTTAGAGTGTATAGCCGGACATACACACCAAAGGACAGATAAACAGACAGACAGATAGACAGACAGACAGACAGACAGACAGATCCTTTTTTTTATATATATAGATGGGTGCGGGAACATTATAGTTTGGTGAGGGCTGGTGACAAAAGTCACACCTAATAGTATCCATACATTTAGTAAGGTTTTATAGTGCTGAATTTATATTTTAACAATAAACAACACTAATGATATTGCTGCTGAATGTAATGAGGAATCTGACATTATACAGTGCATCATGATGTGTTGAAAACATGTGATTTAGGTTGACAATGTACAGCCAAATGTCACTCAAGCTGAGCGAGGAGTAATTGGACTTTTTTCTCCAGATATCGATGAATGCGCAACCAACACATCAACCTGTCAACAAATCTGCAACAATACAATTGGAAACTACACCTGCAGTTGCCATCCTGGCTTCAGCATCAACATGAACAACACTTCTCTTTGTGATGGTAGGAAATCTTCAAATATACAGATTCTCTGCATTGATGATTTGAAAATTATCCTTCAACTAGCATTTCCCATTGCCCTGCACATTCTAGATGTATTCAAGCAATGTGTTTTGTTCTCCTTAATAATTAAATAATGAGAGACTCATGACAATTATCTGTGTCCCTACAGAATAGGGATATATTGATTGCAGAATATGTTAAAACTATTGCAGTAAATCAGTGAGTTACCATGAAATTTCAAGTACCTTTCACAGTTTCTAATCACTGGGCTGTGTTTTGCAATTCTGGACTCGCCATTACTCAATGGCCCTGAATCTGTGGTCAGTATGATGGTGTACTCTAAGAGTGTGTTGTCAGACCGACTTTGAAAATGACTGCAGGTTCGGGATTTCCGCATGTGTTAAATTCCGAAGTTACGAACTGTGAAATTCTGACAGCGCGTCGCCTTCACTGCACGTTTCACCTACCCATTTAAATCAACGTACTGGCGAAAAGTTGGGCTACTTGCCCACCTACAGCACATTAATTAACCTGAGAATATTTTTGTCTGGTGCAAACAGGCGCAGGAGCCTGTTGCACAGCGTAAGGGGAGGGGGGTGGGGACATGTTGAGAAAATTGCATTCGTTTATGCTACAGCCCATAACAATGAGGCACTGGTTCGTGTCTGAATGGAAATAAACTTTGAAAGAAACTTTAATTTGTTTGAGCTTGAAAACAATGACTTTTTGTGGCACTGACTTTGCTGCCTAAATTCCAGAGTTACGATCTGTCAAGTTCTGACCTCGCGTCAGCATCGCTGCACGTTTCACCTACCCATTCAAATCAACGTACTTGCGAAATGTTGGGCTACTTGCCCACCTACTGCGCATTAAATGCCCTGAAAATATTTTTGTCTGCTGCAAACAGGCACAGGAGCCAGTTGCACAGCGTCTGGGAAGATGCTGGTGGGCGGGTGTTGTGTAAATCGCATTAGTTTATGCTACATCCCATAACAATGAGACACAGGTTCATGTCTGAGTCGAAAGAAAATTTGAAAGAAACTTTAATTTGTTTGAGTTGGAAAACAGGGCCTTTTTGTGTCACCGTCTTTGCTGCCTGAAAGACTTTTGTGGTTTTGGTTTAATTCCCCACTTCTATATTGATAGGACTTAATTCACTTTCATGATTTCCTCATGTTACCAGACATTTAAACTCTCGGGGCTGGATTTTCCTCACCGAGACGAGTTGGGGGCGGGACTGCTGCCTTTCGGGTTCTAATCCCGCCCCCAGCGACGTCCGACGCACCGACTCTATTATCCGCTGATTGACAAGGAAAGCCGGTGTCAGATGACGTCAGACGCTTCATCTGCCTGTTTTCTTAAATGCACATGAACTATCTATGTTTGACAGATGATTCGACAGTGTTTGACAGCATTGAGGTGCTGTCATACACTGACATTCACTGTACAAAGGTGAGCCCTTGCACCCTGGCTCTCCAGTGACTGTGTACTTCGGATGAAACAGATTGCAGCAGCAGATAAGGGCACAGAAGCGATCTGTCACTTCTCCCATTGAGGTGAGGCCACACAAACACTTCGGGCTGGATTTTGTCAATGGGGACGTGATGGAGGCAGGACTCCCACTTTTTGGGTTGTAGTCCCAACTCCATTGACTTGTGGCCAACCCACGCTATTTTCCCTTGAATGACCTTGTTAAGCCCGCCCAGCAGGCTCAGCAGGCCAATTAAGGGACACCTGGTTACTGGTGACGTCAGTGATTGACATTTCATCTGTCAAGAGCTTTTGGCAGATGAACAATCAGCGTTTGACAGCTCTGTGAAGCTGGCAAACACTGACAATCTGTCTTCTAACTTGAGTCCTTCTACTCAGACTCAGTTAGAGACCTCTCCAGACCAGAAAGCAGAATGCTGCAGCTTTTGACATCTTCTATATTGATAGGATTTACTTCACTTTCATGATTTCCTCATGTTATCAGACATTTAAACTCTCGGGGCTGGATTTTACTCACCGAGACGAGTTGGGGGTGGGATTATTTCCGGGTTCTAGTCCCGCCCCCAGTGACGTCCGACGCACTGGTGCTATTTTCCCCTGATTGGCCTTGTTAAGCCCGCACAGTGGGCTTGTTGGCCAATTAAGGGAAAGTCAGCATCAGATGATGTCAGTTGATGCCAATTCATCTGCCAGTTTTGTTAAAGGCAATTGAACCATCTATGTTTGACAAATGATTTGACAGTGTTTGACAGCATTGAGGTGCTGTCAAACTCTGACAATCACTGTACAAAGTTGAGTGCTTGCACCCAGGCTCTCCAGTGACTCTCTGCTCAGGATGAAACAGATGGCAGCTGCATGGGAGGGTACAGAAGCGATCTGTCACTTCTCACATTGAGGTGAGGCCACACAAATACTTCAAAGCTTGCCACCTACAGAAAAATCTAAACACATTAAAAATGACTTTCCCAACATTTCCTTACCTCTGATACTCACCAGTGTCCCATTACATCCTTCACACCACTTCTGCAGCTGTCATCTATACACAAACATTAAAACAGACCCACAGCAACCCTCATTTGCCCGGGCAGGAGTCCCCGACGTCGAGATCCCGGCAGGGGAAGTGTAATAATTGGAAAAAGCCTCTTAACTGCCTGTTAACTACATGTTAACAGGCAGTTAAGTGTCTATAATCCCTGAGGTAGCGCACAATTCCTAAATGTTAGTGCCTTAACAGACGTGTGTCGCCCTTGATTTTGTGTACCAATCACCTCCAGGGGAGCTGGAGATGAATTTCACAGTTCCCGGCGCTAATTTGTACCTCAGACTTACGTAGTTTGCTTTGTTTAGATTTAAGACCCTTGTTTCAGATTTAACTAAGTCTCTTTCAAACTTAATATAAAATTCTAACATATTAAGGTCATTCTTCCCTAAATTTAGTAAGGTTTTATAATGCTGATTTTAAATTTTAAAGAGAAACAAAATGAATTATATTGCTGCTGAATGTAAAAAGGAATCTGACATGATAAAGTCCATGAAGTTGTGTTGAAAACATATGATTTGGTTTGACAATATATGGCCAAATGTCACTCAAATTGAGCAAAGAGTATTTTGGACTTTTTTCTCCAGATATCGATGAATGCGCAACCAACACATCAACCTGTCAACAAATCTGCAACAATACAATTGGAAACTACACCTGCAGTTGCCGTCCTGGCTTTAGCATCAACATAAACAACACTTATCTTTGTGATGGTAGGAAATCTTCAAACATACAGATTCTCTGCAATTGATGATTTGAAAATTATCCTCCAACTTCCAGTTCTCATTGCCCTGCACATTCTAGATGGCTTCAAGCAAGATCTTTTGATCTCGTTAATTACTGAGCAATCAGTGATTCACTACAATTTTCTGTGTCCCTACACAATAGGGATATATTGATTGCAGAATATGTTAAAACTATTGTAGTAAATCAGTGAGTTGCCATGAAATTTCAAGTATCTTTCTCAGTTTCTAATCAATGGGCTGTGTTTTGCCATTCTGGACTCACCATTACTCAATGGCCCTGAATTTGCGGTCAGTATGAGGGTGTACTCTAAGAGTGTAGTTTGATGAGGGCAGGTGACAAAAGTCACACCCAATGGTATCCATACATTTAGTAAGGTTTTACAATGCTGATTTTATATTTTAACGATAAACAGCACTAATGATATTGCTGCAGAATGTAAAGAGGAATCTGACATTATACAGTGCATCATGATCGGTTGAAAACATGTGATTTAGGTTGACAATGTACAGCCAAATTTCGCTCAAGCTGAACGAGGAGTAATTGGACTTTTTTCTCCAGATATCGATGAATGCGCAACCAACACATCAACCTGTCAACAAATCTGCAACAATACAATTGGAAACTACACCTGCAGTTGTCATCCTGGCTTCAGCATCAACATGAACAACACTTCTCTTTGTGATGGTAGGAAATCTTCAAATATACAGATTCTCTGTAAATGATAATTTAAAATGATCCTTCAACTAGCATTTCCCATTGCCCTGCACATTCTAGATGTATTCAAGCAAAGTCTTTTGTTCTCCTTAATAATTAAATAATGAGAGACCCACGACAATTATCTGTGTCCCTACACAATAGGGATATATTGATTGCAGAATATGTTAAAGCTATTGTAGTAAATCAGTGAGTTTGCATGAAATTTCAAGTACAGTTTCTAATCAATGGGTTGTGTTTTGCAGTTCTGTACTCGCCATTACTCAATGGCCCTGAATCTGTGGTCAGTATGATGGTGTACTCTAAGAGTGTGTTGTCAGACCGTCTTTGAAAATGACTGCAGGTTCAGGATGTCCGCATGTGTTAAATTCCGAAGTTATGAACTGTGAAATTCCGACAGCGCGTCGGCTTCACTGCACGTTTCACCTATCCATTCAAATCAACGTACTGGTGAAAAGTTGGGCTACTTGCCCACCTACAGCGCATTAATTAACCTGAGAATATTTTTGTCTAGTGTAAGGTGATGGGGGTGGGGACATGTTGAGAAAATTGCATTCGTTTATGCTACAGCCCATATCAATGAGGCAGTGGTTCATATCTGAGTGGAAAGAAACTTTGAAAGAAAATTTAATTTGTTTGAGCTTGAAAACAATGACTTTTTGTGGCACCGTCTTTGCTGCCTAAATTCCGAAGTTACGATCTGTCAAGTTCTGACCTCGCGTCAGCATCGCTGCACATTTCAACTACCCATTCAAATCAACGTACTTGCGAAATGTTGGGCTACTTGCCCACCTGCTGCGCATTAAATACCCTGAAAATATTTTTGTCTGCTGCAAGCAGGCACAGGAGCCTGCTGCACAGCGTCAGGGGAGGGTGCTGGGGGGCGGGTGTTGTGAAAATCGCATTAGTTTATGCTACATCCCAAAACAATGAGACACAGGTTCATGTCTGAGTTGAAAGAAACTTTGAAAGAAACTTTAATTTGTTTGAGTTTGAAAACAAGTCCTTTTTGTGTCATCGTCTTTGCTACCTGAAAGACTTTTGTAGTTTTGGTTTAATTCCCAAGTTCTATATTGATAGGACTTAATTCACTTTCATGATTTCCTCATGTTACCAGACATTTAAACTCTCGGGGCTGGATTTTCCTCACCGAGACGAGTTGGGGGCGGGACTGCTGCCTTTCGGGTTCTAATCCCACCCCCAGCAACGTCTGACGCACCGACTCTATTATCCCCTGATTGACAAGGAAAGCCGGTGTCAGATGACGTCAGATGCTTCATCTGCCTGTTTTCTTAAAGGCACATGAACTATCTATGTTTGACAGATGATTCGACAGTGCTTGACAGCATTGAGGTGCTGTCATACACTGACAATCACTGTACAAAGGTGAGCCCTTGCACCCTGGCTCTCCAGTGACTGTCTCCTTCGGATGAAACAGATTGCAGCAGCAGATAAGGGCACAGAAGCGATCTGTCACTTCTCCCATTGAGGTGAGGCCACACAAACACTTCGGGCTGGATTTTGTAAATGGGGACGTGATGGAGGCAGGACTCCCACTTTTTGGGTTGTAGTCCCACCTCCATTGACTTGTGGCCAACCCACGCTATTTTCCCTTGAATGATCTTGTTAAGCCCGCCTAACGGGCTCAGCAGGCCAATTAAGGGACACCTGGTTACTGGTGATGTCAGTGATTGACATTTCATCTGTCAAGAGCTTTTGGCAGATGAACAATCAGTGTTTGACAGCTCTGTGAAGATGTCAAACACTGACAATCTGTGTTCTAACTTGAGTCCTTCTACTCAGCCTCAGTTAGAGATCTCTCCAGACCAGAAAGCAGAATGCTGCAGCTTTTGACATTTCAGCGGCCATTCTGCTTTCTGTGCCGGTGAACTGAGGGACTCCCGAGAACTGAAGGAAGTAAGCCTGCAGGAGAAAGTAAAGGTAAGTAAAACTTATTAAAACACTTTACACTTACCTCACACACTTACCTCTGCACACATGCACCCATCACTCACCTGCACAACGGACATCTCAACCCCTCCAACCCCTTCATAGAAACATAGAGGATCGGAGCAGGAGTAGGCCATTCGGCCCCTCGAGCCTGCTCTGGCATTCAATGCGATCATGGCTGATCATCCAAATTCAGTACCCGGTCCCTGCTTTCTCCCCATACCACTTGATCCCTTTAGCCTTAAGAAATATATCCAACTCCTTCTTGAATATATTTAATGTATTGGCCTCTACTGCCTTCTGTGGTAGAGAATTCCACAGGTTCACCACTCTCTGGGTGAAGAAATTCCTCCTCATCTCTGTCCTAAATGGCTTACCCCTTATCCTTAGACTGTGACCCCTGGTTCTGGACTCCCCGAACATCGGGAACATCCTTCCTGGATCTAGTCTGTCTAGTCCTGTTAGAATTTTATAAGTTTCAATGAGATCCCCTCTCATTCTTCCAAACTCCAGCGAGTATAAGCCCAGTCAACCCAATCTCTCCTCATACATCATTCCTGCCATCACAGGTATCAGTCTGGTGAATCTTTGCTGCACTCCCTCCATGGCAAGAACATCCTTCCTCAGATAAGGCGACCAAAACTGCACACAATACTCAAGATGTGGTCTCACCAAGGCCCTGTACAACTGCAGCAAGTCATCCTTGTTCCTGTACTCAAACCCTCTCGCTACGAAGGCCAACATACCATTTGCCTTCTCAACCGCCTGCTGCACCTGCATGCTTACCTTCAGCGACTGGTGCACAAGGGCACCCAGGTGTCGTTGCACTTCCCCTTCTCCCAATCTATTGCCGTTCAGAGAATAATCTGCCTTCCTGTTTTTGACACCAAAGTGGATAACCTCGCATTTATCCACATTATATTGCATCTGCCATGCTTCTGCCCAATCACCCAACTTGTCCAAATCATACTGGAGTTTCTCGGCATCCTCCTCACAGCACACAAGCCCACCCAGCTTTGTGCCGTCTGCAAACTTGGAGATATTACATCTAGTTCCCTCATCTAGATCATTAATATATATATTGTGAATAGCTGTGGTCCAAGGACCGATCCCTGCGGTACCCCACTAGTCACTGCCTGCCACTCGGAAAAAGACCCGTTTATTCCAACTCTTTGCTTTCTGTCTGCCAACCAGTTCTCTATCCAAGTCAATACCTTGCCCCCAATCCCATGTGCCTTAACTTTACATGCTAATCTCTTGTGCTGGACCTTATCGAAAGCCTTTTGAAAGTCCAAATACACCACATCCACTGGTTCTCCCTTAGCTATTTTACCAGTTACATCCTCAAAAAATTCTAGTAGATTAGTCAAGCACGATTTACCTTTTGTAAATTCATGTTGACTTTGTCCGATCCTGTCACTGTTTTCCAAGTGCTCTGCTATTACATCTTTTATAATGGACTCTAGCATTTTCCCCACTGCTGATGTCCGACTTACCTGTCTGTAATTCCCCGTTTTCTCTCTACCACCTTTTTTGAATAGTGGGGTAACATTATCTACCCTCCAATCCATGGGTACTGTTCCAGAGTCTATCGAATGTTGGTAGATGACCAGCAATGCATCTACTATTTCTAGGGCCACTTCCTTAAGTACCCTAGGATGTAGATTATCAGGCCCTGGGGATTTATCGGCCTTTAAACCCGTCAATTTCCCTAACACCATTTCTCTACAAATACTGATATCTTTCAGTTCCTCCCTTTCATCAGACCCTATGTTCCCCGACATCTCTGGGAGGTTATTTGTGTCCTCCTTTGTGAAAACAGAACCAAAATATGTATTTAATTGGTCGGCCATTTCTTTGTTCCCCATTATAAATTCCCCTGATTCTGACTGCAAGGGACCTACGCTTGACTTCACCAATCTTTTTCTCTCCACATATCTATAAAAGCTTTTACAGCCAATTTCTTTGTTCCCTGAAGCTTACTCTCATACTCTATTTCTCCCCTCTTAATTAATCCCTTTGTCCTCCTTTGTTGAATCCTAAACTGCTCCCAATCCTCAGGTTTACTGCTTTTTCTGCCCAATTTATATGTCCTCTCCTTGGATCTTATGCTATCCCTAATTTCCCTTGTTAGCCATGGTTGAGTCACCTTTTTTGTTTTATTTTTATTCCAAACTGGGATCAACAAATTCTGTAGTTCATCCATGCGGCCTTTGAATGTTTGCCATTGACTATCCACCGTCAACCCTTTGAGTGACATTCCCCAATCAATCCTACCCAACTCGCGCCTCATACCATCGTAGTTTCCTTTATTTAAATTCAGGACCCTAGTCTCTGAGCCAACCACTTCAGTCTCCATCTTAATGAAGAATTCTATCATATTATGATCGCTCCGACCCAAGGGGCCTCGTACAACAAGATTGCTAATTAATCCTTTCTCATGACATAATACCCAGTCTAAGATGGCCTGATCTCTGGTTGGTTCCTCGACAAATTGGTCCAGGAAACCATCCCGTATACACTCCAGGAATTCCTCCTCCACAGTGTTGTTCCTATTTTATTTAGCCCAATCTATATGTAGATTAAAGTCACCCATGCTAACTGTTGTGCCTTTATTGCACGCTTCTCTAATTTCCCTTTTAATGCCATCCCCAACCTCCGCATTACTGTTTGGAGGTCTATATACCACTCCCACTAACGCTTTCTGCCCCTTGGTATTTCTCAGTTCTACCCATACAGATTCCAAATCATCAGAGCTAACATTCTTCCTTACAATTGTGTTAATCCCCTCTTTAACCAGCAATGCTACCCTACCTCCTTTTCCTTTTTGCCTATCATTTCTGAATATTGAATACCCCTGGATGTTGAGTTCCCAGCCTTAGCCACCCTGGAGCCATGTTTCCGTAATCCCAATCATATCATATTCGTTTACTTCTACCGACGGTTCACCTCGCTAACTTGGCGTGCTTCAGAGCTGTCAGGAAGCCCACACTTCAGGGCTAAAAATAGGGATTAGACAAAAAACTGCCTGTTAGCTCCCTGTTAACAGGCGGTTAATTGGCCCAATCCCTTTCCCGCCTCAGGGAGGCAGCTCCCAGCACAGGTCGGATACCTGCAACCTGGGACATTGGCACGGTGGTGGGTTGGGGGCGAGATGGGTTCGTGCCCCCCCGATTCTGCAATTTTCCCACCACTCCTGCCTCGAAACCCGCATCCACGGGGCTTGGAAATTCGAGCCCTTCAAAACTTGTCACCTACAGAAAAATCTAAACACATTAAAATGACTTGCCCAACATTTCCTTACCTCTGATTCTCACCAGTGTCCCATTGCATCCTTCACACCACTTCGGTAGTAGTCATCTATACACAAACATTACAACAGACCCACAGTATGCCTCACTTATCCTGGTGGGGTTCCCCGACTTCGAGAAGCCGGCAGCAGAAGTCTAAGAATTGGAAAAAGCCTCTTAACTGCCTGTTACCTATCTGTTAACAGGCAGTTAAGTGACTATAATCCTCTTCCCACCGATAGGAGTCAGGTCCCTGTGCAAATTGGGGACCCGACTCCCAGGAAGATTGGTTGGAGGTGGGTTGGGAGTGGGATCGGGACCCGCTCCCATTCTTTTTGATGTTCCCAGCAGTCTCGGCTCCAAACCCGCCTCCTCAGGGCTGGTAAAATCCAGCCCTCAATTTTAGAATGTGTCAATTAATCATAAGTTACTTAGTCTAATAGAGGAGAAACAAATTCAATAGGACTATAAGACGGTAATTATAGGTTTGTGTATTATAATCTTGGTTTGGGTGTTAAATACTATTACAATGATCATAATTTATTAATAAAATAGCATTTCTGGCTGCTAAATTATTAAAATGAGTTGTGGGCAAATCAGCAATCTCCTCTGTTTCCTGATTGGCTAAGAGCCAGGAAGTGAAAGGAGCCTCGCCCCACGTGATCCCAGGTTCACATACGCACAATGGTGCGCCCCTGGGATTCGTGGGCCTCTATGCTGCGCACAACTCTGCAGCGTTTGCAAGGAAGTTTTTGAAGGAGCGTTTGCACGAGGTAAGTGCAGATTTCATTTGGACGTTGGCGGCGTCCTCATTAGCTACGCCGCCGACCGCGAATTCAGGGCCAATGTTCCTGTCATTTATAATCAATGGGGGTGGGAACATTATAGTTTGGTGAGGGCAGGTGACGAAAGTCATACCCAATAGTATCCATGCATTTAGTAAGATTTTATAATGCTGATTTTATATTTAACGATAAACAACACTGATGATATTGCTGGTGAATGTAAAGAGGAATCTGACATTATACAGTGTTGAAAACATGTGATTTAGGTTGACAATATACAGCCAAATGTCACTCAAACTGAGCGAGGAGTAATTGGACTTTTTTCTCCAGATATCGATGAATGCGCAACCAACACATCAACCTGTCAACAAATCTGCAACAATACAATTGGAAACTACACCTGCAGTTGTCGTCCTGGCTTCAACATCAACATGAACAACACTTCTCTTTGTGATGGTAGGAAATCTTCAAATATATGGATTCTCTGCAATTGCTGATTTGAAAATTATCCTTCAACTACCAGTTCTCATTGCCCTGCCCATTCTAGATTGTTTTAAGCAAAATGTTTGGTTCTCCTTAATTACTAAGCAATCGGAGATTCACTAAAATTTTTGGTGTCCCTACGCAATAGGGATTTATTGATTGCAGAATATGTTAAAACTATTGTAGTTAATCAGTGAGTTAACATGAAACTTCAAGTACCTTTCACAGTTTCTAAACAATGGGCTGCGTTCTGCAGTTCTGGACTCGCCATTAGTCAATGGCCCTGAATCTGCAGTCATTATGATGGTGTTGTTGGATTTTTTTTCTGCCCCAAATCAGATGGAGACGACCGTGTACTGGTTCCAAACGACCTTTATTCAAGCACGTGCAGGGAAAGGCCCTCTCAGTCTGAGCTGAGACGGAAGTCTAATTTTTACATTCGAGCAGTTGGCTTATATACAATCTTCCTTCACAACTTTGGGACTTAGCCAATTAATTGTCCAAGTCACGTACACTTAATCACATCTCCACAAAGCACATCTTGTTTATCTCATTTGCCCTGTTTCCACATCTGCCATTGTTCTATGCTTTAGCTGTTATCCAATTTCTTACACTTAACCACATCTTCGTAAATCACATTTGTTGGCCCATTGTTCAATGTATGGCCTCCTTGCCTTCTTTCACACCCCCAATCATCGTTTATGATGCTTTTTCCAACATTCTTTGTTCTGCCCGACCTCTCCTTTATTACATCAGCCAGCTAGTCAGTTAAGCTGCTAATTTAACTTTTAACCCCTTCAGTCCTCCCTATTGGTGCTAGCCCAAGATGGCCAATTAACTTCACCCGCCCGTGCTCCTCGCCCCATCACTGCTGGCCAGGCAGGTGGTTGGATTCACACAGGTGTGGCTACTTAAACTACCTCTAACATTCCCTGCTTCTCTACCAATCTATACTGTGTTATAACAATGGTTTTAGCAATGGTTCGGTAATGGTGTCGTTTACATCGAGTACAGTACTCAAACAAGTATGATGACAATTAGCAACTGCACCACCACCAATACATGAGATGCAATTCTGATCCAGGGGTGTATGTTCCCCCTAATACCCCAGTCCCAAAGTGTCTGCCACCATGAGGCATCTTCCAGCTTGGCCTCCACATCCTTCCCCAGTTGTTTGACCTCTTGCTCAATTCGGTGATACTGCTTAATTATCGCCCTGGCCTCTTTCCTCTGTTCCAGTAGGTGTTCTGGTAGTTTTGGGATGTCCTTCCCCTCAGGGAGTACATATTCGAGCATGCTGTCCTTTAGGTCCTCAGTTGGACTCACCCGTTCCTCGCGGGGCGACCATTGGTAGGTTATGGTTGCATGTCTGATCGTTGTTGAGGCCCGGGGGCGGATGCAGAAACTTGAGCTGGACATTGGCTGTTACCATACTGGTATTGGGATTCACTGGTGGTCACACAGTATTCTCCTTTTCCCCGGTGTGCTGTTCGCATTGGCTCATGGCGGGCACTGGAAATGTCAAGGTTACAGTTTAGGGTGTTGAAGCCGCACCTGGCTCCTGGCCTTGTCCCCACGGGATGTGGGCAGACTACGTTACTCGCCCTTTCTCTGCATCCCTCTAGCGAGATCCCCGTCAAGAAGGAACCTTTCTGGGCTGCATAGCTGGGTGCGTGGTGGTATCTGAGCCAATTGCCATCTCTTATGATCCCGACATTCTCTAGCTCATATAGGGGCTTGGATTCTCTTTCCTGCAGACTGGGTACAGCTAATACCATTCCTATCAGCCTCAGGTGAGTGGTAACACAATGTTTAGTTGTCGGGTAGACCCTTATAAGTCCTCGTAGGGTGCACGAAGAGCAATTGCCGCTCTCTGGCACCCAGTCTTGCAGTGCACTATCCGTAAGTCCGCCCATCCACCCGCTCCTAATTTTTCCCATTGTCCCAGCAGTCCTGCCTCTAAACCCGCCTCCTCAGGGCTGGTAAAATCCAGCCCATGCTCTCTACCATTCCCGAACTCTGTGAATGGTATGGTATGTGAAACCTCTGTTTTACTCCTAATAGGGCACATGTCTGCTTGATGACTTTACCAGTGAAGTGTGTCCCTGATCTGAGTCAATTTGTAATGGCACCCCCGACTCCAGTCGTTCCGGGGGCCGGTACGACCTATTTTTCTGCGGCTAATTTGATCATTTCCCTGAAGTCTTCTCGGGTCAAGGGGGTGGTAGACTGTACTATCTGCTGTCTAGGTCCCTCACCCTCTTTGCCCTCTCCTCTGGCCCAGCAATCTGCTCGGCTGTGACCTGTCTTACGGCAGTTACCACACCTCTGGTCCTTGTTCGCTTTCTCCATTTTACATTCGCGGGCCCTGTGTCCGGGTTTGCTGCAGTTGTAACAATTCCCAGAACAGGTCACCGCCGCTAGCCTCCCGCTGTGTGCTTCCTTACCCTTTCTGCTTCTCAGATCTACCTCGGTGGCCCAGTCCACCACTTCCTCAAAGTCAGATCCCACCGGTATTCCTAATTTAAGGATCTTCTGGTGTTCTGCACTGAGTCCTTCCTTCAACATTTTTAGAAACAGTGGATCGTCTCTGTCTGGGTTATCTGTTCCTGAGAAGTCGCAATACGTGGTGTATTTTCGCTCCGCGTACTCATGCGCCCTTTCGCCTTTATTCTGGGTTAGTCCCACCACCGCTGACCAGTTAGATCGGCCTTCCCTTAGTCCTCCCTTTAACAATCGCTTAAAACGGTTGTATCTTCCTAGCTTATTAAATCCCCGTGCATCCTTCCAATTTCCACTAAGGATTAAGTTGGGCATCCCTAGCCAGATTTGCCGGGGTACTTTGGACTTTACAAGGACGTGTATATCTTCCGGGTGAAGTGAGTGCACATCTATCATCTCCTCCACCTTATTCCAAAAGTCGGTGTTTGCATGGTTTGTTTTAGGGGTCGGGAGGTCCCTCGTCATCATCTGTTTCTTGGCTGGGGTGAACGGGACATATCGTACTGTAGCCTGAGCCTGCCCATTTCCCACTTGTCTAATCTCTGTTGTAATAGGGGCCATGGCCATTACGACCTTCGTCCCGGTTTCGGGCAGTGGCAGGGCCGATGGTCCCTCTGCGTCATATTTAGGTGGGGGCTCCAAACCCCCCTCATCATCCTGTCTGTCGTAACCTGCGGCTTCCTTCTCTAATTCTCCCCAGTCAACGTCGTCATTATCGCCTGTCGCTCTAAACCTTGGTCCCGGTGCCCACACCTCACTGACCTTAACCTTTTCCTTTCTATATAACTTTTTGTACATGTTTACTGAGTCCTAAGTAGCTACTAATAATTATAAGTATTCCCTTCTCTTCCTTACCCTTACACTGGGCGCCCCCCCCCCCCATTCGCTTTGGCTGTCCGGACTGTCGTTCGGACTCCAGCCCTTCTTTTTCATTTTCTCGATTTAATTTCTTAGTTTTTTCTACTATAAATTTGGTTATGGACCCTTCCAGTCCCCAATCTTCCCCTCCTGTGGCAATTTTTTTTTATTACTCGTACCTTCCTGCTACAACGCGGTTCTGGTTAATGGCGGCTCGTGGTTCTACTGCGCATGGATCACTCCAGTACGCGCTAGTCTCCTGTTCTGATTCCCTACGGTCTCACGTCCAGGCTTCTGGGGTTCTGCACCTAACTATGAGTGGTAATATAAGGTACTCGCCCGACCTGCGGTCCCATTATGGTTGGTTGTTCGACTGCGGCAAGTTGTTCTGGGATTTCTCTCTGCCCCAAAGCAGATGGAGATGAGCGTGTACTGGTTCCACGTGATCTTTATTCAAGCACGTGCAGGGAGAGGCCCTCTGAGTCTGAGCTGAGATGGGAGTCTAATTTTTACATTCGAGCAGTTGGCTTATATACAATCTTACATCTTGTTTCCTTCACATCTTCGGGACTTGACCAATTAATTGTCCAAGTCACGTACACTTAATCACATCTCCACAAAACTCATCTTGTTTATCTCATTTGCCTTGTTTCCACATCTGCCATTGTTCTACGCTTCAGCTCTTATTCAATTTCGTACACTTAAACACATCTTCACAAATCACATTGTCGGCCCATTGTTCAGCGTATGGCCTCCTTGCCTTCTTGCACTCCACCAATCATCATGTAATAAGCTTTTTCCAATTTTCTTTGTTCTGCCTGACCTGTCCTTTATTACATCAGCCAGCTAGTCAGTTAAGCTGCTAATCTAACTTTTAACCCCTTCAATGGTGTACTCTAAGGGCAGGGATTTAACTCAGGAGTCGGGTTGGAGGTGATACTACAACTTTTGGGGTTGTACTGTAGTACCGCCTCCATCGAGATGCGGCCAATCCACGCAATTTTAACTTGATTGACCTTGTTGAGCCCACCCAGCGGGCTCAGCAGGCCAATTAAGGGCCACCCGGCAACAGATGACGTCACAGACAGAAATTTCATCTGTCAAGAGCTTTTGACAGATGAAATATCAGTGTTTCACAGCTGTTTGAAGCTGTCAAACACTGACAGTCTTACTTCTAACCTGAGTCCTTCTCCACAGACTCAGTTAGAAATTTCTCCTGCACAGTAAGCTGAAGGCTGTCACTTTTGACAGATTGCAGCCATTCTGCTTTCTGTGTCGGTGAGATGAGGGACTCCTGGAACCTAATGGAAGGAAGGCTGAAAAGGTAAGAAAAGGTATGTAAATCTTATTTAAACACTTTAGACACACCAAACACACTTACCTTTGCATTCATGCACACATCACTCACCGACATCTCGACCCCTCCAAGTCCTTCAACCCAACGGCCCGCCTCCTCTAACTTGGCGTGGTTTGGGGACATCGGGAATCCCACACTTCAACATCAGAAATAGGGATTAGGTTAAAAACTGCCTGATAACTGCCTGTTAGCAGGCAGTTAATTGGCACTAATCCCTTCCCGCCTCGGGTAGGCGGGTCCCAGTGCGGGGCGGGTACCCGCCTCCTTTGAAACTGGCATGGAGGCGGGTTTGGGTACGGATAGGGGTCAGGACCCCTGATTTCGGCATTTAAACCTCCCACATGCCTCCAATCCCGACTCCATGGCACAATGAAAATCCTGCCCTAAGAGTGCGTCGTCATACCGGCTTTGAAAATGACTGCAAGTTCTGGATTTCTGCATATGCTAAAAACAGAAGTTGTGATCTGTAAAGATCCAACTGTGCGTCGACTTCATGGCACATTTCACCTACCCATTCAAATCAACATACGGGCGAAAAGTTGGGCTAATTGCTCATCTGCTGCGCATTAATTACCCTGATTTTTTTCATCTGGTGCAAAGAGGCGCAGGAGCCTGTTGCACAGCGTCAGGGGAGTGGGATGGGGGTGTTTGAGTAAATTGCATTAGTTTATGCTACAGCCCATAACAATGAGGCATTGGTTTATGTCTGAGTGGAAAGAAACTTTGAAAGAAACTTGCATTTGTTTGAGCTTGAAAACAAGGATTTTTGTGTCACCGTCTTTGCTGCTTAAAAGATTTTTGTAGTTTTGGTTTAATTCCCAACTTCTATATTGATAGGATTTAATTCACTTTCATGATGTCCTCATGTTATCAGACATTTAGGCCCCGATTTTGTGCCAGCCATCAGGCGGCTTTCCAGGCGGCCGGGGGCCATAAATCACTGAAAAAGCAGGTCGCGACTGCACCCCCCTGCCTGATTCCCCGCCCCGTCCGACTTTCGGACCGCCGTTTCTCCGTGAAATGCTTCAGTCCCGCTCGCTGCTAGCGGGACTGGCCGTCGGAACACATGTCACCAATTATTACCTTGTTTAAGTAGATTTTGAGGGGCCATTGCGATTTTGGGGCTTTCCCCACGTGAAACACGCCTGCGGGGAACCCCGCTGATGAGACCTGGCGTGTAAACAGTTGGCTTGCTTGCTTGCAGCTGCAGGTCAATGAGGACTGAAGAGATTTAAACAGGCAGCATTTGCAGGCTGCAGGACCTTGTTGATGAAGGCTTGGGGGAACTTTTTGAAGGCTTAGGCACAGCTGTAGAATGTTGGAGCCTCACACACTTCTCCAGTGTGAGCTCCTGGGAAGCCCCTCTCACCACCCTAACTCAGCGCCTCCTCAACGGAGGCATCTGCCAGAAGCATGGGAAGCCTTTCGTACCTTCCCTTCCTGGCATTAGAGGATCTCCAACAGCAGAGGAGGCTGGAGCAACTCCAGCAACAGCAACACCAGCCGCACCAGCAGGAGCGGCAGGCTGCGGCTCACCCACCTGAGGCAGCACAGGCCAGAAGGGGCCAGCGCATGGAAGGCTGTCGACGCAGGAGATACCCCCCAAACAGGGTGTACAGACACAGGGTCAGCTACCTCAACATGACTGAGCAGCAGTGGCAGAGGCAGCTCCGACTTTCACGAGAGGTTGTGACTGACATCTGCACAATGCTGCAGCAAGACCTGGAGCCCAGAGCACCAGGTCCACACTACTTGCCAGTGGCCATCAAAGTCACCACCACACTCAACTTTTATGCCTCAGGCTCCTTCCAGGGATCAGCAGCAGACATCAGCGGCATCTCCCAGGCTGCCGCACACACATGCATCACGCAGGTAACCGATGCCCTCTTTGCCATCGTGCACAATCGCATCCATTTCACCAGGGATCGCGCAAGTGTGAGGGCGCGAGCGCGTGGATTCGCTCAGCTGGCAGACTTTCCAAGGGTGCAGGGCATCATTGACTGCACACATGTGGCCCTTAGGGCACCCCACCGCAATCCAGCAGTTTTTGTCAACCGCAAGGGCTTCCACTCCCTTAACGTTCAGCTGGTGTGTGACCACAAGAAGGTGATTTTGCATGTTTGTGCCAGGTTCCCTGGCAGCTGCCATGACTCCTTCATACTGCGCCAGTCTACTGTGCCTCCGCTATTCAGTCTGCCAAACAAACTTCAGGGATGGCTACTTGGAGACAAGGGATATACCCTGCGCTCTTGGCTAATGACGCCGTTGAGTAGACCAGCCAGCGAAGCTGAGGAGCGCTACAACTCCAGCCACATTACCACCAGATGCATTATCGAGCAAATCATCGGATTGCTGAAGATGCGCTTCAGATGCCTCGATAGATCAGGTGGAGCCCTACAGTACTCATCAGCCAGGGTCTCCGAAATCGTTGTGGTATGCTGTGTGCTTCACAACATGCCACAGCGCCGTGGCTTGCCGATTCCGCAGGACCAAGAGGCTCCTCACAGAGCCGCCTCGGATGAGGATGATGCTGAGGAGGAGGAGGAGGAGGAGGAGGTGTAGGACAGAAACGAGCATCCTGCAGAGGCCCGCCAACCAGCGGCATCAGCGCGTGAGTACATTGCTGGGCAGAATGCAAGGAACGTACTCATCCTGGGCAGATTTGCGTAGCCTGGTACATCAAACACTGCAGCCTCACTGCTTCTGAACTGACCATGGACAGTGGCCCATGCCTGCACTTTCCAGCAACTTTGACCAGCTTGCAGTCATCTGCAAGTTATCCTAAGGCCTCTATGTGACATCCCCATTCGCCAAATGGCAGATGCCATAAGTGCAGCAGCTGGCACCAGATTTTTTATGTACAGGAAAATGATGGCATTAAAACTATTTGCAAGACTGGATGGTGGAATAGTTATGTGAATGTGAGCATAGAGAGAGACGGAATGGGTAAGGGTGCATGGATGTTACTGTGAAGTGGGATGTGGAAGAAGAGATTGCTGAAGCTGAGTGCTGTTGGGGAAAGGCAATGGGGATCAGGTTGAGGGTGATGGAAACTTCATACTTGCTTTCCCTGTGCGGTGAAGGTCATGGAAGCGTTTCCTGCACTGCAGCAAGGTGCGACGGGTGACCGTCAGAGAGTTTACCTCTGCTGCCACCTCCATCCAGGCAGCCGTGGACTCTTTGGGAGGCCTCTTCCTCCCTGAGCGAGGGTAGAGGACCTCCCTGTGGGCCCTTACCCCATCCACCAAGGTCTGCAATGACGTCTCGTTGAATTTGGCCGCAGCTCGGCCTCTGCCGCTGGCAGCAGCTGGTGCAGGCTCCTCAGCCATTGGACAAGAGTGGTTGAGAAGCCTGCGGAGGTGGAGAAGCTTGCTGGACACATTGAAAGCACCACGAATGATGACATCATACTGTGGGGCTTTCTGACATGAATTGGACAATTAGCAAGGCTGCGCACATGCTGGGAATTAATTGGTCACTTGAGGGAAAATTGCGTGGAGCTGGCTGACACATTTTTTTGTGTATCAGAAACCCCACATTCAGGGAAACCCGACCATTTCCCACACAAGCCAAAAATCGGGCCCTTAAACTCCTGATTTTAGATTGTGTCAATTAATCAAAAGTTGGTTAGTCTAATAGAGAAGAAACAAATTTGCTAGGACTATAAGACTGTAATTATAGGTTTGTGCATTATAACCTTGGTTTAGGTATTAAGTACTATGACAATGATCGTAATTTATTGATAAAATAGCATTTCTGGCTGCTAAATTATTAAAATGAGTTGTGGGCAATTCAGCAATTTCCTCTGATTCCTGATTGGCTAAGAGCCAGGAAGTGAAAGGAGCCTCGTCCCATTTGATCCCAGGTTCACATACGCACAAAGGTGCATCCCTGGGATCCATGGGCTTCCATGCTGTGCACAACTCTGCATCATTTGCAAGGACATTTTTGAAGTGGGGTTCAGCCACAACAGAGCCTCCAATGCCTGGTCGCTGAACTGGTGTGCTCTCTCCCTGGGCCTCTGAGCAGTCACGAGATTCCTGGTTGAAGAATGGCACCATCTTGCAGGCCCAGGTCACAAGCATCAATGATCAAGGTGAGGCTGTGCAGCATGATTGAACCTCCCCTTTGAGAACTGCAATGTGCCAGTCTGTCTGAGTACAAGGTAATTGACAGCACCTGAGCTTGAGTAACGCTCTGAGGTAGCGAACCATTTCCCAATGTTAGTGCCTTAACAAACATGTGTAGCCCTTGATTTTGTGCTCCAATCACCTCCAGGGGAGCTGGAGACGAATTTCATAGTCGCCGGCGCTAATTTGTGCCTCAGACTTGCGTAGTTTGCTTTGTTTAGATTTAAGACCCTTGTTTCGGATTTAACTAAGTCTCTTTCAAACTTAATATAAAATTCTATTTTATTAAGGTCACTCTTCCCTAAATTTAGTAAGGTTTTATAATGCTGATTTTAAGTTTTAAAGAGAAACAACATGAATTACATTGCTGCTGATTGTAAAAAGGAATCTGACATGATAAAGTCCATCAAGTTGTGTTAAAAACATGTGATTTGTTTGACAATATATGGCCAAATGTCACTCAAACTGAGCAAGGAGTAATTGGACTTTTTTCTCCAGATATCGATGAATGCGCAACCAACGCATCAACCTGTCAACAAATCTGCACCAATACAATTGGAAACTACACCTGCAGTTGCCGTCCTGGCTTCAGCATCAACATGAACAACACTTCTCTTTGTGATGGTAGGAAATCTTCAAATATACAGATTCTCTGCAATTGATGATTTGAAAATTATCCTCCAACTACCAGTTCTCATTGCCCTGCACATTCTAGATGGTTTCAAGCAATATCTTTTGTTCTCCTTAATTACTAAGCAAACAGAGATTCACTACAATTTTCTGTGTCCCTACGCAATAGGGATATATTGATTACAGAATATGTTAAAAATATTGGAGTAAATCAGTGAGTTACAATGATTTTTCACGTACCTTTCACAGTTTCTAATCAATGGTCTGTGTTATGCAGTTCTGGACTCGCCATTGCTCAATGGCCCTGAATCTGCGGCCGGTATGATGGTGTACTCTAAGAGTGCGTCGTCATATCAGCTTTGAAAATAACTGCAAGTTCTGGATTTCCGCATGTGTTAAATTTCGAAGTTGTGATCTGTCAAGTTCTGACTGCGCGTCGACATCACTGCACGTTTCACCTACCCATTCAAATGAATGTACTGGCGAAAAGTTGGGCTAATTGTCCACCTACTGCGCATTAATTACCCTGACAATATTTTCGTCTGGTGGAAAGAGGCACAGGAGCCTGTTTCACAGCGTAAGAGGAGGCGGGTGGTAGGGAGTTGAGAAATTGCATTAGATTATTCTACAGCCCATTACAATGAGGCACTAGTTTGTGTAAGGACATAAGAACATAAGAAATAGGCACAGGAATAGGCCAGTTGACCCCTCGAGCATGCTGCACCATTCAATATGACCATGGCTGATCTTGGGCTCAAAACCACTTCCCTGCTGTTGAATCCGTGATTCTTGAAGTATGATGTTTTCCAATAACTACACGGAGGCTGTAACTTAACAATCAACAGGTGTTTACTGGTGGAGGGCAGTCTAAGGACTAACAGTACAGAGGCATGCTCAAGGCTTATATACAGGTGTGGTCACTGCCGGTACTACAGTATACAGGAGCTGTAAAAGTAGTGCTTTCTTAAAGGTACATACACTACAATCCCTCCCCTTTTAGATTAACAGTACCCATAACATTCAAATAACAGTTAACACTTTAACATGCACATTAAACTGAAATGGTCCATTTATAGATTCAGTCTTTGGGGCGGCTTCCTGATCCTTTCTGGATAGCGCCTTTCCTGAGGTTCTTGTTCTTGTTGCGGAGGCGGTTCTGGCCCCTTTTCGTCGGTTAGTTCATCAGTTTCCGCTGCTACTGTTTCTGAGGTAGATGTATAAAACACTGGTTAGGCCACAGCTGGAATACTGTGTGCAGTTCTGGTCGCCACACTACAGGAAGGATGTGATAGCTTTGGAGAGGGTGCAGAGGAGATTCACCAGGATGCTACCAGGGCTGGAACGCTTCAGCTATGAAGAGAGACTGGGCAGATTGGGTTTGTTTTCCTTGGAGCAGAGGAGGCTGAGGGGGGACATGATTGAGGTGTACAAAATTATGAGGGGCATAGATAGGATGGATACTAAGGAGCTTTTTCCCTTAGTAGAAGGGTCAATAACTAGGGGGCACAGATTCAAGGTAAAGGGCGGGAGGTTTAGAGGGGATTTGAGAAAGAACTTTTTCACCCAGAGGGTGGTTGGAGTCTGGAACTCACTGCCCGGAAGGGTTGTGGAGGCGGGAACCCTCACAACATTCAAGACGCATTTGGATGAGCACTTGAAATGCCATAGCATACAAGGCTACGGACCAAATGCTGGAATATGGGATTAGATTAGACAGGGCGTGATGGCCGGCGCGGACACGATGGGCCGAAGGGCCTCTATCCGTGCTGTATTACTCTATGACTCTATGACTCTGTTACCAGTATGTCGGGTTCATTCCCAGGTACACGAGACATGGGGTTGACTCATTCCTGTGACGCTAGGATCTGATGGACGTGGCGTCTCACAATGTTCTCCCCGACATCCACTGTGTACATTAATGGCCCCTGCCATGTGCCTATCGTTCCGGGTTGCCATTTCTCTGTTCGGTAGTCACAGGCCAAGACTGGTTGTCCTACATTGAAGCTCCTTGTCGGCTTCTCATTGATGTGCTGGAATTGCTTATCCTCAACATTTCTTCGCACATTTGGTCTGAGCAAATCCAGACGAGATCTCAACCTTCGGTTAAAGAACATCATGGCCGGGGTCTGGTTGGTAACTGTATGTGTCGCATTTCTGTAGGCTAACAGGAAATTGTCCACCTTATGCTGTAGTGGAATTTCATCATCGCACATGGCCTTTATCGCCTTTTTAAAGGTTTGTACGAACCTCTCAGCCAATCCATTTGTGGCTGGATGATACGGGGCGGATGTGTAATGCCTTACCCCATTCCTTCTCATAAATTTCCGAAACTCTTCGGACACAAACTGTGGTCCATTATCAGAGCAAATCTGCTCTGGCAAGCTGTTCCTGGCAAATATGGTCCGTAGGACTGCAATCGTTTTCTCTGTAGTGGTTGAGGACATTTTTATCACCTCAGGCCATTTCGAGTGAGCATCCACTGCTATTAAGAACATTGAGTCCATGAATGGACCAGCAAAATCAATATGCACCCGTTGCCATGGAGAGGAGGGCCACTCCCATGGGTGTGGAGGGGCATGTGGTGGTGCATTTAGGACCTTCTGGCATCTTGAGCAGCTCTTGGTTAGGTCCTCGATTTGTTGATCGATCCCCGGCCACCACACATAAGCCCTAGCAAGGCTTTTCATTTTCACCCCTCCCAGATGACCTTCGTGAAGCTCATTTAGCACTCTCTCCCTTAACTTGGGTGGAATTACCACTCGGGATCCACACATCTTTGTCCCCTGGCATACTGACAGCTGTTCCCTTCTGGATGAGAATGGTGGCAACAGTGAGTCGCCATGTGTTGGCCATCCCCTCACCCTCAAATCATATACCCGAGACAGTGTCGGATCATTTCGGGTCTCCTTCTCTATATCCGCGTCAGTTACTGGCAATCGTTCAATTATCGACGAATAAAATATCTCGATAGGGTCCACTGCTGGTGCTTCCTGCACAGTAGGCAGTGGCAGGCGTGATAGCCCATCAGCGTTTCCATGCTGTTTCATGCCTTTATATTCTATTTCATATTGGTTCGCCCCTAGAAAAAGGGACCATCTTTGTAACCGTTGTGCAGTCATCACCGGAACGCCCTTCTTTGGATTAAAGATGGAGACAAGTGGTTGGTGGTCAGTCAGCAAGGTGAACTCCTGCCCATGCAGATAGTGGTTGAATTTTTTTACTCCCCATACTAGGCTGAGGGCCTCCCTGTCGATCTGGGCGTAGTTGCGCTCGGCTGAGGTTAGTGACCGAGACGCAAAGGCTACTGGCCTCTCCAACCCGTCTGGGAATTTGTGCGACAGCACCGCTCCAATACCATAGGGTGATGCATCACATGCCAAACGAATTGGTAGTACTGGGTTGAAATGGGCCAACACCTCTTTTGATGTGATCAATTCTTTGCACTTCTGGAAAGCTCGTTTACATTCGTCATTCCACTTCCATGGTACCCCCGTTTGCAGTAGGGTGTTTAGTGGGTGTAATACTGTCGACAAATTTGGTAAGAACTTATGGTAGTAGTTCACCAGCCCGAGGAACGACTCAGTTGTGACACATTTTCCGGTGCTGGAGCCTTGACTACTGCCTCAATCTTTTCAGGGGACTTATGTAACCCCTCTTCATCAATAACGTGGCCACAATACGAGATCTGCTTCTGGAAAAACTCGCCCTTGTGGCGATTAGCTCGTAGCCCATATTCCTTCAATCTAGTGAGCACCTTCTCCAGGTTGGCGAGGTGATCACTGTCATTTTCGCCCGTGACCAGGATGTCGTCCAAATAACACTGGGTCCCTGGAATCCCTTGCAGGACTTGATCCATCGCCCTTTGCCAAATAGCCGGAGCTGATGCTACCCCGAACACCAGCCGATTGTATTGGTAGAGACCTTTATGAGTGTTGATCGTGAGGTATTGTTTCGAGGCTTCTTCTACCTCCATTTGCAAGTATGCCTGGGCCAGATCAATTTTGGTGAAGCGTTTACCTCCAGATAGCGAGGCGAAAATATCCTCAATCCGTGGAAACGGATATTGTACCGTGTGAAGGAATGGGTTCACTGTCACCTTAAAATCCCTACAGACGCGGACCTTCTTTGGTTCCCCAGGCATATTACTCAACGACCTCTTCATTACAGGAACGATGGGTGTAGCCCACTCGCTCCAGTCTACTTTGGACAGTACTCCTGAACGTTCCAACCCTTCCAGCTCTGCTTCGACGGCTGGTCGGATCGCATAAGGCACCGGTCTGGCCTTAAAAAACTTTGGGCTTGCATTTTCCTCTATTTTAATCGTTGCTGTTATGCCTATTAGTGTTCCGAGTCCCTCCTGGAACACTTCTTGTGCGTCAGTTAGCATTTTTGACAGGCGTCCAGGTGTGACGTCGTCATCCTTTTTGGCCTCAACCTTCAGTGCCTGTATGGAATGCCAATCTAATTGTATCTTCCAGATCCATTCACGTCCTAGTAGTGGTGGTCCTCCATCTGGCAATACATATAGGTCCATTTTAGGTATTTCCTGGCCTTTGTATATCACTTTCACCCTTATTTTTCCTTTGGGGTAGACTTTTTGCCCCGTGTACGTCTTCAAGACAATCTCTGTAGCTTTCAAGGGTATATGTGAAAATAGCCGCTTGTAGTCCCTTTGGTTTATGACTGTTAGGGCTGATCCTGTGTCCAATTCCATTTTCACTTGGACTCTGTCTATCTTGAGTGTGACCCAGATAGTCTGGTGATCCTCCATTTTGGTTACCTTATGTAGTTTCAGACAACCCAGCTCCTTGCTTCCGGAGTCTGTATCACTTTTCTGTTTGTCTGAACTACTGTCCATCACCTTATGTACCTTTTTGTACTTCTCCTGTGGAGATTTCTTGCTGTTGGTTTTCTTCCCTGACCTGCAGACTCTTGCTATATGTCCTGCTTTTCCACACTGTCTGCACACTTGGTCCTTGAACCAACAATCCTTCTGGTCATGTGTTGTTCTGCCGCAGCGATAACACTTCCCTGCTCCATATGACATTTCATTGGTGCCATATTCTTGCGGTCTCCGTTGTATCTCTGCAGCGCCCCTTGCAGCTGCTTCGTGTGATACTGCCTTGTCCAGTGTAAGATCCTTTTCTGATAGAAGCCGTTTCTGGGTTCCTTCACTTTGAAGCCCACACACAAACTTGTCCCTCAACGTATCCGCTAGTCCCAATCCAAACTGGCAGTGTTTCGATAGCTTGCGCAGTTCCATTAAGTACTCAGCATTACTTTTGTCTTTATGCTGGTTCCTTTTGTGGAACTTAAATCTTTCTGCTATCAGCAGTGGTGTGGGGTTTAAGTGGCCCTGTAGGATTTCCACTATGCTTTCGAAATTCTTATCCACTGCCTTCTCTGGGGTTATTAGGTTTCGCAGTAAACCATAAGTTTTTGCACCCATGGAATTTAACAAAACCAGTGCTTTCCTAGCATCTGGCACTTAATTCGCCCTGCAGTACACCTCAATGCGTTCCACATATGTCGCCCAATCTTCGACTTAATTGTCGAACGCAGTGATACTGCCACTCTTCGGCATCCCTGGGTGTGATTTAACTGTCTAAAATGGCGTCTCCCGCGCTCTCCCTTCTTCTCCGCTGGCACAAAATGGCGTCTCCCGCGCTTTCCTTTCTTCCCGCGCTCGCCCTTCTTCTCCGCTGCGGCTTCTAAAATGGCGTCTCCCGCGCTCTCCCTTCTTCTCCGCGGCTCAATGGCGCCTCCCACGCTCTCCCTTCTTCTCCCCGCGGACGCTGTTCAGCCCTTGAGCCCTGACTGTGCTCTGCACGTTCTCCTGTGCGCCTCTCCCATTGCCGCCGCTCGGTCCTGAACCCGGCTGCTGCTTTACCCTCTCTCTCTCTGTTTTGTTTTTCCTCGACGCCGCTCGGTTTTCAACCCCCGGCTGCGCCCTGTGCGCTTCACCCTCTCTCTTACCCCGTCGACGCTGCTCGGCATTTTCTCTGCTGTCGGTCGGCTCCAGCCGCCGCTGTCCGGGAAGGGTCTGCGCTGTACCTGTTGCCAGTCTGTTGCTGGATCATCGTGGCTGGGGAACCAAGCCCGGCTCTCAACAGCCTCCCCTGCGATGTTCACTCTCTGCCGGATGACTGGGCGGTTGCTCGTGGTCGACGCCCGTGCTTCTGGCCTCGACTTTCTTCCACCGCCCTCCTGGAGCGAATCCTTGAAGGGAAATGCAGAGTTGCAGGTAGATTCGAATCGACCTCGTCGCCACTGTTAGATCCGTGATTCTTGAAGTATGATGTTTTCCAATAACTACACGGAGGCTGTAACTTAACAATCAACAGGTGTTTACTGGAGGAGGGTAGTCTAAAGACTAAAAGTACAGAGGCATGCTGAAGGCTTATATACAGGTGTGGTCACTGCCGGTACTACAGCATACAGGAGCTGTAAAAGTAGTTCTTAAAGGTGCATACACTACACCTGCCACCTCCCCATAACCCTTCACTCCCTTATCTTGCAAAAATCTGTCTATCTCCACCTTAAATGTATTTAATGACCCAGCCTCCACAGCTCTCTGCGGCAGAGAATTCCACAGATTTACGACCCTCTGAGAGAAGAAATTCCTCCTCATCTCAGTTCTAAAAGGGCGACCCTTTATTCTGAAACTATGCCCCCAAGTTATAGATTTACCCACGAGGGGAAACATCCTCTCTGCATCTACCTTGTTGTGCCCCCTCAGTATCTTATATGTTCCATTAAGATCACCTCTCATTCTTCTAAATTCCAATGAGTATCGGCCCAACCTGCTCAACCTTTCGTCATAAGTCAACGCCCTCCCCTCTGGAATTAACCTAGTGAATCGTCTCTGAACTGCCTCCAATGGAAGTATATCCTTCCTTAAATAAGTTGACCAAAACTGTACGCAGTACGCAAGGTGTGGCCTCACCAATACCCTGTACAGTTGTAGCAGGACTTCCCTGCTTTTACACTCCAACCCCCTTGAAATAAAGGCAAACATTCCATTTGCCTGTTTGATTATTTGCTGTACCTGCATGCTAACTTGTTGTGTTTCATGCATATGGACCCCCAGGTCCCTCTGAACTGTAGCATTTTGTAATCTCTCTCCATTCAAATAATAATTAACTTTGTTATTTTTCCTGCCAAAGTGGATAACCTCGCAATTTTCCACATTATGCTCCATCTGCCAAATATTTGCCCACTCACTTAGCCTGTCTATATCCCTTTGCAGTTTCTTTGAGTCCTCTGCACAACTTGCTTTCCCACCCATCTTTGTATCATCCGCAAACTTGGCTAAATTACACTCGGTCCCTTCATCCAAGTCATTAACGTAGATTGTAAATAGTTGAGGCCCCAGCATCGATCCCCGTGGCACCTCACTAGTTACTGTTTGCCAACCGGAAAATGACCTATTTATCCCGACTCTCTGCTTTCTGTTAGTTTGCCAAGTCTCTAATCATGCTAATATATTACCCCCAACTCCGTGAGCTCTTATCTTATGCAATAACCTTTTATGTGGCACCTTATCGAATGCCTTCTGGAAATCCAAATACACCACATCCACTGGCTCACCTTTGTCCACCCTGCTCGTTACATCCTCAAAGAACTCCAGCAAATTTGTTAAACATGATTTCCCTTTCCTAAAAACATGCTGACTCTGCTTGATTGCATTATGATTTTCCAAATGCCCTGCTACTGCTTCCTTAATGAAGGCCTCCAGCATTTTCCAAATGACAGATGTTAGGCTAACTGGTCTATATTTTCCTGTTTTCTGTCTCCCTTCTTTCTTATATAGGGGGTGTTACATTTGCGGTTTTCCAATTCGCTGGGACCTCTCCAGAGTCCAGGGAATTTTGGTATATTGCATCCAATACCTCTGCAGCCACTTTTTTAAGATCCTGGGATGCTGGCCATCTGGTCAAGGGGACTTGTCGTCTTTTAGTCCCATTATTTTACCAATTACCATTTTCTTAGTGATAATGATTGTCTTTAGTTCCTCCCTCGCTGTGGCCCCTTGAATATCCATTATTGGGATGTTGTTAGTGTCTTCTACCGTGAAGACAGATGCAAAATATTTGTTCAGAGTCTCTGCCATTTCCCCGTTCCCCATTATTAATTCCCCAGTCTCATCCTCTATGGGACTAACGTTTACTTGAGCTACTCTCTTCCCTTTTATATACCTGTAGAAGCTCTTACTATCTGCTTTAATATTTCCTGCCAGTTTACTCTCATAATTCATCTTCTCTCTCTTTATTATTTTTTTCATCAGCCTTTCCTGGTTTTTAAAAATTTCCCAATCCTCTGGTCCCCCACCAATCTTGGCAACATTGCATGCCTTCGTTATTCAATTTGATACCACCTTTACTTCCTTAGTGAGGCACGGATGGCGTTCCTTTCTCTTAAAATCTTTCTTTCTCACTGGAATATATTTTTGTTGAGAGTTATGAAATATCTCCTTAAATGTCCGCCACTGCATTTCAACTGACTTACCCTTTAATTTATTTTTCCAGTCCACTTTAATGTCTGAGTGGAAAGAAACATTGAAAGAAACTTTCATTCGATTGAACTTGAAAACAAGCACTTTTTGTGTCACCATCTTTGCCGCCTAAAAGACTGTTTTGGTTTAATTCCCAACTTCTATATTGATAGGATTTAATTCAGTTTCATGATTTCCTCATGTTATCAGACATTTAAACTCTTGATTTTAGATTGTGTCAATTAATCAAATCTTACTTAGTCTAATAGAGGAGAAACAAATTCGATAGGACAAATGAGTGTAATTATAGGTTTGTTTATTATAATCTTGGTTTGGGTATTAAATAGTATTACAATGATCGTACTTTATTAATAAAATAGCATTCCTGGCTGCTAAATTATTAAAATGAGTTGTGGGTAAATCAGCAATCTCCTCTGTTTCCTGATTGGCTAAGAGCCAGGAAGTGAAAGGAGCCTCGCCCCACGTGATCCCAGGTTCACATACGCACAATAGTGCGCCCCTGGAATCCGTGGGCCTCTATGCTGCGCACATCTCTGCAGTGTTTGCAAGGAAGTTTTTGAAGGAGGGTTTGCACGAGGTAAGTGCGGATTTCATTCGGATGTCGGTGCGTCCTCATTAGCTACGCCGCCGACTACGAATTCAGAGTCAATGTTCCTGTCATTTATAATCAGTGGGGGCGGGAACATTATAGTTTGGTGAGGGCAGCTGACGAAAGTCACGTCCAATAGTATCCATACACTTAGTAAGGTTTTATAAGGCTGAATTTATATTTTAACGCTGAAGATCACCAATGATATTGCTGCTTAATATAATGAGGAATATGACATTATACAGTGCATCATTGTGTGTTGAAAACATGTGATTTAGGTTGACACTGTACGGTTAAATGTCACTCAAGCTGAGTAGGGAGTAATTGGACTTTTTTGTCCAGATATCGACGAATGCGCAACCAACACATCAACCTGTCAACAAATCTGCAACAATACAATTGGAAACTACACCTGCAGTTGCCGTCCTGGCTTCAGCATCAACATGAACAACACTTCTCTTTGTGATGGTAGGAAATCTTCAAATATACAGATTCTCTGCAACAGATGATTTGAAAATTACCCTCCAACTACCAGTTCTCATTGCCCTGCACATTCTAGATGTTTTCATGCAAAATCTTTTTTTCTCCTTAATTACTAAGCAACCAGAGATTCGCTACAATTTTCCATGTCCCTACGCAATAGGGATATATTGATTGCAGAATATGATAAAAGTATTGTAGTAAATCGGTGAGTTACCATGAAATTTCACGTACCTTTCACATTTTCTAATCAATGGGCTCTGTTATGTCGTTCTGGACTCGCCATTTCACAATGGCCTTGAATCTACGGTCGGTATGATGGTGTACTCTAAGAGTGCATCGTCATATTGCGTTTGAAAATGACTGCAAGTTCGTAATTTCGGCTTGTGTTAAATTCCGAAGTAACGAACTGTGAAGTTCCGACTGCGCGTCGGCTTCACTGCACGTTTCACCTACTCATTCAAATCAACGTACTGGTGAAAAGTTGGGCTACTTGCCCGCCTACAGCGCCTTAATTAACCTGAAAATATTTTTGGCTGGTGCAAACAGGCACAGGAGCCTGTTGCACAGCATCAGGGGAGGATGCTGGGGGGCGGGTGTTGTGAAAATTGCATTAGTTTATGCTACATCCCAAAACAATGAGACACAGGTTCATGTCTGAGTTGAAAGAAACTTTGAAAGACACTTTAATTTGTTTGAGTTTGAAAACAAGTCCTTTTTGTGTCATCGTCTTTGCTACCTGAAAGACTTTTGTAGTTTTGGTTTAATTCCCAAGTTCTATATTGATAGGACTTAATTCACTTTCATGATTTCCTTATGTTACCAGACATTTAAACTCTCGGGGCTGGATTTTCCTCACCGAGAAGAGTTGGGGGCGGGACTGCTGCCTTTCGGGTTCTAATCCAACCTCCAGCGATGTCCGATGCACCAACGCTATTTTCCCCTGATTGGCTTTGTTAAGCCCGCCCTGTGGGCTTGATGGCCAATTAAGGGAAAGTCAGTGTCAGATGACGTCAGTTGATGACACTTCATCTGCCGGTTTTCTTAAAGGCAATTGAAACATCTATGTTTGACAAATGATTTGACAGTGTTTGACAGCATTGCGGTGCTGTCAAACACTGGCAATCACTGTACAAAGTTGAGTGCTTGCACCCAGGCTCTCCAGTGACTCTCTGCTCAGGATGAAACAGATGGCAGCTGCAGGGGAGGGTACAGAAGCGATCTGTCACTTATCCCATTGAGGTGAGGCCACACAAACACTTCAAAGCTTGCCATCAACAGAAAAATCTAAACACATTAAAAATGACTTTCCCAATATTTCCTTACCTCTGATACTCACCAGTGTCCCTTTACATCCTTCACACCACTTCTGCAGCTGTCATCTATACACAAACATTACAACAGACCCACAGCACCCCTCATTTACCCGGGCGGGGTTCCCCGACGCCGAGAAGCCGGCAGGAGAAGTCTTATAATTGGAAAAAGCCTGTTAACTGCCTGTTAACTATTGTTAACTACCTGTTAACAGGCAGTTAAGTGGCTATAATCGCACCATTCCCCAATGTTAGTGCCTTAACAGATGTGTGTAGCCCTTGATTTTGTGCATCAATCACCTACAGGGGAGCTGGAGACGAATTTCACAGTCCCCAGCGCTAATTTGTGCCTCAGACTTAAGTAGTTTGCGTTGTTTAGATTTAAGACCCTAATTTCGGATTTAACTAAGTCTCTTTCAAACTTAATATAAAATTCTATCACATTAAGGTCACTCTCCCCTAAATTTAGTAAGATTTTATAATGCTGATTTTAAATTTTAAAGAGAAATAACATGAATTATATTGTTGCTAAATGTAAAGAGGAATCTGACATTATACAGTGCATCATGATATGTTAAGAACATGTGATTTGGGTTGACAATGTATGGCCAAATGTCACTCAAACTGAGGAAGGAGTAATTGGACTTTTTTCTCCAGATATCGATGAATGCGCAACCAACACATCAACCTGTCAACAAATCTGCAACAGTACAATTGGAAACTACACCTGCAGTTGCCATCCTGGCTTTAGCATCAACATAAACAACACTTCTCTTTGTGATGGTAGGAAATCGTCAAATATGCGGATTCTCTGCAATTGATAATTTGAAAATTATGCTCCAACTACCAGTTCTCTTTGCCCTGCACATTCTAGATGGTTTCAAGCAATATCTTTTGTTCTCCTTAATTACTAAGCAATCAGAGATTCACTACAATTTTCTGTGTCCCTACGCAATCGGGATATATTGATTACAGAATATGTTAAAACTATTGTAGTAAATCAGTGAGTTACAATGATTTTTCACGTACCTTTCACAGTTTCTAATCAATGGTCTGTGTTATGCAGTTCTGGACTCGTCATTACTCAATGGCCCTGAATGTGCGGTCGTTATGATTGTGTACTCTAAGAGTGCGTCGTCATATCAGCTTTGAAAATAACTGTAAATTCTGGATTTCCGCATGTGTTAAATTCCGAAGTTGTGATCTGTCAAGTTCTGACTGTGCGTCGACATCACTGCACGTTTCACCTACCCATTCAAATGAATGTACTGGTGAAAAGTTGGGCTAATTGCCCACCTACTGCGCATTAATTACCCTGAAAATGTTTTCGTCTGGTGGAAAGAGGCGCAGGAGCCTGTTTCACAGCGTAAGGGGAGGGGGGTGGGGGGGAGTTGAGAAATTGCATTAGATTATTCTGCAGCCCATAACAATGAGGCACTGGTTTGTGTAAGGACATAAGAGCATAAGAAATAGGCACAGGCATAGGCCAGTTGGCCCCTCGAGCCTGCTCCACCATTCAATAAGATCATGGCTGATCTTGGGCTCAAAAGCACTTCCCTGCCACCTCCCCATAACCCTACACTGCCTTATCTTGCAAAAATCTGTCTATCTCCACCTTAAATGTATTTAATGACCCAGCCTGCACAGCTCTCTGCGGCAGAGAATTCCACAGATTTACGACCCTCTGAGAGAAGAAATTCCTCCTCATCTCAGTTTTAAAAGGTCGATGCTTTATTCTGAAACTATGCCCCCGAGTTATAGATTTGCCCATGAGGGGAAACATCCTCTCTGCATCTACCTTGTCGAGCCCCCTCAGTATCTTGTATGTTTCAATAAGATCATCTCTCATTCATCTAAATTCCAATGAGTATCTGCCCAACCTGCTCAACCTTTCCTCATAAGTCAACCCCCTCATCTCTGGAATTAACCTAGTGAATCGCCACTGAACTGCCTCCAATGGAAGTATATCCTTCCTTAAATAAGGAGACCAAAACTGTACGCAGTACTGAAGGTGTGGCCTCACCAATACCCTATGCAGCTACAGCAGGACTTCCCTGCTTTTACACTCCAACCCCCTTGAAATAAAGGCCAACATTACATTTGCCTTTTTGATTTACCTACATGCTAACTTGTTGTGTTTCATGTATATGGACCCCCAGGTCCCTCTGAAGTGTAGCATTTTGTAATCTCTCTCCATTCAAATAATTTACTTTTTTATTTTTCCTGCCAAAGTGGATAACCTCGCAATTTTCCACATTATGCTCCATCTGCCAAATGTTTGCCTACTCACTTAGCCTGTCTATATCGCTTTGCAATTCCTTTGAGTCCTCTGCACAACTTGCTTTCCCACCCATCTTTGTATCATCCACAAACTTGGCTACATTACACTCGGTCCCTTCATCCAAGTCATTAATGTAGATTGTAAATAGTTGAGGCCCCAGCACCGATCCCTGTGGCACCCCACTGGTTACTGTTCGCCAACCGGAAAATTACCTATTTATCCCGACTCTCTGCTTTCTGTTAGTTAGCCAATTCTCTAACCATGTTAATATATTACTCCCAACTCCGTGAGCTCTTATCTTATCTAAATGCAATAACCTTTTATGTGGCACCTTATCGAATGCCTTCTGGAAATCCAAATACACCACATCCACTGGCTCACCTTTGTCCACCCTGCTCATTACATCCTCAAAGAACTCCAGCAAATTTGTTAAACCTGATTTCCCTTTCATAAAACCATGCTGACTCTGCTTGACTGCATTATGATTTTCCAAATGCCCTGCTACTGCTTCCTTAATGAAGGACTCCAACATTTTCCCAACGACAGATGTTTGGCTAACTGATCTATAGTTTCCTGCTTTCTGTCTCCCTTCTTTCTTATATAGTCGTGTTACATTTGCGGTATTCCAATTCGCTGGGACCTCTCCAGAGTCCAGGGAATTTTGGTATATTGCAACCAATGCATCCACTATTTCTGTAGCCACTTCTTTTAAGACCCTGGGATGCAGGCCATCTGGTCAAGGGGACTTGTCGTCTTTTAGTCCCATTATTTTACCAAGTACATTTTTCTTAGTGATAATGATTGTCTTTAGTTCCCCACTCGCTGTGGCCCCTTGATTATCCATTATTGGGATGTTGTTAGTGTATTCTACCGTGAAGACAGATGCAAAATATTTGTTCAGAGTCTCTGCCATTTCCCCGTTCCCCAATATTAATTCCCCAGTCTCATCCTCTAAGGGACTAACGTTTACTTGAGCTACTCTCTTCCCTTTTATATACCTGTAGAAGCTCTTACTGTCTGCTTTAATATTTCCTGCCAGTTTACTCTCATAATTCATCTTCTCTCTCTTTATTATTTTTTTTGTCAGCCTTTACTCCTTTTTAAAAATTTCCCAGTCCTCTGGTCTCCCACCAATCTTGGCAACATTGCATGCCTTCGTTTTCAATTTGATGCCATCCTTTACTTCCTTAGTGAGCCACGGATGGCGTTCCTTTCTCTTAAAATCTTTCTTTCTCACTGGAATATATTTTTGTTGAGAGTTATGAAATATCTCCTTAAATGTCCGCCACTGCATTTCAACTGTTTTACCCTTTAATTTATTTTTCCAGTCCACTTTAGTGTCTGAGTGGAAAGAAACGTTGAAAGAAACTTTCTTTCGATTGAGCTTGAAAACAAGGACTTTTTGTGTCACCGTCTTTGCTGCCGAAAAGACTTTTGTACTTTCTCTTTAATTCCCAACTTCTATATTGATAGGATTTAATTCAGTTTCATGATTTCCTCATGTTATCAGACATAAACTCTCGATTTTAGATTGTGTCAAATAATCAAACGTTACTTAGTCTAATAGAGGAGAAACAAATTCGATAGGGATATATTGATTACAGAATATGTTAAAACTATTGTAGTAAATCCGTGAGTTACAATGATTTTTCACGTACCTTTCACAGTTTCTAATCAATGGTCTGTGTTTTGCAGTTCTGGACTCGCCATAACTCAATGGCCCTGAATCTGCAGTTGGTATGATGGCGTACTCTATGGGGGGAATTTTCCCAGCCCTGGGGAGGCGGCTATTGAGGTGGGCCTGCCGTGTAATTGGCAGAAACTGGGAGCGGGTACCGAAACCTCTCCCAACCTACCTCCGTGCCATCTTCCTGGGAGGTGGGACGCGACTCGCGCAGAGACCCATCTCCTCGATGCGGGAAGGGGATTACAGCCAATTAACTGCCTGTTAACAGGTAGTTAACATCAGTTAAGAAGCTTATCCCGACTTTACGCACACAAGTGCAGGCTTCGCGATGGCTGTGAAACTCGCCAGGGTCAGCGAGCTGAGCAGTGGGTCTGTGGGGGTGAGAGGGATCAAAAAGTCCACTGTGGAGGTGAATGATGGTTGCAAGTGTGGATTGGTAAGCATGAGAGGTGAGTGTAAAGTGTTAGAAAAGGTTTACTTACCTTTGCTTCTTCCTGCAGGCTTCAAACCTTGGGGATCCGGAGGCTCCTCATCTCAACGGCAGAGATGACAGAATGTTTGCTGCATTCTCTGAAGCAGCAGCCATCTGATTGCTGCTGAGGAAAGAGGTTTGGTGAGTCTTCAGTACAAGGACTCACCATAGAACAGAGATTGTCAGCATTTGACAGCTTCGCAAAGCTGTCAAACGCTGACAATACATCTGTCAAAATTTTTGAGAGATGAAACGTGATATCCTGATGTCCCCATTGACAAAATCCAGCCCTAAGAGTGCAACGTAACACCGGCTTTGTAAATGACTGCAATTTCGGGATTTCCGCATGTGCTAAATTCCGAAGTTGCGATCTGTCAAGATCCGACTGTGCATCGGCATTACTACACGTTTCACCTACACATTCAAATCAACGTACTGGAGAAAAGTTGGGCTAATTGCCCAACGACTGTGCATTATTATAGTTTTGTTTAATATAATCTTGGTTTGGGTATTAAAAACTTTTACAATGATCGTAATTTATTAAGAAAATAGCACTTTTGGCTGCAAAGTTATTAAAATGAGTTGTGGGTAGATCAGCAATGCCCGCTGTTTCCTGATTGGCTAAGAGCCAGGAAGTGAAAGGAGCCCCGCCCCACGTGATCCCAGGTTCTCATACACACAATGGTGAGCCCCTGGGATCCGTGGGTCTCTATGCTGCGCACAGCGCTGCAGCGTTTGCAAGGAAACTTTTGAAGGAGTGTTCACATGAGGTAAGTGCGGATTTCATTCGGACGTTGGCGGCGTCCTCATTAGTTACGCCGCCGACCGCGAATTCAGAGCCAATGTTCCTGTCATTTATGATCAATGGGGGCGGGAACATTATAGTTTGGTGAGGGCAGGTGACGAATGTCACACCCAATAGTATCCATACATTTAGTAACGATTTATAATGCTGATTTTATATTTTAAAGATAAACAACACCAATGATATTGCTGCTGAATGTAAAGAGGAATCTGACATTATACAGTGCATCATGATGTGTTGAAAACATGTGATTTACGTTGACAATGTACGGCCAAATGTCACTCAAGCTGAGCGATGAGTAATTGGACTTTTTTCTCCAGATATCGATGAATGCGCAACCAACACATCAACCTGTCAACAAATCTGCAACAATACAATTGGAAACTACACCTGCAGTTGTCGTCCTGGCTTTAGCATCAACATGAACAACACTTCTCTTTGTGATGGTAGGAAATCTTCAAATATACGGATTCGCTGTAATTGACGATTTGAAAATTACCCTCCAACTACTAGATCTCATTGCCCTGCACATTCAAGATGGTTTCAAGCAAGATCTTTAGATCTCCTTAATTACGAAGCAATCAGAGATTCACTACAATTTTCTGTGTCCCTACACTATAGGGAGATATTGATTGCATAATATGTTAATGCTATTATAGTCAATCAGTTAGTTACCATGAAAGTTCAAGTACCTTTCACTGTTTCTAATCAATGGGCTGTGTTTTGCAATTCTGGACTCGCCATTACTCAATGGCCCTGAATCTGCGGTCAGTATGATGGTGTAATCTAAGGGCTAGATTTTGATACTGGAGGCATGTAGGAGGTGGGAATAAAACTTTCAGGGTTGTAGTCCCGCATCCATCGAGTTGTGGCCAACCCACGCGATTTTCACTTGATTGACCTTGTTGAGCCCACCCAGTGGGCTCAGCAGGCCAATTAAGGGCCACCCAGCAGCAGGTGACATCACAGATTGACATTTCATCTGTCAAGAGCTTTTGACAGATGAAATATCAGCGTTTGACAGCTCTTTGAAGCTGTCAAACACTGAGAATCTGTACTCCAAGTTAATTCCTTCCTCTCAGGCTGACTTGGAGATCTTTCCAGAACAGAAAGCTGAATGCTGCAACTTTTGACAGCTCGCGGCCATTCTGCTTTCTGTGCCGGTGAGATGAGGGACTCCCGAGACCTGAAGGAAGGAAGGCTGTAAAGGTAAGTAAAGGTAAGTAAAACTGCTTTAAACACTTTACACACACCAAACACACTTACCTCTGCACTCATGCACCCATCACTCACCTGAGCACCTGACATCTCGAACCCTCCAAACCCTTCAGCCCGCTAACTTGGCGTGGTTTGGAGCCGTCGGGAAACCCACACCTCAGGAATAAAAATAGGGATTAGGCTAAAACTGCCTGTTAACTACCTGTTAACAGGCAGTTACTTGGCATTAATCCCCTTCCCGCCTCCGGGAGGCAGGTCCCAACACAGGTCGAGTATCAACTTCCTTTGAAACTGGCATGGAGGTGGGTTGCGGGCGGGATGGGTTCGTGCCCCCCGATTTCGAGAGTTTGACCCCCCACAAGCCTCCAATCCCACCTCCATGGCCCAATGAAAATCCTGCATTGTCATAGCGACTTTGAAAATGACTGCAAGTTTGGGATTACCAGATGTGCTAAATTCTGAAGTTGCGATCTGTGAAGTTCAGACTGCGCGCCGGCTTTGCTGTACGTTTCACCTACCCATTCAAATCAGTGCACTGGCGAAAAGTTGGGCTAATTGCCCAGCTACTGCGCCTTAATTACCCTGAAAAATGTTTACGTCTGGTGCAAACAGGCGCAGGAGCCTGTTGCACAGCGTAAGGGGAGGAGGGAGATGAGAAAATGGTCTTAATTTATGCTGCAGCCCATAATGATGAGGCGCTGGTTCGTGTCTTGAGTGGAAAGAACCATTGAAAGAACTTTCATTTGTTTGAGTTTGGAAACAAGGCCTTTTTGTGTCAATGTCTTAGCTGCTTAAAAGTCTTTTGTAGTTTTGGTTTATTTCCTAACTTCTATATTGATAAGATTTAATTCACTTCCATGATTTCCTCATGTTATCAGACATTTAAACTCTCAATATTAGATTGTCTCAATTAATGAAAAGGCTAATAGAGGAGAAATAAATTTGCTAGGACTATAAGGCTGTAATTCTAGGTTTGTGTATAATAATCATGGTTTGGGTGTTAAATACTATTACAATGATCGTAATTTATTAATAAAATAGCACTACTGTCTGGAAATTATTAAAATGAGTTGTGGGCAAATCAGCAATCTCCTCTGTTTCCTGATTGGCTAAGAGCCAGGATGTGAAAGGAGCCCCGCCCCACATGATCCCAGGTTCACATACGCACAATGGTGCACCCCTGGGATCCGTGGGCCTCTATGCTGCGCACAACTCTGCAGCGTTTGCAAGGACATTTTTGATGGAGTGTTCGCAGGAGGTAAGTGCGGATTTCATTTGGATGTCGAGGGTGTTCTCATTAGCGACGCCGCCGACCGCGAATTCAGGGCCAATGTTCCTGTCATTTATAATCAGTGGGGGCGGGAACATTATAGTTTGGTGGGGGCAGGTGACGAAAGTCACACCCAATAGCATCCAAACATTTAGTAAGGTTTTTTAATGCTGATTTTATATTTTAATGATAAACAACACTAATGATATTGCTGCTGAATGTGAAGAGGAATCTGGCATTATACAGTGAATCATGATGTGTTGAAAACATGTGATTTAGGTTGACAATGTACAACCAAATGTCACTCAAGCTGAGCAAGGTGTAATTGGACTTTTTTCTCCAGATATCGATGAATGCACAACCAACACATCAACCTGTCAACAAATCTGCAACAATACAATTGGAAACTACACCTGCAGTTGTCGTCCTGGCTTCAGCATCAACATGAACAACACTTCTCTTTGTGATGGTTGGAAATCTTCAAATATACAGATTCTCTGTAAATGATAATTTGTAAATGATCCTTCAACTAGCATTTCCCATTGCCCTGCACATTCTAGATGTATTCAAGCAAAGTCTTTTGTTCTCCTTAATAATTAAATAGTGTGAGACTCACAACAATTATCTGTGTCCCTACACAATAGGGTTGACGTAAGAAAACTACTAGACACTTGGTCTAAGCGTTAAACAAAGCTTTAATCAACTGTTTTACAACATGGCGGTATAGTTGTGTCCTTCACTAGTTCCTGTTAAGAATGTCCTGTGCAAGTGGGGCCCGTGCCCGAGTGTTTATACTCTCCCTGGACAGCGCCACCCGTAGGCCGCTCAGTATTATTTCATGTCTTTCTTTCATGAATGACTGATTCATGTCAGGGATATATTGATTGCAGAATATGTTAAAACTATTGAAGTAAATCAGTGATTTAGCATGAAATTTGAATTACCTTTCACAGTTTCTAATCAATGGGCTGTGTTTTGCAGTTCGGGACTCGCCATTACTCAATGGCCCTGAATCTGTGGTCAGTATGATGGAGTACTCTAAGAGTGCGTTGTCATTCCGACTTTGAAAATGACTACAAGTTTGGGATTTCCACATGTGCTAAATTCCGAAGTTGCGATCTGTGATGTTCCGACTGCGCGCCTGCATCACTACACGTTGCACCTAACCATTCAAATCAGTGTACTGGCAAAAAGTTGGACTAATTGCCCAGCTACTGCACCTTAATTACCCTGAAAAATGTTTACGTCTGGTGCAAACAGGCGCAGGAGCCTGTTGCACAGCGTAAGGGGAGGAGGGTGATGAGAAAATGGTCTTAATTTATGCTGCAGCCCATAATAATGAGGCACTAGTTCGTGTCTGAGTGGAAAGAACCTTTGAAAGAAACTTTCATTTGTTTGAGTTTGGAGACAGGGCCTTTTTGTGTCAACGTCTTTGCTGCTTAAAAGACTTTTGTAGTTTTGGTTTATTTCCCAACTTCTTTATTGATGAGGATATCATGGAAGTGAATTAAATCTTATGTTATCAGACATAAACTCCCAATTTTAGAATGTGTCAATTAATCAATAGTTACTCAGTTTAATAGAGGAGAAACAAAATCGCTGGGGCTATAAGACTGTAATTATAGGTTTGTGTATTATAATCTTGATTTGGGTATTAAATACTATTACAATGATCGTAATTTATTAATAAAATAGCATTTCTGGCTGCTAAATTATAAAATGAGTTCTGGGTAAATCAGCAATCTCCTCTGTTTCCTGATTGGCTAAGAGCCAGGAAGTGAAAGGAGCCCTGCCCCACGTGATCCCAGGTTCACATATGCACAATGGTGTGCCCCTGGGATCCGTGGGCCTCTATGCTGCACACAACTCTGCAGCGTCTGCAAGGACATTTTTGATGGAGTGTTCGCAGGAGGTAAGTACGGATTTCATTCGGATGTCGGCGGGATCCTCATTAGCTACGCCGCCGATCGCGAATTCAGAGCCTATGTTCCAGTCATTTATAATCAATGGGGGTGGGAACATTATTGTTTGGTGAGGGCAGGTGATGAACTTCACACCTAATATTATCCATACATTTAGTAAGGTTTTATAATGCTGATTTTATATTTTAAAGATAAAACAAAACTAATGATATTGCTGCTGAATGTAAAGGGGAACCTGACAATATACAGTGCATCATGATGTTCAGAAAACATGTGATTTAGGCTGTCAATGTACAGCCAAATGTCACTCAAGCTCAGCGAGGACTAATTGGACACTTTTCTCCAGATATCGATGAATGCGCAACCAACACATCAACCTGTCAACAAATCTGCAACAATACAATTGGAAACTACACCTGCAATTGTCGTCCTGGCTTCAGCATCAACATGAACAACACTTCTCTTTGTGATGGTAGGAAATCTTCAAATATACGGATTCTCTGCAATTGATGATTTGAAAATTATCCTCCAACTATGGGATCTCATTGCCCTGCACATTCTAGATTGTTTCAAGCAAACTCTTTTGATCTCCTTAATTACTAAGCAATCAGAGATTCATTACAATTTTCTGTGTCCCTACGCAGTAGGGATATATTAATTGCAGAATATGATAAAAGCATTGTAGTAAATCCGTGAGTTACCATGAAATTTCACGTACCTTTCACAGTTTCTAATCAATGGGCTGTGTTTTGCAGTTCTGGACTTGCTATTGCTCAATGTCCCTGAATTTGCGGCCGGTATGATGGTGTACTCTAAGAGTGCATCGTCATACCGACTTTGAATATGACTGCAAGTTTGGGATTTCCGCATGTGCTAAATTCCGAAGTTACAATCTGCCAAGATCTGACTGTGCATCTGCTTCGCTGCTAGTATCACCTACCCATTCAAATCAACGTACGGATGAAAAGTTGGGCTAATTTCCCACCTACTGCGCATTAATTTCCCTGAATTTTTTTTTGTCTGGTGCAATCAGGCACAGGAGCCTGTTGCACAGCGTCAGCGGAGTGGAGTGGGGGGAGGGGAGTTGAGAATATTGCATTAGTTTATGCTACAACCCATAAGAATGAGGCAGTGGTTCATGTCTGAGTGGAAAGAAACTTTGAAAGAAACTTTTATTTGTTTGAGTTCGAAAACACAGCCTTTTTGTGTCACCATCTTTGCTGCCTGAAAGGCTGTTGTAGGTTTGATTTAATTCCCAACATTCACACTGATGGAATTTTATTCACTTTCATGATTTCCTCATGTTATCAGACATGTAAACTCTCGGGGCTGGATTTTACTGACCGAGACGAGTTGGGGGGCGGGACTTCTGCTTTCCAGGTACTAGTCCCGCCCCCAACGACATCCGACGCACCAACTCTATTTTAACTTGATTGACCTTGTTAAGCCCGCCCTGTGGGCTTGCTGGCCAATTAAGGGAAAGCTGGTGTCAGATGATGTCAGCTGATGACGCTTCATCTGCCGGTTTTCTTAAAGTCAATTGAACCATCTATGTTTGACAAATGATTCGACAGTGTTTGACTGCATTGAGGTGCTGTCAAACGCTGACAATCACTGTACAAAGTTGAGAGCTTGCACCCAGGCTCTCCAGTGACTCTCTGCTTAGGATGAAACAGATGGCAGCTGCAGGTGAGGGTACAGAAGCGATCTGTCACTTCTCCCATTGAGGTGAGGCCACACAAACACTTCAAACTTGCCACCTACAGAAAAATCTAAACACATTAACAATGACTTTCCCAACATTTCCTTACCTCTGATGCTCACCAGTGTCCCATTGCATCCTTCACACCACTTCTGCAGCTGCCATCTATACACAAACATTACAACAGACCCACAGCACCCCTCATTTACCCGGGCGTGGTTCCCCGACATCGAGAAGCCGGTAGCAGGAGTCTAATAATTGGAAAAAGCCTCTTAACTGCCTGTTAACTACCTGCTATAATCCCCATCCCGCCGCTAGGAGTCGGGTCCCTGCACAAATCGGGGACCTGACTCCCAGCAAGATTGGTTGGAGGTGGGTTGGGAGCTGGTTCAGGACCCGCTCCCATTCTTTTTGATTTTCCCAGCAGTCCCGCCTCCAAACCCACCTCCTCAGGGCTGGTGAAATCCAGCCCTCAATTTTAGGTTGTTTAAATTAATCAGAAGCTACTTAGTCTAATAGAGGAGAAACAAATTTGGTAGGACTATAAGACTGTAATTAGAGGTTTCTGTTTTATAATCTTGGCTTGTGTATTATATACTATTACAGTGTTCATAAACTATTTATAAAATAGAATTTCTGGCTGCTAAATTATTAAAATGCATTGTGGGCAAATCAGCAATCTCCTCTGTTTCCTGATTGGCTAAGAGTCAGGAAGTGACAGGAGTCCTGCCCCACGTGATCCCAGGTTCACATACGCACAATGGTGCGCCCCTGGGATCCGTGGACCTCTATGCTGCGCACAACTCTGCAGCGTTTGCAAGGACATTTTTGAAGGAGTGTTCGCACGAGGTAAGTACGGATATCATTCGGATGTCGGTGGCGTCCTCATTTGCTACGCCGCCGACCGCGAATTCAGGGCCAATGTTCCAGTCATTTATAATCAGTGGGGGCGGGAACATTATAGTTTGGTGAGGGCAGGTGACGAAAGTCACACCCAACAGTATCCATACATTTAGTAAAGTTTTTTAATGCTGATTTTATATTTTTAAGATAAAACAAAACTAATGATATTGCTGCTGAATGTAAAGGGGAATCTGACAATATACAGTGCATCATGATGTTCAGAAGACATGTGATTTAGGCTGTCAATGTACAGCGAAATGTCACTCAAGCTCAGCGAGGAGTAATTGGACTTTTTTCTCCAGAAATCGATGAATGCGCAACCAACACATCAACCTGTCAACAAATCTGCAACAATTCAATTGGAAACTACACCTGCAGTTGTCGTCCTGGCTTCAGCATCAACATGAACAACACTTCTCTTTGTGATGGTAGGAAATCTTCAAATATACGGATTCTCTGCAATTGATGATTTGAAAATTATCCTCCAACTATCGGATCTCATTCCCTGCACATTCTAGATTGTTTCAAGCAAACTCTTTTGATCTCCTTAATTACTAAGCAATCAGAGATTCATTACAATTTTCTGTGTCCCTACGCAGTAGGGATATATTGATTGCAGAATATGATAAAAGCATTGTAGTAAATCCGTGAGTTACCATGAAATTTCACGTACCTTTCACAGTTTCTAATCAATGGGCTGTGTTTTGCAGTTCTGCACTTGCTATTGCTCAATGTCCCTGAATTTGCAGTCGGTATGATGGTGTACTCTAAGAGTGCATCGTCATACCGGCCTTGAATATGACTGCAAGTTCGGGATTTCCGCATGTGCTAAATTCCGAAGTTATGATCTGCCAAGATCTGACTGTTCGTCTGCTTCGCTGCAAGTATCACCTACCGATTCAAATCAACGTACGGATGAAAAGTTGGGCTAATTTCCCACCTACTGCGCATTAATTTCCCTGAAATTTTTTTTGTCTGGTGCAATCAGGCACAGGAGCCTGTTGCACAGTGTCAGCGGAGTGGAGTGGGGGGAGGGGAGTTGAGAAAATTGCATTAGTTTATTCTACAGCCCATAAGAATGAGGCAGAGGTTCATGTCTGAGTGGAAAGAAACTTTGAAAGAAACTTTCATTTGTTTGAGTTCGAAAACACAGCCTTTTTGTGTCACCGTCTTTGCTGCCTGAAAGGCTGTTGTAGGTTTGATTTAATTCCCAACATCCACACTGATGGGATTTAATTCACTTTCATGATTTCCTCATGTTATCAGACATGTAAACTCTCGGGGCTGGATTTTACTGACCGAGACGAGTTGGGGGGCGGGACTTCTGCTTTCCGGGTTCTAGTCCCGCCCCCAGCGACATCCGACGCACCAACTCTATTTTAACTTGATTGACCTTGTTAAGCCCGCCCTGTGGGCTTGCTGGCCTATTAAGGGAAAGCTGGTGTCAGATGATGTCAGCTGATGACGCTTCATCTGCCGGTTTTCTTAAAGTCAATTGAACCATCTATGTTTGACAAATGATTTGACAGTGTTTGACTGCATTGAGGTGCTGTCAAACACTGACAATCACTGTACAAAGTTGAGAGCTTGCACCCAGGCTCTCCAGTGACTCTCTGCTTAGGATGAAACAGATGGCAGCTGCAGGTGAGGGTACAGAAGCGATCTGTCACTTCTCCCATTGAGGTGAGACCAAACAAACACTTCAAACTTGCCACCTACAGAAAAATCTAAACACATTAAAAAGGACTTTCCCAACATTTCCTTACCTCTGATACTCACCAGTGTCCCATTGCATCCTTCACACCACTTCTGCAGCTGTCATCTATACACAAACATTACAACAGACCCACAGCACGCCTCATTTACCCGGGCGGGGTTCCCCGACGTCGAGAAGCCGGTAGCAGGAGTCTAATAATTGGAAAAAGCCTCGAAACTGCCTGTTAACTACCTGCTATAATCCCCTTCCCGCCGCTAGGAGTCGGGTCCCTACGCAAATCGGGGACCCGACTCCCAGCAAGATTAGTTGGAGGTGGGTTGGGAGCTGGTTCAGGACCCGCTCCCATTCTTTTTGATTTTCCCAGCAGTCCCGCCTCCAAACCCACCTCCTCAGGGCTGGTGAAATCCAGCCCTCGATTTTAGATTGTTTAAATTAATCAAAAGTTACTTAGTCTAATAGAGGAGAAACAAATTCGCTAGGACTATAAGACTGTAATGATAGGTTTCTGTATTATAATCTTCGCTTGTGTATTATATACTATTACAGTGATCTTAATTTATTAATAAAATAGCATTTCTGGCTGCTAAATTATAAAATGAGTTCTGGGTAAATCAGCAATCTCCTCTGTTTCCTGATTGGCTAAGAGCCAGGAAGTGACAGGAGTCCCGCCCCACGTGATCCCAGGTTCACATACGCACAATGCTGCGCCCCTGGGATCCGTGGGCCTCTGTTCTGCGCACTACTCTGCAGCGTTTGCAAGGACATTTTTGAAGGAGTGTTCGCACGAGATAAGTACGGATTTCATTCGGAAGACGGTGGCGTCCTCATTAGCTACGCCGCCGACCGCGAATTCAGGGCCAATGTTCCTGTCATTTATAATCAATGGGGGCGGGAACATTATAGTTTGGTGAGGGCAGGTGACGAAAGTCACACCCAATAGTATCCATACATTTAGTAAGGTTTTTTAATGCTGATTTTATATTTTAATGATAAACAACACTAATGATATTGCTGCTGAATGTAAAGAGGAATCTGACATTATACAGTGAATCATGATGTGTTGAAAACATGTGATTTAGGTTAACAATGTACAACCAAATGTCACTCAAGCTGAGCGAGGTGTAATTGGACTTTTTTTCTCCAGATATCGATGAATGCGCAACCAACACATCAACCTGTCAACAAATCTGCAACAATACAATTGGAAACTACACCTGCAGTTGTCGTCCTGGCTTCAGCATCAACATGAACAACACTTCTGTTTGTGATGGTAGGAAATCTTCAAATATACAGATTCTCTGTAAATGATAATTTGAAAATTATCCTTCAACTAGCATTTCCCATTGCCCTGCACATTCTAGATGTATTCAAGCAAAGTCTTTTGTTCTCCTTAATAATTAAATAGTGTGAGACTCACAACAGTTATCTGTGTCCCTACACAATAGGGTTGACGTAAGAAAACTACTAGACACTTGGTCTAAGCGTTAAACAAAGCTTTAATCAACTGTTTTACAACATGGAGGTATAGTTGTGTCCTTCACTAGTTCCTGTTAAGAATGTCCTGCGCAAGTGGGGCCCGTGCCCGAGTGTTTATACTCTCCCTGTACAGCGCCACCCGTAGGCCGCTCAGTATTATTTCATGTCTTTCTTTCATGAATGACTGATTCATGTCAGGGATATATTGATTGCAGAATATGTTAAAACTATTGAAGTAAATCAGTGATTTAGCATGAAATTTGAATTATCTTTCACAGTTTCTAATCAATGGGCTGTGTTTTGCAGTTCGGGACTCGCCATTACTCAGTGGCCCTGAATCTGTGGTCAGTATGATGGGGTACTCTAAGAGTGCGTTGTCCTTCCGACTTTGAAAATGACTACAAGTTTAGGATTTCCACATGTGCTAAATTCCGAAGTTGCGATCTGTGATGTTCCGACTGCGTGCCTGCATCGCTACACGTTTCAACTACCCATTCAAATCAGTGTACTGGCAAAAAGTTGGACTAATTGCCCAGCTACTGCGCCTTAATTACCCTGAATTTTTTTTACGTCTGGTGCAAACAGGCGCAGGAGCCTGTTGCACAGCGTAAGGGGAGGAGGGAGATGAGAAAATGGTCTTAATTTATGCTACAGCCCATAATAATGAGGCACTGGTTCGTGTCTGAGTGGAAAGTACCTTTGAAAGAAACTTTCATTTGTTTGAGTTTGGAAACAGGGCCTTTTGTGTTAACGTCTTTGCTGCTTAAAAGACTTTTGTAGTTTTGATTTAATTCCCAACTTCTATATTGATAAGATTTAATTCACTTCCATGATTTCCTCATGTTATCAGACATTTAAACTCTCAATTTTAGATTGTTTCAATTAATCAAAAGTCTAATAGAGGAGAAATAAATTTGCTAGGACTATAAGACTGTAATTATAGATTTGTGTATTATAATCTTGGCTTGTGTATTATGTACCATTACAGTGTTCATAAACTATTAATAAAACAGAATTTCTGGCTGCTAAATTATTAAAATGAGTTATCTGCTACTGATGATTTGAAAATTATCCTCCAACTTGCATTTCTAATTGCCCTGAACATTCTAGGTGGTTTCAAGCAAAATCTTTTGTTCTCCTTAATTACTAAGCAATCTGAGATTCACTATAATTTTCTGTGTCCCTACGCAGTAGGGATATATTGATTGCAGAATATGATAAAATTATTGTAGAAAATCAGTAAGTTACCATAAAATTTCAAGTACCTTCCACAGTTCATAATCAATGGACTGTGTTTTGCAGTTCTGGACTTGCCATTGCTCAATGGCCCTGAATCTGTGGTCAGTATGATGGTGTACTCTAAGAGTGCGTCATCATACTGGCTTTGAATATGACTGCAAGTTTGGGATTTCCACATGTGCTGTTCTGGACTGATGGACCATTTTATATGCAGATAGCACCCTCTGGTGGTGGTTATGTTTTAGCAGTGTGTGTGCAGCAGAGGTCATTTGACCTTTCTATCTTTCTTCCTGTGTGAGAGGTCATTTGACCTTTCTACCTTTCTTCCTGTGTGACCAAGGAAGTAGAATCCCAGGAAGTAGAATTCCAGGAAGAACCTGGCTTGAGTAATGGAGAATTCCATGAGGGATGTGCAATCCAATGTAATCTGATCTTCTATGTTAGGCCAGGCACAATATCTTTTCACAAATTTGTTCAAGTAAAGCTTCAAAACAGCAAACGGCTTCACGAGGAATTATTTTGAATAAGTGTTTAACTTGCTGGATAACTAGATAGGAGCACGTCTAGCGAGGCCAGTACAGTGAAAAGATAGCAATACGGCTTGCTGTGAAGAGCGGAGCAGGAGTAACCCAGTGTAAGCCTTAACCTTGTAGAGCACACCTACCGCACATCAACATGTCAGAAGATAATAACGAAAATGCTTTGCAGTGAGGAGAAGACCTTAAACGGCCAGACGAAACTGTAGAAGGTGACAATCGGTCTATAAGCTCCGGTTACGTCAGATCGCAAGCTGGCTGGCGGTCATCAGGTGGTTCTAGAGTAAGCGTGGCCATCGCCTGAGCACGGGCTAAGCTAGTGGCAGCTCAAGCCAGAGCTACGCATGCGAACAGTGAAATAGAAATAAAAGTAAGACAGGCCCGTCTCCAAGCTGAATCCCAAGCCGAGCAGGCCCGTCTCCAAGCTGAATCCCAAGCCGAACAGGCCCGACTCCAAGCCGAACAGGCCCGTCACCAAGTCGAACGCCAGGCTGAACAGGCCCGCCACCAAGTTGAACGCCAAGCTGAACAGGCCCGTCTCCAAGCCACATTAGACGCTCTGCAGCAACAAAAAGAGATAGATGCTGCATTAGCTGAGACACAAGTATTCGAGGCAATTTTGGAGGGAGCTGATCCCGAGACAGCTTACAAACCTTTAATTCCCGTTTCGTGGCAGAGTCCACGACAGCGCACCATAGATTACGTGAGCGACCATGCCGACATACAGTTTACAGGAGAAAGGGATGAAGGCCCGCACATCTCTACAGACGCAAGCACTTCATATAACATGCCCCAAGTTGCCAACCAAGGTCAAAGTAGACAGCATGCCTCAAGCCGCAGAGTCTCCCCCAGCAGAACGGAAGACACGGTGCAGAGGAATAGAACGCTGAATAGAGAAAGTCAGCAGCAAATCCCCTCTCGTTTCCTTGAGACCCCCAACAGAGCCCCTAGCCAAGGCAACCCTGGCACAGGTCCCAGCCCCTACGACCTTGCCAAATACTTTGCACACACCCAGCTGGTGACTACAGGGTTAACCAAGTTCGATGACAGGCCGGAGAATTATCGGGCTTGGAAGTCCTGCTTCCACGATGCCATATCGGGCTTAGACCTGTCGGCAGGAGAAGAGTTCGGCCTCCTTATCAAATGGCTCGGCCCAGAGTCCGCCGGACAGGCCTGCAGGATAAAAGCGGCCAATGTGGGACAGCTGCCAGAGGGGTTGAAGATGGCTTGGGCGAGGCTGGAAGAAAGCTACGGCTCACCTGAAGCCATTGAAAGGGCTCTCTTTGACAGGTTGGAGAACTTTCCGAGGTTGACGAGTAAGGAACCCCAGAAGCTCCGCGACCTTGGAGATCTGCTGTCGGAACTCGAAGCCGCAAAGCAGGACGGCTACCTACCCGGTCTATCGTACTTAGACACTTCCAGAGGGGTAAGTCCCATCATTGAGAAGCTTCCATTTAACCTGCAGGAGAAGTGGATAACGTTTGGATCAAAGTTCAAGCTAAAGCACAGCGTGGCGTTCCCACCATTCTCTGCGTTTGTCAAATTCATCCGTAAAGAAGCCAAAGCCAGGAACGACCCCAGCTTCAACTTCTTCTCCTCCCACCCAGCACTTGCCAGAAGAGACAAGTTTGACAGACATGGAAAGACACCAATATCTGTCCACAAAATGCAAGTGTCCTCAACTGAGCACACAAAGATTCAGAAGAAACCTGAGGATATGAGCAAACAATGCCCAATCCACAACAAGCCCCATCCTTTAAAGAAGTGCAAAGGCTTCAGGGAGATGTCCCTGGAAGATCGGAAATAATATCATAGAGAACTCTATATGTTTCAGGTGCTGCTCGTCCGCGAGCCATCTCGCCGAGAACTGCAAGGTAGATGCAAAATGCACTGAATGTGAAAGTGATCGGCACGTTTCAGCACTCCATCCAGGCCCAGCTCCTTGGAAGTCAGAGTCGCCTCCTCCCGCCTCAGAGCACGGCGGGGAGAGAGAGGGAGCTGCCGGTCCGGAGATTACATCCAGGTGCACCGAGGTGTGTGGAGAAGGAGTGAGTGCTGGAGCATGCTCCAAGATATGCCTCGTTAATGTGTACCCGGTAGGACGTCGCCAGGAATCTGAGAAGATGTATGCCATACTAGACGAACAAAGCAATCGTTCTCTAGCAAGATCCGAGTTCTTCAACATCTTCAAGGTCAAAGGAAGTCCGTTGCCTTACACGTTGAAGACGTGTGCTGGACTTTCAGAGACAGCCGGCAGGAGGGCCTGCGGTTATGTTGTTGAGTCAGCCGACGGGAAGATTAGTCTCCCCTTCCTACACTCATCGAATGTAATCAAGTCCCCGACAACCGTACTGAGATTCCCACTCCGAATGCAGCTCAGCATCACCGTCATCTGAGACGCATTGCAGACGAGATCCCACCTCTTGATCTAGATGCAGGCATACTTCTGTTGTTGGGAAGAGACATCCTGAGGGTACATAAGATAAGGGAACAGATCAACGGTCCACACGACGCCCCTTTCGCCCAAAGGCTAGACCTCGGCTGGGTCGTTGTTGGAGATGTGTGCCTCAAGGGCGCTCACAAGCCATCTCAGGTGAGCACACTCAAGACTTCCATCTTGGAGAATGGTCGTCCAAGCTTCCTTACCCCATGCAGTAGTCAGATCTGAGTGACAGAGAAGTTCAGTCATACGGCTCAGCCTCAGAAAACCCCAGCGCTGATCTCCGCAGACAGCACACAGATGATGCTCACTGGAGAGAACCCGGGTCAGTCAGTCTTCTGTCGCACCGCCAACGACCACAAACTTGCTCCATCGATCGACGACATGACGTTCCTCCAGATTATGGACAATGAGGTCTCGCGTGACATCTCTAACAGCTGGGTTGCACCCTTACCCTTCCAGAACCCCAGACGACAGCTGCCGAACAACAGGGGGTGTGCCTATAATCGTCTTAACTCACTCCGTTGCACACTAGAGAAGAAGCCAAAGATGAAAGCACACTTCCTCGAATTTGTCAAGAAAATGCTTGTCAACGATCATGCAGAGATAGCTCCTCCACTCCAGGAAGGCCAAGAGTGTTGGTACCACCCTTCCTTCGGAGTCTATCGCCCCAAAAAGCCGGAACAGATCTGCGTGGTGTTTGACTCCAGTGCACCATATCAGGGAATCTCTCTCAACGACGTACTCCTCACAGGGCCCGATCTTAACAACAGCCTCTTGGGAGTGCTCATGAGATTCAGGAAAGAGCCCGTCGCCATCACTGCCGATATCCAGCACATGTTTCATTGCTTTGTGGTGAGAGAAGACCACAGAGACTTCCTCCGCTTCCTGTGGTATCGGGACAATGACCCCAATAGAGACATTGTGGACTACAGAATGCGTGTCCATGTCTTTGGGAATAGCCCATCCCCTGCTGTCGCCATATACGGACTAAGGAGGGCTGCCAAGGAAGACGATGACTTTGGCAGTGATGTGAGAGGGTTCATAGAATGAGAGTTCTATGTTGACGATGCACTGAAGTCATTCCCAACCAAAGCAGAGGCCATCAGTACCCTCGGACGAGCTCAGGAACTACTTGCACTATCCAACCTCAGGCTGCACAAGATAGCCTCTAACAGACCAGCAGTCATAGAGTCATAGAGTTTTACAGCACAGAAAGAGGCCCTTCGGCCCATCGTGTCTGCGCCGCCCATCCATCCCTGTCCAGTCTAATCCCATTTTCCAGCATTTGGTCCATAGCCTTGTATGCAATAGCATTTCAAGTGCTCATCCAAATGCTTCTTGAATGTTGTGAGGGTTCCTGCCTCTACCACCCTTTTAGGCATTGAGTTCCACATTCCAACCACCCTCTGGGTGAAAAAGTTCCTCCTCAAATCCCCTCTAAATCTCCTGCCCCTTACCCTGAATCTATGCCCCCTTGTTATTGACCCCCCTACTAAGGGGAAAAGTTCCTCTTTGTCTACCCTATCTATGCCCCTCATCATTTTGTACACCTCAATCAGGTCCCCCCTCAGCCTTCTTTGCTCCAAGGAAAACAACCCCAGCCTGTTTAGTCTTTCTTCATAGCTGAGGCGTTCCATCCCAGGTAACATCCTGGTGAATCTTCTCTGCACCCTCTCCAAAGCAATCACATCCTTCCTATAGTGAGGCGACCAGAACTGCACACAGTACTCCAGCTGTGGCCTCACCAGCGTTTTGTACAGCTCCATCATAACCTCCCTGCTCTTATATTCTATGCCTCGGCTAATGAAGGCAAGTATCCCATATGCCTTTTTAACCACCTTATCTACCTGTTCCGCTGCCTTCAGGGATCTATGTACATGTACACCAAGGTCCCTCTGACCCTCTGTACTTCCTAGGGTCCTACCACTCATTGTGTATTCCCTTGCCTTATTTGTCCGTCCAAAATGCATCACCTCGCACTTTTCAGGGTTAAATTCCATTTGCCACTTTTCCGCCCATCTGACCAACCCGGTTATATCGTCCTGTAGCCTGAGGCTTTCCTCCTCGCAATTTACCACCCCACCAATTTTCGTGTCATCTGCGAACTTACTGATCATACCTTTTACATTCTCATCCAAATCATTTATGTAGATCACAAACAACAAGGGACCCAGCACCGATCCCTGAGGTACCCCACTGGACACAGGCTTCCAGTCGCAAAAGCAACCTTCGACCATCACCCTCTGCCTCCTGCCACTCAGCCAGTTTAGGATCCAACGCGCCAAGGCACCCTGGATCCCATGGGCTCTTACCTTCTTGACCAGTCTCCTATGCGGGACTTTGTCAAAAGCTTTACTGAAGTCCATGTAAACCACATCCACAGCATTTCCCTCATCCACCCCCCTAGTCACCCCCTCGAAAAATTCAATCAGATTTGTCAGACATGATTTACCCTTGACAAAGCCATGCTGACTATCCCCAATTAATCCTTGCCTCTCCAAGTGGAGACTAATTTTGTCCCTCAGAATTTTTTCCAATAATTTCCCTACCACAGATGTTAGGCTCACTGGCCTGTAATTCCCTGGTTTATCCCTGCTACCCTTCTTGTATAATGGTACTACATTAGCTGTTCTCCAGTCCTCTGGTACATCCCCTGTGGCCAGAGAGGTTCTGAAAATTTGTGTCAGAGCCCCTGCAATCTCCTCCTTTGCCTCCCACAGCAGCCTGGGATACATCTCGTCCGGGCTTGGGGATTTATCCACTTTTTGGCCTGCTAAAACCGCTAGCACCTCCTCCCTCTCGATGCTAATATGTTCAAGTATGTCACAGTCCCCTTGCCCGATTTCTATGTCTGCATCGTCTTTCTCCATAGTGAACACAGATGCAAAAAATTCATTTAAAACCCCGCCTGCATCATCTGGCTCTACACACAGATTGCCACTTTGGTCCCTAATGGGCCCTACCCTTTCCCTGGTTATCCTCTTGCCCTTAATATACTTAAAAAACATCTTAGGATTTTCCTTTATTTTGCTCGCCAGTGTTATTTCATGGCCCCTCCTCGCCCTCCTAATTTCTTTTTTAAGTATGCCCCTGCACTTTTTATACTCCTCTAGGGCTTCTTCCGTCTTTAGTCTTTTGTAACTGCCAAAAGCCCCCCTTTTATTTCTAATGCATTTTTGTATATCCCTTGTCATCCAAGGTTCCCTTTGCTTGTTGGTCCCACCCTTGACCTTTACAGGAACATGTTGGCGTTGGAGTGATGGAGGCATTCCCCACTGAAGATCGTGCTAAGGACGTCAAGGACCTAGACCTCTTCACTGATGACCTCCCCCTACAGCGTAGCCTAGGAGTGTCTTGGAACATAGCAACAGACACGTTCACATTCCAAGTCTTAGATGCCAAGAAACCCTTCACACGTAGAGGAGTGCTCTCTACAGCCAACAGCCTATATGACCCTCTCGGCTTCTTAGCCCCTGTCACCATACAAGGCAGGCTGCTCCTCAGGGAACTCTCCACACGCGCTGAAGAGTGGGATTCACCTCTCCCCGAAGAGATGGAAGCAAAGTGGGACAGATGGAGAGACTCACTCCAAGACTTACAGGAGATCTGAATACCTCACTGCTATTCGTCTTTCTCCCCCTTAAATACACAATTCAAAGGGCTTTGTGTCTTTGCAGACGCATCCGCTAAGGCCAGTGCAAGTGTGGCTTATCTGAAGGTCACCACTCAAGAAGGACAACGCAAAATCAGCTTCATCTTTGATAGAGGCAAGTTGGCGCCCCAGCCAGACCTCACCATACCCAGGTTGGAACTGTGCGCAGCAGAACGCAACCTACCCCCTCACAGTAGTCTACGGAAGCTGCATCCTATCATCGACACCGACGGATTGTCTCCGAGGTGGTTCTTCTTTTGTCGCCAGAGGACTCCAGTGACAGTAGAGTTCGGACTATGTGGAGTCATTAACGACCCCAGACGGGGAGTGTTCTGGACTGATGGACCATTTTATATGCAGATAGCACCCTCTGGTGGTGGTTATGTGTTAGCAGTGTGTGTGCAGCAGCGGTCATTTGACCTTTCTACCTTTCTTCCTGTGTGAGAGGTCATTTGACCTTTCTACCTTTCTTCCTTTGTGAACCAGGAAGTAGAATCCCAGGAAGTAGAATTCCAGGAAGAACCTGGCTTGAGTAATGGAGAATTCCATGAGGGATTTGCAATCCAATGTAATCTGATCTTCTATGTCAGGCCAGGCGCAATATCTTTTCACCGATTTGTTCAAGTAAAGCTTCAAAACAGCAAACGGCTTCACGAGGAATTATTTTGAATAAGTGTTTAACTTGCTGGATAACTAGATAGGAGCACATCTAGCGAGGCCAGTACATGTGCTAAATTCCGAAGTTGCGATCTGTCAAGATCCGACTGTGCGTTGGCTTCGCTGCACGTTTCACCTACGCATTCAAAGCAATGTACGGGCAAAAAGTTGGGCTAATTGCTCACTTACTGCGCATTAAATACCCAGAAATGTTTTTCCTCTGGTGCAAAGAGGCGCAGGAGCCTGTTGCACAGCGTCAGGGGAAGCAGGTGGGGAGCAGTTGAGAAAATTGCATTAGTTTATGCTACAACCCACAATAATGAGGCACTGGTTCATGTCTGAGTGGAAAGAAACTTTGAAAGAAACTTTCATTTGTTTGAGTTCGAAAACACAGTCTTTTTGAGTCACCGTCTTTGCTGCCTGAAAGACTGTTGTAGTTTTGGTTTAATTCCCATCTTCTATATTAATAGGATTTACTTCACTTTCATGATTTCCTCATGTTATCAGACATTTAAACTCACGGGGCTGGATTTTACTCACCGAGACGCGTTGGGGGCGGGACTATTTCCGGGTTCTAGTCCCACCCCCAGTGACATCCGACGCACCGGCGCTATTTTCCCCTGATTGGCTTTGTTAAGCCCGCCCAGTGGGCTTGCTGGCCAATAAAGGGAAAGTCAGCGTCAGATGATGTCAGTTGATGCCACTTCATCTGCCAGTTTTCTTAAAGGCAATTGAACCATCTATGTTTGACAAATGATTTGACAGTGTTTGACAGCATTGAGGTGCTGTCAAACACTGACAATCACTCTACAAAGTTGAGTGCTTGCACCCAGGCTCTCCAGTGACTCTCTGCTTAGGATGAAACAGATGGCAGCTGCAGGGGAGGGTACAGAAGTGATCTGTCACTTCTCCCATTGAGGTGAGGCCACACAAACACTTCAAAGCTTGCCACCTACAGAAAAATCTAAACACATTAAAAATGACTTCCCCAACATTTCCTTACCTCTGATACTCACCAGTGTCCCATTACATCCTTCACACCACTTCTGCAGCTGTCATCTATACACAAACATTAAAACAGACCCACAGCAACTCTCATTTGCCCGGGCAGGATTCCCCGCTGTCGAGATGCCGGCAGGAGAAGTCTAATAATTGGAAAAAGCCTCTTAACTGCCTGTTAACTACCTGTTAACAGGCAGTTAAGTGTCTATAATCCCTGCGGTACTGCACAATTCCCCAATGTTAGTGCCTTAACAGACGTGTGTAGCCCTTGATTTTGTGTACCAATCACCTCCAGGGGAGCTGGAGATGAATTTCACAGTTCCCGGCGCTAATTTGTGTCTCAGACTTACGTAATTTGCTTTGTTTAGATTTAAGACCCTAATTTCGGATTTAACTCAGTCTCTTTCAAACTTAATATAAAATTCTATCATATTAAGGTCACTCTTCCCTAAATTTAGTAAGGTTTTATAATGCTGATTTTAAATTTTAAAGAGAAACAAAATGAATTATATTGCTCCTGAATGTAAAAAGGAATCTGACATGATAAAGTCCATGAAGTTGTGTTAAAAACACGTGATTTGGTTTGACAATATATGGCCAAATGTCACTCAAATTGAGCAAAGAGTAATTGGACTTTTTTCTCCAGATATCGATGAATGCGTAACCAACACATCAACCTGTCAACAAATCTGCAACAATACAATTGGAAACTACACCTGCAGTTGCCGTCCTGGCTTTAGCATCAACATAAACAACACTTCTCTTTGTGATGGTAGGAAATCTTCAAATATATGGATTCTCTGCAATTGATGATTTGAAAATTTCCTCCAACTTCCAGTTCTCATTGCCCTGCACATTCTAGATGGTTTCAAGCAATGTCTTTTGTTCTCCTTAATTACTAAGCAATCAGAGATTCACTACAATTTTCTGTGTCCCTACACAATAGGGATATATTGATTACAGAATATGTTAAAACTATTGTTGTAAATCAGTGAGTTACAATGATTTTTCGCATATCTTTCACAGTTTCTAATCAATGGTCTGTGTTATGCAGTTCTGGACTCGCCATTAATCAATGGCCCTGAATCTGCGGTTGGTATGATGGCGTACTCTATGGGGGGAATTTTACTTGCCCTGGGGAGGCCGCTATTGAGGCGGGCCTGCCGGGAAATTGGCAGAAACTGGGAGCGGGTACCGAAACCGCTCCCAACCTACCTCCGTGCCATCCTCCCGGGAGGTGGGACCCGAATCGCGCAGGGACCCATCTCCTCGATGCGGGAAGGGGATTACAGCCAATTAACTGCCTGTTAACAGGTAGTTAACATCAGTTAAGAAGCTTATCCCCATTTCACGCACACAAGTGCAGGCTTCGCGACGGCTGCGAACCTCACCAGGGTCAGCGAGGCAAGCAGTGGGTCTGCGGGGGTGAGAGGGATCAAAAAGTCCACTGTGGAGGTGAGTGATGGGTGCAAGTCTGGATTGGTAAGCATGAGAGGTGAGTGTAAAGTGTTAGAAAAGGTTTACTTACCTTTGCTTCTTCCTGCAGGCTTCAAACCTTGGGGATCCGGAGGCTCCTCATCTCAGCGGCAGAGATGACGGAATGGTTGCTGCATTCTTCGAAGCAGCAGCCATCTGATTGCTGCTGAGGAAAGAGGTTTGCTGAGTCTTCAGTACAAGGACTCACCATAGAACAGAGATTGTCAAACGCTGACAATCCATCTGTCAAAAATTTTTGAGAGATGAAACGTGATACCCTGACGTCCTCTGTCTCCGGCTTTCCCTTATTTTGCGGGGTTAACAAGGTCAATCAAGGGAAAATAGTGTGGGTTGGCTGGACTTCGTTGGGGGCAGGACTGAAACCCAACAACCAGCAGTCCCGCCCCCAACGCATCCCCATTGACAAAATCCAGCCCTAAGATTGCAGCGTCACACCGGCTTTGAAAATGACTGCAATTTCAGGATTTCTGCACAAGCTAAATTCTGAAGTAGCGATCTGTCAAGATCCGACTGTCCTTCGGCTATTACTACATGTTTCACTTACCCATTCAAATCAACATACTGGTGAAAAGTTGGGCTAATTGCCCAACAACTGCGCATTATTATAGGTTTGTTTAATATCAAATCAAATCAAATCAAATCAACTTTTATTGTCATTGTTAGTGCACAAGTGCAGTACAACGAAATGTAGACTTGCGGCTCCCGAGAGTGTACATTTAGATTAACACATTCAAACATTCAACACACATTTGGCTTGCAATACATCAACATAAACATAACCATAATAAAGTGCATTGGCAGATGTGCAGGCTTTAGAGTTTATTTGTTAAGTTCAGTAGGATGACAGCCCTGGGAAAGAAGCTGTTCCTAAATCTGGTCGTAAGGGTGTGAATGCATCTGTAGCGTCTCCCAGATGGCAGGAGGGTGAACAGACTGTGGCTGGGGTGGGTAGGGTCTTTGATGATGGACCGTGACCTCCGTAAACAGCGTTTCTGGTATATGTGCTCTATGGTCGGTAGCCGGGTGCCGGTAATGCGTTGGGCAGTTTTGACTACCCGCTGCAGGGCTTGCCGGTCATAGTAGCTACAGCTGCCATACTATACTGTGATACAGTTCATCAGGATTTGGGTGTTAAATACTTTTACATGATCGTAATTTATTAATTAAATAGCATTTTTGGCTGCTAAATTATTTAAATGAGTTGTGGGTAGATCAGCAATCCCCTCTGTTTCCTGATTGGCTAAGAGCCACGAAGTGAAAGGAGCGCCGCCCCATGTGATCCCAGTTTCACATACGCACAATGGTGTGCCCCTGGGATCCGCGGGCCTCTCTGCTGCGCACAACTCTGCAGCGTTTGCAAGGACATTTCTGATGGAGGGTTCGCATGAGGTAAGTGCGGATTTCATTTGGATGTTGGCGGCGTCCTCATTAGCTACGCCACCGATCGCAAATTCAGGGCCAATGTTCCTGTCATTTATAATCAATGGGGGCGGGAACATTATTGTTTGGTGAGGGCAGGTGACAAAAGTCACACCCAATAGTATCCATACATTTAGTAATGTTTTATAATGCTGATTTTATATTTTAACGATAACCAACACCAATGATATTGCTGCTGAATGTAATGAGGAATCTGATATTATACAGTGAATCATGATGTGTTGAAAACATGTGATTTAGGTTGACAATGTATGGCCAAATGTCACTCAAGCTGAGCGAGGAGTAATTGGACTTTTTTCTCCAGATATCGATGAATGTGCAACCAACACATCAACCTGTCAACAAATCTGCAACAATACAATTGGAAACTACACCTGCAGTTGCCGTCCTGGCTTTAGCATCAACATGAACAACACTTCTCTTTGTGATGGTAGGAAATCTTCAAATATACGAATTCTCTGCTATTGGTGATTTGAAAATTATCCTTCAACTAGCATTTCCCATTGCCCTGCACATTCTAGGTGTATTCAAGCAGTGTCTTTTGTTCTCCTTAATAATTAAATAATGAGTGACTCATGACAATTACCTGTGTCCCTACACAATAGGGATATATTGATTGTGCAATATGTTAAAACTATTGTAGTAAATCAGTGAGTTACCATGAAATTTCAAGTACCTTTCACAGTTTCTAATCACTGGGCTGTGTTTTGCAATTCTGGACTTTCCATTACTCAATGGCCCTGAATCTGTGTTCAGTATGATGGTGTACTCTAAGAGTGTGTTGTCAGACCGACTTTGAAAATGACTGCAGGTTCGGGATTTCCGCATGTGTTAAATTCCGAAGTTACGAACTGTGAAATTCCAAAAGCGCGTCGGCTTCACTGCACGTTTCACCTACCCATTCAAATCAACGTACTGGCGAAAAGTTGGGCTACTTGCCCACCTAGAGCGCATTAATTAACCTGAGAATATTTTTGTCTAGTGCAAACAGGCGCAGGAGCCTGTTGCACAGCGTAAGGGGAGGGGGGTGGGGTCTAGTTGAGAAAATTGCATTCGTTTATGCTACAGCCCATAACAATGAGACACAGGTTCATGTCTGAGTCGAAAGAAACTTTGAAAGAAACTTTAATTTGTTTGAGTTGGAAAACAGGGCCTTTTTGTGTCACCGTCTTTGCTGCCTGAAAGACTTTTGTGGTTTTGGTTTAATTCCCCACTTCTATATTGATAGGACTTAATTCACTTTCATGATATCCTCATCTTACCAGACATTTAAAATCTCGGGGCTGGATTTTCCTCACCGAGACGAGTTGGGGGCGGGACTGCTGCCTTTCGGGTTCTAATCCCACCCCCAGCGACGTCTGACGCACCGACTCTATTATCCCCTGATTGACAAGGAAAGCTGGTGTCAGATGACGTCAGACGCTTCATCTGCCTGTTTTCTTAAATGCACATGAACTATCGATGTTTGACAGATGATTCGAAAGTGTTTGACAGCATTGAGGTGCTGTCATACACTGACAATCACTGTACAAAGGTGAGCCCTTGCACCCTGGCTCTCCAGTGACTGTCTCCTTCGGATGAAACAGATTGCAGCAGCAGATAAGGGCACAGAAGCGATCTGTCACTTCTCCCATTGAGGTGAGGCCACACAAACACTTCGGGCTGGATTTTGTCAATGGGGACGTGGTGGAGGCGGGACTCCCACTTTTTGGGTTGTAGTCCCACCTCCATCGACTTGTGGCCAACCCACGCTATTTTTCCTTCAATGACCTCGTTAAGCCCGCCCAGCGGGCTCAGCAGGCCAATTAAGGGACACCTGGTTACTGGTGACGTCAGTGATTGACATTTCATCTGTCAAGAGCTTTTGACAGATGAAAAATCAGCATTTGACAGCTCTGTGAAGCTGTCAAACACTGACAATCTGCCTTCTAACTTGAGTCCTTCTACTCAGACTCAGTTAGAGATCTCTCCAGACCAGAAAGCAGAATGCTGCAGCTTTTGACATTTCAGCGGCCATTCTGCTTTCTGTGTCGGTGAACTGAGGGACTCCCGAGAAATGAAGGAAGGAAGCCTGCAGGAGAAAGTAAAGGTAAGTAAAACTTATTAAAACACTTTACACTTACCTCACACACTTACCTCTGCACACATGCACCCATCACTCACCTGCACAACGGGCATCTCGACCCCTCCAAGCCCTTCATAGAAACATAGAAGATAGGAGCAGGAGTTAGCCATTCAGCCCCTCGAGCCTGTTCTGGCATTCAAAGCGATCATGTCTGATCATCCAAATTCAGTACCCGGTCCCTGCTTTCTCCCCATACCACTTGATCCCTTTAGCCTTAAGAAATATATCCAACTTCTTCTTGAATATATTTAATGTATTGGCCTCTACTGCCTTCTGTGGTAGAGAATTCCACAGGTTCACCACTCTCTGGGTGAAGAAATTCCTCCTCATCTCTGTCCTAAATGCCTTACCCCTTATCCTTAGACTGTGACCCCTGGTTCTGGACTCCCCGACCATCGGGAACATCCTTCCTGGATCTAGTCTGTCTAGTCCTGTTAGAATTTTATAAGTTTCAATGAGATCCCCTCTCATTCTTCTAAACTCCAGTGAGTATAAGCCCAGTCAATCCAATCTCTCCTCATACATCATTCCTGCCATCCCAGGTATCAGTCTGGTGAATCTTCGCTGCACTCCCTCCATGGCAATAACATCCTTCCTCAGATAAGGCGACCAAAACTGCACACAATACTCAAGATGTGGTCTCACCAAGGCCCTGTACAACTGCAGCAAGTCATCCTTGTTCCTGTACTCAAACCCTCTCGCTACGAAGGCCAACATACCATTTGCCTTCTTAACCGCCTGCTGCACCTGCATGCTTACCTTCAGCGACTGGTGCACAAGGGCACCGAGGTATCATTGCACATCCCCTTCTCCCAATCTATTGCCATTCAGATAATAATCTGCCTTCCTGTTTTTGACACCAAAGTGTCAAAGTGATAACCTCGCATTTATCCACATTATATTGCATCTGCCATGCTTCTGCCCAATCACCCAACCTGTCCAAATCATACTGGAGTTTCTCGGCATCCTCCTCACAGCACACACGCCCACCCAGCTTTGTGTCGTCTGCAAACTTGGAGATATTACATCTAGTTCCCTCATCTAGATCATTAATATATATTGTGAATAGCTGGGGTCCAAGGACCGATCCCTGCGGTATCCCACTAGTCACTGCCTGCCACTCGGAAAAAGACCCGTTTATTCCAACTCTTTGCTTTCTGTCTGCCAACCAGTTCTCTATCCAAGTCAATACCTTGCCCCCAATCCCATGTGCCTTAACTTTACATGCTAATCTCTTATGCTGGACCTTATCGAAAGCCTTTTGAAAGTCCAAATACACCACATCCACTGGTTCTCCCTTAGCTATTTTACCAGTTACATCCTCAAAAAATTCCAGTAGATTAGTCAAGCACGATTTACCTTTTGTAAATCCATGTTGACTTTGTCCGATCCTGTCACTGTTTTCCAAGTGCTCTGCTATTACATCTTTTATAATAGACTCTAGCATTTTCCCCGCTACCGATGTCCGACTTACTGGTCTGTAATTTCCCGTTTTCTCTCTACCACCTCTTTTGAATAGTGGGGTAACATTATCTACCCTCCAATCCATGGGTACTGTTCCAGAGTCTATCGAATGTTGGTAGATGACCAGCAATGCATCTACTATTTCTAGGGCCACTTCCTGAAGTACCCTAGGATGTAGATTATCAGGCCCTGGGGATTTATCGGCCTTCAAACCCGTCAATTTCCCTAACACCATTTCCCTACAAATACTGATTTCTTTCAGTTCCTCCCTTTCATCAGACCCTATGTTCCCCGACATCTCTGGGAGGTTATTTGTGTCCTCCTTTGTGAAGACAGAACCAAAATATGTATTTAATTGGTCTGCCATTTCTTTGTTCCCCATTATAAATTCCCCTGATTCTGACTGCAAGGTACCTACGCTTGATTTCACCAATCTTTTTCTCTTCACATATCTATTAAAGCTTTTACAGTCAGTTTTTATGTTCCCTGAAGCTTACTCTCATACTCTATTTTCCCCCTCTTAATTAATCCCTTTGTCCTCCTTTGTTGAATCCTAAACTGCTCCCAATCCTCAGGTTTACTGCTTTTTCTGCCCAATTTATATGTCCTCTCCTTGGATCTTATGCTATCCCTAATTTTCCTTGTTAGCCACGGTTGAGTCACCTTTTTTGTTTTACTTTTATTCCAAACTGGGATGAACAAATTCTGTAGTTCATCCATGCGGTCTTTGAATGTTTGCCATTGCCTATCCACCATCAACCCTTTGAGTGACATTCCCGAATCAATCCTACCCAATTCGCGCCTGATACCATCGTAGTTTCCTTTATTTAAATTCAGGACCCTAGTCTCTGAGTCAACTACTACAGTCTCCATCTTAATGAAGAATTCTATCATATTATGATCGCTCCAACTCAAGGGGCCTCGTACAACAAGATTGCTAATTAATCCTTTCTCATTACATAATACCCAGTCTAAGATGGCCTGAGCTCTGGTTGGTTCCTCGACATATTGGTCCAGGAAACACTCCAGAAATTCCTCCTCCACAGTATTGTTATTATTTTAGTTCGCCCAATCTATATGTAGATTAAAGTCACCCATGATAACTGTTGTGCCCTTATTGCACGCTTCTCTAATTTCCCTTTTAGTGCCATCCCCAACCTCCGCATTACTGTTTGGAGGTCTATATACCACTCCCACTAACGTTTTCTGCCCCTTGGTATTTCTCAGTTCTACCCATACAGATTCCACATCATCAGAGCTAATATCCTTCCTTACAATTGTGTTAATCCCCTTTTTAACCAGCAATGCTACCCCACCTCCTTTTCCTTTTTGCCTATCATTTCTGAATATTGAATACCCCTGGATGTTGAGTTCCCAGCCTTAGCCACCCTGGAGCCATGTTTCCGTAATCCCAATCATATCATATTCATTTACCTCTACCGACGGTCCGCCTCGCCAACTTGGCGTGCTTCAGAGCTGTCGGGAAGGCCACACTTCAGGGCTAAAAATAGGGATTAGACAAAAAGCTGCCTGTTAGCTCCCTGTTAACAGGCGGTTAATTGGCACTAATCCCTTTCCCGCCTCAGGGAGGCAGCTCCCAGCACAGGTCGGATACCTGCATCCTGGGACATTGGCACGGTGGTGGGTTGGGGGCGAGATGGGTTTGTGACCCCCGTGTCTGCAATTTTCCCACCACTCCCGCCTCAACCCACCTCCTCGGGGCTTGGAAATTTGAGCCCTTCAAAACTTGTCACCTACAGAAAAATCTAAACACATTAAAAATGACTTGCCCAACATTTCCTTACTTCTGATTCTCACCAGTGTCCCATTGCATCCTTCACACCACTTCGGCAGTAGTCATCTATACACAAACATTACAACAGACCCACAGTATGCCTCACTTATCCTGGTGGGGTTCCCCGACTTCGAGAAGCCGGCAGCAGAAGTCTAAGAATTGGAAAAAGCCTCTTAACTGCCTGTTACCTACCTGTTAACTACCTGTTAACAGGCAGTTAAGTGACTATAATCCTCTTCCCACCGATAGGAGTCGGGTCCCTGCGCAAATTGGGGACCCGACTCCCAGGAAGATTGGTTGGAGGTGGGTTGGGAGCGGGATCGGGACCCGCTCCCATTCTTTTTGATGTTCCCAGCAGTCTCGGCTCCAAACCGGCCTCCTCAGGGCTGGTAAAATCCAGCCCTCAATTTTAGATTGTGTCAATTAATCATAAGTTACTTACTCTAATAGAGGAGAAACAAATTCAATAGCACTATAAGACAGTAATTATAGGTTTGTGTATTATAATCTTGGTTTGGGTGTTAAATACTATTACAATGATCGTAATTTATTAATAAAATAGCATTTCTGGCTGCTAAATTATTAAAATGAGTTGTGGGCAAATCAGCAATCTCCTCTGTTTCCTGATTGGCTAAGAGCCAGGAAGTGACAGGAGTCCCGCCCCACGTGATCCCAGGTTCACATACGCACAATGGTGTGCCCCTGGGATCCGTGGGCCTCTATGCTGCGCACAACTCTGCAGCGTTTGCAGGGACATTTTTGAAGACGTGTTCGCACAAGGTAAGTGCGGATTTCATTCGGATGTTGGCAGCGTCCTCATTAGCTATGCCGCCGACCGCGAATTCAGGGCCAATGTTCCTGTCATTTATAATCAATGGGGGCGGGAACATTAGTTTTGGTGAAGGCAGGTGACAAAAGTCACGCCCAATAGTATCCATACATTTAGTAAGGTTTTATCATGCTGATTTTATATTTTAAAGGGAAACAACACGAATGATATTGCTGCTGAATGTAAAGAGGAATCTGACATTATATAACGCTTCGTGATCTGTTGAAAACATGTGATTTTGGTTGACAATGTACGGCTAAATGTCACACAAACTGAGCGAGGAGTAATTGGACTTTTTTCTCCAGATATCGATGAATGTGCAACCAACACATCAACCTGTCAACAAATCTGCAACAATACAATTGGAAACTACACCTGCAATTGTCATCCTGGCTTCAGCATCAACATGAACAACACTTCTCTTTGTGATGGTAGGAAATCTTCAAATATACGGATTCTCTGCAATTGCTGATTTGAAAATTATTCTTCAACTACCAGTTCTCATTGCCCTGCCCATTCTAGATTGTTTTAAGCAAAATGTTTGGTTCTCCTTAATTACTAAGCAATCGGAGATTCACTACAATTTTCTGTGTCCCTACGCAATAGGGATTTATTGATTGCAGAATATGTTAAAACTATTGTAGTAAACCAGTGAGTTAACATGAAAATTAAGTACCTTTCACAGTTTCTAAACAAAGGGCTGTGTTTTGCAGTTCTGGACTCGCGATTAGTCAATGGCCCTGAATCTGCAGTCGGCATGATGGTGTTGTTGGATTTTTTTTCTGCCCCAAAGCAGATGGAGACGAGCGTATACTGGTTCCAAGCGACCTTTATTCAAGCACGTGCAGGGAAAGGCCCTCTCAGTCTGAGCTGAGACGGAAGTCTAATTTTTACATTCAAGCAGTTGGCTTATATACAATCTTCCTTCACAACTTCGGGACGTAGCCAATTAATTGTCCAAGTCACGTATAATTAATCACATCTCCACAAAGCACATCTTGTTTATCTCATTTGCTCTGTTTCCACATCTGCCATTGTTCTATGCTTTAGCTGTTATCCAATTTCGTACACTTAACCACATCTTCGTAAATCACATTGTTGGCCCATTGTTCAATGTATGGCCTCCTTGCCTTCTTTCACTCCCCCAATCATCGTTTAAGATGCTTTTTCCAACGTTCTTTGTTCTGCCCGACCTCCTTTATTACATCAGCCAGCTAGTCAGTTAATCCACGAATTTAACTTTTAACCCCTTCAGTCCACCCTTTTGGTGATAGCCCAAGATGGCCAATTAACTTCACCCGCCCGTGCTCCTCGCCCCATCACTGCTGGTCAGGCAGGTGGTTGGATTCGCTCGGGTGTGGCTACTTAAACTACCTCTAACATTCCCTGCTTCTCTACCAATCTATACTGTGTTATAACAATGGTTCAGTTACGGTGTCGTTTACATCGAGTACAGTACTCAAACAAGTATGATGACAATTAGCAACTGCACCACCACCAATACATGAGATGCAATTCTGATCCAGGGGTGTATGTCCACCCTAATACCCCAGTCCCAAAGTGTCTGCCACCATGAGGCATCTTCCAACTTGGCCTCCACATCCTTCCCCAGTTGTTTGACCTCTTGCTCAATTCGGTGATACTGCTTAATTATCGCCCTGGCCTCTTTCCTCTGTTCCAGTAGGTGTTCTGGTAGTTTTGGGATGTCCTTCCCCTCAGGGAGTACATATTCGAGCATGCTGTCCTTTAGGTCCTCAGTTGGACTCACCCGTTCCTCGCGGGGCGACCGTTGGTAGGTTATGGTTGCATGTCCGATCGTTATTGAGGCCCGGGGGCGGATGCAGAAACTTGAGCTGGACATTGGCTGTTACCATACTGGTATTGGGATTCACTGGTGGTCACACAGTATTCTCCTTTTCCCCGGTGTGCTGTTCGTATTGGCTCATGGCGGGCACTGGAAATTTCAAGGTTACAGTTTAGGGTGTTGAAGCCGCAACTGGCTCCTGGCCCCGTCCCCACGGGATGTGGGCAGACTACGTTACTCGCCCTTTCTCTGCATCCCTCTAGCGAGATCCCCGTCAAGAAGGAACCTTTCTGGGCTGCATAACTGGGTGCGTGGTGGTATCTGAGCCAATTGCCATCTCTTATGATCCCGACATTCTCTAGCTCATATAGGGGCTTGGATTCCCATTCCTGCAGACTGGGTACAGCTAATACCATTCCTATCAGCCCCAGGTGAGTGGTAACACAATGTTTAGTTGTCGGGTAGACCCTTAACCCAAAGAAAAATGGCGGCGCGCACGGACGCAGCGGCTTTGTCTCTCCCGAGACTGAGCATTTTCACCCTCTTTCTGAGTCTCTTCTGGACTCTGCTGATACGGGAATTGAGGGCAGACCTTCTGTACAGCCGGCAGACGCTCCTCGACATCGGGGCCGACTGCGTGCGGCTCACACTCGGCGCCATCGATCTGCCTCCCGACATCGCCCGACCTCCGGGACCAGCGTGGCGTCCTTCCCCAGCTGGAAGTCGGCGCAGACCGCGCAGAGAACGCAAGCAGAAGCGGGGTAAGAGGGCCGGAGTCCAAAATAGGCTGAAGTGGGCCCCACACAAACCCTCCCTCCGAAGTATTTTCCTGGCCAATGTCAGGTCACTAGAAAATAAAATGGATGAGATCAAACTTGATCTCTCCTCACAGAAAAGGACAAAGGAATGCTGCGCCATGATCTTCACAGAGACCTGGTTGAACAACGGCATCCCTGACACCACCATCCAACTAGAAGGACGCACGGTCTTCCGCGCCGACAGAACTGCAGACTCCGTTTAGAGCAAGGGAGGTGGTTTGTGCATTTACACTAACAATGCCTGGTGCACTAACACGGACATAATCGATAGATCCTGCTCGGCTGATTTGGAATTCCTCATGGTAAGGTGCAGACCCTTCTACCTGCCTCGGGAATTCACGGCTGTTATCATCACTGTGGTCTACATTTCATCACACGCTAATACCAAACTAGCACTGAAGGACCGCTACAGGGCCATCAACGAACAACAAACTGCGCACCCAGACGGAGCTTTTATCGTCGCGGGGGACTTCAATCACGTAAACCTAAAAACTGTACTACCGAAATTTCACCAGAATGTTTCCTGCCCCACAAGAGGGGAGAACACACTGGATCAAGTCTACACGAGCATTGTAGACGCTTATAAGGCCATTCCCTGTCCCCACCTTGGGAAGTCTGACCACCTCTCCCTGTTTCTAGCTCCGGCATACAAACCGCTCATCAAAAGAGTGAGAACATCAGTGAGATCAGTGAAAGTATGGCCAGAGGGGGCAGTCTCGGAGCTTCAGGACTGCTTCGAATGCACTGATTGGGGCATGTTTGCCCATAATGACATCGAGGAATACGCATCCACAGTGCTATTCTACATTAACAGTTGCGTCGAGGTCGTCACGACTCATAAAAATATCAGGACATACCCCAACCAGAAACCCTGGATGAACGGAGAGGTCTGCTCGCTGTTGAAAGCACGCGACGCAGCATTTAAATCTGGCGACGCGGCGGCTTACAGTGCAGCTAGGACCAACCTAAAAAAGGGTATCAGGACTGCCAAAAGGAAACAGACACTGCGGATAGAGGATCATTTCCACAACAACTCGGACCCCCGGCGCATGTGGCAAGGCATCCAGTCCACCACTGACTACAAGAGCAAAAACACCAGCCCCCCGGTTAGCGATGCCTCCCTTCCAGAGGAGCTTAACAACTTCTACGCTCGCTTCGACAGGGACAACAGGGAGCCGGCTACCAAAGCCTTGCCACCCCCGGAAGACCAGGTGCTCACTCTGTCGACCTCCGACGTAAGGGGTGTTTTACGCGGAGTGAACACATGAAAGGCTGCTGGACCGGATAGCATCCTTGGACGGGTACTCAAGGAATGTGCTGATCAGCTGGCTGATGTCTTCACCGCCATCTTCAATCTGTCATTGGCCCAGGCAGTAGTCCCTACATGCTTCAAGACCGCTACCATTATTCCTGTGCCAAAACTAACGGCTGTGACGTGCCTGAACGACTATCGACATGTCGCACTCACACCCATCATAATGAAGTGTTTTGAGAGACTGGTCCTGGCTCACATCAAAGCCAGTGTTCCCGCCTCTCTTGACCAACACCAGTTTGCCTATCGTGCAAACAGATCAACGGAGGATGCAATCACAACTGCTCTACACTGAATCACTTAGATGGTAAAGAGACTTACATCAGAATGCTGTTCATAGACTACAGCTCAGCATTCAACACTATCGTCCCCAACAAGCTGGCCACCAAACTCCACACTCTTGGCCTGAACACTTCCCTCTGCAACTGGACCCTGGACTTCCTAACAAACAGACCCCAGTCTGTCAAATTAGGTAACCACACCTCCCCCCCCCGACCCTGAACACGGGGGCCCCACAAGGATGTGTGCTGAGCCCCCTCCTCTACTCCCTCTTCACCCACGACTGTGTGGCTGTTCATGGTTCCAACACCATCATCAAGTTTGCAGATGATACCACGGTAGTAGGCCAGATCACCAACAACGATGAGTCAGCCTACAGGGAGGAGGTCCAGCATCTCGTGAAGTGGTGCGACAACCTGGCCCTTAACTTCAAGAAAACCAAAGAAATCATTGTGGACTTCAGGAAGTCTAAAAGCGGAAGTCACACCCCCATCCACATCAATGGGGCTGTGGTGGAAAGGGTGGACAGCTTTAAGTTCCTCGGAGTCCACATCACGGAAGACCTCTCCTGGTCCCTCAATACCTCCTCTCTGGTGAAGAAGGCCCAGCAGCGCCTATATTTCCTAAGGAGGCTGAAGGGATGTAACCTGTCACCCCTGATCCTCTCTAACTTTTACCGCTGCACAATAGAGAGCATCCTGATGAACTATATCACAGTATGTTATGGCAGCTGTAGCTACTATGACCGGAAAGCCCTGCAGCGGGTAGTCAAAACTGCCCAACGCATTACCGGCACCCGGCTACCGACCATAGAGCACATATACCAGAAACACTGTTTACGGAGGTCACGGTCCATCATCAAAGACCCTACCCACCCCAGCCACAGTCTGTTCGCCCTGCCATCTGGGAGATGCTACAGATGCATTCGCACCCGTACGACCAGATTTAGGAACAGCTTCTTCCCCAGGGCTGTCATCCTACTGAACTCCACAAATAAACTCTAAAGCCGGCACATCTGCCAATGCACTTTATTATGGTTATGTTTATGTTAATGTATTACAAGCCAAATGTATGTTGAATGTTTAAATGTCTTAATCTAAATGTACAATCTCCGGAGCCGCAAGCCTACATTTCGTTGTACTGCACTTGTGCACTAACAATGACAATAAAGTTGATTGATTGATTGATAAGTCCTCGTAGGGTGCATGAAGAGCAATTGCCGCTCTCTGGCACCCACTCTTGCAGTGCACTATCTGTATGTCCGCCCATCCCCTGCCGGTCTCGGCAATGGTCTTTGCGAGTGACGCCTTTAAGGTTCTATTCATTGTATGCGATCTTATCTGAGGAGGCGCGTTGGGGGCGGGACTGCTGGTTTCCGGGTTCTACTCCCGCCCCCAGCGACGTCTGACGACCAGATGCTATTTTCCCTTGATTGGCATTGTTAAGCCCGCACTGCGGGCTTGCTGGTCGATTAAGGGAAAGCCAGTCTCAGATGACATCATTGCAAGACGCTTCATCTGCCAGTTTTCTTAAAGGAACAAGCCCCATAATTTTTTGACAGATGAATTGTCAGTGCTTTACAGCATTGAGATGCTGTCAAACACTGACAATCACTGTCCAAAGGTGAGCCCTTGCTCCCAGGCTCACCAATGACTCTCTCCTTAGGAGAAAACAGATGGCAGCTGCATGTGAGATTGCAGAAGCCATCTGTCAATTCTCCCGATCAGATGAGGCTTCACAGAAACAGCAAATCTTCTCACCTACAGATACATATAAACAGAATAAAAATATTTCTCACTATATTCTCTCATCTGTCATACTTACCTGTGCACCATTGCACCCATCACACTACCTCTACAGCTGTCATTTGCACACTTACACTGCAGCAGACCCACAGCTCGCCTCACTGACCCTGCCTGTTATCAGGCAGTTAATTGGCTCTAATCCCCTTCCTGCTGCTAGCAGATGGGTCCCTACGTGAGTCGGGGACCCTCCTCCTGGGAACATGGTTTGGAGGCGGGTTGGGAGCGGGGTTAGGACCCGCTCCTAATTTTTCCCATTTTCCCAGCAGTCCTGCCTCTAAACCCGCCTCCTCAGGGCTGGTAAAATTCAGCCCATGCTCTCTACCATTCCCGAACTCTGTAAGTGGTATGGTATGTGAAACCTCTGTTTTACTCCTAATAGGGCACATGTCTGCTTGATGACTTTACCAGTGAAGTGTGTCCCTGATCTGAGTCAATTTGCAATGGCACCCCCGACTCCAATCGTTCTGGGGGCCGGTACGACCTATTTTCTGCGGCTAATTTTATCATTTCCCTGAATTCTTCTTGGGCCAAGGGGGCGGTAGACTGTACTATCTCCTGTCTAGGTCCCTGGCCCTCTTTGCCCCCTCCTCTGGCCCAGCAATCTGCTCGGCTGTGACCTGTCTTACGGCAGTTACCACACCTCTGGTCCTTGTTCCCTTTCTGCATTTTACATTCGCGGGCCCTGTGTCCGGGTTTGCTGCAGTTGTAACAATTCCCAGAACAGGTCACCGCCGCTACCCTCCCGCCGTGTGCTTCCTTACCCTTTCTGCTTCTCGGATCTACCTCGGTGGCCCACTCCGTAACTTCCTCAAAGTCAGTTCCCACCGATATTCCTAATTTAAGGATCTCCTGGCGTTCTGCACTGAGTCCTTCCTTTAACATTTTTAGAAACACTGGATCGTCTCTGTCTGGGTTATCTGCTCCCGAGAAGTCGCAATACGTGGTGTATTTTCGCTCCGCGTACTCATGCGCCCTTTCGCCTTTATTCTGGGTTAGTCCCACCACCGCTGACCAGTTAGATCGGCCTTCCCTTAGTCCTCCCTTTAACAATCGCTTAAAACAGTTGTATCTTCCTAGCTTATTAAATCCCCGTGCATCCTTCCAATTTCCACTAAGGATTAAGTTGGGCATCCCTAGCCATGTTTGCTGGGGTACTTTGGACTTTACAAGGACGTGTATATCCTCCGGGCGAAGTGAGTGCACATCTATCATCTCCTCCACCTTATTCCAAAAGTCGGTGTTTGCATGGTTTGTTTTAGGGGTCGGGAGGTCCGTCGTCATCATCTGTTTCTCGGCTGGGGTGAACGGGACATATCGTACTGTAGTCTGAGCCTGCCCATTTCCCACTTGTCTAATCTCTGTTGTAATAGGGGCCATGGCCATTACGACCTTCGTCCCGGTTTCGGGCAGTGGCAGGGCCGATGGTCCCTCTGCGTCATATTTAGGTGGGGGCTCCAAACCCCCCTCATCGTCCTGTCTGTCGTAATCTGCGCCTTCCTTCTCTAATTCTCCCCAGTCAACGTCGTCATTATCGCCTGTCGCTCTAAACCTTGGTCCCGGTGCCCGCACCGCCCTGACCTTAACCTTTTCCTTTCTATATAACTTTGTACATGTTTACTGAGTCCTAAGTAGCTACTAATAATTATAAGTATTCCCTTCTCTTCCTTACCCTTACACTGGGCGCCCCCCCATTCGCTTTGGCTGTCCGGACTGTCGTTCGGACTCCAGCCTTTCTTTTTCATTTTCTCACTTAGTTTCTTAGTTTTTTCTGCTATAAATTTGGTTATGGACCCTTCCGGTCCCCAATCTTCCCCTCCTGTGGCAATTTTTTTTTATTACTCGGACCTTCCTGCTACAAGGCGGTTCTGGTTAACGGCGGCTCGTGGTTCTACTGCGCATGGATCACTCCAGTACGCGCTAGTCTCCTGTTCTGATTCCCTACGGTCTCACATCCAGGCTTCTGGGGTTCTGTACCTAACTGTGAGTGGTAATATAAGGTACTCGCCCGACCTGCGGTCCCATTATGGTTGGTTGTTCGACTGCGGCAAGTTGTTCTGGGATTTCTCTCTGCCCCAAAGCAGATGGAGACGAGCCTGTACTGGTTCCAAGTGATCTTTATTCAAGCACGTGCAGGGAGAGGCCCTCTGAGTCTGAGCTGAGATGGGAGTCTAATTTTTACATTCGAGCAGTTGGCTTATATACAATCTTACATCTTGTTTCCTTCACATCTTCGGGACTTGACCAATTAATTGTCCAAGCCACGTACACTTAATCACATCTCCACAAATCTCATCTTGTTTATCTCATTTGCCCTGTTTCCACATCTGCCATTGTCCTACGCTTTAGCTCTTATTCAATTTCGTACACTTAACCACATCTTCGCAAATCACATTCACAGAATCACAGAAACCCCACAATGCAGATAGAGGCCATTTCGGCCCATCGAGCCTGCACCGACACATATCCCACCCGATCCCCGTAACCCCTACACCAACACATATCCCACCCTATCCCCGTAACCCCACGTATTTAATCCCCCTAACACTAAGGGTCAATTTATCATAGCCAATCAACCTAACCCGCACATCTTTGGACTGTGGGAGGAAACCGGAGCACCCGGAGGAAACCCACGCAAACACGGGGAGAATGTGCAAACTCCACACAGACAGTCACCCGAGGCCGGATTCGAACCCGGGTCCCTGGCGCTGTGAGGCAACAGTGCTAACCACTATACCACCGTGCGGGTTTGGGTGCGGAAAGGGGTCGGGACCCCTGATTTCGGGATTTGAACTTCCCACATTGTCGGCCCATTGTTCAACATATGGCCTCCTTGCCTTCTTGCACTCCACCAATCATCATGTAATATGCTTTTTCCAATTTTCTTTGTTCTGCCCGACCTGTCCTTTATTACATCAGCCAGCGAGTCAGTTAAGCTACTAATCTAACTTGTAACCCCTTCAATGGTGTACTCTAAGGGCAGGAATTTAACTCAGGAGTCGGGTTGGAGGTGATACTACAATTTTTTGGGTTGTACTGTAGTACCGCCTCCATCGAGATGCGGCCAATCCACGCAATTTTAACTTGATTGACTTTGTTGAGCCCGCCCAGCGGGCTCAGCAGGCCAATTAAGGGCCACCCGGCAACAGGTGACATCACAGACTAAAATTTCATCTGTCAAGAGCTTTTGACAGATGAAATATCAGTGTTTCACTGCTGTTTGAAGCTGTCAAACACTGACAGTCTTACTTCTAACCTGAGTCCTTCTCCACAGACTCAGTTAGAAATTTCTCCTGCACAGTAAGCTGAAGGCTGTCACTTTTGACAGTTTGCAGCCATTCTGCTTTCTGTGTCGGTGAGATGAGGGACTCCCGGAACCTAATGGAAGGAAGGTTGAAAAGGTAAGAAAAGGTATGTAAAACTTATTTAAACACTTTAGACACACCAAACACACTTACCTTTGCATTCATGCACACATCACTCACCGACATCTCGACCCCTCCAAGTCCTTCAACCCGATGGCCCGCCTCCTCTAAATTGGCGTGGTTTGGAGCCATTGGGAATCCCACACTTCAACATCATAAATAGGGATTAGGCTAAAAACTGCCTGAAAATTGCCTGTTAGCAGGCAGTTAATTGGCACTAATCCCTTCCCGCCTCGGGTAGGCGAGTCCCAGTGCGGGGCGGGTACCTGCCTCCTTTGAAACTGGCATGGAGGCGGGCTTGGGTGCGGAAAGGGACCGGGACCCCTGATTTCGGGATTTGAACCTCCCACATGCCTCCAATCCCGACTCCATGGCACAATGAAAATCCTGCCCTAAGAGTGCGTCGTCATACCGGCTTAGAAAATGACTGCAAGTTCTGGATTTCTGCATATGCTAAAAACAGAAGTTTTGATCTGTAAAGATCCAACTGTGCGTCGACTTCACGGCACATTTCACCTACCCATTCAAATCAACATACGGGCGAAAAGTTGGGCTAATTGCTCACCTGCGTATTAATTACCCTGAATTTTTTTCGTCTGGTGCAAAGAGGCGCAGGAGCCTGTTGCACAGCGTCAGGAGAGGGGGGTGGGGGTATTTGAGAAAATTGCATTAGTTTATGCTACAGCCCATAACAATGAGGCATTGGTTTATGTCTGAGTGGAAAGAAACTTTGAAAGAAACTTTCATTTGTTTGAGCTTGAAAACAAGGATTTTTGTGTCACCGTCTTTGCTGCCTAAAAGATTTTTGTAGTTTTAGTTTAATTCCCAACTTCTATATTGATAGGATTTAATTCACTTTCATGATGTCCTCTTGTTATCAGACATTTAGGCCCCGATTTTGTGCCAGCCGTCGGGCGGCTTTCCAGGCAGCCGGGGGCCGAAAATCGCCGAAAAAGCGGGTCGCGACCCCCCCCCCGCCTGATTCCCCGCCCCGTCCGACTTTTGGACTGCCGTTTCTCCGCGACACGCTTCAGTCCTGCTCGCCGCTGGCGGGACTAGCCTTCGGAACACAAATCACCAATTATTACCTTGTTTAAGTAGATTTTGAGGGGCCGTTGCGATTTTGCGGCTTTCCCCATGTGAAACACGCCTGCGGGGAACCCCGCTGATGAGACCTGGCGTGAAAACAGCTGGCTTGCTTGCTTACAGCTGCAGGTCAATGAGGATTGAACAGGTTTAAACAGGCAGCATTTGCAGGCTGCAGGACCTTGTTGATGAAGGCTTGGGGGAACTTTTTGAAGGCTTAGGCACAGCTGTAGAAAGTTGGAGCCTCACACACTTCTCCAGTGTGAGCTCCTGGGAAGCCCCTCTCACCACCCTAACTCAGCGCCTCCTCAACGGAGGCATCTGCCAAAAGCATGGGAGGCCTTTGGTACCTTCCCTTCCTGGCATTAGAGGATCTCCAACAGCAGAGGAGGCTGGAGCAACTCCAGCAACAGCATCACCAGCAGCACCAGCAGGAGCGGCAGGCTGCGGCTCACCCACCTGAGGCAGCACAGGCCAGAAGGGGTCAGCGCATGGAAGGCCGTCGGCGCAGGAGATACCCCCCAAACAGGGTGTACAGACACACGGTCAGCTACCTCAACATGACTGAGCAGCAGTGCCAGAGGCAGCTCCGACTTTCGCGAGGGGTTGTGACTGACATCTGCGCAATGCTGCGGCAAGACCTGGAGCCCAGAGCAACAGGTCCACACTACTTGCCAGTGGCCATCAAAGTCACCACCGTACTCAACTTTTATGCCTCAGGCTCCTTCCAGGGATCAGCAGCAGACATCAGCGGCATCTCCCAGGCTGCCGCATACGCATGCATCACGCAGGTAACCGATGCCCTCTTTGCCATCGCGCACAATAACATCCATTTCACCAGGGATCGCGCAAGTGTGAGGGCGCGAGCGCGTGGATTCGCTCAGCTGGCAGACTTTCCAAGGGTGCAGGGCATCATTGACTGCACACATGTGGCCCTTAGGGCAACCCCCCCGCAATCCAGGAGTTTTTGTCAACTGCAAGGGCTTCCACTCCCTTAACGTTCAGCTGGTGTGTGACCACAAGAAGGTGATTTTGCATGTTTGTGCCAGGTTCCCTGGCAGCTGCCATGACTCCTTCATACTGCGTCAGTCTACTGTGCCTCCGCTATTCAGTCTGCCAAACGAACTTCAGAGATGGCTACTTGGAGACAAGGGATATCCCCTGCGCTCTTTGCTAATGACGCCGTTGAGGAGACCAGCCAGCAAAGCTGAGGAGCGCTACAACTCCAGCCACATTACCACCAGATGCATTATCGAGCAAACCATCGGATTGCTGAAGATGCACTTCAGATGCCTCGATAGATCAGGTGGAGCCCTACAGTACTCATCAGCCAGGGTCTCCAAAATTGTTGTGGTATGTTGTGTGCTTCACAACATGGCACAGCATCGTGGCTTGCCGATTCCGCAGGACCAAGAGGCTCCTGACAGAGCCGCCTCGGATGCGGATGATGTTGAGGAGGAGGAGGAGGACAGAAACGAGCATCCTGCAGAGGCCCGCCAACCAGCGGCACCAGTACGTGAGTATATTGCTGGGCGGAATGCAAGGAACGCACTCATCCTGGGCAGATTTGCGTAGCCTGGTACATCAAACACTGCAGCCTCACTGCTTCTGAACTGACCATGGACAGTGGCCCATGCCTGCACTTTCCAACAACTTTGACCAGCTTGCAGTCATCTGCAAGTTATCCTAAGGCCTCTATGTGACATCCCCATTCGCCAAATGGCAGATGCCATAACTGCTGCAGCTGGCACCAGATTTTTTATGTACAGGAAAATGATGGCATTAAAACTATTTACAAGACTGGATGGTGGAATAGTTATGTGAATGTGAGCATAGAGAGAGACGGAATGGGTAAGGGTGCATGGATGTTACTGTGAAGTGGGATGTGGAAGAAGAGATTGCTGAAGCTGAGTACTGTTGGGGAAAGGCAATGGGGATCAGGTTGAGGGTGATGGAAACTTCATACTTGCTTTCCCTGTGCGGTGAAGGTCATGGAAGCGCTTTCTGCATTGCAGCAAGGTGCGACGGGTGACACTCAGAGAGTTTACCTCTGCTGCCACCTCAATCAAGGCAGCCGTGGACTCTTTGGGAGGCCTCTTCCTCCCTGAGCAAGGGTAGAGGACCTCCCTGTGGGCCCTTACCCCATCCACCAAGGTCTGCAATGACGTCTCGTTGAATTTGGCCGCAGCTCGGCCTCTGCCGCTGGCAGCAGCTGGTGCAGGCTCCTCTGCCATTGTGCAAGAGTGGTTGAGAAGCCTGCGGAGGTGGAGAAGCTTGCTGGACACTTTGAAAGCACCACGAATGATGGCATCATACTGTGGGGCTTTCTGACATGAATTGGACAATTAGCAAGGCTGCCCACATGCTGGGAATTAATTGGCCACTTGAGGGAAAATTGCGTGGGGCTGGCTGACACGTTTATTTGTGTGTCAGAAACCCCACATTCGGGGAAACCCGACCATTTCCCACACAAGCCAAAAATCGGGCCTTTAAACTCCCGATTTTAGATTGTGTCAATTAATCAAAAGTTGGTTAGTCTAATAGAGAAGAAACAAATTTGCTCGGAGTATAAGACTGTAATTATAGGTTTGTGCATTATAACCTTGGTTTAGGTATTAAGTACTATGACAATGATCGTAATTTATTGATAAAATAGCATTTCTGGCTGCCAAATTATTAAAATGAGTTGTGGGCAATTCAGCAATTTCCTCTGATTCCTGATTGGCTAAGAGCCAGGAAGTGAAAGGAGCCTCGTCCCATTTGATCCCAGGTTCACATAAGCACAAAGGTGCACCCCTGGGATCCATGGGCCTCCATGCTGTGCACAACTCTGCATCATTTGCAAGGACATTTTTGAAGTGGGGTTCAGCCACAAAAGAGCCTCCAATGCCTGGTCACTGAACTGCTGTGCTCTCTCCCTGGGCCTCTGAGCAGCCACGAGATTCCTGGTTGAAGAATTGCACCATCTTGCAGGCCCAGGTCACAAGCGTCAATGATCAGGGTGAGGCTGTGCAGCATGATTGAACCTCCCCTTTGAGAACTGGAATGTGCCAGTCTGCCTGAGTACAAGGTAATTGACAGCACCTGAGCTTGAGTAGCGCTCTGAGGTAGCGAACCATTCCCCAATGTTAGTGCTTTAATAGACGTGTGTAGCCCTTGATTTTGTGCACCAATCACCTCCAGGGGAGCTGGAGACGATTTTCATACTCGCCGGCGCTAATTTGTGCCTCAGACTTACGTAGTTTGCTTTGTTTAGATTTAAGACCCTTGTTTCGGATTTAACTAAGTCTCTTTCAAACTTAATATTAAATTCTATTATATTAAGGTCACTCTTCCCTAAATTTAGTAAGGTTTTATAATGATGATTTTAAGTTTTAAAGAGAAACAACATGAATTATATTGCTGCTGAATGTAAAAAGGAATCTGACATGATAAAGTCCATCAAGTTCTGTTAAAAACATGTGATTTGTTTGACAATGTAAGGCCAAATGTCACTCAAACTGAGCAAGGAGTAATTGGACTTTTTTCTCCAGATATCGATGAATGCGCAACCAACACATCAACCTGTCAACAAATCTGTAACAATACAATTGGAAACTACACCTGCAGTTGCCGTCCTGGCTTCAGCATCAACATGAACAACACTTCTCTTTGTGATGGTAGGAAATCTTCAAATATACAGATTCTCTGCAATTGATGATTTGAAAATTATTCTCCAACTACCAGTTCTCATTGCCCTGCGCATTCTTGATGGTTTCAAGCAATATCTTTTGTTCTCCTTAATTACTAAGCAATCAGAGATTCACTACAATTTTCTGTGTCCCTATGCAATAGGGATATATTGTTTACAGAATATGTTAAAAATATTGGAGTAAATCAGTGAGTTACAATGGGTTTTCATGTACCTTTCACAGTTTCTAATCAATGGTCTGTGTTATGCTGTTCTGGACTCGCCATTACTCAATGGCCCTGAATCTGCGGTCGGTATGATGGTGTACTCAAAGAGTGCGTCGTCATACCAGCATTGAAAATAACTGCATGTTCGTGATTTCACCATGTGCCAAATTCCTAAGTTGTGATCTGTCAAGTTCTGACTGCACGTCGACATCACTACACGTTTCACCTACCCATTCAAATGAATGTGCTGGCGATAAGTTGGGCTAATTGCCCACCTACTGCGCATTAATTACCCTGAAAATGTTTTCGTCTGGTGGAAAGAGGAGCAGGAGCCTGTTGTAAAGCGTAAGGGGAGTGGGGTGGGGGGGAGTTGAGAAATTGCATTACATTATTCTACAGCCCATTACAATGAGGTACTGGTTTGTGTAAGGACATAAGAACATAAGAAATAGGCACAGGAATAGGCCAGTTGTCCCCTTGAGTCTGCTCCACCATTCAATAAGATCATGGCTGATCTTGGGCTCAAAACCACTTCCCTGCCACCTCCCCATAACCCTTCACTCCCTTATCTTGCAACAATCTGTCTATCTCCACCTTAAATGTATTTAATGACCCAGCCTCCACAGCTCTCTGTGGCAGAGAATTCCACAGATTTACGACCCTCTGAGAGAAGAAATTCCTCCTCATCTCAGTTCTAAAAGGGCGACCCTTTATTCTGAAACTATGCCCCGAGTTATAGATTTACCCATGAGGGGAAACATCCTCTCTGCATCTACCTTGTTGTGCCCCCTCAGTATCTTATATGTTTCATTAAGATCACCTCTCATTCTTCTAAATTCCAATGAGTATCGGCCCAACCTGCTCAACCTTTCCTCATAAGTCAACCCCCTCATCTCTGGAATTAACCTAGTGAATCGTCTCTGAACTGCCTCCAATGGAAGTATATCCTTCCTTAAATAAGGAGACCAAAACTGTACGCAGTACTCAAGGTGTGGTCTCACCAATACCCTGTACAGTTGTAGCAGGACTTCCCTGCTTTTACACTCCAACCCCCTTGAAATAAAGGCAAACATTCCATTTGCCTTTTTAATTATTTGCTGTACCTGCATGCTAACGTGTTGTGTTCCATGCATATGGACCCCCAGGTCCTTCTGAACTGTAGCATTTTGTAATCTCTCTCCATTCAAATAATAATTAACTTTTTTATTTTTCCTGCCAAAGTGGATAACCTCGTAAATTTCCACATTATGCTCCATCTGCCAAATATTTGCCCACTCACTTAGCCTGTCTATATCGCTTTGCATTTTCTTTGAGTCCTCTGCACAACTTGCTTTTCCACCCATCTTTGTATCATCCACAAACTTGGCTACATTACACTCGGTCCCTTCATCCAAGTCATTAATGTAGATTGTAAATAGTTGAGGCCCCAGCACCGATCCCTGTAGCACCCCACTAGTTACTGTTTGCCAACCGGAAAATTACCTATTTATCCCGACCCTGCTTTCTGTTAGTTTGCCAATTCTCTAATCATCATGCTAATATATTACCCCCAACTCCGTGAGCTCTTATCTAAATGCAATAACCTTTTATGTGGCACCTTATCGAATGCCTTCTGGAAATCCAAATACACCACATCCACTGGCTCACCTTTGTCCACCCTGCTCGTTACATCCTCAAAGAACTCCAGCAAATTTGTTAAACCTGATTTCCCTTTCATAAAACCATGCTGACTCTGCTTGACTGCATTATGATTTTCCAAATGCCCTGCTACTGCTTCCTTAATGAAGGACTCCAGCATTTTCCAAACAACAGATGTTAGGCTAACTGGTCTATAGTTTCCTTTTTTTCTGTCTCCCTTTTTTCTAATATGGGGTGTTACATTTGCGGTTTTCCAATTCGCTGGGACCTCTCCAGAGTCCAGGGAATTTTGGTATATTGCATCCAATACCTCTGCAGCCACTTTTTTAAGACCCTGGGATGCTGGCCATCTGGTCAAGGGGACTTGTCGTCTTTTAGTCCCATTATTTTACCAAGTACCATTTTCTTAGTGATAATGATTGTCTTTAGTTCCTCCCTCGCTGTGGCCCCTTGATTATCCATTATTGGGATGTTGTTAGTGTCTTCTACTGTGAAGACAGATACAAAATATTATTTCAGAGTATCTGCCATTTCCCCGTTCCCCATTATTAATTCCCCAGTCTCATCCTCTAAGGGACTAACGTTTACTTGAGCTACTCTCTTCCCTTTTATATACCTATAGAAGCTCTTACTATCTGCTTTAATATTTCCTTCCAGTTTACTCTCATAATTCATCTTCTCTCTCTTTATTATTTTTTTCATCAGCCTTTACTGGTTTTTAAAAATTTCCCAATCCTCTGGTCTCCCACCAATCTTGGCAACATTGCATGCCTTCGTTTTCAATTTGATGCCATCCTTTACTTGCTTAGTGAGCCACGGATGGCGTTCCTTTCTCTTATAATCTTTCTTTCTCACTGGAATATATTTTTGTTGAGAGTTATGAAATATCTCCTTAAATGTCCGCCACTGCATTTCAACTGTCTTACCCTTTAATTTATTTTTCCAGTCCACTTTTATGTCTGAGTGGAAAGAAACGTTGAAAGAAACTTTCATTCGAATGAACTTGAAAACAAGGACTTTTTGTGTCACCGTCTTTGCTGCCTAAAAGACTTTTGTAGTTTCGGTTTCATTCCCAACTTCTATATTGATAGGATTTAATTCACTTTCATGATTTCCTCATGTTATCAGACATTTTGGCCTAGAAATTCGGTTGTTTGCGCCAGCGGTTAGTGCCTAAAGATACTGAGAATTGGGGCGTTAACCTAATGTTGGGGCGGGCGCAATGAAGATAGCGACAACTCTCATATTGACTATACATTTAACGCCTGCGCTAAGTGTTTGCGCGTGCCCGCGAGTGCAAGCACATAATGACGTCATTTCATTGTGCAACGCCTTTTAGGGGCGCCTGAGCGGATATTGGGTGGCGCCCGGAGCCTTAACGCCTAGCGCTATTAGTGACAGTTCGAAGGAGCGTTAGCAGGCCCTTCTCGGAGTTGGGGGGCGCTATTTAAAGGGGACAGCTCTAGTATAGAAGCTTCAGCCACTTGGCCTGTTCATTGCGATCGTTGGTGGAGAGAGTTGGGGAGCTACTGTGGAGCAGAGTTTTTGGAATTTAGCATTAGAGTACTTGGGACCCTCAAACCTGTCCGGAGCAGTTGGAGCAGTAGACCTAACAGCCTTTTGACCAACTGGCATCGGAATGGGAGATGCTTTGGAGGGCAATGGGCTCATGGCCGAACACTATGAAGGGGCAGAAAGACGGTGGGAGAAAGGGCCGGGATTGGCCAGAAGGAGGAGGGGCAATGGAGGTTGCCCAATCCGAGGGTATGCTGCGAGGGTCTTTAGGGGTCATACCTTGACATGTCGGAGGAGCAGTGTGTGCGAAGGCTCCGAATCGGGATGGACGTTGTTACTGAGCTGTGCCACCTGCTTACTGAGGATCTGCAGCCGCATCTACGGTGCATGACCTCTCTGCTGGTGGCCGCTAAACTGACTGTTGGCCTCAATTTTTATGGCAACGGATCCTTTCAGTGAGCCATTGGGGACATCGCGAATATCTCTCAGGTTGCAGTCCACTGCTGCATCCGGCAAGTTACAGCTGCCCTTTATAGGCGAAGGTGTCAAATCATCACCTTCCCTCTGACCCTGGAGAAGCAGGCGGAGGAGGAGGAGCATGCGGACGAGGAGGAGGAGGAGGAAGATGGAAGGGCTCCTGAAAGTGGAAGGGCCATCCGTCACTGGCTCATGAGGACTCGTATCGAGGCCCCTCTGGCCGAATGATGAGTGTCTTAACTGCTGCGCACTTTGGATTTTTGAAAGCATCTGAAGGCCAGCATCACTGTAATTATTCACGTACACCATAGCACATTTAAACTTCTCTTTATTGTCACAAAAGTCTTTCATTACAGTAAAACAACGTCATGTCAACAGAAACCATAACTAACAAAATAACAGTAAACTCTTCGGCAAAGCCACCAAACTAAACAAACTATTTCCAACAATTCCAACAGGTGAGGGTCTCCTTGATTTTGGCCAAAGAAACGTCTCAGTACCTCCCTCTACTGCTGGCCCCTTGATGGAGAACGACTTCTCTTTCGCGCTCGGCCCCTTCCCTCCCTGCTGCTCCTACGTAATTGAACCCCAGTGGCGGGGTGAAGGCTGGGGGACGCCTGCTGACTGTCTGGAAGTGCAGAAGCCCCTGAGGGACGGCCTGGCCGACCTCTGGGCTTGGAGGGTGCGGATGCAGGATGCTTGATCTGAGCATGGCTGGAAGCAGTGTGCACTGCAGGTGGTGGCAGCTGCGCTGCAGACTTACCAGCGCTGGCATGTGGAATGGTCACCTGCCGAGAGAGGACACCTGCACCATTGTCGGACGACACACTGGCTCTCTGAGGGGACCAGCTTGGCTCATCTGCCACAATCGCATGCTCCACTGATTGCTGGCCTTGTATGGGACTGGAAGGGCCCGGGGTGATCCTAGCTGATGCAGATAGGGTGGCTGCAGTGAGAGTTCGCATTGCCTCAATCTGGGTGTGGACGAGGCCGGCAAGTGACTGCGTGACAGCAGTGAGGACCTGTGAGCCAGGTGCCAGTGCTTCGGAGAAGCCCTGGACAGTTCTTTCCATTGCTTCGGACAAGGCCGGTGCTGACCACTCCACTGCCTCGGACAAGCCCTGGACAGACCTTTCCAGGGATTGTCCGAAGCCCTGAACAGTCCTTTCCATAGCGGCCTCGAAGCCCTGGACAGTCCTCTCCATTGTTGGTCCAAAGCACTCGACAGACCTCTCCATTGTTGCCCCGAAGCCCTGGACAGTCCTCTCCATTGTTGGTCCAAAGCCCTCGACAGACCTCTCCATTGTTGCCCCGAAGCCCTGGAGAGTCCTGTCCATTGTTGCCCTGACGCCCTGGAGAGTCCTGTCCATTGTTGCCCCGAAGCCCTGGAGAGTCCTCTCCATTGTTGCCCCAAAGTCCAACACACTCTTTGCCAGTGTTTCTATTGACTGAGGCATCCTCCCCACTGCAGCCATCAGCTCAGTGTGCCTGAGCCGGGCCTGGGTGCTCATTTCAGCCAGGTGACGCACCTCCTCTGCACTCTGTGCAGCAGTCATCACTACCTGCCTTGCCCTCCGGGGAGACGGTAACCGAACTTGCCTACCCCGCTTGCGTTGCTGCATGCCGCTTGGTCCGGCAACTGCCTGATCCTCAGAGCCCCCTCCCCTCCAGGGAACTACTATCCCCAGTCTGTACATGTGTATGCTCCTCTGAGATTGGAGCGGATGGTCCGGCTTCCTCCTGATCCTCACCTCCGGAGGCACTGGCACTGGCAGCTTCAGGGCGTGGAGCCCCAGTTGGTGATGCATCATCTGAAAGCAGGGAGGTGGAAGAGTGGCTTTAGCAAAAGGACAGGTTGGCGGAAAGGCATGGCAGATTGCGGCACACTGAGGAAGCATGCTGGCGGGGGGACCAAGTGGAAGGAGACAGCTGCAAAGGGTGAGAGCCTTACCCTCGCTGTCGAACATGGGGTCGGCAGCTGCAGTGGTAACAGGACCAGACAGACGTCCTCCAAGAATCTGGTGCACTCTCTCCTCGAGATCCGTGAGAGTGACCACTTGTGGAGGTCCGCCACCGGTTCGACGCTGCTCCTTTCGCATCGTCGCCAGCTTGGACTGCAGGGGAAAGAAGGGGAAGTTCTGTAACATGATGCCTTGAGAGATCATCTCATGCCCCCCATGGTGCAAGAGCCCTTACATGATGCCTTGAGAGATCATCTCATGCTCCCCATGGTGCAAGAGCCCTTACATGATGCCTTGAGAGATCATCTCATGCCCCCCATGGTGCAAGGGCCCTTACATGTGGCCTTGAGTGAAATGTCCATGTGTGTGCCCAGAAAGGGCCATGGGTGCTTGCTGACAGATGGCCATTGGGCCATCATGGCAACAGGGTCCTCGAAGTAAGGTGCAGATGGAGGGAATCAGAAGTTTGCACAACCAACACTCACCCTAACGACCCGAGTGAGGTCGTTGAATTTCTTCCTGCACTGAACAGGGGTCCTGGTCGCCAAGCTGTTGGAGTTGACCCTCTGAGAAACCTCCCTCCAAGATCGCCAGTAAGCCTTTTGATTCGGCCTCTTGCCATTGTCAGGATACAGAACATCTCGACGGCGCTCAACTGCAGACACCAAGTGGTCCAGAGCCTCAGTGCTGAAGCGCTCTGCTCTCTGTCGCACCTTCTCCATCCTCACCAAGTTTGTTGCGCCAGAGAAGGGCGAGCGCCGATTCTGAGGCCTACAGGGCATTGAGTGTGGCAGCTCAGGCTGACTGACCCACCCCTTTAAGAGCCGGCCGGCGCCTGGGAGTCTCGTGGTTTCCGGTAATTGAGATCACCTGCGCTGCGCTCGTCCGCGCCGATATTGGGTAGCGCCTGAACTTTTGCGCCTTAGGAGCCCCGTGCAACATCTGAGTTAGCGCCTCAATCCCCTTTGGGGTCGATGCAACCCAATATCTCGCCAGGCAGCGATAAGTTTCGTCCAGCTATAAACTTTGCGCAGCGCCAGTTCTAACGCCTCAAGCGGGGCTATACCCAATTTCTAGGCCCTAAACTCTCGATTTTAGATTGTGTCAATTAATCAAATCTTACTTAGTCTAATAGAGGAGAAACAAATTTGATAGGACAAAAGAGTGTAATTATAGATTTGTGTATTATAATCTTGGTTTGGGTATTAAATACTATTACAATGATCGTACTTTATTAATAAAAGAGCATTTCTGGCTGCTAAATTATTCAAATGAGTTGTGGGTAAATCAGCAATCTCCTCTGTTTCCTGATTGGCTAAGAGCCAGGAAGTGAAAGGAGCCCCGCCCCACGTGATCCCAGGTTCACATACGCACAATGGTGCTCCCCTGGGATCCGTGGGCCTCTATGCTGCGCACAACTCTGCAGTGTTTGCAAGGAAGTTTTTGAAGGAGGGTTTGCACGAGGTAAGTGCGGATTTCATTCGGATGTCGGCGGCGTCCTCATTAGCTACGCCGCTGATCGCGAATTCAGAGCCAATGTTCCAGTCATTTATAATCAATGGGGGCGGGAACATTATTGTTTGGTGAGGGCAGGTGACGAAAGTCACACCCAATAGTATCCATACATTTAGTAAGGTTTTATAAGGCTGAATTTATATTTTAACGATAAAGATCACCAATGATATTGCTGCTTAATGTAATGAGGAATATGACATTATACAGTGCATCATTGTGTGATGAAAACATGTGATTTAGTTTGACAGTGTACGGCCAAATGTCACTCAAGCTGAGCAGGGAGTAATTGGACATTTTTCTCCAGATTTCGACGAATGCGCAACCAACACATCAACCTGTCAACAAATCTGCAACAATACAATTGGAAACTACACCTGCAGTTGCCGTCCTGGCTTCAGCATCAACATGAACAACAGTTCTCTTTGTGATGGTAGGAAATCTTCAAATATACAGATTCTCTGCAACAGATGATTTGAAAATTACCCTCCAACTACCAGTTCTCATTGCCCTGCACGTTCTAGATGTTTTCAAGCAAAATCTTTTTTTCTCCTTAATTACTAAGCAACCAGAGATTCACTACAATTTTCTGTGTCCCTACCCAATAGGGATATATTGATTGCAGAATATGATAAAAGTATTGTAGTAAATCGGTGAGTTACCATGAAATTTCACGTACCTTTCAGAGTTTCTAACCAATGGGCTCTGTTATGCCGTTCTGGACTCGCCATTTCACAATGGCCTTGAGTCTATGGTCGGTATGATGGTGTACTCTAAGAGTGCATCGTCATATTGCGTTTGAAAATGACTGCAAGTTCGTGATTTCCGCATGTGTTAAATTCCGAAGTTACGACCCGTAAGGGGAGGGGGTGGCGACATGTTTAGAAAATTGCATTATTTTATGCTACAGCCCATAACAATGAGGCACTGGTTCGTGTTTGAGTGGAAAGAAATGTTGAAACAAACTTTAATTTGTTTGAGCTTGAAAACAAGGACTTTTTGTGGCACCGTCTTTGCTGCCTAAATTCCGAAGTTACGATCTGTCAAGTTCCGACCTCACGTCAGCATCGCTGCACGTTTCCCCTACCCATTCAAATCAATGTACTCACAAAAAGTTGGGCTACTTGCCCACCTACTGCGTGTTAAATACCCTGAAAATATTTTTGTCTGGTGCAAACAGGCGCAGGAGCCTGTTGCACAGCGTCAGGGGAGGATGCTGGGGGGCGGGTGTTGTGAAATTTGCATTAGTTTATGCTACATCCCAAAACAATGAGACATCGGTTCATGTCTGAGTTGAAACAAACTTTGAAAGACACTTTAATTTGTTTGAGTTTGAAACAAGGCCTTTTTGTGTCATCGTCTTTGCTACCTGAAAGACTTTTGTAGTTTTGGTTTGATTCCCAAGTTCTATATTGATGGGACTTAATTCACTTTCAGGATTTCCTCATGTTACCAGACATTTAAACTCTCGGGCTGGATTTTCCTCACCGAGACGAGTTGGGGGCGGGACTGCTGCCTTTCGGGTTCTAATCCAACCTCCAGCGACGTCCGACGCACCGACTCTATTATCCCTTGATTGACCTTGTTAAGCCCACCCTGCGGGCTTGCTGGCCAATTAAAGGAAAGCCGGTGTCAGGTGACGTCAGACGCTTCATCTGCCTGTTTTCTTAAAGGCACATGAACTATCTATGTTTGACAGGTGATTCGACAGTGTTTGACAGCATTGAGGTGCTGTCATACACTGACAATCACTGTACAAAGGTGAGCCCTTGTACCCTGGCTCTCCAGTGACTGTCTCCTTCGGATGAGACAGATTGCAGCAGCAGATAAGGGCACAGAAGCGATCTGTCACTTCTCCCATTGAGGTGAGGCCACACAAACACTTCGGGCTGGATTTTGTCAATGGAGACATGATGGAGGCTGAATCCCACTTTTTGCGTTGTAGCCTCCATCGACTTGTGGCCAACCCACACTATTTTCCTTTGATTGACCTTGTTAAGCCCGCCCAGCAGGCTCAGCAGGCCAATTAAGGGACACCTGGTTACTGGTGACGTCAGTGATTGACAGTTCCTCTGTCAAGAGCTTTTGACAGATCAAGAACCAGCATTTGACAGCTCTGTGAAGCTGTCAAACACTGAGAATCTGTCTTCTAACTTGAGTCCTTCTACTCAAACTCAGTTAGAGATCTCTCCAGACCAGAAAGCTGAGGCTGCAGCTTTTGACGGTTCAGCGGCCATTCTGCTTTCTGTGCCGGTGAACCGAGGGACTCCCGAGAACTGAAGGAAGGAAGCCTGCAGGAGAAAGTAAAGGTAAGTAAAACTTATTAAAACACTTTACAGTTACCTCACACACTTACCTCTGCACACATGCACCCATCACTCACCTGCACAACTGACATCTCGACCCCTCCAGCCCCTTCAGACCGACGGTCCGCCTCACTAACTCTCTCCCTCCCCCTCCCACTCACTCCCCCTCCCACCCCCTCCCACTCTCTCTCCCTCCCTCCCACTCTCTCTCCCTCCCCCTCCCTCCCACTCTCTCTCCTCCCCCTCCCTCCCTCTCCCTCCCCCTCCCTCCCACTCTCTCTCCCTCCCCCTCCCACCCACTCCCTCTCCCTCCCCCTCCCTCCCACTCTCTCTCCCTCCCACTCCCTCCCGCTCTCTCTCCCTCCCCCTCCCTCCAACTCTCTCTCACTCCCCCTCCCTCCCACTCTCTCTCCCTCCCCCTCCCAATCTCTCTCCCTCCCCCTCCTCCCACTCTCTCTCCCTCCCCCTCCCTCCCAATCTCTCTCCCTCCCCCTCCCTCCCACTCTCTCTCCCTCCCCCTCCCTCCCGCTCTCTCTCCCCCTCCCTTCCACTCTCTCTCCCCCTCCCTCCCACTCTCTCTCCCCTCCCTCCCACTCTCTCTCCCCTCCCTCCCACTCTCTCTCCCTCCCCCTCCCTCCCACTCTCTCTCCCTCCCCCTCCCTCCCACTCTCTCTCCCTCCCCCTCCCTCCCACTCTCTCCCCCTCCCCCTCCCCCTCCCTCCCCCTCCCCCTCCCTCCCACTCTCTCCCCCTCCCCCTCCCTCCCCCTCCCCCTCCCACCCACTCTCTCCCCCTCCCTCCCCCTCCCCCCCTCCCACTCTCTCCCCCTCCCCCTCCCTCCCACTCTCTCCCCCTCCCCCTCTCTCCCCCTCTCTCTCCCTCCCCCTCTCTCCCACTCTCTCTCCCTCCCCCTCTCCCTCCCCCTCTCCCTCCCCCTCTCTCTCCCTCCCCACTCTCTCTCCCTCTCTCCCTCCCCACTCTCATCTCCCTCCCTCCTCTCCCTCCTTCCCTCCCTCCCTCCTCTCCTCTCCTCTCCCCTCCCTCCCTCCTCTCTCTCCCTCCCTCCCTCCTCTCCCTCCCTCCTCTCCCTCCCTCCCTCCCTCCCTCCTCTCCCTCCCTCCTCTCCCTCCTCTCCCTCCCTCCTCTCCCTCCTCTCCCTCCCTCCTCTCCCACCCTCCCTCCCTCCCTCCCTCCCCTCCCTCCCTCCCTCCCCTCCCTCCTCTCCCTCCCTCCCTCCCTCCTCTCCCTCCCTCCTCTCCCCTCCTCCTCTCCCCTCCTCCTCTCCCCTCCTCTCCCTCCCTCCTCTGTCCTCCCCCTCCCTCCCCCTCTTCTCTCCCTCTCTCCCCTCTCCTCTCCCTCCCTCCCCCTCTCCCCTCCCTCCCCCCTCTCCTCTCCCTCTCCCTCCCCCTGTCTCTCCCTGATTTCCTCTCTCTCCCTCCCCCTCTCTCTCTCCCTCCCTCCCTCCACCTCCCTCTCTCCCTCCCTCCCTCCCCTTCTCTCTCTCCCTTTCCTCCGAGCCCGGACGCGGTGAGCCGAAGCCCCCGTGTGCAGATCAGCGCCTCAGGGCTGGCCGGTGCGCGGCCGAACGCGTGAGGCCCGGCCCGACTCTCAGGTCCCGCTCCGGGCCGCCGCCGACGTTCACGCGCTCGCTGTCTCCTGCCCCGCCAGCCTTTACCAAGATGGTGGCGATGGCTACGCTCGGCTCAGTCCCGCCGCGCCAGCCTTACCAAGATGGCGGCGATCGCGGGCCGCTGGTTTGGAATCGGGCCCAGAGGGACGGGTGATGCCTAGCTCGGGTGTGGCTGGCGAGGAGAGGCCGAGGCTTCGAGGCCTGATGCCTACAGGCAGCTCATCCACTGCCGAGGGGGGTAAAGCCCGAGTTCCCTTTGCAAAAGGATTTTTTTTCTTTTAAAACCAACTTTTTTTTTGCTGGAAATCTATGTTTCTAAATAAACACACAGAACGTGGGAAAAATAGATCAATAGTTAGGAATCAAGATGGCGGCCACTCACCTCAGCTCAGAAGGATTAGGCCCGCCCACACACGCAATGAAACGCCCCCCGTGATGCACCGATTGGTCAACCATCAGGTCACTCGACTGTAGGATTGGTCAACCATCACGTCACTCAACGGTATCCCATGTAGGATGGCCCGCCCACACACACAATGAACCCCCCCCTCCCCCGTGATGCACCGATTGGTCAACCATCATGTCACTCAAAGCTATCCCCTGTACGATTGGTGAACCATCACGTCACTCAACGATATCCCCTGTACGATTGGTCAACCATCACGTCACTCAACGCTAATGAGCGGAATTTTGCTGTTTTTTGAAACTTTTTTTATACTGTCTGAACAATTTTTGTCTGCCCAAAAAGTAAATACACCTATTAGACTCCCCTAATAAGCTTTCTTTTGATATAACATATGTGTAGGTACGCTCTTTAACTTTTGATTGTATAGCCGGACAGACAGACAGACAAACAAACAGACAAACTCTTTTATATATATACTAGCTGGGGGAGCCCGGCTTTGCCAGGGCTGTTTTGGGGCGGGCGGTTTAAATCGAGTGCCAGGCTTTGGGGCCTCTCTGTGTCCCTCTGTGAATCTGCTGCCGGGCAACATTTTAAATCGAGTCCCAGGCTTTTGGGCCCTGTCTGTGTCCCTCTCTCAATCTGCTGGCAGGCAACATTTCTACCTTTTAATACCATGAAAGTGAAAGTGAAAGTACTTATAAAACGTTTTTGGTAAATCTTATGTTATTTTTAAAAGAGATACTAACTTTTTCAAAGCTGGATGATCAAAGTAGTTTGAGCTGGAAGCTGAAGTAATGGCAGTGAAACAATGGCTGCCACATCCCTGAGAGTGAAACAATGGCTGCCACATCCCTGAGATGAAAACGATTAGTCCCGCCCACACACACACACCGATTGGCCAACCATCAGGGGACTGTACTGTAGAATTGGTCAATCGTGATGGCACAGGATTGGTCGAACCTTGACGTCAGTCAATCAATGCTAAGTAGCAGATAATGAGTTTAATTTTGAAGGTTTTTTGCATAAGGCGCGAACAATTTTCGTCCGACCGAAAAGTAAATACGCTTACGACCGTCCCGGAAGCGTAAGCTTTCTTCGGAGGTAACGCGCGCGTAGGTACGCTCTATAACTTTCGAGCGCATAGCTGGACAGACGCACACCCGAGGACAGACAGACAGATAGACAGACAGATCGATTCGTTTATATATATATAGATATAGATAGATGGGGCGGGAACATTATAGTTTTCTGAGGGCAGGTGACGAAAGTCACACCCAATAGTATCCATACATTTAGTGAGATTTTATAATGCTGATTTTATATTTTAAAGAGAAACAACACTAATGATATTGCTGCTGAATGTGAAGAGGAATCTGACATTATACAGTGCATCATGATGTGTTGAAAACATGTGATTTAGGTTGACAATGTACAACCAAATGTCACTCAAGCTGAACGAAGAGTAATTGGATTGTTTTTCTCCAGATATCGATGAATGCGCAACCAACACATTAACCTGTCAACAAATCTGCACCAATACAATTGGAAACTACACCTGCAGTTGCAGTCCTGGCTTCAGCATCAACATGAACAACACTTCTCTTTGTGATGGTAGGAAATCTTCAAATATACAGATTCTCTGTAAATGATAATTTGAAAATGATCCTTCAACTAGCATTTCCCGTTGCCCTGCCCATTCTAGATGTATTCAAGCAAAGTCTTTTGTTCTCCTTTATAATTAAATAATGAGAGACTCAGGACAATTTTCTGTGTCCCTACGCAATAGGGATATATTGATTGCTGAATATGTTAAAACTATTGTAGTAAATCAGTGAGTTACCATGAAATTTCACGTAGCTTTCACAGTTTCTAATCAGTGGGCTGTGTTTTGCAGTTCTGGGCTCGCCATTACTCAATGGCCCTGAATCTGCGGTCTGTACGACGGTGTACTCTAAAAGTGCGTCATCATACCGGCTTTGAAAATGACCGCAAGTTCAGGATTTCCGCATGTGTTAAATTCCAAAGTTGTGATCTGTCAAGCTCCGACTTCGCGTTGACTTCACTGCACGTTTCACCTACCCATTCAAGTCAATGTACTTGCGAAAAGTTGGGCTAATTGCCCACCTACTGCGCATTAATTACCCTGAAAATATTTTTGTCTGGTGCAAACAGGCACAGGAGCCTGTTGCACAGCATCAGGGGAGGATGCTGGGGGGCAGGTGTTGTGAAAATTGCATTAGTTTATTCTACATCCCATAATAATGAGGCACTGGTTCATGTCTGAGTGGAAAGAAACTTTGAAAAAAACTTTCATTTGTTTGTGTTCGAAAACGAGGCATTTTTGTGTCACTGTCTTTGCGACCTGAAAGACTGTTGTAGTTTTGGTTTAATTCCCACGTTCTATATTGATAGGATTTAATTCACTTTCATGATTTCCTCATGTTACCAGACATTTAAACTCTCGGGGCTGGATTTTACTCACCGAGTCGAGTTAGGGGCGGGACTGCTGCCTTTCGGGTTCTAATCCCGTCCCCAGCGACGTCCGACACACAGACTCTGTTTTCCCATGATTGGTCTTGTTAAGCACACCCTGCGGGCTTGCTGGCCAATTAAGGGAAAGCCGGTATCAGATGATGTCAGTTGATGACGCTTCATCTGACAGTTTTCTTAAAGGGAAATTAACCATTTATGTTTGACAGATGATTTACATAAGAACATAAGAACATAAGAAATAGGAGCAGGAGTAGGCCAATCGGCCCCTCGAGCCTGCTCCGCCATTCAATAAGATCATGGCTGATCTGATCCTAACTGCCAATCCACTATCACAGAACCATCTCCTGAATCTAACAGAATTAGACACACGAAATAGTAGCAGGATCAGGCTACACGGCCCCTGGGCCCGCTCCGCTACCCACAGGGCCATGACCGATCCGAACCTAGACTCATGTCCAAATTCCTGCCCGCTCCCCATAACCCTTAATTCCCTTTACTTCTAGGAAACTGTCTATTTCTGTTTTAAATTTATGTAATGATGTAGCTTCTACAGCTTTTTGGGGCAGCATATTCCATGGACCTACCACCCTCTGAGTGAAGTAGTTCCTCCTCATCTCAGTTTTGAAAGAGCAGCCCCTTATTCTAAGACTATGCCCCCTAGTTCTAGTTTCACCCATCATCGGGAACATCCTCCCCGCATCCACCCGATCCAACCCCTTCACAATCTTATATGTTTCAATAAGATCGCCTCTCATTCTTCTGAACTCCAATGAGTAGAGTCCCAATCTACTCAACCTCTCCTCATATGTCCATCCCCTCATCCCCGGGATTAACCGAGTGAACCTTCTTTGTACTGACTCGAGAGCAAGTATGTCCTTTCTTAAGTATGGACACCAAAACTGTACGCAGTATTCCAGGTGCGGTCTCACCAATACCTTGTACAACTGAAGCAATACCTCCCTATTTTTATATTCTATCCCCCTAGCAATGAAAGCCAACATTCCATTGGCCTTCTTAATCACTTGCTGCACCTGCATACTAACCTTTTGAGTTTCGTGCACTAGGACCCCAGATCCCTTTGTACTTCAGTACTTTCCAGTTTCTTGCCATTAAGATAATAACTTGCTCGACGATTTTTCCTGCCAACGTGCATAACCTCACACTTTCCAGTATTGTATTCCATCTGCCAAATCTCTGCCCACTTACTTAGCCTGTCTATGTCCCCTTGCAGGTTTTTTATATCTTCATCACTCACTACTTTCCCTCCCATCTTAGAATCATCTGCAAACTTTGATATGTTACACTCGGTCCCCTCCTCCAAATCGTTAATATAGATTGTAAAAAGTTGGGGACCCAGCACGGACCCTTGCGGAACACCACTAGTTACTGATTGCCAGTCTGAGAATGAACCATTTATCCCAACTCTCTGCCTTCTGTTAGATAGCCAATCCTCTATCCATGCCAGAATATTACCCCCAATCCCGTGATTTTTTATCTTAAGCAATAATCTTTTGTGTGGCACCTTGTCAAATGCCTTTTGGAAGTCTAAATACACTACGTCCACTGGTTCCCCTTTATCCACCCTATATGTTACTTCCTCAAAGAACTCCAGCAAATTTGTCAAACATGACTTCCCCTTCATAAAACCATGCTGACTTTGTCCTATTAAATTATGATTATCCAAATGTCCTGTTACTGTCTCCTTAATAATGGACTCCAAAATTTTACCCACCACAGATGTTAGGCTAACCGGTCTATAGTTTCCAGCCTTCTGTCTACTGCCCTTTTTAAATAAGGGTGTTACATTAGCAGTTTTCCAGTCTGCCGGGACCTTTGCCGAGTCCAGGGAGTTTTGGAAAATTATTACCAATGCATCCACAATCCCTACCGCCACTTCCCTCAAGACCCTAGGATGTAAGCCATCAGGTCCAGGTGATTTATCCGCCTTTAGTCCCATTATTATACCGAGTACCACTTCCTTAGTGATTTTGATCGTGTTTAGCTCCTCCCCCGCTTTAGCCCCCTGTTTGTCCAGTGTTGGGATATTCTTAGTGTCTTCTACTGTAAAGACTGATATAAAATATTCATTCAGTGTTTTTGCCATCTCCATATTTCCCACCATTAATTTCCCGGTCTCATCCTCTAAGGGACCAACATTTACTTTAGCCACCCTTTTACTTTTTATATAACTATAAAAACTCTTACTTTCTGTTTTTATATTTTTTGCTAATTTACATTCATTATCTATCTTCCCTTTCTTAATCAAACTTTTTGTTATTTTTTGCTGTCTTTTAAAGTTTTCCCAATCCTCTATCCTCCCACTAGATTTGGCTACCTTATATGCCCTTGTTTTTAGTCGAATACTATCCTTAATTTCTTTACTTAACCACGGATGGCTGTCTTTTCTTTTACACCCTTTTCTTCTCAGTGGAATATATATTTTTTGGAAGTTGTAAAATAACTCCTTAAATGTACACCACTGATCATGTATCGTCTTACCCTTTAATCTATTTTCCCAATCCACTCTACTCAATTCCGCTCTCAAACCTTCATAGTCTCCTTTATTCAAGCTTAGCACGCTTGTTTGAGATCCAACCTTCTCACCCTCTAATTGAATATGGAATTCAACCATGTTATGGTCACTCATTCCAAGGGGATCCTTTACTAGGACATTTTTAATTAATCCTGTCTCGTTACACAGGACCAGATCTAAGGTTGCTTGCCCCCTGGTCGGTTCAGTTACATACTGTTCAAGAAACCCATCCCTAATACATTCAATGAACTCATCCTCAAGGCAGCCCTGCCCAATTTGATTTGTCCAATTAATATGATAGTTGAAATCCCCCATAATTATAGATGTTCCCTTATTACAAGCCTCAACTATTTCCTGATTGATACTCCGTCCAACAGAGTTGCCACTGTTCGGAGGCCTATAGACTACGCCCACTAGTGTTTTTTTCCCCTTATTATTCCTTACCTCCACCCAAACTGTTTCATTATCCTGATCTTTTGACCCAATATCATTTCTCTGTATTACAGTGATTCCTTCCTTTATTAACATAGCCACCCCACCTCCCCTTCCTTCCTGCCTGTCCTTCCTGATCGTTAAATAACCTGGTATGTTTAATTCCCAGGCATTGTCACCCTGCAGCCATGTTTCTGTAATGGCCACAAGATCATACCCATATGTAGTTATTTGTGCCATTAACTCGTCTATTTTGTTACGAATGCTACGTGCATTCAGATAGAGAACTTTCAAAGATGTTTTGTGACACTTAGTTCCTGCTTTTGCCCTTTTTATTACTTTATCTTTTACTCCATACCTTCTGCCCCTTCCTGACACGCTCTGGTTTTCAACTTCCCCACTGCTACCTAAGTCTATGACCTTCTCTGTTGTCATTTTTATTATTTGCTCTCTAGGAACCTCCCCCCCACTAGTTAGTTTAAAGCCCTCTCTACAGCCCTAGTTATATGATCCACCAGGACTCTAGTCCCAGCACTGACCAAGTGAAGCCCATCCCAACGGAACAGCTCCCTCCTGCCCCAGTACTGGTGCCAGTGTCCCAGGAAGCAAAACCCATTTCTCCCACACCAGTCTTTGAGCCACGCATTTAACTCTCTGATTTTATTTGTCCTAGCCAAATTCGCTCGTGGCTCAGGTAATAATCCAGAGGTTATTACCCTTGTGGTTCTGCTTTTTAATTTGGCCCCTAGCTGCTCAAACTCCCTCAGCAGAACCTCCTTCCTTGCCCTATCTATGTCGTTGGTACCAACATGGACCACGACAACTGGATCCTCCCCCTCCCGCTCCAAGTTTCTCTCCAGTCCAGAGGAGATGTCCTTAACCCTGGCACCGGGCAGGCAACACAGCCTTCGGGACTCTCGTTCTCGGCTGCAAAGAACTCTATCTATCCCCCTAACGATACTATCCCCTACCACTACAACATTTCTTTTAACTCCCCCCACTTGAATGGCCCCCCGCTCCACGGTGCTGTGGCCAGGTTGCTCATCCTCCCCGCAGTCCCTGTTCCCATCCTCACAGGGAGTAAGAGCCTCGAACCTGTTGGACAAGTGCAAGGGCTGCGGCTCCTCCAACACTACCTCCTGGATCCCCGTACCTGCCTCACTTCTAGTCACACCATCCTGACCCTGGCCACGGACTACATCTGAATTAATTAATCGAATTGGTGTGAATACCTCGTGATACACAGAGTCCAGGTAACTCTCCCCCTCCCTGATGTGTCTGTGTTTGAAGCTCGGACTCCAGCTCTTCAACACAGAGCCGGAATTCCTTGAGCAGCCAAAACTTACTGCAAATGTGATCACCGTGAGCATCAATGGTGTCCACCAGCTCCCACATATTGCAGCAGCAACACATCACCTGATCTCCCATTCTATGCAATTAATTAAATTTATTAATATTATTCTTAAATACCCTCTGCCCCGATTCTAGATGGTGAATATCACACCTTAGAAACTATAAACCAAAGAGATTTAAGCTTCAAAAGGGAGAAATACTCACAAACCAATCACTTACCCACTTTCTGGTGACGTCACACTTGGATTACTTTTTACCTCTCTCCTTCCCTCCGAGTTCCGAGACTGGAGACTGGTAAACCTTACCTGGGTCTCTGGGCCTTTTATCGCCCCGCTGCTGCTGCTCGAGATTCCCGCCGATGCTGTGAGGCCTTACCTGGTCTCTGGGACTTTTATAGCCCCGCTCTGCCGCTCGAGATTCCCGCTGACGCTGTGAGGCTTTACCTGGTCTCTGGGACTTTTATAGCCCCGCTCTGCCGCTCGAGATTCCTGCCGATGCTGTGAGGCCTTACCTGGTCTCTGGGGCCTTTGACAGCCCCGCTCTGCCGCTCGAGATTCCCGCCGACGCTGTGAGGCCTTACCTGGTCTCTGGGACTTTTATAGCCCCGCTCTGCCGCTCGAGATTCCCGCCGACGCTGTGAGGCCTTACCTGGTCTCTGGGGCCTTTTATAGCCCCGCTCTGCCACTCGAGATTCCCGCCGACGCTGTGAGGCCTTACCTGGGTCTCTGGGACTTTTATAGCCCCGCTCTGCCGCTCGAGATTCCCGCCGACGCTGTGAGGCCTTACCTGGTCTCTGGGACTTTTATAGCCCTGCTGCTGCCGCTCGAGATTCCCGCCGACGCTGTGAGGCCTTACCTGGTCTCTGGGACTTTTATAGCCCCGCTGCTGCCGTTGAAACACCCGCCGACGCATTGAGGTGTTGTCAAACACTGACAATCACTGTACAAAGGTGAGCCCTTGCACCCTGGATCTCTAGTGACTGTCCCCTTAGGATGAAACAGATGGCAGCTACAGATGAGGCTACAGAAGCGATCTGTCACTTCTCCCATTGGGGTGAGGCCACACAAACACTTCAAAACTTGTCACCTACAGAAAAATTTAAACACATTAAAAATGACTTTCCCAACATTTCCTTATCTCTGATACTCACCAGTGTCCCATTGCATCCTTCACACCACTTCTGCAGCAGTCATCTGTACACAAACATTATAACAGACCCACAGCACCCCTCATTTACCCAGGAAGAGTTTCCCGACATCGAGAAGCCGGCAGCAGAAGTCTAAAAATTGGAAAAGCCTCTTTACTGCCTGTTAATTATCTGTTAACAGGCAGTTAATTGGGTATAATCCTCTTCCCGCTGCTAGGAGTCGGGTCCCTGTGCAAATTGGGGATCAGACTCCTGGGACCCGCTCCCATTTAAAAAAAAATTCCCAGCAGTCCGGCCTCCAAACCCGCCTCCTCAGGGCTGGTAAAATCCAGCCATCGATTTTAAATTGTTTCAATTAATCAAAGGTTACTTAGTCTAATAGAGGAGAAACAAATTTGATAGGACTATAAGACTGTTGTTATAGTTTTGTGTATTATAATCTTGGTTTGGGTGTTAAATACTAATGCAGTGATCAGAATTATTAATAAAATAAAATTTTTGCCTGCTAAATTATTAAAATGAGTTGTGGGCAAATCCACAATCAGCTCTCTTTCCTGATTGGCTAAAAGCCAGGAAGTCAAAGGAGCCCCGCCCTACGTGATCCCAGGTTCACATACGCACGTTGGTACGCCCCTGGGATCTGTTGTTCCTCTATGCTGCGCACAACTCTGCAGCATTTGCAAGGACATTTTTGAAGGAGGGATCGCTCGACATAAGTGCGGATTTAATTCGGATGTTGGCAGCGTGCTCATTAGCTACGCCGCTGCTCGCAAATTAAGATCCATTGTTCCTGTCATTTATAATCAAATGGGGCGGGAAATTTGGGCCAGAACTTCGGGTCCCCATGGGTGAGTATGTGCTGGGTACTCACGCGTAGGCCCAATGAAAGTGCCGGTTTCGTGCATGCAGTGCGCATGCGTGGGAAACCGGAACTTCCGTCCCCTTAAAGGAAGGGGTTCACAGGTCGAACGCATGCACCAGAGAGGCAGAGCGTTTGCCTGGAACTTCCGGTTTTTTTGCAGGTTTCTCCAGGAGGGTAGTCTCCAGGAGCTACGCTTATAAAAAGTAGTCGCAAGGCCTGCTTTTCATAATCATAATCATAATCAACTTTATTGTCATTGTTAGTGCACAAGTGCAGTACAACGAAATGTAGGCTTGTGGCTCCCGAGAGTGTACATTTAGATTAAGACATTTAAACATTCAACATACATTTGGCTTGTAATACATTAACATAAACATAACCATAATAAAGTGCATTGGCAGATGTGCAGGGTTTAGAGTTTATTTGTGGAGTTCAGTAGGATGACAGCCCTGGGAAAGAAGCTGTTCCTAAATCTGGTCGTACGGGTGCGAATGCATCTGTAGCGTCTCCCAGATGGCAGGAGGGTGAACAGACTGTGGCTGGGGTGGGTAGGGTCTTTGATGATGGACCGTGACCTCCGTAAACAGCGTTTCTGGTATATGTGCTCTATGGTCGGTAGCCGGGTGCCGGTAATGCGTTGGGCAGTTTTGACTACCCGCTGCAGGGCTTTCCGGTCATAGTAGCTACAGCTGCCATACCATACTGTGATACAGTTCATCAGGATGCTCTCTATTGTGCAGCGGTAAAAGTTAGAGAGGATCAGGGGTGACAGGTTACATCCCTTCAGCCTCCTTAGGAAATATAGGCGCTGCTGGGCCTTCTTCACCAGAGAGGAGGTATTGAGGGACCAGGAGAGGTCTTCTGTGACGTGGACTCCGAGGAACTTAAAGCTGTCCACCCTTTCCACCACAGCCCAATTGATGTGGATGGGGGTGTGACTTCCGCCTTTAGACTTCCTGAAGTCCACAATGATTTCTTTGGTTTTCTTGATGTTAAGGGCCAGGTTGTTATCGGCGCACCACTTCACGAGATGCTGGACCTCCTCCCTGTAGGCTGACTCATTGTTGTTGGTGATTTGGCCTACTACCGTGGTATCATCCGCAAACTTGATGATAGTGTTGGAACCATGAACAGCCACACAGTCGTGGGTGACGAGGGAGTAGAGGAGGGGGCTCAGCACACATCCTTGTGGGGCCCCTGTGTTCAGGGTCAGGGTGGGGGAGGTGTGGTTACCTAATTTGACAGACTGGGGTCTGTTTGTTAGGAAGTCCAGGGTCCAGTTGCAGAGGGAAGTGTTCAGGCCAAGAGTGTGGAGTTTGGTGGCCAGCTTGTTGGGGACGATAGTGTTGAATGCTGAGCTGTAGTCTATGAACAGCATTCTGATGTAGGTCTCTTTACCATCTAAGTGATTCAGTGCAGAGTGTAGAGCAGTTGTGATTGCATCCTCCGTTGATCTGTTTGCATGATAGGCAAACTGGTGTTGGTCAAGAGAGGCGGGAACACTGGCTTTGATGTGAGCCAGGACCAGTCTCTCGAAACACTTCATTATGATGGGTGTGAGTGTGACAGGTCGATAGTCGTTCAGGCACGTCACAGCCGTTTGTTTTGGCACAGGAATAATGGTAGCGGTCTTGAAGCATGTAGGGACTACTGCCTGGGCCAATGACAGATTGAAGATGGCGGTGAAGACATCAGCCAGCTGATCAGCACATTCCTTGAGTACCCATCCAGGGATGCTATCCGGTCCAGCAGCCTTTCGTGTGTTCACTCCGTGTAGAACACCCCTTACGTCGAAGGTCGACAGAGTGAGCACCTAGTCTTCCGGGGGTGGCAAGGCTTTGGTAGCCGGCTCCCTGTTGTCCCTGTCGAAGCGAGCGTAGAAGTTGTTAAGCTCCTCCGGAAGGGAGGCATCGCTAACCGGGGGGCTGGTGTTTTTGCTCTTGCAGTCAGTGATGGACTGGATGCCTTGCCACATGCGCCGGGGGTCTGAGTTGTTGTGGAAATTAACAAGGTAAGTGGTGAATTAAGTAAAATTAAAACATTTTTTCCACAGGTTTATTAATGGCCCAGAAATTCGGGTCTCCGCGGGTGAGTACGCACGGGGTACTCACGCGTGGGCCCGATGGAAGTGCCGGTTTCTTGCATGCACTGCGCATGTGCGGGAAACCGGCACTTCCGTTCCTCTGAACGAAGGGGTGCAGAGGTCGAACGCGTGCGCGCGGGAGTCTGCACGTGCACTTTGAGCTTACGTTTTTTTTACAGGTTTTTCCGTGAGGGTAAGTCTTTAGATTTTAGAAATGTAAAAACCAGGCGTAAGGCCTGCATTTTAAAAGGTAAGTGGTCAATTAATTAAAATTAAAACATTTTTTCCACAGGTTTATTATTTTTAAATACTTTAAAGCAAGGTAAGTTTATTTTTAGCCCTGTTAGAATATTAAAAAAAAATATTTAAGTTTAATTATTGTTTAAAATAGTTATTTAATGTAATTTATAGTTTATTTAAAAAGTGTGATGATTTTTTAAAATTTATTTGAAGGGTTACTGCTATTTTGGGGCCGTAGTATTTATAGGTTTTGACAGGTCTTCCTGTCACTAATTCTGAATGGGCTTTTCCCTCCGCCGATTGGCTGCCCATGGCCCACGTGATCCCAGGGGACGCATCGAACTAACTACGCCCCTGGGACACGCAAGCACAGCGCGCTGGCAGCTGGGCCAGGCCCCAGATCAGAATTCCACGGGGCCCTACAGCTCAACTGCCGGCGCGCTAGGTAAGTGCAGGTTGGGGGCTTGCACCCGCGGGACGCCCCCGACCCGAATTTCTGGGCAATTTACAACCAAATGTCACTCAAGCTGAGCGAGGAGTAATTGGACTTTTTTCTCCAGATATCAATGAATGCGCAACCAACACATCAACCTGTCAACAAATCTGCAACAATACAATTGGAAACTACACCTGCAGTTGCCGTCCTGGCTTCAGCATCAACATGAACAACACTTCTCTTTGTGATGGTAGGAAATCTTCAAATATACAGATTCTCTGCAATTGCTGATTGGAAAATTATCCTTCAACTACCAGTTCTCATTACCTTGCACATTCTAGATTGTTTTAAGCAAAATGTTTGGTTCTCCTTAATTACTAAGCAATCAGAGATTCACTACAATTTTCTGTTTCCCTACGCAATAGGGATTTATTGATTGCAGAATATGATAAAAGTTTTGTAGTAAATCAGTGAGTTACCATGTAATTTCATGTACCTTTCACAGTTTCTAATCAATGGTCTGTATTTTGCAGTTCTGGATTTGCTATTACTCAAATGGCCCTGAATTTGCGGTCGGTATGATAGTGTACTCTAAGAGTGTGTCTTCATATCGACTTTGAAAATGACTGCAAGTTCGGAATTTCCGCCTGTGCTAAATTCCAACGTTGTGATCTGTCAAGTACTCTGCAGTTGATGGTTTGGAAATTATACTCCAACTAGCATTTCTCATTGCCATTCCCAATCAAGATGGTGTGAAGCAAAGTCATTTGTTCTCCTTAATAATTAAAGAATCAGAGACTCACTGTAATTTTCTGCATCCCTGCACAATAAAAATATTGTGATTGCAGACAATAATAAATCAAGCTTCCTGGGAAATTTCAAGTACCTTTCACAGTTTATAATCAATGGGCTGTTTTTGCAGTTCTAGCCTCACCCTTACTCAATGTTCCTGTCATTTATAATCAATGAGGGTGGGAACATTATCATTTGGTGAGGGCAAGTGACGAAAGTTACGCCCAATAGTATCCATACATTTAGTAAGGTTTTATAATGCTGATTTTATATTTTATAAGGAAACAACATGAATGATATTACTGCTGATGTAAAGAGGAATCTGACATTATATAACACATATTGATTACCGAATATGCTAAAACTATTGTAGTAAATCAGTGAGTTACAATGATTTTTCACGTACCTTTCACAGTTTCTGATCAATGGTCTGTGATATGCAGTTCTGGACTCGCCATTACTCAATGGCCCTGAATCTGCGGTCAGTATGATTGTGTACTCTAAGAGTGCATCATCATACCAGCTTTGAAAATGACCGCAAGTTCGGGATTTCAATATGTGCTAAATTCCGAAGTTGCGATCTGGCAAGATCCGACTGTGCATCGACTTCACGGCACATTTCGCCTACCCACTCAAATGAACGTACGGGCGAAAAGTTGGGCTAATTGCTCACCTACTGTGCATTAATTACCCAGAATTTTTTTTCATGTGGTGCAAAGAGGCGCAGGGGGGTATTTGAGATATTTGCATTAGTTTATGCTACAGCCCATAATAACGAGGCACAGGTTCATGTCTGAGTGGAAAGAAACTTTGAAAGAAACTCCCATTCGTTTAAGCTTGAAAACAAGGACTTTTTGTTGAAGGGATAATTACTAGTCCTAGCCCTTTTCGTGCTACCCCAGATCAGCCGTATTCCCCAGACGTTCACCTTCAACTAAAGTTAGAGATAGCCGAATTCTATAAGACGCTTAATTGGATCTAAAGGTTCAGGCTATCTCTCTAAAGGAAAGGAACGACTGAAGATATTATCGTCTTCCAGAGAGCACTTGTAGTAAGTTTAACTAGACTGTAACCTTTCGGATATTATGAGGGTCCGGGAAACCCCCCAGAATTCTGCAACTCCTCACAAAAGAGTATACAGAGATTGAGTTCACGGGTTTGATACAGAAATACTAATTGAGACAATTCTAAAAATATGTAAATGTATTAAAGAACCGACATTCAGTTAACAGCTTGTGAGTCAATAACGACTTTAACAGTTAAAAATACAAATAGCTTACATTTCTTATTCTCAGAGATCCTTATTCTCAAATCTTAACTTCGTACATTTTTGCATTTCTTATTATTTCTTAATCCAGAATATCCACCAAAATCAAATAAGTACCTTTTCGATCCCCGAGACTCAAAGAATTACAAGCTTACAGAGATTGCCTCTGAAGTTGAGAAACGCTTGCCCTTTCCAGCGACTTCTGACTTTCCATCTGAAAAGCTCTATTTTTTACCTTTTTTTAGTGGTTTATCCTTTGAAGTTTTCTGCTGATGTAAGCTATTTATCTCTAGTCATTCTTTGTTGAATTCTTTTCTATTCTTATTGTCATTTCAGCTGCCAACTCTCAAATTCCTGTCTACTGTATAGGTGTTTCAAAAACTTATCATAAAATGGTTGTAACAGATTTATCTATTTGATGCCATTCTTATCAAAGGACTTTCATTCAATTTCTAAATCACCTCTGCTGTTTGAAAGCAGACATCGTGACTCCTATGTGTTCCAAGTCCAACACAAACACAATGTAATTGCTTGGTGTATCTGTTGAAGTCATATCTACAAAGTCTTCTGTGGGTATCATATTTACAGGATGTAAATCAAAAACACTTCATCTGGGGTGTTCCATGCATTTCTTAACTTCTTCAATTGGTTGTATAATAATCGTGTTTCCTGTTTCATTTGATGTTACTTTTACAAAGGCACATGGTTTTTTAATGTTCTATATTTCTGTTTGAAGTGTCAGTTTTTAACACTTTACTTGGGCATTGCTATTGTGTTGGTTCCAAGCTGCAGACTTTTTGGAAGCAAGCCTTTGCTTTTTCAATAGGGCCATTGTTTTAGTATTAACAATCAACACCCATTTCAAAAGCTTCTGTGGTGTTTACAACTTGTGTTAACAACTGATCTTATCTCCGAAGCCTGTGTTCTGTTTGCAGCCTGTGTCATTGTGGCTTTCCAGACTTTTAAACCCAGTATGTCATGTATTAATAATATCAGAAATCTGTTCATAGGATGGTGTATCTCTTGGAATATGGCTATTTCCTTTACATTGTGTCACTGTCTTTGCTGCCTAAAAGACTTTTGCAGTTTCTGTTTAGTTCCCAACTTCTATATTGATAGCATTAAATTCACTTTCATGATTTCCTCATGTTATCAGGCATTTAAACGCATTTAAACAAGTAGTTAACAGGCAGTTAAGAAGCTTATCCCCATTTTACCCTCACAAGTGCGGGCTTGGTGATGGCTGCGAACCTCGCCAGGGTCAGCGAGGTGAGCAGTGGGTCTACGGGGATGAGAGGGATCAAAAAGTCTGCTGTGGAGGTCAGTGATGATTGCAAGTAATTTATTAATAAAACAGCATTTCTGTCTGCTAAATTATTAAAATAAGTTGTGGGCAAATCAGCAATCTCCTCTCTTTCCTGATTGGCTAAGAGCCAGCAAGTGAAAGGAGCCCCGTCCCACATGATCTCAGGTTCACATACGCACAATGGTGCGCCCCTGGGATCCGTGGGCCTCTATGCTGCGCACAACTCTGCAGCGTTTGCAAGGAAATTTTTGAAGGAGGGTTCGCACGAGGTAAGTGCGGATTTCATTCGGATGTTGGCAGCGTCCTCATTAGCTACGCCGCCGACCGTGAATTCAGGGCCAATGTTCCTGTCGTTTATAATCAGTGAGGGCGGGAACATTATAGTTTGGTGAGGGCAGGTGACAAAAGTCACACCCAATAGTATCCATACATTTAGTAAGGTTTTATAATGCTGATTTTATATTTTAAAGAGAAACAACACTAATGATATTACTGCTGACTGTCAAGAGGAATCTGACAATATACAGTGCATCGTGATGTGTTGAAAACATGTGATTTAGGTTGACAATGTACAGCCAAATGTCACTCAAACTGAACGAGGAGTAATTGGACTTTTTTCTCCAGATATCAATGAATGCGCAACCAACACATCAACCTGTCAACAAATCTGCAACAATACAATTGGAAACTACACCTGCAGTTGCCGTCCTGGCTTTAGCACCAACATGAACAACACTTCTCTTTGTGATGGTAGGAAATCTTCAAATATAAAGATTCTCTGCAATTGATGATTTGAAAATTATCCTCCAACTACCAGATCTCATTGCCCTGCACATTCTAGATTGTTTCAAGCAATATCTTTTGATCTCCTTAATTACTAAGCAATCAGAGATTCATTACAATTTTCTGTGTCCCTACGCAATAGGGATATATTGATTGCAGAATATATTAAAACTATTGCAGTAAATCACTGGGATACAATGATATTTCAAGTAACTTTCACAGTTTCTAATCAATGGGCTGTGTTTTGCAGTTCTGAACTTGCCATTGCTCAATGGCCCTGAATCTGCGGTCAGTATGATGGTGTACTCTAAGAATGCGTCGTCATACCGGCTTTGAAAATAACTGCAAGTTCGTGATTGCCGCATGTGCTAAATTCCAAAGTTGCAATCTGTCAAGATCCGACTGTGCGTCGACTTCACGGCACATTTCACCTACCCATTCAAATCAATGTACGGGCGAAAGGTTGGGCTAATTGCTCACCTACTGCGCATTAATTACCCAGAAATGTTTTTTGTCTGGTGCAAAGAGGCGCAGGAGCCTGTTGCACAGTGTCAGGGGAAGGGGGTGGGGGGTATTTGAGAAAATTGCATTCGTTTATGCTGCAGCCCATAACAATGAGGCACTGGTTCATGTCTGAGTGGAAAGAAACGTTGAAAGAAACATTCATTTCTTTGAGCTTGAAAACAAGGACTTTTTGTGTCGCCGTCTTAGCTGCCTAAAAGACTTTTGTCGTTTCATTTTAATTCCCTAATTCTATATTGATACTATTTAATTCACTTTCATGATTTCCTCATGTTATCAGACATTTAGGGCAGGATTTTCATTGGGCCGTGGAAGCAGATTGGAGGCATGCAGGGTGTTAAAATTGCAAAAACTGGCAGGCGGGCCCAACCCCGCCTCCATCCCGCCTCCAAGCAATTTTCATTAATTCGTGTCTAGTGGTCCCATCTCCATCCTGCCTCGAAGATGCGGGATAAGCCGTTAAGGCCCTTAACAAGCACTCAATTGTCTCTATAATGCCATTTTGAAAGGCCTTTGTGTTGTAACCCTTTTCCCACGTGAAACACGCCTGTTCTGAAACACGACATTGAAACCTGGCGGGAGCGCACTTGGATTGCTGACTATCAGCTGCAGCTCAACCATTAAATAGGAGATTTGATCAGCCATCATTTGCAGGTGGCAGGACTTTGTTGTCTCAGGTCTGGGGGAAGTTTTAGAAGGCATAACCACAGATATGGAAGTTTGGAACCTGACAACCATCTCCAGTGTGACCTCCTGGGAAACCCCTCTCGCCACCTTCACTGAGCGCTTCCTCAACTGAGGCATTTAACAGAAGCATGGGAACCATTTATTTCCTTCCCTTTTGGACATCAGATGAGAACAAAGACCAGCCATGACAGCAGCAGCAGCAGCAGGAGCACCAATCTGCTGCTCACCCGCCTGAAGCTGCACAGGCCAGAAGGGGCCAGCGCATGGAAGCCCGTCAGCGCAGGAGATACCCCCCCAAACGGGTCTACAGACACAGGGTCAGCTACCTCAACATGCCTGAGCAGAAGTGCCAAAGGCGGCTCTGACTTTGGCGAGACGTAGTGGGTGACATCGGCGCAATTCTGCAACAATACCTGCAGCTTAGAGGGACCAGGTGGACAACCTTTCCCAGTGGCCGCCAAAGTCACCACCGCACTCAACTTTTTTGCCTCAGGCTCCTTCCAGGGATCAGCAGCAGACATGAGCGGCATCTCCCAGGCGGCCGCACACACTTGCATCACGCAGGTATCTGATGTCCTCTTTGCCACCGCGCACAATCACATCCATTTCACCAAGGATCAAGCAAGTGTCACGGCGCGTGCGGTTGGATTAGCTAATCTGGCAGGCTTTCCAAGGGTGCAGGGCGTTGTGGACTGCACAAATGTGCCCCTTATGGCACCCCATCGCAATCCAGGTATTTTTGTCAAACGCAAGGGCTTCCACTCCCTCAACGTGCAGCTGGTGTGTAACCACAAGAAGGAAATTTTGCATGTTTGTGCCAAGTACCCTGGCAGTTGCCATAACTCATTCATCCTGCGGCAGTCTAGTGTGCCTCCGCTCTTCAGTCCACCAGACCAACTTAACAGATGGCTACTTGGAGACAAGGGCTATCCCCTGAAGACGTGGCTAATGATGCCGTTGAGGAGGCCATCCAACGAAGCTGAGGAGAGCTACAACTCCAGCCACATGTCCACCAGATGCGCTTCAGATGCCTGGATAGATCAGGTGGAGCCCTGCAGTACTCAGCAGCCAGGGTCTCCAGAATCGTTGTGGTTTGCTGTGCACTTCACAACATGGCACAGCGTCGTGGCTGCAGATTCCTGAGGACCAAGTGGCTCCTCACATATCCTTCTCAGATGAGGAGGAGGAGGAAGAGGAGAGCGAAAATGAAGATCTTGCAGAGGCCCATCAACCAGCGGCAGCAGTACTCGAGAACATAGCTGCCCGGGATGCAAGGAATGCACTCATATTGGCTAGATTTGCTTAGCCTAACCACTCAAGCATTTTTGCCTCGCAACTTCTTACCTGAGCATCGACAATCTCCAAGAACCAGCTGACTCCTAGCAATTTGACCACCATACTGACACTTGCAAGTAATCCTAAGCCCTCAATGTGAAAGTCCCATTGGCGAAATTACACACACCACAACTACAGCAGTAGCCATCAGATTTTTTATTTACATTATTCATCTAATGGCTTTTCCACATAAAACATCAAATTTCACCCAAGTGGCTACCTTTGTGACTATTTGTGCAGTATCTTTCTCTTACACATGCTCCTACGTGGTGCTTCCCCTGTGGCTTCAGCAGATGTGGAGGCCCCTTGCTCACTTTCCTGCTGCTCCTGTCTCGACACCTTTCGCAGGCGTCCTCTGGGGTTGCGAACCTGTGAGGGCTCGTCAACAGTCTGCTGCTCCTGCGGCTCTGCAGTGGTTGAGACGCCGATCTCAGTTGGGTGTGGTCTCTGGTCGGGCTCTGACCGAGGGCTCTGCAGTGGCATGGAAGTGTGAGCGCTTGGTGAGGAGCCCCCACTTCCTTGATGTCTGCCACCAACTTCCCTCTCATGGGTCAGGTCCCCATCAGTGCTTGCAAGTGGCTTGAGAGCACCTTGCTGCACATCAGGGGGGCCATGGGGACCCGTATCTGCACTGGCAGTCCTACTCAGCACGACTTCCATGAAGGTCTGGTTTCTCTGTTCAATAGATGACCATCGCTCCTCCAGAGATGTCATTCTATTTTGAACAGTCACCATGTTTTCTGCACTCTGACGACTTATCGCCTCCATGGAGATTGCCAACCTTTCCATGGTGATGCATTCATGCGCCAATGACTCCACAAAGGCTCTGCTCATGTTCGCTATGGACTCCTCCATTCGCTCCACACTCGCAGCGACCCTGGAGACACAACCTGCCAGAGACTCCGGCATCTGTTCCTGGAATTCCAGCACCGCTGATCTTATGGATGGACCCAGAGTCAGAGGTTCGACATGCAGCTGAGCCGAGCTGGCAGAGTCCTGTGCCCTCCAACTAGGACTCTGCACTGCTGTCCCTGTCTCCACAATCTGCTGATGCTCATTTCTGAGCTGTGATACACTAGGTGACAACACTACTCTATGTCCCGAAGGTCCCACCGAGGTGTGAATGTCTGCAGTGGTGCTGGGTGTGCTTAATTCTGCTGATGCTGCGCCCGCAGATGTTGCAGCTTCGTCTGAGGAGTCTTGATGTTCAGGCTCTTGCTCCTGGCTAGTGGGGACGGGTGCTGTCGATAGTCCTGTGGGGGAGTAAAGGAAAGAGTCAGAGATGTGATGCCAAGGTTACATGCACATTGCATATTGCAGATGATCGTAAGTCCATCTGCTAGAACTTCAGAATCATTATCAGCGACTCATGCAATGTCAATGAGACAGATGGAAAACTATCCTGTCACCAGCTTGCTGTGATGCACCCGTCTGTGCGTCCCCCACTTGCGCATTTTCTTCCACTCCGACTATCTCCAGGAGGGCCTCCTCCCAGGGGGTGAGGTGGGCTACTGAGGGTGGCCCTCCTCCTGTCCTCACTCTTTCTTGCTTATTGTGAGCTCTCTTTTCCTGCAATGAGGGAGACAAGTGGAGGTTGAGTGAGAATGAAAGGGTGAGTGTAGAGATTCCATAGCATAGATTCTTAGAAGGAGACAAAGATGGAGTGAGGTGGCAAGACCAAGGGCCCTCCCTGTGTGTTGTCTGTTGTTTTCATAGCATCACAGTGATAGGGAGTATGAGGGCTGCATAGTCGAATAGTTAGGTGAATGTGACCATAGAGAGAAAAGGAATGGGTAAGGGTGCATGGATGTCAGTGTCAAGTGGGATGTGGAGGAAGAGATTGCTAAAGCTGAGTGCTGGTGAGGAAAGGCAATGGGGATCAGATTGAGGCTGATGGGAAATTCATACTCACATTTCCAGTGTGCAGAAGGTCATGAAATCTTTTCCTGCACTGAATCCATGTTCTGCGGGTTACCGATAAGGTTTTGACCTCCTCTGCCACTTGCAGCCACACAGCCTTGGTCTGCTGGGGAGGCTTCTGCCTCCCTGAAGAAGGGAAGAGGAACTCTTTATGAGCTCTTGCTCCCTCAACCAGAGCCTGCAGGGCAACGTCGTCAAACCTGGGAGCAGACCTAGGTCTTTCACTGGCCGTTCTGCCTCCAGGTCACTCTAGCATTGAAGGCCAAAAGGTTGGCAGCCTGCAGAAGAAGCAAGGCTTGTTGCAGACCGTAATGCAGCAGCAATGATGACATCATCGGATGCGAAGTTCAGACTCTCAAAATTCATTTACCATGGGTTCCCACACGTTCGAACTCAATTGGACAATTAAGTTAAAATCGCATCAATCTCCCACATCGATTTAGATTCGTGTGGATAACATGAAATGAGGATTACACGACCCCAACCTGCCCCTGAATTAAAATCCAGCCCTTAAACTCCCGATTTTAGATTGTGTCAATTAATCAAAAGTTGGTTAGTGTAATAGAAAAGAAACAAATTCGCTAGGACTATAAGACTGTAATTATAGGTTTGTTTATTATAATCTTGCTTTGGGTATTAAATACTATTACAATGATTGTAATTGATTAATAAAATAGCATTTCTGGCTGCTAAATTATTAAAATGAGTTGTGGGTAAATCAGCAATCTCCTCTGTTTCCTGATTGGCTAAGAGTCAGGAAGTAAAAGGAGCCTCGCTCCACATGATCCCAGGTTCACATACGCACAATGGTGCGCCCCTGGGATCCGTGGGCCTCAATGCTGCGCTCAACTCTGCCTCATTTGCAAGGACATTTTTCAAGGGGGGTTCAGCCAGAAAAGAGCCTCCAATGCCTGGTCACTGAACCGGTGCGCTCTCTCCCTGGGCCTGTGAGCAACCGTGAGATTCCTGGTTGAAGAATTGCACCTTCTCGCAGGTCCAGCTCACAAGCAGCAATGATCAGGGTGAGGCTGTGCAGCATGATTGAACCTTCCCTTTAAGAACTGGAAGGTGCCAGTCTGTCTGGGTGCTAGGTAATTGACAGCTACAGAGCTTGAGTAGCATTCTGAGGTAGCGCACCATTCCCCAATGTTAGTGCCTTAAGAGACGTGTGTAGTGGCTGATTTAGTGCTCCAATCACCTCCAGGGAAGCTGGAGATGAATTTCGCGATTGCCGGTGCAATTTTGCACCTCAGACTTACGCAGTTTGCTTGGTTTAGATTTAAGACCCTAGTTTCGGATTTAACTAAGTCACTTTCAAACTCAATATAGTATTCTATCATATTATGGTCACTCTTCCCTAAATTTTAAATTTTAATGAGAAACAACATGAATTATATTGCTGCTGAATGTAAAAAGGAATCTGACTTGATAAAGTCCATCAAGTTGTGATTAAAAAATACGTGATTTAGGTCAAATGGCATTCAAACTGAGCAAGGAGTAATTGGATTGTTTTTCTCCAGATATCGATGAATGCGCAACCAACACATCAACCTGTCAACAAATCTGCAACAATACAGTTGGAAACTACACCTGCAGTTGCCATCCAGGCTTCAGCATCAACATGAACAACACTTCTCTTTGTGATGGTAGGAAATCTTCAAATATACAGAGTATCTGTAAATGATCATTTGAAAATGATCCTTCAACTAACATTTCCCATTGTCCTGCACATTCTAGATGTATTCAAGCAAAGTCTTTTGTTCTCCTCAATAATTAAATAATGAGAGACTCACGACAATTATCATGTGTCCCTACACAATAGGGATATATTGATTGCAGATTATGTTAAAACTATTGTAGTAAATCAGTGAGTTACCATGAAATTTCAAGCAGCTTTCACAGTTTCTAATCAATGGGCTGTGTTTTGTAATTCTGGACTCGCCATTACTCAATGGCCCTGAGTCTGTGGTCGGTATGATGATGTACTCTAAGAGTGCGTAGTCAGACTGACTTTGAAACTGTGCTAAATTCCGAAGTTGCGATCTGTGAAGTTCCGACTGCGCGCCGGCTTCGTTGCACGTTTCACCTACCCATTCAAATCAGTGTACTGACGAAAAGTTGGGCTAATTGCCCAGCTATTGCGCCTTAATTACCCTGCAAAAAGTTTACGTCTGGTGCAAACAGACGCAGGAGCCTATTTTAAAGAGAAACAACACTAATGATATTGCTGCTGAATGTAAAGAGGAATCTGACATTATACAGTGCATCATGATGTGTTGAAAACATGTGATTTAGGTTGACAATGTACGGCCAAAGGTCAATCAAACTGAGCGAGGAGTAATTGGACTTTTTTCTCCAGATATCGATGAATGCGCAACCAACACATCAACCTGTCAACAAATCTGCAACAATAAAATTGGAAACTACACCTGCAGTTGCCATCCTGGCTTCGGCATCAACATGAACAACACTTCTCTTTGTGATGGTAGGAAATCTAATGATATTGCTTCTGAATGTAAAGTGAAATCTGACATTATGTAGTGCATCATGATGTGTTGAAAACATGTGGACCTGTAATTTGCAGTCATCGGTGAAACAAAGACGTCCGCCGCTTGCCCCCAAGTAAGCTCCCCACAAAGAGTTTGTGGTCTCTGTGAGTTTGATGTTTTGACAGATTAGACTGATTAGTGGCTGTCGGAGGGGGAGTGTGGGGGAGCACAGCGCAGCCTCTGTTGGAACAGTGAATGACTGACCGCAACTTCAGGATTTTTGCTTTAGGATGCGCATGTGCTATATCCTGAAGTTGTGATCAGTTTCAAAGTGGTAATAACAGAGAACGCCGTTTGTTCCCTGTTTTTACCCACCAGAAATTCCGGGCCTTGATTTAGGTTGACAATGTATGGCCCCTGTGGAACCAGGACCTCTCTAATAGTGTTGACATCATGCACTAAGACCTCCAGTGCTGCATTGGATAACTTTGGCACATGCTCTCTCCCCTGTGGTGACATGATTATTTTTTCCTCCTCTCTCTTCCCCAGCCAATTCAACCAGCTGCTGCACGCAGAATGCACTTCCCCTTTAAAAGTTGCAGACTGCCTTTAAGAAGTGCAGGCAAACATTAATTGGTGCTAGCCTCACACAAACTGAGGACCCCTGCTGAACGTTCAGTCACTTAGTGCATTCAACGCTGGGCTGAACGCCAAAATCATGCTAATCAGTAGGCAGCACATAGTTAGCATGCCTGCGTTCCTTTCAACGGGCGCGTGGTAATCGCGCATCACGATCCCCACGTGTTTTCAGGGGGCTAACTAATTTTTAGCCGGCAGATTGTCTGCAATTGATGATTTTGAAATTATACTCCATCTAGCATTTCTCATTGCCTTGCATAATCCAGATGGCTTTAAGCAAAGTATTTTGTTCTCCTCAATAATGAAACAATCAGAGACTCACTATAGTTTTCAGTGTCCATACACAATAGGGATATTTTGAAAGAAAAATATGATAAAACTATTGTGGTAAATCAGTGAGTTACTCGGAAATGTCAAGTTTATTTCACAGTTTCTAATCAATGGGCTGTGTTTGCAGTTCTGGACTCGCCCTTATTCAATGTTCCTGCCCTTTATAATAAATGGGGGCAGGAACATTATCATTTGGTGAGGGCAGGTGAACAAAGTCACGTGCAATAGTATCCATACAGTTAGTAAGGCTCTTTAATGCCAATTTCATATTTTAAAGAGAAACAACACTAATGATATTGCTGCTGAATGTAAAGAGGAATCTGACATTATACAGTGCATCATGATGTGTTGAAAACATGTGATTTAGGTTGACAATGTATGGCCAAAGGTCAATCAAACTGAGCGAGGAGTAATTGGACTTTTTTCTCCAGATATCGATGAATGCGCAACCAACACATCAACCTGTCAACAAATCTGCAACAATAAAATTGGAAACTACACCTGCAGTTGCCATCCTGGCTACAGTATGAACAAGACTAACATTTCTCTTTGTGATGGTAGGAAATCTAATGATATTGCTTCTGAATGTAAAGTGAAATCTGACATTACGTAGTGCATCATGATGTGTTGAAAACATGTGGACCTGTAATTTGCAGTCAGCGGCGAAGCAAAGGCGTTCGCCCCTTGCCTCGAAGTAAGCTTCCCACAAAGAGTTTGTGATCTCTGTGAGTTTGATGTTTTGACAGATTACACTGATTACCGGCTGTGGGAGGGGGAGTGTGGGGGAGCACAGCGCAGTCTCTGTTGGAACATTGAATGACTGACCGCAACTTCAGGATTTCCGCTTTAGGATGCGCATGAGCTATATGCTGAAGTTGCGGTCAGTTTCAAAGTGGTAATAACAGCGAACATGAGAAGTCGGAACAGGAGTAGGCCATTCGGCCCTTCGAGCCTGCTCCGACATTCAATGAGATCATGGCTGATCTACTACCTCAACTGCATTCACCAGCCCTATCGCCATATCTCTTGAAGCCTTTACTAGCCAGAAGTCTATCGACTTCTGTTTTGAATATAGCCAATGACTGAGCCTCCACAGCCCTCTGGGGTAGAGGTATCCAAAGATTCACCACCCTCTGTGTGAAGAAATTTCTTCTCATCTCAGCCCTGAATGGCCTACCCTTTATCCTGTGGCCCCTGGTTCTAGACTCCCCAGCCAAGGGAAACATTCTCCCAGTATCCACCCTATTAAGCCCTGTAATAATTTTGTCTGCTTCAATGAGATCCCCTCTCATTCTTCTCAATTCAAGAGAATACAGGCCTAGTTTACTCAATCTCTTCTCATACGACAGTCCTGCCATTCCAGGAATCAGTCTCGTGAACCTTCTTTGCACTCCCTCTATGGCAAGTACATCCTTCCTTAGGTAAGGAGACCAAAATTGTACACAGTACTCCAGGTGTGGTCTCATCAAGACCCTATATAATTACAGTAAGACTTCTTTTACTCCTGTACTCAAATCCTCTTGTAATAAAGGCCAACATACCATCATACCATTTGCCTTACTAATGGCTTGCTGCACCTGCACATTCACTTTCAGTGACTCATGTACAAGGACACCCAGGTCCCTTTGAGCATCTGCATTCCCCAATCTTTCACCATTTAGGAAATGCACTGCCTTTCTGTTTTTTCTACTGAAGTGGATAACTTCACATTTATCCACATTATATTCCATCTGCCATGTTCTCACCTACTCACTAAGCCTGTTGAGATCCTCTTGAAGCCTCTTCACATCCTCTTCACAACTGACACTGTTTGTTCGCTGTTATTACCCACCACAAATTTTGGACCGTGATTTAGTTGACAATATACGGCTCATGTGGAAACAGGACCTCTCTACTAGTGTTGATATCATGCACTAAGGCCTCTAGTGCTTCGTCAGAGAACTTTGGCACACACTCTCTCCCCTGTTGTGACATGATTATTTCTTCCGCTTCTCACTCTCTTCCCCAGCCATTGAATCAGCTGCTGCATGCAGAATGCACCTCCCCATTAAAAGTTGCAGACTGCCTTTAAGAAGTGCAGGCAAACTTTAATTGGTGCTAGCCTCACACAAACTGAGGACCCCTGCTGAGCGTTCAGCCACTTACTGCATTCAACGCTGGGCTGAACGCCAAAATCATACTAATCTGCAGGCAGCACATTTTTAGCGTGCCTGCGTTCCTTTGAACGGATGTGTGATAATCGCGCAACACGATCCCCGCGTGTGTTTTCGGGGGGCGAACAAATTTTTAGCTGGCAGATTGTCTGCAAATGATGATTTGGAAATGATGCTCCATCTAGCATTTCTCATTGCCCTGCATAATCCAGATGGCATCAAGCAAAGTATTTTGTTCTCCTCAATAATGAAACAATCAGAGACTCACTATAGTTTTCAGTGTCCATACACAATAGGGATATTTTGAAAGAAGAATATGATAAAACTATTGTGGAAAATCAGTGAGTTACTCAGAAATTTCAAGTTTATTTCACAGTTTCTAATCAATGGGCTGTGTTTGCAGTTCTGGATTCGCCCTTACTCAATGTTCCTGTCATTTATAATAAATGGGGGCAGGAACATTATCATTTGGCGAGGGCAGGTGAACAAAGTCATGTGCAATAGTATCCATACATTTAGTAAGGTTTTATAATGCCAATTTTATATTTTAAAGAGAAACAACACTAATGATATTGCTGCTGAATGTAAAGATGTGATTTAGGTTGACAATGTACGACCAAGTGTCAATCATACTGAGCGAGGAATAATTGAACTTTTTTCTCCAGATATCGATGAATGTGCAACCAACACATCAACCTGTCAACAAATCTGCACCAATACAATTGGAAACTACACCTGCAGTTGCCGTCCTGGCTACAGTATGAACAAGACCAGCACGTCTCTTTGTGATGGTAGGAAAGCTAATGATATTGCTCCTGAATGTAAAGTGAAATCAGACATTACATAGTGCATGATGATGTGTTGAAAACATGTGGACCTGTAAGTTGCAGTCAGTGTGAAGCAAAAGCGTTCGCCGCTTGCCCCCAAGTAAGCTTCTCAGAAAGATTTTGTGATTTAAGTGGTAAGAAGTTCATTTTTTCTGATGCGTAATTGAAATCAATACAAGTTAATGGGGATTCCCAGCGAAGAGCTAACATGATGTGGGCATGCCGTCGAAGCAGCCAATCAAAATGCAGAATTCTCACAGACAGCTAAGCAGGAAGTGGGTAAGTTCCTTTGATTCTAACTTTTAAAAAATGTTACAGAGAGCAAAACAAAGATTGTGGCTCTCACATGGGGAAAAGGCAAACCTGAAATGAAGATGAACAATATTTTTTTATATATTGCTATTTTTTAAGTTTCTTAAAAATTTTAATTTTTATTAAGTTGGATGAATTTGACACTCAAAAATTAAAATTAGTTTTTCAGGGCCATAACCTTTGTTTAGCAGTCAATATGCTGTTAAAACCCCAGTTACACCTAATCTAAAAGGGTCTAATTTTTCATGGGGTATTACCGCGGATGAGCCGAAGTTTTCGGCAGTTTGATGTTTTCACAGATTACACTGATTACCGGCTGTTTGGGGGGATGGCGGGCACAGCATAGCGAATGTCGCAGCAGTGAGTGACTGAACGCAACTTCAGGATTTCCACATTAGGATGCGCATGACCTATACTCTTTTTTATATTCTGAAGTTGCGGTCTGTTTCAAAGTGGTAATAACAGCAAACGTTGCTCGTTCGCTTTTATAACCCACCACAAATTCTGGGCCATGATTTAGGTTGACAACGTACAGCCAAATGTCACTCAAGCTGAGCAAGGAGTAATTGGACTTTTTTCTCCAGATATCGATGAATGTGCAACCAACACATCAACCTGTCAACAAATCTGCACCAATACAGTTGGAAACTACACCTGCAGTTGTCGTCCTGGCTTCAGTATGAACAAGATCAACACTTCTCTTTGTGATGGTAGGAAATCTAATGATATTGCTGCTGATTGTATAGTGAAATCTGACGTTACATAGTGCATCATGATGTGTTGAAAACATGTGGACATGTAATTTGCAGTCAGTGGCGAAGCAAAGGCATTCGCCACTTGCCCCGAAGTAAGCTTCCCACAAAGAGTTTGTGATCTCTGTGGGTTTGATGTTTTGACAGATTACACTGATTACGGGCTGTGTGAGGGAGAGCGTGGGGGAGCACAGCGCAGCCTCTGTTGGAGTAGTGAATGACTGACTGCAACTTCAGGATTTCCGCTTTAGGATGCGCATGAGGTATATCCTGAAGTTGCGGTCAGGTTCAAAGTGGTAGTAACAGCGAACGCTGTTTGTTCCCTGTTATTACCCACCACAAATTCCGGGCCGTGATTTAGGTTGACAATGTATGGCCCCTGTGGAAACAGGACCTCTCTGATAGTGTTGACATCATGCACTAAGACCTCCAGTGCTGCATCAGATAACTTTGGCATACGCTGTCTCCCCTGTGGTGACATGATTATTTTTTCCTGCTCTCACTCTCTTCCCCAGCCAATTGAACCAGCTGCTGCACGTACAATGCACCTCCCCTTTAAAAGTTGCAGACTGCCTTTAAGAAGTGCAGGCAAACTTTAATTGGTGCTAGCCTCACACAAACTGAGGACCCCTGCTGAACGTTCAGTCACTTAGTGCATTCAACGCTGGGCTGAACGCCAAAATCATGCTAATCAGCAGGCAGCACATAGTTAGCGTGCCTGCGTTCCTTTGAACGGGCGCGTGGTAATCGCGCATCACGATCCCCACGTGTGTTTTCAGGGGGCTAACTAATTTTTAGCCGACAGATTGTCTGCAATTGATGATTTTAAAATTATACTCCATCTAGCATTTCTCATTGCCCTGCATAATACAGATGGCTTCAAGCAAAGCATTTTTCTCCTCAATAATGAAACAATCAGAGACTCATTATAGTTTTCAGTGTCCATACACAATAGGGATATTTTGAAAGAGGAATATGATAAAACTATTGTGGTAAATCAGTGAGTCACTTGGAAATTTCAAGTTTATTTCACAGTTTCTAATCAATGGGCTGTGTTTGCAGTTCTGGATTCACCCTTACTCAATGTTCCTGTCATTTATAATAAATGGGGGCACGAACATTATCATTTGGTAAGGGCAGGTGAACAAAGTCACGTGCAATAGTATCCGTACATTTATTAAGGTTCTTTAATGCCAATTTTATATTTTAAAGAGAAACAACACTAATGATATTGCTGCTGAATGTAAAGAGGAATCTGACATTATATAATGCATCTTGATCTGTTGAAAACATGAGATTTAGGTTGACAATGTACGACCAAGAGCCAATCAAACTGAGCGAGGAGTAATTGAACTTTTTTCTCCAGATATCGATGAATGCGCAACCAACACATCAACCTGTCAACAAATCTGCAACAATACAATTGGAAACTACACCTGCAGTTGCCATCCTGGCTACAGTATAAACAAGACCAACACTTCTCTTTGTGATGGTAGGAAATCTAATGATATTGCTTCTGAATGTAAAGCGATATCTGACATTACATAGTGCACGAATATGTGTTGAAAACATGTGGACCTGTAAGTTGCAGTCAGTGCGAAGCAAAGGCATTCGCCGTTTGCCACCAAGTAAGCTTCCCAGAAAGATTTTGTGATTTATGTGGTGAGAAGTTCGGTTTTTCTGACGCATAATTGAAATCAATACAAGTTAATGGGGATTCCCAGTGAAGAGCTAATATGATGTGGGCATGCTGTCGAAGCAGCCAATCAAAATGCAGAATTCTCACAGACAGCAAAGCA